>NC_083601.1:24772992-25443825 GCF_029168945.1 Cannabis sativa | reverse complement strand
TTTTTCATAAAATTCAGTTAAAGTTTCATTATCAGACATTCTAAGCTCATCAAATTTAGTTTGAAGCATGATAAATCTAGATCTTTTCACATCAGAAGTTCCTTCAAACTGAGTTTGAAGGATCTCCTAAGCTTCCTTAGCAGAAACACAAGATGATATAAGTTTAATGTAACCCTCACCTACACCATTAAAGATAGCATGCAAGGCTTTGCTATTGTAGGCAGAAAGTTTATCATCTTCAATAGACCATTCCAGTTTAGATTTTATAGTAGTATTACCTGAAGAATCTGTCTCAACTGGAAGAGACCAACCTGATAGAACCATTCTCCAAGCTTTCTCATCTTGAGATTTGATGAAGGCCCTCATTCTAACTTTCCAATAAGGATAGTTAGAGTCATTAAGCAACGGTGGTCTAGAAATAGAACTTCCTTCTGCAAAAAATGACATTTTAACACAAAAACGTTATAGGACCACACTAAGAGTTTAGTGTCCCGCTCTGATACCAAATGAAAAACCGTGTTTTTGCAAATGTCAGTTGTATATAAGAAAATATAAAAACTGTAAGTGTTTGCAGCAGCAGAAAGTAATTCTGCTACAAAGAAACCGAATGCATTTAATATAAAATATTTGCAGAAAAATAAATAACTTGACACTAGAGATTTATACGTGGTATCAGTGTTCTCACGAACACTCCTAGTCCACGGGGCCACGCCCAGAGAATGAAATCAATTAATAAAGTATCAAAATTACAAAGACAATTGACTTAAACAAGTTTAGACTCCCTCTAAAGAATTGCCGCAATCCTTTGTAATCCACTTTATGAATCTGACTTCTTGAAACACCTTCAAGCCCGAACTCCCTTCGTCTTTGAAGTGTGAGTGCTTACTTCCTCCCGAAGTAAGGCTTCAACAAGTCTTCTCCCGAAGACCAAGTGCTTACTTCCTCCCGAAGTAAGGCTTTATCAAGTCTTCTCCCGAAGACCAATCTCTTGTTCAGTCAAGTAGTTCTTCACAACCTCTAGGATAGAGTAAGAACAGAAATAGAACAACTAGAACCTAGATGAACAACTAGGCTCTCACAAAACAAAGAAACACTCTCTTCTCTCAAAAGATAAATGTAGAAAATGAATAATGGAAGAGGTAATTCGAATGGTTGCTCTCTAGGCTCTATTTATAGAACATAGAAACCAAAGAGGCAACCACAAGTTCGAATTGGCAGCTGTACAAAAACTTTCCTAAGAAAACACGAGCTGCTACATCAGATTCAGATGCTGACGCAGCAGATCTGACCAGAAACGGGAAACTTGCTAAAATCGAGTTCGATCCTCTATCAATGCTTGATTCCTGCCAAAAACAGATTAGATATTCTGATTGTATCAAGATACAATCGAAATTAATAAGGAAAAGGCAATAATCAAAGTTTCCCTAAAAAAGACAACTTTCCAAAAGAGAATTCCTTCTCTTTTGAGAAGTTTTCAACAAAGGAAAGTTCAGCTGAAAGTGCAACTTTCCAAACAAGGAAAAGAGCAACTACAATCCGAATTTATAAGGCAAGAAATCAAATATAAATGCACAACAATCTTACCATAAATGGAAAAATTATTTTGTCAACTAACTTGCCAAAAAAGGACTTTACAATTACACTACAAAAAATCTTACTTAATCTTACTTTTAGTCACAAATTTAAGTTAAAAATATTGTGACTAATTATAAATTATGATTCATATGTTGTGACTAAAAAGTCTCTGGCTAAAAATATTAGTCACAAAAATTATAATTAGTTGTGATTAAAAAATTGTCACTAAAAGTAACAGTTTTTTGTAGTATAAATTAAGACAGACATTTTTATAAATATAAAGAAGGGATAAATAGAGAATTAAAAAGTAAAAAAAATATTTTTTAAGAGATTATAAAAAATAGAACAAAAAATGAGTAGACAATTTTTGAGGGTGGGCAAGTGCATGAACATATATATATTTGACAAAATGATTAGAATTACTCATGAATTTATAACGCCCACGTTCGTCACCGGCGCTGGAACCTCCTCGACCAGAATAGCTCATCGTCTAACCGCAGAGCATGCTTTGCCAAGCAATGGGCTGCTAAATTCTCAGAGCGAGCCACATGGGACAAAACTGCCCCTGAAAATTTAGACAATAAAGTTATAACATCTTCAAACAACGCTCCTAACTCGTTGAAATACATCTTTCTGTTGTTGATAGCTGTCACCAAAGCTAACGAATCTGAATAAACTGCATGAATAGAAAGACTACACAAATGAGCCCAATTAAGACCAACCAACAAGGCTAAAGCTAACGAATCTGAATAAACTGTATGAACATATTTAGGTCCATCAGTGTTCATGCATTTAGTAGGTGATTAAACTTAATACTTTAAAATAGTATTTATAAAATTTGATGTTAAATTTTAATTAATTGCAAAATGTCTTATTATTCAATTTATTTTGGTTGTATGTACCAAACCCAAATACGGTTAGTAGTATTTTTTTTTTGGATAAATATTAAAGAGTATTTGAGTAAATATGCTTCAAATAAGCTAAATTATGCTCTTAAATTTTTTGGGCCGTTAAAAATTTCTCCAAACTATTATAATTGTTAGATTTTTTTTTTCTAATTTCATTTAATTTTTGTAACACGACGATTGTCCATATATTAAATTCTGCCCCTAAATTTTGACATGTACCAAAATATGTTCCCTGAATTTTTATCCACAATAGGCTTCCGTTAGTAAAATTAGACAAAAACTCTTGAATCTAGCAATCTCAATAATTCGGGGAGAATTTTTAACAACTCAAAAAGTTAGGAGATATGATTTGGTATATGTCGAAATTCGGTGGGCACAAATTATGATCAGTTTTATATTTTTATCAAATATCTCACCAAATGACTTAATGACATGTTTACTAATAAATAATGAGAATAGTAAGGTAGTCATTCCCTAATACTTTTTTATTTAATTTATTAAAATTAAGAAAGGGAGGACTTGATTAAATAAGGGATAAAAGAATAAGAACTAATCTGTTAAGGAATGCGCTTAAGGGTAATGACTTTTATTTATTTTTTATTTTATTTTTTAATATTAAATATATAATGATAAAATTTTTCCTTAAAATATGTCTTACAAAATATGTGATGATTGTCAGCGAGGCAAGCGACAGAAGATGGGTGGTGCTGACAATATGTTAGAGATGGGGTCTATAATGTTAAGAGTGGCTACTCGTTGGCATGGTCACTTCAGGTTGAGGAGGGTGTTGCAGACTCATCCAGGTTAATTCGATGGTGGAATGGAGTATGGAATCTTGCTATGCCACCAAAGATAAAAGTTTTTATTTGGCATATGTTCCATTTGAAGTTACTAGTTGCAACTCAACTTATCTCCTGAAATGTTCAGGTACCTCGTTGTTGTTCACAATGCATAGAAGAATCTGATGAAACTCCTGAGCATGCTCTTTTCTCCTGCTCTACTTTGATTCCTATGTGACACTGGTTGGGGGTGTGGTCGGTGCTCCATCGATGTGTACATGGACCAATGCAGGAAATCCTCATGTTTCTCTTTGATAGGTTATCTCATGGTACTTTTGAATTGATGATGACAATCGAAACTCATTATTATTTGGTAATAAGCAGTCAAGACCAGATGTTGTTCCAGATTTAGACCATAATCCTGTCAGAGTTCAAGGCCGGAGTCTTGTCGGCGGGGTCTTCATTTGGGGTTCGACCTAGCACACCTAGTTGTAAACCAACCTACTAGATGGATACCAACTCCTCCTAATTCCTTTGCTTTAGCGACTGATGTTTCAGTGGTTCTAGGGAGGGGTTTTGTTGGATTGGGAAGCTGAGCGTTACGGGATGCTACATGTGTGGTTTCGTTGGCGTGGTCATTTGGAGTGATATGTGATTTTTTTTATTAATGTGGCGGAGCTACTTGCTATTTGTCTGGACTTGACTCTCGCACATCGTTATGGTTTTAGTATCTCTATATTTTTTTTTGAATAAAGTATCTCTATATTATTAATAGTGATTCTACTGTGGTAATTGTTTGCATTAATAAGCTTCAGTTGAATTTTAGTTTTCAGTCAATTTTATTAGATATTTTTTCTTTATTAGCTCTTGTTGGTGGTGGTTCTTGCAGCACCATTCCACGATCGCGCGAATGGTATTGCCCACACACTAACAACCTCTATTATTAGTTTAGGGGAGTGTGTTTGGACAGATGCTTGTCCATGATTTATAAGTGCTTCTGTAACATCAGATTTTATCATAATAACTTATGTCTTTCTTTCCAAAAAAAAAAATAACAATAATAACTACCATATACTATAGTTTAACTCAAAATGACAATTTAATCAATTTAAGCATTCCAATTACGTTACCTCATAAAGTAAATAAGATAAATCAGTATTATTCTATTTCCAAATAATTTTAGTAAACAACATATTACAAAGATTGATTCTAATTATTCTTCATTTATTCTGTTATATTTCTCTATTAATTTATTCTGATTCTGAATACTGTGTAGTAAAAAGTAGAAGATTGATATTTTTTTATTTTTTTTTCTCTTTTTTTTTTGAATAACTTTTTTTTTAGATATTCTTAAATCACTAGTAATCCTATGTTCTTAGTTTTCTTCCTTAGAGAGTTCCACTCAAGTCAAACACTTTTCCTTATTAATTAGGCAAATATCACAACTTAACTTACCACGAGTCTATCCATCTCATCATTGGTATAGTAGGGACTAAATAAAACTTTAACTTGATAGGAGCGTTTTTTTTTTGGTTTTGTGTTGTACCTACCTTATTTTCTATAAAATATAATATGCTAAAAAATGATAACAATGGATACAAACGTAGTATTACATAAGGTAATGATAAAAAAATTTAACTTTAATATGTTGAAGTACTATAAAAATAACATTTTATTGATAAATATCACGTTTAGTTACAAATCTAAAATTCATATGTATATTTATTTATTTAATAGCAATGCTCTAATAATAAACCTGCGATCTAGTTTATTAATTATAATCTTGTGTATTACAATATCGATCTATATAAATCCCACTAATTTGCTATTACATATGATTGAAAAAAAAGAGTATTATAATAAATGCTATTCTAAATGAAACAACATTTAATTTCATTATTGCAATTATTAGAATTGAAAACTGTCGTCGTATATAGAAGCAGTGCAGCCATCAAAAAGTGGATCCAATGACCATTGTGTAGTTGTAATTGCAGTAGAATTACTATTAGTATCATCAAATTCAAGGTTATGATGATCATCAACATTAATATTCATAAAAAGGCTCAACAACTTGTCTCTTTGCACTTGGATCTCCATGACTTGAGCTGTTACGGTCTCCAGTTGAGAATTGAGTTCACTCACCATCTTTTGCAAATGGAAAATAATCCCAGCACATCCATAAACGGGGTCTCTCACTCTCGCTGTGGCTTCGTACACTATGGATTTTACTGCGTCATCTCTATTAGTCTCCTCCACCATCTGATCATTCATCATCATCAATCTCACAATTATTAATTAATTAATTAATAATCATGTACACACATAAAAATATATATGTACCTGGATCATTTTGATGATGTTACTGGCTCCAAAAACCTTGTGAACGCCAGCAAAATTCTCGATCTCTTCGGGCGGAAAATAAGGCGAAAGCACGCAATTGTTGTCGCATCTTCGCCGTAGCATTCTACATGCTGCGCACGGTTGATGATGGAGTCGAGCGCGCGCGTTTGGAACTTGGTCGGTTGATTCCATATTATTAGATAAACTAATAATATGTACTTGAAGCTAGCTACATGTACAGATATTGTACTAACACATATATATACTAAATATAGACTAAAGTAATTTAGAAGATGGATTGGTTTTTAATTTGGGGTAGAAGAAGAGAGAGAAGACTAGAAATTCAAAGATTATGTGCAAGAAAGTTGGGGTGTCGGTCACTTAAGGACATATTATAAGGTGATGAAGTGTTGAAAAAATTGGGGAATACCGTATACTTTAAGGCTTAAGTTGTTAAGTCCAATGTAGCAGACCTAACTACGTACTGTAGCCCCACTTGGTGGGGAGTTATTCTATTGGAAATCTAACATGTATCATACAAACTCGTGGGAAATGCTAGCTCAATCCACTCATTACATGTGTGAAATTAATTAATTATTCTGGTGAAAAACAATATTCAGGACTTAATTTTTATTGTATATATACATATATAAAATTAAAGAGATACTATTTGGTGGGAAATTTTTTTTATATTTATAATTATTATACATATGATTTTAATTAAATAATGTGGCGGCAAAAATATTTCATCTTACGATTTTATTACAGTTATATAATTTTTTAGCTGTTAAGTGGCAAATAAACTCATTAAGTGAACGTTCAGAAACGCGTGACAATATATTTTTCCAATTTATTTAATATGTGGTCTAATAATATATTGTCATATGTTTTTGAACTGACACTTAATAGCCAAAAAGAGTACAACAGTAATAAAATCGTTAAATAAAGTACTTTTGTCACTATTTTTTAAATTAAAATCATATATATGTAATAATTACATAGATTTAATAATTCAAGCGCTTAAATGATTGATTGAAGACTTGTAAGATTATTATTCAAAATTCAAATTGAGGCTCTATGTAGGCATGTGTACCAGTGTAGCACTTGGAATAATGGAATCAATGGGACATTTCGCACGCTGATTCCATTTTATTCCAAGTACAACAAATTTCTATATAAGGTTACTTTAATTACACTCAATATACATATGAAACTTTATTTATCTCTCTTCCATTTGAATCTCACTAACACGTTGTTGTTATATTCCTTCATGTGTCAAATATGTAATCAATCAATACTAAATAGTAAATATGTAATCTTTTCTTTTTTGGCTTATTATGAGACTTGAGAGTGCTCTAATTAAAGCAAAATTAGTTGCTCCATTTTAATGTTACATTCAATAGAAAGGTCTAATCACTAGATCAGTCATTGTTTGTTTGTGAAGATAACTTTTATGGTAGCTCAGATAATTTGCAGCCTTTCTATGATGAGCTTGTCAAGTATCTTTTCCTTTTGCTGTAAAATGCAGCAAAAGTGGAAGAAGGAAGCTCCTTATAGTACAGTGCCCTTGATATGATATCCATATGCATATTCTTGCCAGTACAATTCAACAACATTCCCCAACTAGTAGCGGTTGTTGAATTATGATATTTCTTTTATTCCCCTTTCGAAGCAGTACAATTCTTAAGTCTCAATTCTAGAATTTCTAACAGGTAAGTGGTTAGAATTTTCACGTGGAAGGAATTTTATATCAGAAGCCATTCTATTCATTGGAGGTTTGAATTAGGAGCCATAACTTATATTAAAGTAGTAAACTGTAAAAGATAATAATAAAACAAACAAGGTATAGAGTCAACAGAGTTGTTAGTTTTGTCAAGTAAGAGTTATCATCTTATGTCAATAAACAAGGAAGAGACAGATTTTTCAATAAACAGCTTGGCCAACTGGCAAAGATAAATCTATGGCATCCAAAGTTTACAAATTCTATATGACAAAAGAAAAGATTCACAAACATTAATGGAAAAAATAAAAAAGGACAAACCAAAGACAGAGAGCATCTGGAATCAGCGTGGTACAATGAAGAAGAGAAAAGATTTAGTCAAGGTTTGAAACTAAATCCAGACCATCTTCTTGTTCCCTCTTTTTTCCTCCCTTGAATGCTGGAACCAAGAAGATTTTCCAGCGATTTCGCCTTTCTGTTGCGAGACCTTCCCACTTCACGTAAAAGCTGAGTTAGCCTTTTCTTTTCATCATCAACATCTGGATTTGCTGTTCCCAGCTTGTCTTCCCTCACCCTCAAAATATACTCCAATATCTCAATTGCATCTTCTACCCTGCAACAACAAAAAAGAAATCATGTTTAGCTGATTCGGAACAAGAAAACCCAGTAACAATCAGCCAGTGCTAACTGCTGCTAAGATCATATTTTCACAGAAAATGAAGAAGGCAAAAAAACACAAAACATTGAAATGTTCAAACTTGCCTTCCCATGGCATCATAAGTTGCTGCAAGATTGCTATATACTCCTAGTGTATCCAAGTGACATGGTCCACACTCCTGCTCTAATATCTCTCTTGCTTCTTCAAACAGTTTTGTGGCCTCCTTTATTTTGTACAGCTGCACTGAAGCTAACCCCATCTGGTTCAACACAATTCCAAAGAAGGCTGATTTCCTCTCCCCGCTCGCACGAAGCTTAGCTATAGCACTCTCAAATGAATTTCGAGACTCTGAAAACCTTCCAACCATGTAGAACATCACACCCATCTGAGCTTCTAATCCGGCAATTGTGCCACGGTGAGCAGGCTTATCCTCCAATAACTTTATTGCCTTCTGCAAGAGTCTCAGACCCTCCTCGGGCTCATTCACAGCTTCATAGATGGCCGCGATTTCAGTCAAACCAGTGGCAATTTCCTCAGATGTAAATCCAGGCGAAGGTTTTGTATATATTCTCAACGCATTCTCACAGTATGATTTGGACTCTCTCAACTTTCCGGTCCTGTAATACAAGTCAGCAAGGCGAACAAAGATTGAGGCCACAGAAGAGTGATTTTCACCCCTTATGGATTTGAATACCGTTAGAGCTTTCTGGTAAGCAAAAACAGCCTCCTCAAAGCGACAGAGGGACAGGTAAATGTTGCCAATGCTGACATCAATAGTTGCAACCTCGTTGTCTTGTCCGTTGGCTATCATTACCATGCTAGAAAGAACAAGATGCTCAAGGGCAGTTTCATAATCTCCCTTAGCCTCACAGACAAGAGCCATAAGCCTGCGATCAGCCGCTTCTTCAAGGGATGCCGGTTCACTGTGCAACCTATGAATTTCAAGTGTCTTTTTGCAGAAGTTCGCTGCCTCTTCAAATTGCATTGCTTGCATATGTGCTTCAGCAAGGTACCTTCCATTCCAAAGAAAAAAACCAATGAAAAACCAACACTACACAGTGATCATCAAAAGACAAATACTGCTAAAAAAACTTTAACCTGAACAGTAATTTGCAACTTAAATCAAAAGGCAAAAGGGATTATTTTTGTTGTCTAAATCTTTGATGCCAACATTCTAAAAATGGCGAGCAAAGATATTATGACACAACACTTTTTTCAAAATATGGTAAAAGGAATAAACATTTACGAACTAGTATTTACACTTATCAATCCCAATAAATATTCATAAAGAGTTGTGCTGGGAACATGCGGACCCACTACCAAGGAACAATTTTTCTACCCAAATAACAATAACTACCAAGAACAGAACATAAATGTTTAGCTGCACCAATTAACGACACCCACCTTATCTAATCCCGACCAGATTCGAAACACGCCCAAATTAGTATTAGACATCGGCCACTAAAACACTGCAAATTAATTAAAAAAAAAAATCAAAGAACTTTACCTGTAAGTCTCTGCAACTCGGGGATCCGACTCACCCAAAGCTTCCAATTGGATTTTAAGACCCGAGTCGTAACAGGAAATAGACTGCTCAAGCTGACCCATGATTGAATACGTGTCCCCAAGCTGCATGTATCCCGAGAACTTGGCCAATGCATGGTCTAACCCGCTTTCTATATTTGGGACCTCAATTGACCGTTCCAGAACCGGAATCGCCTCCTCTAATCGTCCCAAACTACTGTAAATCGCCGCCACAACGTGCAAGCTCATAGCCAACTCAAGACTCTGAACTACAGGGCTCCGCTCGAAAGACTTGGAAGCTCTAATCGCGTAATCCAAAGCCTTGTTCGGACTCTCCCCGGAAGAAATCGTGTCTCGGGCTAGCTTCAATAAAAACGGCCCGAGATCCGGATTGTCGAGTGAGGATTCGTCCACGGGTAGCTTTTCAGAGGTGGTTTTTCTGGTAGTGTGTCGCGTCCGTAATTGATTGGAAGAAGGAGACGCTGACTTGAGATAGCCATTGGTTCCATTCAAAGACTCGGTCTTCTTAGTTGGGTCTGGGGTTCCCGATATAAAAATGGGAGATGGGTTCGACGAAATTAAGCCCGGCATGGCTGCAAATTGTGAGCTCAGCCTCAGCAATCACTCTACTCAGTAATGGTAAGAATATATAACAAAATACAAAACGAAAAGAAGAAAGATGAGATTTTTATTTTTGGTGTAGTGAATGAATGGGGTTGTTGTTAATAATAAGAAAAAGTTTAATGATGGTGGTGGTGATGGTGATGGTAGTGGTGGTGAGGATGATGAAGGGTTGCGTGGAAGAGACTCCTCATCATCAAAGAGTTAGGGTACTTTAAGTTGATGACGAGCTTTAGAATGAAAAAGGGAAGCAACAGTGATAAGAAATCCATATTCTCTTTCTCTCCCACTCAGCTCTCAGCTCTTAGCTCAGCTAAACTCTCTTTCTTTTTGCTTTCTCTGTAATTTTTTCACCTCAGCTTTGGTAGTGGTAGAGGAGCGTGACCATTACACTTGGTTTCGCTCTCTTATGTTTTCGACCCTTAAAACCCCATATAATTACATCTTTAACATTGCTTTTTCTTTTTAATGGTAATAAATAAATAAAGCAATACTTTTTTAATAAAGTTTCTCTTCCATGTTATCAACATGAGTGTTACTTTAGCGTTCTACAGAATAATTTAGAAAAAATGTCTTCAAAGAATAAATCTGTTTTAGTTAGTAAGTTCATTTTTACTGCACACTTAAGTACAGATGATGATGATGAGTGTTAATGTGATTATGAGGAAAACGATTTTAATTTTTACAAGTTAGATAATATATATATATACTAATTGAAGACTTTAGGACCTTTGTAGCTGTATCTAGACTTATTACAGCATACAAACTCCTACAATGAGTTATGACTAGGACATCTTTTGATTTCTTATATGGAGTGACACTGGAGGACTAGTACGTAGTTTAGTCAATGATAAAGTTGCATTACAGGATCAAACTAGAAGAAAATAATGATTATTATTATTATTAAGTCTCTAACAACTGGTCAATTTCTTCTGAAATAAAATAAATAAACTACTGGTCAATAAGGGCAATATTGGAACATGATACAATAGTTTCTGTACTTGAGAAAGTTCACAAGCTGGCTTGTGGTGGCAACAAAGATGATTGCTTCCTACCATTATGACATGACAATTTTCCATTTCCTTTTCTGCATAAATCAACAAATTAAGAATGCTTATTGGTTAGTTGTCTTAATTTAATGATTCCTATTTAACTCTTTGAATCAAGTTGTTAATTAGTTACAAATTTCTCCCTACGTTACTTACCAACCCAATACATCTAGTCGAAATGTGATTAGTTACAATTTTTTTTGTCTTTAAATTTTGTTAATTAGATGATTATTTTTGTTGGATAGATAAAATTAAGAAAAAGTAGAAAAATCATTATAAATTTGAAAATTTTATTTTCTATATTACTATTTTGAGTAAAAACAAAACCAAATTGCGCATCCGGGGAATCGAACCCCGGTCAGTACCGTGGGAGGGTACTATGATACCACTACACCAGATGCGCCTTGCTGTTAAGGTGATTATTTTTTAATTACTTAACCGTGCTAAGAAAATGTAGTTTTCAAATTATTTCATTTTTTTTTGGACGTGGTGAATAAATTTACACATAATTAACAAAGCAAGAAATCACAATCGGCAGTGAAATTTCTTTAAACTACGATACCTCATTGTCTAAGCAAAGGTAGGGACGGATCCACTACACTAGTACTTATGTGGGGGCTATACTAACAATATTTAAAAATATTGTCTTTTAAAAAAGTTTTTTTAAAATTGATAATTATAGATCAAAATAGTAGAAAAATTCTTACAAAATTAAATAAATATTGTAAGAGTGATTATAATGTAAGTAATAAGTATGAATATTTTTTTAATGATAAATAAGTCTCCACGAAAATTTTGAATTCATCACTAATTAAAGGATATATTTTACCAAAGAGTAATTTGCGGCATAAATACCTAAGTTTTATGCCGAGTAGCAGATAAATACCTAAGTCCTATTTTTGGCGGTAAAAATACCTTCCGTCACTACTCTGGAACTTCCGTAGGTACCTCTCCGTTAGGTGCTAGGTTAGTGTCCACATGTCACTCGTTCATTGGTCCATGTCATTAATTTTTTTTATTTATTATTTAAATATTTAAAAATGATTTTAAAAATATAAAAAATAAACAAAAATAAATATAATCAAATTTTTTTATCATTTATTCTTATATATTTAAAAATTAAATAAAAATTATTTTTAAAATAAAAAATTACCAAATTATCTAATACATAAACTTAAAATTTAATCTCATCTAAAAAAAACTTAAAATTTAATCATATGTTAATAAAAAAGTCCAGCAAAAGAGGATTAGTTTTATTAAACACAAAAACTTAAAATTAAATTAAATACAAAATTAAATTCAAAAGCTAAAAAATCTTAGAACATAGAATCCCTAACCCCTAAAATCACGTTCTCTCCCCCTCCACTTCTGCGAATGAGAGCTTGCAAACCAGAGCTGCCAAGATCGCCTTTTCCTCTGGTGGCCTGCCAAGAGCTGCGAATGAGAACTTGCAAACCAGACCTGAACAACCTGCGAACAGAGGCCTGCCAAGACCAACACCGTATACTCGAACCCAGAAAAAAAATACAGATCTCCGTCTGGCATCGAAGCCTCTCAGAGATCTCCGTCGAGTTGCTTCGTCTGGCATCAAGCAAAGAGAAGCAGATCTGTTTATTTCAGGTGGGATTTCGGTGCCGAAGTCGGAGCCTGAGGGAAGAGTCGTATCCAACTTCGATTCGAAGCTCGCTCTCTCGGTCCAACTTGACCTGGCGAACTATGGAGGCTGATGATGAAGCAACAGCAGCCATTGGTGAGGGCTGAAGAAGAAGAAGGGCAGGAAGAAGAAGAGGACGAAGAAGAGGATTTCAATTTCTTTTGTGTTCCTGATTAATCAATCTGATCCTAGCACGGTAATCAGTCTTTCCCTCTCTCCTTCTCTTGAACTTAACCTGAAACCTCTTGAAGTAGGCCTTCGATTTTTGTGCTTTCACAAAAACCATTGTTGAAGCTTGAGTAGAGGAAGAGAGGCAGAGAAAGAAAGAGGAGGAGAGAGAGCGGCTCCAATTTGTTTTGGGTTTATTTGTTAGTTTTAGTTTTTAGGTTTTAATTAATGATTTGTTTTATTTTAATTTAATTAAAATATTAATATTAAATATTTATTATTTTATTTTGATTTTAATTTTTTAATTTTTAATTTTTAAATTGATTTACAAATAAAAAAAAAATTAAAAATTAAAAATGATCTGGACTAATCACAAAGTGACACGTGGACACTAATCTGGCACATAACGGAGAGGTACCTACGGAAGTTCCAGAGTAGTGACGGAAGGTATTTTTACCGCCAAAAATATGACTTAGGTATTTATCTGCTACTCGGCATAAAACTTAGGTATTTATGCCGCAAATTACTCTTTACCAAATCATAAACCCAATAAATCTAACATTAATATCTAATGTAGTTGAGTTGATATATTTAGAGAAATGTTGATATATTTTGAAACTGATGTACCTATTACTCCAATATTTTATTTAATTATTTTTTTGGAAAGGACTTCGAATATTTTATTCTTATTACATTTCACCATCAATGTATTTTTTTTTATTATTATAATTCTGCTTTTTTTCCTTAGCAAATTGTTAGGGAATTTTACAAAAATACTGCTTTTTGACCAAAACTTTACATTTTTACTGGGACACGGCAAAAACAACTTTTGTACTGCCCAAGCCCAATTTCATTACTTTTGTACTGCCCAAGCCCAACATCATTACTTTTGTACTGCCCAAGCCCAACATCATTTCATTTCATTTATACTGATATATTATATATAGTTTTATTTTATTTTTGTGGTCTAACTTCTTATTAAAAGATAGGAACACATCACTGAAAGCAACAACATGCACTTCATTATATATATACACTAACATATATATTACTTGAATTTTTACAAAATAATGATTTATTAATTTCCTGCATTTTTTTCATTGCATATTACATATTTATACTGTCCTCCCCTTTTTTTTTTCTTTTATACTGTCAACAACAAAACAAAAGTATGAGGCCTCCATCTTTGACAATCACAGACATAACCACCACAACAACACCAGGACACCGGAAAATAACCATTAATTCCGACAAGAATAAACAAAAGCAGTAAAATCGACGTCAATAAATAATCATGGCAAAACAACAAGAAAACAACACGCAAAAAACAATCAAACAAAACAAAAAGAAAAAAATGATTAAAAAAAAACAAACAATCTGCTGCACAACCTCCACACCAGATGCAAAATCAACTATATTTGCAAGTCTATACCTAGAAAATTTTAAAAAAAAAACTACTAAAACAACACTGAAACAACACAAAAACAAATGAAGCAAAATATAACTACTTAGAAAAAGATAAAAGAAACACACACCTCAAAACTCTCTTGTGAGTGAGCTCGTCAAATATATTGATCATGAAAAACAACAGTAAAACAATACTAAAACAATACTAAAACAATACTAAAACAACACAAAAACAAATGAAGCAAAAATAACTACTTAGAAAAATATAAAAGAAACACACACCTCCATCTTCCACACTCACACATAACCATCACAACAACACGAGAACACCCGTAAAATACCTATTAATTCAAATAAATAAATCATGAAAAACAACGGTAAAACAATACTAAAACAATACTAAAACAAAAAAAACAATAAAAAAAAATGATCAAAAATTAACTATGTTGTGCACATCCTCAATACTAAATGCACTATATTTGCAAGAAAAGTTCTAGAAAATTAGAACAAAAAAAAACCACACTAAATCTTATATTTTAAAAAAAAACATAACTAAGAACTTCAAACAATTAAAAAAAAAAAGAAGAAGAAAAGAAAAGAAGATGAAGAAGAAGAACTAAGAACTATCACCTTCATGGTCTTCCTTCCCCTCATCATCTCAGCCATAAAAACATAGCTTTTATTTGGGTAATATTATAGATTTGGGAAAAAAAAAGAAAAAAAAGAAGAAGAAGAAGGTGAATAGTAGATAGATTAGTAAACACATAAGAAGAGAGAATAACCACAAAAAATTTGACCCAAAGACAATAACTGGATGTGTTTTTTTTTTAAAAAAAAAAAGAAGAAGAAGAAGAAGAAGAACATAAGAAGAAGAAGATGAATAATTAAATGGGATAGTAGGTATAAAAACGTGGTGTGAAAGAGAGTAATTGTATTGATATAATGATTAAATTGAATTAAAAGAAAAGAAAAAAAAAAAAGCTGCCACAAATGTGACAATTCCCATCACATCATTTTTTTTATTGATATAATGATTAAATTGAATTAAAAGAAAAGAAAAGAAAAAAAAAAAAGCTGCCACAAATGTGACAATTCCCATCACATCATTTTTTTTATCACTTAAAATAAAAAAAAAAAAAAAAAGCTAAAGTTTTAAAGGCAGTAAACTGCCAAAAAAAAAAAAAAAAGACAGTATAAATGTTGCAATTTCCGTGCAACAGTAAAAATGTAATAAATGGGGAAAAAATAGTAGTGGGTGTAAATTTCCCAATTGTTAGCTGCATTAGAATGAAGGCCGAGTGAAGATCAGGGGGATGAGTAGCAATTTGGGCTGGGTTAGGCCTATGTATAGGCCCACCAAGCCCAAGGCCCAAAATATGGGTCCAGAATAAAACAGAAACTTATGACATCAAGCGACGACAGCTCTTGGGTCGAATCGAAAGCTCCTTCCTGCATGTCATTATGATGAGCTTCAATGTCGTTTTGCTTTCTGGGTATTGCTTTCCAGTTCTCCTGTAAGTGAAGTGACTCCTTTGATATTACGTGTTCTGTAGTTCAAGTTCAGTGAATTTGAATCTAGTCTTTCAATTGTTGCTTAATGAACTACCGTTTATTTCAATTGGGAAACGTATAATTTTGCAATTACATTCATAGTCTTGGGGCTTGAATTGCACTCATTCTTCATAAATTGTCAATTTTTCTTCTAATACTCGTTCACACTGACTTATTCACAAGTATGTGAGCTCGTGTTCTTGGATTTCTTTTGGAAAGAGGTCATTTGATTTTTAGTTTGTTTTATGTAGCAAGAATAGAATACTCTGTTTCGAATCTTTTCTAGAAGGGTGCCCATTACGTTTAAATCTGTTTATGGTAACAAATATCAAGTTCAAATTTTCGGTTTTTTTTTTCAAAAGATTTTTGTTTTTTCAGTTTTCTTTGGATGAAAAATGTATATGTATCATTACTAGTCATCAAGTTTTCATCTTTTTATGGTAGATATAAGCAGTGCAGATTTTTATTCCCTTGTTTGAGAAATGTATGATCAGATTAAGATTTTTGTGATTCTTAATCTACTTCATGGCCTCTGGGTTATGCTTATAATTAAACTTTTCTATGGCTAGACACCAATTTAGTTGGGAGAGTTCATTCCACCCTTCTAATAGAAATAAATGTATATTGATTTCAGCCTTTAAAAATAGGATTTGGTTCTTTGTAGTCTGACCAATATTTTCTGGCCCTGTAAGCTTTAATTTCTTTCTCAATTAATATGCCTTCCATTAAATATTGTTTGTGCAGTTATAACTTAAAACGGATGCCCGGTTTGTTATGCATTTTGGAGGCATTTTTCTTTTTAGTCTTTTTTTTTAGGTTCAACAATTTGTTTGAGGATAGTCTTTTTGTGTGTTTTTATTTGATAAAGTCTAAATTTTAGTAGTTTATTCTGGTATAAACTATAGATTGAGCTTCATTTGCAAATTTTAGAATCATTTCGTTAAGTGTATAGATTCTATAGAAGGGCTACTATGTTAATTTTCGGGAACTTTATTGTTTCTTTTCTTTTTGAAGACTCTTGATCAGTTGACACTTTTGGCCACTAGCAGGACTACTTTGAGGGCTTCAAAATACTGAGCCATATTACTAACATGTAAAAAGTCATTAGGGGTGTGTAATTTAGCAGTGTTTTAAGTATGAAACCCACAGGTCTTATTTAAAAGAAGTTCAGTGTTTCTCATTATAAAGGAAGTATAGGACTATAAACCCTGGATTAAACTTAAATGTAACTTTCTGCTTTTGTCCCGATTATTGGAGCGATTACTTGTCAGCGGCACACGACAAAATCAATGATCCATATATGTTATCCAATTGCTTTTAGCACAAGATCTTCGCTGTCGAGTTACGACAAAATCTGTTACTATTTTAGGAATTTCTGTCATTCTTTCCTTAAAAGGCTAGTACAATCTTTGTCTGCGACTCTAATGTGTAATCTGATGTTTTCATGGCAACTTGTGCAAGTTCATTGAATGGACATAATTTGTATAGTGGTTTGGTTTCAATGTAAGATTCTATTGAATATGCTTAGCTGCAGATGTGTTACACCACCATGATGGGGGAGAAAGGATCTTACAGTGGCAATTAAGAAGGAAAATATCTTATAGCAACATGGATATGCATATGTAAAACCCATGCCAATCATAGATGGGTAAAATAACTAGAGTTTATTATCATAGAACTCCTATCTGCATATATTTCTAGATAACAAAGAAGAGAGGCATAAACAAACTTTTCATACATTTCTTTTTCTTATTAATATGTTGTTCACTTATCTTTTTCATCTCTCCAGCAAATGAGCATCACCAAGCAGCGTTTTATTATGTAAAGCCTCGCTCGCTTCTCCCTCAGGACATTACCTCCTGGAACCTGAACCTTGCATTGTTTCCCCGTTGGTAGAGGCAGGCATCCCATGCCTAAGAGTTCTCTCCTCTTTGCCACTTTCAGCAATGGTGCTAGAACAATAAAACCAGATATGTTGACTTGTTTCTTCTTCTCTTTTGCTAAGTTCACACTCTCTTTATGAATATTAAAGGGCCTTATTCATTCTTATTTAAGAGTTTAGTCTGACTATCTGAGGAGGTTACAAAAAGGTGGTTACAAAATTTTGTCTGCAAGTGCTAATTAGATGCATGTTAATTTTTTATGTGACTCCTTGGGAGCTCCGCATAGAACTAATAAAATCAGTTTAACTTCATTTAAACTACTTCGTTTTGCTGAACCGACTTTTGAATAGGAGTTTCTTCTGCTGTCTCCTGAAGGACCAAGACAAATGTTGATGAGGAAATTGAGACAAAGTCTTCTCTTTCTCAAAACACTTTTTAGATGCTAGTTCATGTTTCTCCAACTTAGGTGACACTTAAAAAGAGTTTCTAAAGGTTCTTTTTAGAATTTGAGATCATGTCACTAAATTTATCCTTATCTAGCTTAAAGTTGTATTTCAACCATACAAAATACCTTTCAAGTGTAGCTATTTTCCCCATATTTGTGACCAGTGTAAGGTTTTTGAGTCAAGAGATAATCAATGCTAGCGTTTTCTTTGCCTGCCCATTATGTTTTTATGTATTTATTTTGTAATTTTTTGCTGAGCTGAGCTGGGAACATAATCACTTAACTAGGAAATTTTGATCAAGCTAAGAAAAGAAAGGGAAATATAGTCCTTTCGATCCTAAAATTAACAAGGGTAAGAATAAGACTGAGAATAGAACGTGATTTGTACCAACAGCGGTAAACTGGCTTTGATCGTGTACATTTTTTATTCAAGAAGAAGAAGAACATGGAATAAATAAACAAGAGAAGATACTAGATTGGTTGATTCTTGATCAAAGTGTTCGAAAACGGTAATGTTATTTTATGTAATGTAGTGGTGAGCGTTACTGAACCTCTATTTTGTCTCGGTTTGAACCTCTCATTTATTTCGATATGGTTGAGCAAGTCAGCATGTATTAAGTGAATTCACATGATCTGGATTTACTTAAATAACCTATTAATATTAAGTGAACATGGTTTATGCTACTGGGATCAACTTACGTTAACAACAAAATATGAATAAGTTAAAAGTTAGCATTATTATACGAAAAAAATGTGGCTCCTTTAGTTTATTTGTTCAAATAGTGGGATTTTTTTTGTAAACCGCTCTTATGAAATACTTCTTATATATTTTCACTTCCCTTAGAATAGGGCGTATAATTTTACATATATTATATTTATATATAATGAAAAAAATAATAGAAGAGAGACAAGGTTGGCAGAACAAGTTATGTGAGAGATGTTCTTTAGTTTATGCAGAGTCAGAGCCACTGCAACTGAAACCATGAGGCAGACGTGCTTATGAAGTAAACCATGGCTTGAAATCACTCCAAAATCAGACATAATAATACGGTTCCACAAATTTAATTGGTCCAACTTTCGCCTGATATAATATGTTTCAATTTAAAGTTGAATAACCTTATAAAATACAGCACATTACTTATTGTTCAACATCGTCATACTATAGGGGCATTTAACTTTAATATGATTTTCATTATGATATTCTTTTAGCTATAAGTTTTGATTAAGAGTAATGATATGTTCACATTAGCTAATATTAACAATTATCTAATGTTAATAACACCATAAAATCATTCACGCTCTTGAATAATCACTGTGATAATCCAATATGCCACCTTTTTGGGGCCACACTTTAAAAAACTATCAACAATGAAAGATGGCTTATTCTCTTTTAGAGATATGATAATTTCCAAAAAGTTAGTGCATGAGAGCTACGTATGTGATATGTTAATCTAAACAGAAAAAGTTTATACATAATAATACATGTTATATAGAGGGAACTCGTAATATGGTGAATTATTTATTAGAAAAATCAAATATACATAGTGACACTGGTTAGGTTTGAACTTTAGAAATTTAGACAGTAATAGTATGATGATTAGATCATCTGATGATCTAGATTATGATAACTCACATTTGTGTCATTTGATATGGGAATAAGGTAAAAACTATGAACAAAAAAATTTAAATGCAAAACTACTATATTGTGATAAATGCTCCCTACATTTGTCTTTGCCAAATAATAAATTTTTGCCTTCTTCCAACACTTCTCCCTCTTATTTTTCTCCACCCTTCTAAAAATCTCTCTGGCCAAACGTAATGGGAAAATAAAAATGATAGCAAAGAAAAGCATAAAGAACAATCAAAACGGGTAGTTTGACAATCTAAAGAAAATGGTTTCAGAGTAAAAAATATAAATTCAATAGGGCAAGTAAATGATGAAACCAAAAGAGATTTCCATAAAAGACGAACAATATTTGCTGTAGGTGGGGTTGTAATATGAAGGCGTGCACCAGCTATGTTTGCAATGATTCATATATGGAAGACTATGTCTAATAAAAAGCATAGCAATAAAAGCCCATATCCTTTTATTCACCTTTCTACACTATTTAAGCATTGCAATTACAAAAGAGAATAAAATGAAAAACAATTATAACAAAGATATAGATTGCACTGGCTGCCATAGCTATAATGTTAAGCCAAGTTAAGATATGCCTTTCATGGTTACTGAAAGTGACTGTCAAGAGTCAGCATTTGTTTACATGTTTCATTGATTCAAGGCAAGTCATTACAGTTGGTCCCTCTGATTCAAGGCAGATCTTTACAAATACATATAAAGTTAGGCCAGCAATTGTATTGCACTACCTGCCAATGACATGGATTTTCATTAAAACTAAAAATAATCAGAGCTTTATTAAACAGAATCAGAAAGTTGATAGATAAAAAGTAAGATAAAGTGACTATACATAAACAGAAAAGAGAACAGTTAGTTGTTGTTCTAATGGGATTTGGACTATAAGGGCAAGGGCAAGAGCATGTGAGCTTATATTCTCAGTCCAATGCCATGATTTCTGTAAGGGTCACATTGACCGAAAAGAAAAGAAACTCTATCGTAAAGACTAAAGAGAAACTTACGTTTATAGAGAGGTAAAAATCAAAAGAGGGAGGTTAAAGCCTCCTCCCAACATTGGCTCATATTGAATAATTACTTCCCCAACACCTTATCATCACTAGTCCATGTTAGAAGAATCATGAAAGCTGACAAACATAATACACCTACCCAAACCCTTTTCTGTGTTCCTCCAATCAAAATTTTTATGCATCACTATAAATAGAAAGAAAACAGCAATATTATCATGTTCACTCACTTAAGTAGTACTCACTAACACTTAAGCTGATCTATCTTCTTAAACTTCCCAACTCCTCTGTTTTTCCTCTGGAAAAATGACCAACTTTGCCACTACTCGCATACTTCTGCTCTGGTTCAGCTTGTTATTACTCTACGTTTCTAATGCACATGTTATGGCTCAATGGCCTGTTGGAAGATCAACCAAGTTTTTTGATTTCAAGGTCACTTATTTTTCTTTTTCAATTTATACACACACACCTGTGTGTATGTGCATTCATATATAAAAACTTTGTCACATTTGTCAGGTTCAAACGAAAAGAGTTAGTAAACTCTGTAAGAGCAAGGACATTGTGACAATAAATGGAAAGTTCCCAGGACCAGTTGTTTATGCTCAAGAAGGTGATGCAGTCACAGTAAAAGTAACAAACGAATCTCCATTCAATATGACAATCCACTGGTAAATTTACACAACTTTATTTCTTTGTAGAAATGTTTCTGGGTTCTTAATATGTACTGCATGCATCATGCAATTATTCCCTTTGTTTACCAGTCAATTTTCTTTTCAGGCATGGTGTTCGGCAAATACTATCCTGTTGGTATGACGGGCCTTCCTACATTACTCAATGTCCGATTCAATCCGGGCAGAGTTTTACACACAAATTTACGTTGGTGAAGCAAAAGGGCACTTTTTTCTGGCATGCCCATGTTTCTTGGCTAAGAGCAACTGTTTATGGCGCCCTTATTGTCTACCCCAGAACAGGAGTACCTTACCCCTTTAAGCACCCCTTTCAGGAGCACATCATCATACTAGGTATAATAACTGACTTTATGACAACCAAAGTAAGAAATCTAACTCCACATTTCAATAAATATAATGGAACATTATTATATACTGAATTAGGAAAGTATTTGTTGGCAGGAGAATACTGGCTTAAGGATGTTGTACAACTTGATCACACCACCATAGCCAGTGGGGGAAGTCCTCCACCACCAGATGCTTTTACTATCAACGGCCACCCAGGCCCCAACTATAACTGCTCAAACAATGGTAGCTCTAAATGCAGTTTTGCTTAATCTAAAGTTTTAATATGGTTCTGTTAAGTTGTGAACTGAATTTGTTGTGAAGTAAAAATCTAGCCATATATCTAAAGGTTGAATTTTTTTCAGATGTCTACACAATTAATGTGACTCCAGGAAAGACATACTTGTTGAGGCTTATACATGCAGGCCTAAACACAGAGAGCTTTTTCGCCATAGCTAATCACAAATTGACTATTGTAGAAGCTGATGCAGAGTATACAAAACCATTCACCACAGACCGTGTGATGCTTGGACCAGGTCAAACCATGAATGTCCTTGTCACCGCTGATCAGCCAAGAGGAAGATACTCTATGGCCATGGGACCTTACATGTCAGCAACAGGTGTCCAATTCCAAAATATCTCATCCATTGCCTACTTTCAATACACAGGGGCTGTTCTTAATAGCTTATCTGTAACCACTAAATTACCAAGTTTTAACGATAATCTTGTGGTTCAGACAATTATGGACGGACTAAAGAGCCTAACCAGTGTTAATCTTTCAAAACAAATTGATGCCAATCTTTTTGCCACTGTTGGATTAAATGTCCAAAAGTGTCACTCCAAGACACCCAGACAAAATTGTCAAGGCCCTAATAATGGGGTTATGGCAGCATCAATGAATAATATAAGCTTTGTAAAGCCTAAAATTTCAGTGCTGGAAGCTTACTATAAGAAGATTAACGGTACCTTTACAGAGGATTTCCCTGAAGTACCTCTTCAATTCTATGATTTCGTAAATGGGGCACCTAATAATATTCCTAACAACACGCAGTCCTTGAATGGGACTAGGACCATTGTCCTTGAATATGGAACCAGGGTTCAACTTATTTTTCAGGACACTGGAACTGTCTCCACTGAGAATCACCCAATCCATCTCCATGGCTATAGCTTCTACGTTGTTGGATATGGCAATGGTAACTATGATGAAAAAACAGCAAAATTCAATTTGGTGGATCCACCTTATATGAACACGATTGGAGTTCCCGTTGGCGGATGGGCTGCTATCCGATTTGTTGCTGACAATCCCGGTAAGCATGACATTTCTCTTAGTTCTGGAGCACCACTAGGTACATGCTTCCGCATAGTATGAAACGAGTCTCATACCGTGCCAGCGTTGAGCACTGTAAAGTAAAACTTGTAGCATTGTCCTCATCACACATTTGAATAACCAAATATATTATGTGTTTAGTATAATTGGTAGTTTAGTATGCTACTCTATCTCTAGTTGGGGTGTTTTTGGTTTTTACTGATACATTAAATGATTTTGATATTGAATGCTACAGGAGTTTGGTTTATGCATTGTCACCTTGACATACACCAGTCATGGGGATTAGGCACGGTGATCATTGTGAAGAATGGTAAGGGAGATCCTGAGACCCTTCCACATCCTCCCACTGACCTGCCAAGATGCTAGGATATGCAGTTAAGCATTCTTGTAGTAATTACCACTTGTTTCTCCTTTTCATCCCAACCAAGGATTCTTTTGGAGCAAGTTTTGATATGTTATATCCCTTTGACAAAATGACTGTGTGTGTGTGTATACAAGATGCAAGAAAAAGAACAAAAAGATTGGATAAAAAACTATAGACCTTTTTCTATCACATTTTCTACCCTTATTTTCCCAATTCTCTAAATTGTATTCTATAGAATAACAAGCAAAAGAAAAAAGATCACGAAATGTATGTCCTGCAACTACGCATATAATTATTTATCAGCATAAAGTGGAATACATGCAGAATTTTGGTGAGTGACGTGGAGAATAGCAAACACCTTGCACAGCACAAGCATATACAAATTGTTGTGAGAGTGCTCAATCAATCATTAAAGCCATATGCATATACACAGCTTCATTAATTGGAGATCCAAGAAAGAAGTTCTATCACCCACTAGTATAGTTTGTAAAACGCAATTGATGATCATACATATAAAGAGGTACAACATTACCTTCTTATTTATTCCCAATGTTGGATGGTAACACGTTGCATTGAAATCACAATACAGATGTTAAGGATTAATTCTCCCAGAAGTCCAGCACTTCTCCCCGCTGACACCTTGTCTAGATGCAAAGCTTAGCCTCTGGTTGCTCTTCAAATTCAAGTAATCAACCTGCAAATGGACATGGATTAAATCCCAGGAAGTTAGAACTGTGAAAAAACAATGAACTGTTGACTGAAAAAATTAGTCTAGAGAAACCTATAACCTGATCTGGATCTAAAATTAGCACACAAAATGCATTGACTGGGCCGCTAGAATTGTCGAGAAAAGTTTCTTTAGTCGGATCTTCATCTATACTTGGAAGACCTGGATTAGGCCCCAAATACTGCAGCCTAGATTTAAGAGAACTGGAAAACCATGATTTCTCTCTTTGCTGCATCATTCAGAAAAGAAAAGACAAATATGTGGAAAATTTAGATAGTTCAAAGGGAAGTTAAAAGCTGAACTAGCTCAGCCTTTATAGCCAAATGATCTTTTGAAATCAACCAATGAGAAAAACAAAATTAGTTACACTTTTTCGGTTTTAACATCTCTAAACTTTAAACCAATAAACACGTTCCAGCATTATAAGGGTGTTCGTTCAGTTACCTGAAGTTTTATAGGATCAGGATTTGATCCATCAATAATGTCAATAGCTCCATTGATCCGGAATTGCTCCCAAGAGTCAGTGAAGTACCAACAAATCTGGAATAAGAAATTTGAGTTTCAAAACTAGTGCAAAGAAAATTAAACCAGATGATTCCTTTGTATAAAAATCCCACCACAAACTTAGATTACCTCAGCAAATGGACAATGCTTAAGCTCCTCAATCTGCAAATAATATTCATTCATCTATCAGGTCAACTCCCCAACAATCGAAATTCCAGTCTCACTATTTTCTTTCCATGTATATTTATATATATATCTTGCTATATAAACTATATAAAAAGTTCAGCTTCCACAAGAAAACTTAAATGAAACAAATAACTCACTTAATCATAAGATAAAATTGTAGGTTTAGTAAAATTATAAATCATACATAAATATATGAGATTGAGAACCTTGTGGCTTCTGTAATCTGTGTTGATTTGAATCTTATCAGAATCCTCGTGAAACCCCCTGAAAACGACAGTGCGATTTGAAGGTCTTCCATTACAACCAATGGTAGCCTAAAATTCCATGAAATGTCATCATATGACAAGCCTTAGAATAAAATGAGAAAGAAATGAAAAGAGAGAAGCTTGACTTACGAGCTGAAAGAAAGAAGAGTGTTTAAGATGGGAATTGGCTTGTAATGCGTCGAGAAGAAGCTGCTTCCATGGTGCTTTCACTGTTCCCATTATTGCTTTCTGCAACGCCGCCTGTCTCCTGTGATTATGCCTTCTCTCTCTCTCTCTCTCTCTCTCTCTCTCTCTCTCTCTCTCTCTCTCTCTCTCTCTCTCTCTCAGAAAACACAGGACAACATATCATAAACAGATAACAGAACACGTTGCTCTAAATTGAGTTTTTGCGCCATTACGACAACGCTGCAGTGCACTTCCTCATTTTAACTAGGACTGAACATTTTTGACAGGGTTTGACGCGGACCCAACCAGTTCAATCAGAAAATTTTAAAAAACCCCTTCTCTTCGGGCGGGGGGTCCAACCCGGTACCCCATATCGCGCGGGTTCGCGGGTTGGTTTTTTATGACCGTCGGGTTTCGGGTTGAACTTGAACTCGCCTGCCAACCCGGTAACTTTTTATTTTTTAAATTTTTTTTTAATTTTTAATTAATGTATTTTTTATTTTATTTTGAACTAACGAATATAAATTATAGTGTTATAAGTTTATAACTTATTAATTTAATATATAGAAATAATCACATCAAATTTGATTTTTTTTAAAAAAAAAACGACGTTGACCTAGCCAATCCGGTCAACCTGAACCCGCAAGCCCAAACCATTTCACGGGTCGGATCCGAGTACAATTTTTTGAACTCGAAACCCAGTCAACTTGCCTGATGTTCAACCCTAATTTTAATAGTTAACGGGGAGGACTACTCTTTCAAATAATTTCTTTCTATTTTTATAGATTTTATTTATTTTATTGTATTTCTAAATTTAAAGTGTTTTTAGTAACACTTTTTTAATTAGTTTTTTGTTTTTAAAATAAAAAAGTGAAAATACTTTCCAAAATGATGTAATAATAAAATTATTTTTATTTTTCAATTTTTTTATTCAAAATTAAAATTTTAAAAACAAAACAAGGTCATTTTTTAAACATTTTTTTATTTATCAATATTTTAGACTCCGAACTCGGGTCCCGAACAAGAATCTTAGACCTAGACCCCGACCCAAACCCAAACCCAACCCTGACCCCAACCCAAACTTTGGACCCAGACCCCGACCTAAACCCGAACCTCGATTGGACCCGAACCCGGACCCAGACCACGACCCGAACCCCGGACCTGAACCTGAATCCCAAACCTCGACTCCAACCCAGACTCAGACCTTGACCTTGACCTGAACCTCAAACCTAGATCAGACTCGAACCCAGACCCCAGACCGACCTGACCTGGACCCAGATCCCAGACCCAAACCACGAACCCGGACCCTAGCCCCAGCCCCAGACCTCGACCCTAAACCTAGACCCCGACTCCAAACCCAAACTCGGACCCCAACTTCGGATTTGTAACCAGCCCCCCCAACCCAAACCCGAACCCAGACCCCAAACCCGACCCAGAACCAGACCTTGGACTTGACCCCAACCCGAGACCCCAACCCCGGACCGCGACCCTAAACTTGGACCCTTATCTCGATCCCGACTTAGATAAAATCAACAAATAAAAATAAAAATGAAAAGTCTATATAGGTTAATACTTTTCTTTTAATTAGATTAGGTTATTTTTTAAAGAATATTTTAGGGTATATTGTAAGGGATGCTATTGGTCGGCAGTAAGCCTCTACCACCAAGAAAGGTGGGTGAAAAATTATAGAAGTTTGTATTTTATTTTATTTAAATATAATATTTTTTTAATCTTTAATAAAAGAAAATATAAAAAAGTTATTAAACTTTTTAATCATTTTTTTATGATGGTGGCCAATAAAATTTTGACATGTGGCAATATTAAGAATTACGAATAGAGCAGTTAAATTGGATACCTGTGGACTAACAAAAATCTTGAGCTTGAGGCTATTACCACAATTTTTTCAATATTAGGTACTTATCTGAATCAAAGTAAATTTTGAGAATTTATTCCGCAATTTAATATCAATGCATGATATTTTTTGAGCAACTAACGAATTTGTTAAAATTAGGACCAACAGACCTACAAAAATTACGAGCTTGTGGACTATTACCGTTATTTTTCGAGGTTGAAAATTTATCTTCATCAAAACAAACTTTTTAAGAATTTTTGCCGCAATTTTCCTAAAGTATAATAATAAAATAATTAAAATGACATAAATATAAATAAAAAATAATCTATTGATGACGCAAATTTTACATTATAAGAGTACTCACAAGTTCACAATAATGTAGGTAAAATAGTTAAAACTTCAAAATTTTAAAGAAAGGTGCAAAAAAAAATTATCTCGATGACATGAGCAAAAAGCTTCTTGAGCATTCTCAATAGATGAGCTAAAATAGCTCAATCTTTAACTTATAGAGAAAAAATTACAAAATTGAGCATCCAATAAGTGAGGTAAACCTTAGTTATTTTACATATTTTTTAGCTCAATAAATAGTGCTTAGCTAAATGTAGAGATAATATTCATTGAGCTAAACATATTTTAATATTATTTTCTTTAACTTTTCTATATATGTTTGTAATATTATATGAATTATTAATATAAAATGAATAAAATATATTAAAAATATAATATTTAAATGATATATAGAAAAAATAGAGAAGTTGATGTATGATATAATGTAAAAGGTTGAAGTAAAATAGATAAAGTAGAATTTTAGTGATGCATTTTAAAAAATAGAATAGAGAAGTTGTTGGAAGTGCTCTAAGACATTTCTTCTCTATTTTTTTAGCGTAGCTACAAGCCTACAAGTTTAAATAAAATTTAAAAATATTTCAATATATTTTTATTAATTTTTCCTTCAATCTCTTCACATAGTTGATATTTTATTATTTTTTAATATTATTTTAGTTGGTAAAGTTGTTTAAAAATATAATTATGTTTGGGGAATTGTCATGTATACCGTATTTTTTATTTTTTTTTATATATTTTTTATTTTTATAAAAGTTATTTTCATTTTAAGGTTATGTTGTTTATATTTCGAGATTATGCTATTTTTATTTTATAAAAGTTATTTTTCTTTTGATGTTATGTTGTTTTCATTTTTAGATTATGTTGTTTATATTTTTATAAATAAATAAAAAGTTAATTATAAAAGTATAAAAATATAGAGAAAGAATGAAGTATTGTAAATATTAAATATATATGATATAAAATTAAAAAGTAAAGTTTTAGTAAGTTATTTTAAAAATAGAGTAGATTAATTATTGGGAGTGCTTTTGTAAATAATGTATTAAATTATGCACAAAATATTATTCTGCTTAAAAAATTTATACACAATATATTTAATAAGGTGAGTTTTATTTTTCTCTTTTCCAAAAAAGAAATAAGAAAAAAAAAAAAGAGTTTTATTGTAGCTTTATTTATTTACTTTACATCTTGTCTTTAATAGATTAGTTTAATTTCTTTCAAGGGTTATTTGCGGCAAAACCCCCTAAAGTAGGGAGGTTTTTGCTACTAACTTCTAATTCTAAAATTTTTGTGGTAAAACTCCCTAAATTCAATTCTGTTAGCACTTAGCCCTTTCCATCCATTTTTGGGTGGTAAGTGCCAGGTTGGAATGTCCACACGTACACAGTATACACGTGGCACAATTGTATTGGTCCACGTAAATAAATATTTAAAAAAAAAAAGAAAATTAATTATTTTAAAAATAAAAAATAAAAAAAAATTATTTTTCTTTAAAAAATTAAAAAATTATTTTAAAAAAATAAAAATAAAATAAACCCTAATTCCCTAATTCAACCTTCTTCTTCTTCGTTCTTCTTCTTTTTCTTCAATCTATCAACACCACCAAGCCCACCACCATCCACAAATACCGAAACCACCACCACCAATATCAAAACTTATCTTTTAGTTCTTAATCCAACAAAATCAAAATAAAATCCAAATCAAATTCAATTCCAACAAAATCAAACTAAAACCCATCAAAAGCAAACAAAAATACAAATGAAATGAAAAAAAAAATACAGTGCAGTTGATTCGAAGCTTCGTCGTCCCAACCTCCTCAACCGAGAAGCCTAACTCCAGACAACTATCTCATCCTCAAGCTCGTCGATTCGAAGCTTCGTCGTCCCAACCTCCTGCAGTTGCGAGTTCCTCCGTCGACATACAGTGCCAAAGATGATCTTGACAGAGGGGAGCTTAGATCTCGTTGTCCTCGACGCCCACTAAGAAGATGAGGAGTGAGAGAGATCTAGAATGGGAGAATCAACGTTGTATGTTCGAGGGAGGTCTGGGAAGGAGGTGGTGGTGGTGTTGTGCGAAGAGATCTGGGCATTGGATCTTGCCGTTTGAATCATTCACGATTCCCATTTGAACGACTATAGGTTTTTAATTTTTTCCAAATGTGATTATATTCATTTTTGGGGGTTTTAGTCTTTAGGTTAAATGAATGTTCATACCTACTCTTAAGTGAGAGAGTATGGGGAAGAAATGGGGTTATGGTGGTGAGTGATGTGGGTGTTGGTATGGTGATGATGGCTCTCGGTTTACAGAGAAAAAAAAAGGTAGAAGAAGAAGAAGAAAAAAAAAAGGGAAAATGAAAAAAAATATATATAATTTTTTTATTTTTGTAATTTTTATTTTTATTATTTATTTTCTAAAGTACTTTTTAATTTTTAATTTTTAATTTTTTTAAAGAAAAATAATTTTTTTTATTTTTTATTTTTAAAATAATTAATTTTTTTATTTTTTTTTTAATATTTATTTACGTGGACCAATAAAATTGTGCCACGTGTACACTATGTACGCGTGGACATTCCAACCTGACACTTAACAGCTAAAAATGGACGGAAAGGGCTAAGTGCTAACATAACTTGAGTTTAGAGAGTTTTACCGCAAAAAATTTAAAATTGGGGGTTAGTTGCAAAAACCTCCCTACTTTAGGGGGTTTTGCCGCAAATAACCCTTCTTTCAAATTATATCTGATATATGTAGTTATTATAGACTACAAAAACAAAGTCCAATTTATTTCTAAGAAAAATAAATGAAAGTCAAATTTTATTTTATTATTCAGAAGGATAATTTAATACAATTTCATTTTTTTTTTAATCAATGAGCATTTTTTTTTTGGGTTTTTATAAAAATATTAAATTTCGGACAAAAATTTACAATTTTACTGTCACACAGAATTTTTTATAAAAATACTATTTTTTTATAAAACAATCGTAAAACAACAAAACAGAATAATAGTGGAACAACTAAAAACCAACCGTGAAACAACAGTGAAAACTTAACACAGTACACAGTATAAACATTACACGGTTTTTTTTTTAAAAAAAAAAATAGTATTTTTGAAAAAAATTCCGCTTCACCGTAAAAAAGTAAAAAAAATTAGAAATTTTAATATGTAGTGTAAAAACCCTTAAATCTTTGGGAGAAGTTTAAGAATACCTTTTTTTTATACATTAATTAAAATTACCTTTAAATAAAATTTAATTAAATAATATACCTCTTTTTATGAGTATTGTACCCAAATTATCCTCACACACTTACATAACTAAGACATAATTTCAAATATAATAAATTTGTGTTCTTTGTAGATGGATGTGTAAGTTTGTGGGAAAATTAGAGTAAAATTTGATTAGAGAAGAGTGAAAACTATCGTGAAGTAATTAGGGTAAAATTGATAAAATAATTAAAAGAAGAGGTAAACATAATAAATTTTGAAAATGAAGGTAAAAATTAAAAGCATCGAGTTAAAAAAAGTTTGTAGTCTAATTTCCTCTAAATCTTTTCCCTATTTATTTGTTGGGCTACACCAGGCCCATGGTTTGATGCAGACCCATGACCTTAGCCGAAAGGCTTAATACCACTTCGCACCTAAAGTAGTCATGATGGGAAAATTTACATGGTATACTAACTTTTGTTATTTCTTACAAAAATACTGTCAGACGGTATTTTTTACTTTTTTTTACTGTGTACTTTTATAAGTTTTATACTGCAGTATACTGCGTTTATTCTTTTATTTTCTTTTTGATTTGTTTTAGTTTTGTTTTACGGTTGTTTTCCATAATTTATATTTTTAACGTCGATTTCACTATTCTTGTTCCATCTTGCTGGAATTAATGATTATTTTCTGAGTGTTCTCGTGGTACTGTGGTGGTTTCATCCGTGGGTGTGGAAGATGGAAGCTATAAAATACATTTCTTCTTCCTTCTCTATGGTTATTTTGTGGTTATTTTTTTATTTTGGTTTTCCTAAAAATACATTTGACGAGCTCACTAGAAAAAAAGTTTTGAGGTGTGCGGTTCTTTTATGTTTTTCTAAGTGGTTATATCTGCTTATTGTTTTACATTTATTTTTGTGTTGTTTTAGTAGTTTTTTTGTTCTGATTTTTTAAGATTGGGCTTGCAAATATAATTGCTATTGCATTAATATTGGATATTAAGGCTGTGTGCAGAACATTTTTTAGATTTTTTTAATCATGTTTTCCTTTTTTTTGTTTGATTTGTTTTAGTGTTGTTTTACAGTTGTTTTGCCATGATTATTTATTTGACGTCGATTTCACTGTTTTTTTCTCAATCTCACTTGAATTAATGATTGTTTTCCGATTATTTTGATATTTTTATGGTGGTTCTGTCTGTGAGTTTGGAAGATAGATGCCTCTTTTTTTTTGTGTTTATAGTATAAAAGAAAAAAAAATTGGCCAAGACCAAAACTTAGTATTTTTGTAAGTTTCATGTGGGATCACGTTACACGTACACCTAGTAATAAAACAAAATGTTATTCATAAGTCATTTTTTTGGCTGAAAGAATTCATAAAAGTCATGACTAACTATAGTAAAAGAAGTCAGGTGACATTTTATAACAGCAGCTAGCTTCTTAAAGCATCTCCAGTGAGAAAACTCAAATTTGATGTTAAATCAACACCAAAAACCTACTATTTCAATACTATTTTTTTTTTCAATTCCAAGCACAACACTAAAAATTACATCAAATTTTATATTCTTTATTGTTTTATTATTTTATTAATATAATAAGAATATTGTAATACTAAATATATATCATTATTTATTTTTTCTTCTTTAAAGTATTATTTAATTATCAATTTTTTTTTAAAAAAATAGTGTAGTCTACAGTGTTCCATTAAATTTGGTGGGACACTGTAGACAAAACCATTTATGAGGATAGATTTAGTGTCCCATTGGAGTAAATATAGTGTGAAACTACACTATATTTAGTGTTTTAGTGTCCCATTGGAGATGACCTTAGCGAATCTTTAATGGAGAAACTTAAATTTGGTATTAAATCAATACCAAAAAACTATTATTTTAACACTATTTTTTTTTTAATTCCAACCACAACACTAAAAATTATACCAAATTTTATATTCTTTATTATTTTATTATTTTATTAATATAATAAGAATATTTTAATACTAAATATATATAACTATTTACTTTTTTTATTCTTCAAAGTATTATTTAATATTTAATTATTAATTTTTTTTTAAAAAAAAATAGTGTGGTCTACAGTGTCCCACTAAATTTAGTGGGACACTGTAGACAAAGCCATTTATGAGAATAAGTTTAGTATCTATTGGAGTAAATATAGTGTGAAACTTTCATTAAAAAAAAAATATATATATATATATATGGAAGAGGTTTCAATGGTTACATTTTTATTGTAACCATCATGGTTACATTTTTTTAAGCCATTGGATTACTATTAAATGGTTGTGATTAATTTGGAAATTAAATAAAAATAAATAATAAATAACTTGTAACCTGAAAGTAACCTAATCATTTATTTCCTTATAAAACTTTAATTAAGATTAATTATATTTTAAAATTTAATTAATTATTATAATTATTAATTAATTTTTTGCAATTTATTACTATATAAGGATCTTTTAGCAATTTATTTTTTTATACTTAAATTATTTAAAATTTTATAGGAAAACTTTTTATAATTTAAAATTATATAAATGTAATTTCATAATTTAAATTTTATTATACTTGTAATCTTAATTTTAAATTATTACACTTGATTATTTAATTTTTTTATTTAAATATTTAAAAAAGTAAAAAATGAAATAAGTTGAAGGATTTTTTAGAAAAATAAATGGCTGCACTTGTTATCGATTGATTAGCTTGAGGTCTCATACTTAGTTCATATAATTGTAACAAAATAATTAAATATCATTTAAAAATAATTAATTATTTGAAAATTTATTATAAGAAGAGAATTTTAATTTGTGTCAAAAGAAGTTTAATTTTTGTAAAAAAAATAAATAAATAAATTTTATTATAAATATTATAATTAAATGGCTTAATTATTAAAATAATTCAAGTAAGGATTTAAATATAAATATTAATTGCTAAAAGAGGTCTTGATAAATATTTAAATAATTATTTTAAGAAAATAGTTAATTATAATTAAATAATTCTAAAAAAGGAATGTCTATTTAATTAATTATTTTAAGAAAATATTTAATTATAATTAATTAAATCTAAAAAAGGAAAGTCTACCTATTAGTAACCTGCTATTACAGGTTAGAGAAAAATGTAACCATATGGGTACAATAAAAATGTAACCATTGAATAGTTACCCATATATATATATAGTGTAAAATTATACTATATTTAGTATTTTAGTGTCCCATTAATGGTCTTATAAAAGACCAATAAACCTTTTTTTATATGATGAGTTAAGAACTAAGAACTACATTAATGAAGAAATGTATTGGGTGACAATTGTAATGTGTACGACTATATGCGCCTTTTAGACTCATGATCATAAGTATAAAACATTATAAACTATTATATATAAGCATGTATATTTAAATAAAATGCAATAACAAACCAAATAAATCACTATCATAAAAATCCTCCACCCTGTATATATAGTCTGCAAAGATCAGGGGAGAACTGTTCTCGTTTTATTATATATCTATTCTATATAAAGTGTGCCTATATAACTAAAATTCTTGGTTTATGAGAAATTTATGGGTAAAATAATAAAATATTATTTATATATATAATAAAATAATAATAAAACAAATCCTATTAATATTTGAATTGATATTTAGTATATTTCAACTTTATATATAATTACAACTATAACTCTAGAAATTAAAAATATATATATAAAATAATCATCCATTTTATTTATATTATTTAGAATAATTCAGTGTGGTTCAAAATCACAATGAACAGAAAAAGTGGTAAAAACACAAATGTAGTTCAAAATCATAGTAAACTAAGAAAGAATGAGAATAGATTATTAAGCATTAAATATTCTCAGTAAACACACTCAAAGAATCGCATTGAGAGAGGAAAAAAAAAATACCAATTGTGATATATATAAATAAATAAAAGCGAAGAATATTATATAATTATTTATATTCTATATAAAGTGTGCATATATAACAGGAGAAATTCATGGGTGACTTTTTATTTATATTAAAAATAAAATGATTTGTTAATAAAAATAAAATAGTTTATTAATTTTGAAAATACAATTTTAAAAATTAAAAAGTAAAAACCAAACCAAACAGATTTTTTAAAACTACCAACCAATCAAAAATTTTCGTGTGGACTCATCTTTTAAATTTTCAGAAACATAAAACTTTTTTGAATTTTAAACTAATCAAGCCTTTGTATATATGTATAGTTTGATAATAGATATATATGGGGTGGATTTTTAAATAAATTTAATTTTGTAGGTGAAAAAAAATGACAAAATTAGTTGTAAATCACAAAGAGATAATTGAGGTTGAAAGGATGAGTAGGGAACCGAATATAGTTTATGATCGTAGATGTATATTTATATTAAAAATAAAATGATTTATTAATAAAAATAAAATAGTTTATGAGAAATTCATGGTTTAAAATATTTAATTTGATATCTTAATTATTAATAAACAATACCATAAATATACATCTACGATCATATAAGAATTTTATTCTAAAACTATACGATCATAGATTAAGTGGTCAAGGTCCAAAGAAAAATAATAATTTCTTAAAATCTGAAATCAAGACACGAAAAACAGAAACTAATTGAATAGGACTCTATTCAATTGAGGTGTCGACCATGCATGGTAAGTAAAAAGCTATATATTAAATTTTATACCATGATACAATTAAAAATTAAATAAGAATTTACTACTATTTATATATTGTATATATATATTGCTAAAGATGCAAAAGTATTGCATTTATATATCCCACGATGTTTTAAAAATACTTTGAAAAGTTTATCTTGAATTAATTATTAATATGTAATAAAATATATTAGTTATTATACTATTACTTCAAACAAAGGAAAGTTCTAGCGGTGCTTCTACTTTCTAATCATAAACCTCAATTTTGGCTTCTTTAACCAGTTGCCACACACAACTTACTTACTCTGAATTTATAACCATTTACAATTTTTCAACACTCAAAAAGTTACTGAGTTTGTTTTCTATAGCTCTACTTATTAAGGTAGAAAAATATTTTTAGATTGACTCCATTCTGTTTATTAAATGAATTATTTTCAAGTTGACACATTAACTTAAAAATGATACAATAATGACTTACTACAAAGTATACACTTATATTCATTCTATTTATTGAGAATCAAAACTTCAATCTTCTTCACTACATTAGTTAGAGACACATAATATTTGGACATAAACACATGACACAATATTATAACTCAAACTCAGAAACACTTAGTCGAAACTTGAATGAATAATGCCACTCTTTTAAGTTTTAAGACTGTATATGACTAGGCAATTATGGTTATTGTATTATTATTCCTGCTACATAGTTGATCATTTTTAGATTTTTGATGTGAAATTTCGTATTGTGAGCTTTTTAGAGTTTCTTATAGACTTCAATAAGTAATAGATTTATATAATTATACCTGGAATAAATTTTCATAATGTTGTTTGGTGGATTCCTATTTTGTTATTAGGGAACATAATATTATTATTCATAATATTATTATTCGTTAGGTCTGTCACAATTATTATTAAGTGAGAATGAATCAATTTAAAAACCTTTTACTATATTGAAAGGTGAGATTGATTTTAATATGAGCTTAGTTATATTTAATTTTATTTTGTATATCTATTGTTTTATTTGAAAATAGGTGAATAAATGACTACACTATATACAACAATTAAGGACATCACTCCAACTACAGAAAGTTGGAAGAATAAAATGAGAGTGTTAAAAAAATTTGAAAAGCGGAATAAGAGTTCACCACTCAAATATCAAAAGCTTAATGTTAGCAGACAAAAAAGTATACAATCAGTTAATTTACTGTTGAAATTGTCAATACTGTACTAATAAATGCTATATTTTCTGAATTTTGCCTGTACTCGCGTTGCAACAAATTATTATTTCATAAATATTTTTTTTTCCTTAAAAATGAACACAGGGTAATGATATTGAACCTAATAACTAATAATATTTTTTTTTTAATTTTTAATTGTATCACTTTTTAATAACGTAGAAAAAGACTAGCATAAAATTTAGTATACGTGCCTCGCACGTAACTTTTTGCTAGTATATATAAAGATATATATATATAGGCTTTGGATGTGGTCACGCATTGTATTAATTGCGTGACTAGTGACTCACAAAAATAATATATATATTATATGAACAAACATAGTACAATCTAAAAAAGTGACATGTGTTCCTTTAATTTTTTTCTTTTTCTGACAACTATTATTTTAAGTCAATAAATAATAGATAAAGGACAATATTAACCTAATATAACCGGTTATACTAACCTGTTGAGTTGACACAAATATTTTATATGTGCTAGGTAGGGATATAAGTGTAATTTCACATTAAGTTTTCATGCATAAGTAATCTATTATGTTTTTGAGTGAATATCAACCACACTTAAATAATATAGATGTTACTGGGTAAATATAGACCATGTATAAAAAATATTAGTTTATTAGAATTTTCTTTAGAAGTACAAGTAATATGGTAATTAAACTGGGTGATTTCTTTTTTTTTTTGAAAAAAGAATAATATTAATTGGCATATTATTAAAAATTTAAAATAATTAAACTTAATAAATTTTTTATTTTTTTAATTATACTTAGTTACAATATTTTCTTTAGTTTCTCTAAAATTATTTTTTTTAAATATAACTAAAACTAATAAAACTATTGCTAAAATATATATATGGAAAATATATGTCATAAACTAAACTATAACGTTAATGGTATGATTTATTCAATTTTATACTTCATTCATAATTAAATGGGTATGATAAACACGTGTAATTTAACATTAGGTTTTATGCATAAGTAATCTAGCTATCTCAAACTATTCACTATAATAAAGCCACAATATCATGACATATATGTTGAATTGAAGTAGTCTTACATATAAGTTGGTGAAATGACAACTAATGGTCTCACATAATTAAATGACAATAACAATATAAAATAAGAATTAGATGTTTCATTGAAGGCTTAAGAATGGGGACTAGTCTTTTTGAACGTGGAATGTATTCAACATGCATGGGTGGAAGATGATCATGGTCTTGTATGAGTTTTAGACCCCTGTCCTTCTCATACAAGTTCGTTTATTATGATCTCGACCTCCACAAAGTGTGCATTGCCTACCTCCTTGTACTCCATCATTTGTTCCTTTTCTAGAATTCGTTGAGGCCATGCCCTTCGTCCTCACTCTTACAGGATCTTGGATTATGTTTGGATTATCATGATATGTTGTGGTTGGTTGTGAGTTTTGGCTATTCTGTCCCTCCTCGTAAGACGCCCTAAAGATGGTATTAAGTTTTTCCAACTCCATCTTTGCCATTTGGAATGTTGCTTCTGAGTGTGATGCAAAGAAATTCATTGAGTTTGAATAAGCATTGAGCGCTCCAAACCTGAACAATCATATGAATCATAATTAAAACACTAATAGAATAAGAATAAAAGAATTTTATTTGCTAATTTAATTTTAATTTACCTTGACAATTGGGTCATCTTTTGATGCTCGGATGAGTGTTCACCAACTTGTGTAGAGGAAGAAGTCTTGACATCCTTTCGCCAACGAGTTAATATTAAGGATTCTGGTATAACTCGAATGTCAAGACTTTTCATTACACACCATATATGCTTGCACGGAATACCATCGGACTCAAACAACAAACACGAACAATTTAACTCATTCTTCTCTTTGTTATATAAGACTCGGTGTCTTATCGTACCGTATTGGAATCTAGCTAAAGAGAAGAGGTATGAATCCCCTTGATCTTCCCGATGAGAAATTGAATAGGGTTGCTGTTCCTCAATCTGTTCTTTTACTTTATAATATATGTTTCTGGTGAAAATTGCGGCGGCTTTGTTTGTAATATGTTTGCAAGAAATCGTCTTACCAGCGGGAATATGAGGGACGGTATGCATGCTTTTGAAATCTTTAGCGGCTTCATTATGGCGCATTGTGCCAATAGCATGGGTAATTTGTGAAACAAACTCTCGTAAACTGTAATTAGCAAGTAAGAATCTCTTGAGTACATTGTTCATAGACTCACATCTTTGGGTTGTTTGCATGCCTCCATAGAAAACCCCTCTTAAGAACGTCTCTGCCCATTGACCACGTGTGTTGTATTTAGTACGACACCAAGAATTTTCTTCAAGGCCGAACTGTGCCAACAAAGCGGCCCATTTTTCTTCAAACTCTTCCACTGTGTAGTAGTTGTATATTAAGTCAAAGAAGCCTTTGTTGAAATCTGGAATCTTAATATTCTTTGTGGCATTGTTCCCTAGATGCCATGCACAAAGTCGATGGGTAGAGTCTCGTAACAAATGTCTGATTGCGAATCCCATCCTTTCATCATTATCAGTGAGGACTACTTTTGGGTTTTTGTTGCCCATGAAATCAAGGAACACCCTCAAGAACCAAATATAAGCGTCTTCCGTCTCATCAAGTAAAACTGCGCAACCGAACACACAAGTTTCAAAATGGTGATTGACGCCAACAACTACAGTCAATGGCTTATTATACTTATTGGTGCGGTATGTTGTATCAAAAGCAATAGCTTCCCCGAATAACATGTAGTCTCTTCTACTCATACCATTAGCCCAAAAAAGGAATGCTAATCGATTTTCGTCATCAATCTTGTACTCGACGTAAAATTCAGGATCCATTGATGATAAGCCGTCTAAGAAACCCAATGTACCTTCTGCATCACTTGATATGTTCTCTTGCTTTCTTAAACTAGCCACTTTGTTGTACATATCTCTTAGTTGGAAAGGAAGATTGTCATACCCTCCAGATTGTAGGGCAATATGTGCTACAACGGAAGAAGTTTTGATACCACATCTATTCATGCTAATTACTTGTGCGACTATCGCTTCAGAACCTCGCGGTTTGCCCGAGTGAATTGTATTTGTGATGGTATTACCAAATCATGATTATGAAATGGTACAAATTCTTGACACCGCCAAAGATTTGTTTTTTGTAACCGAAGGATTCGTAACGCAGCTTGACACCCACAACGTGTTATTTCTTTTGGTCGCTTCTTCCTGTCTGGCATGTTCAAAAATTTCTCCTTCCGAAAACCTTCTTTGTTACAAACCCATCGTCGAATGTATATTTCTCCATCACTTTTCCTGGATTTTGTATCGTCAATTCTAGGACCGAAACCTTTCCATCTTGCATAAGTATAATAGAATGCCTCCCACATTTTTAGACTTACCATCTCTTTCCCTTCAATATCATGAGTATGTATTTCTCGCAATCGATTTGGATAGTTGAAGTGTGTCCAAAATTTCTTGCCAGTGAGAGTTGGAGGCAATATCTACGTCCGTCATACTTTTCCTAATAATTCAATAAAATGAATATTAGTCATTCAAGTGTATGATGAAAACACATTAACTTACATATTAAAGTTAATGAAGTTGATGACTTTCCTTAAATATTTGACACATAATTTAAGCTTTTCTGTTTTGACTACTAACAGTAATCTTTATTGTTGTACTAACTCTCATAGTCAATGGTATTGCAAACAGTGAAGAACAAATTTACCTAAAAAAACATACTATTTTCATATACGTTCTATTGTAATTTCATGCACTTTCATTAATTAACCAATTGAAATATTAAAAAAATACTCTCATATGTACAAAAAAAAAATAAACAAAAGTAATGCTCTTACCTAAAAAAAAATCCTACATTTATAAAAATATATATTATGTAATAACCATAGAATGAACATGCTTTGAATCCATGACTCAATATAGTTGGACTCCATTTATGTGGTAAGTAAAAGATTTATTGTTTTCAAGGCCCAATATCAAGGCCCAATACCAAGATTTATTGTTCTCTTTTACAGCAACATCTATGTTTACATAAATGAAACATGGTTTTGTAATAGTCTCTAGTGAACTCAAACATAGTATCACATCTTATTGGTCATAAAGATTTTATGAAAAATAAATTTATATTAGTTAACACGTTCAACTATTGTGACGGTAATTAAATATTCATCAGTAAATATTCTATCTATTTTCATAAATTAGATAAATAATGCAATCTTTTAATCTTGTGATGTTATCATTTTTTTTTAGTATTATAGTTTTTTTTTTTTTTTTAGAAACAACACAATCACTTTTTTTGTTATGAAGATTGTCTCTTGGATAATATATACTTATCTATGTTATTGTATCATATGTAATAACCATAGAATGAACATGCTTTGAATCCATGACTCAATATTAGACTCTATTTATATGGTAAGTAAAAGATAAGCACATGCTGTCAAAATAAGATATTGTGTTAATAAGACATACCTTTATAATTGTAATAGGAGACTTACAAGACTATCCAAGTGAGTGAGAGTGAGATTGATTCATCCACCAAAACTCTACCAAATGACACTATAGAAAGAAGTTGAATGAGAGTGAGATCAATAACTTTTTATAAGTACTTACTTTTAGTTGTTTAATTTTGCCATTGTGAGGTCCTCATATTTGTACACTTGTAGGTGGTGTGGTTGGTGTAGTTATTTATGAAACTAACACAAGAATTTAATTTAATATATAGGCTGTAGTTAAATATAAATGTATATAGGCTAGTCAATTGCTTGGCTTAACCACTTGAGGCTAGCTCAAGTGGCCATAGGTGGGTGTGTGAATGTTGGAGGTCTTGGGTTCGAGTCCCAGTTAAAACATGTTGTAATATATAAACGATTAAATCAAAAAAAAAAAAAAAGTCAATTGCTTGGCCTATTTTGGGTCATAATCTAACTATGTATCTAGGCCCAATATCAAGATTTATTGTTTTCTTTTAAAGCAACATCTATGTTTACCATAAATCAAACATAGTTTTGTAATAGTCTTTAGTGAACTCAAACATAGTATCATATCTTATTAGTCATAAAGATTTTAGATAAATAAATATTGTTATGGTAATTAGATAAATAATGTAAATTTTTTAATCTTGTGATGTTGTCAATTTTTTTTTAGTATTATAGGTTTTTTTTTTTTTTTTTTTTTTTTTTTTTTTTGGAAACAACACAATTAATCACATGAATAATTAATGTTTAATTTTCTTCTCTTTTTTCATTTTGAGAGCATATATTTTTTATGATCGCCCAGATTTTATTACCACATAAGAAATCTCCAGATAAAGATGATTTAGTCCCGTACGTCATTGTATTAATTCCCTTCCAAAATAATAATAATAATAATAATAATAATAATAATAATAATAATAATAATAATAATAATAATAATAATAATGTCATTTTCCCTTTTCCCTTTCGAATCAGAAATAATGTTATTTTCCATACCCATGAATGTATATAGTGTAATCTCACATATTTTTCATGCAAAAGTAATATACTCACGTTAGAGAGTGAATATACACCATGAATAAGTAATATAGATATTACTGGATAAATATAGTCTATATAGTCTCCAAATTAAATGATCTGATGTGTAATATTACTTTTTTTTAAAAAAAATAAAAAAAGTATATTGAAGAAAAGATAATAATACAGTAGTTCAAAAGCATAGTGATTTAAAAAAGAAAGAGCACAGTACATTTCTTCAACATAATTGATAGATTAATCTCTAAAGTTTTAAATTGCACTTAGATATATATATATATATATATATATATAAGATCATCATTAATAATATTAATAAAAAAAGAGATTACATGATACTAGGGATAGAGAATACACTTTTACAACATGCATGCATGCATGCTTTTAAGAGTACTGTGGAGGACATGACTCAATACTAACTAAAGTTACTAATAAACACGTGAACACAAACTAAAACACAACATACTCTTAGAAAAACAATATAAAGCATACCATAATAAGAAAACACAACAAAATATCATAACATAATTTGGAGAAATGTAAGACCATTCATAGGTTTGGAGAGGATGGGGCCAGTGAATGGTGCACAAAAGGCGTGTTCCCAAGACCTCAATCGAGATGAATCGCCTCAGGGACTCTCGCTTCACCTCTGAGGTAGTCATTGGCAGCTTCCAAAAATGCTTCCACCGTCTTCACTTGGTCACTTCCTTGACCCTGGAGCTTGTTTTGTGGGTACATGGTCGAAGCAAGCTCGATAATCCTCTTTCGAGCCTCATCTAACAGGTCAGCACATTTGTTTTTTGAAGCATTCACTGAGTTAAGAGTGCTCTGCAACATGACACAATTGGAGCAAGGTTCTATCGCCTGAGACCGGTATCTCCTTGACCGAGAGGAAGATGGAGGAGATTTCTTGCAAATTGATGAAGGAGTCCCTAAGTTCATTGGACATACATGGGCGTCCGGGCTGTAATTCTTAGCTGAGCCGTAACAAGAGTTAGTGGTAGGGAATAGGTTTTTGGAAATGGATTTGGTCTTAGTCATTTTTTGGTGATAAAACAAATGCTGTAGTTATGGGCTTATAAATTTGATTTAGTGGTGAGGCAATTACAAATGATAAATATCTATATTTATATACACACACACAATGTCACTCTCAATTGTCGAGCAAAACAATTGTATAGACAATGGAAGACCCATTGTGATTTCAAGAAAAACCCTTAATACCCAATAGTTTTATATCTTTATTTAGCAAATTCAACCTACAACTTTATGTACTATTCTTCCTTTTCCTAATTTTAAAAGGAATAAAAATAAAATTACATGCATGAAGTGATTAAAATACAAATAAATTATAATATAATAATGGTGATCTAGCAAAAAAAAAAAAAAAATAGGTCATATTATATAGTTATTGTATATGTTACCTCTGGACAAAAGCTTGTATTTATCACTAACACAAAATAAGAAAACTTACAAAAACAATAATAAAACCATGCGTGTACTTCAAACCATGCAAAGTAATAAAAGACAAAACAAATGAAAAGTAATAAAAGACAAAACAAATGAAGAAACAAAATTAATAGATTATTAATTTTAAGTTTGTCATTGAAGAGAACAAATGTGTAGTCTTATCACAACAATAAATGTGTAGTCTTCATCAATAGTAAATGTGTAGTCTTCATCAATAGTACTACATATTAGTAGGTACTTTGCTTTACTTTAAACACAATAAAAAAATTAAAATACAATAAATAATATATATAAAAATGGACTCAAGTTACTTAAGAAATTTGTGTTGAACTAATAAAATTATTGTACTATTTAAAATGTATAACTAATCCATGATATTAGTATTTTTTTATTAAACTTATGTAATCAGTAGTTTGAGTTAATATGTTGTAATGTATAATTAATATCATGGATCCCTATTATAATATTAATGTGTTATGTTGTTGGTTAAAAAAAATGTCATAAATTATTATTATTATTATTATTATTATTATCATTATTATTATTATTATTATTATTATTATTATTATTATTAGGTTAGTACGTTTCACCTAATGGATCATTAGTGTGTGGTCTTATTTTTTTTTTTTTGAAACAATATGTGGTCTTATCAAGAGTACTATATATTCTCATTTTAGCTAATATAACCTATAACTTTATGTACTATATAACTTTTTGCTTTACTTTGAACACAATAAGAACAAAGTGACATGCATGAATTGAATAGCCTTTAAATGACATTAAAATATAAATAAAAAATAAAATAAAAACGGTCATATTCTTTGCAGAAACAAAATCACTTTATATAATTTATTGTTTTGGTAAACCCTTGGGTCTTGGACAAAGAATTAAATTCTTAACATGGGCATCCCTCTATCTCCTCTAATAAATTTGTCATACATAGCAAACATTGAGTCATGCATCACATACTTGTTTTTTTTTTTTTTGAACATGCATCACATACTTTTAATACATAAATATACTGACGTGAGGGAGTGAATATATACTATGAATAAGTAATATAGATATTATTAAATAAATATAGTATACATCTTAGCAAATATTAAATTATCTGATATAATATTACTTTAAACACAATAAGAAAATTAAAATATAAATAAAAAAAACAAGAGGACGTTGGCTCTTAGTTGGAGACAATGTTATTATAAATATATCAATGTATTGGTCAAACTTTGAGCATTGGAAAAAGACTTGTCATTGAGCAAAACAATGATAAGTGTTTAGTCTTATCCAATGGTACCACATTCTCATTTTAGCAAATATATCCTGCAACTTTATGTATTATATATCTCTTTTTTTACTTTATACACAAATAAACAATAATATGCATGCAAAAATTGATTTCTTGGTTTGAAAGAAATTAAAATATATTACAAAATAAAAAAAAAAAAATGGTCACTATCATAAAATTGGAAAGTTTACCAAGCTACACCAAATACCATGGGTGTATTTCAAACCATTTATAAGAAATAATAATCATTAATATGAATAATGTAAATGCATGCAAAGAGATTTCTAAAAAAAAGAAAAAGAAAATAAATACCTGTCTTGACTGGTTACATGCTGAAAGAAGACAAAACAAATATTAGTTAATTATTGCTTATTCACTATATGAAATTTTCAATTTAAGTCTAATTTCAATCACTTGTACTTGAAAAAATACCTCAACATCAATTTCAGCAACATTGCCTCTATTGAAGAAATGTTCCATGAATTTCATTACATGTACTCCACAATCTACCCTATTATCTTGCTGCGGCACTCGTCTTGCGTAATCTAGGGGAAGTGATGCAAAGTTAAATTTCTCTCCTAATTCCAGAGCCATATCCACTTGGAGAAGATCATCAAGTGTTCTTAACTGCAAGGTATAAGAGATGAAGATCTTTAAATTACTTAATAATTTCGTTATTCAACTTGGATTCTAGTTTTCATCTAAAAAAAACTTGGAACCTAGAATGTGAAATGAAACAATCGAAAGTAAGTACCATTTCAGAAGCAGCTCGTACACGGAAATCTTTCAGATCCTTCCCGCGTGGTGTTTTCAGGCTGTCCCAAATGAATGCCTTACTCGCCAACATGTCTATGTCACACATGAACCAGTGGGGAGTTTTAGTTTTGCATATGACCGGGACACACATCTACATATGAAAGGGACAGAAATTTATTATTACCATAACATCATTATAATTAACTAAATGATTAAAAAAAACTAAAGGGTCATTACATGTTCAGTTTTTGCCAACTTGCCGTAAAATAGATCCCTCCAATTTTGTTGTCTTACCCAAGTGCTAACAGAGCATGACAATCCAAGATTTTCATGCTATTTAAACAAAAATCATAACCATTATTATTGTTATGCAGATATCAAGTAATGGAATATTCAAGAGCTTAGAATGCAGAGTAGTGAAAAACTCCGAGAAGAAGCAGATTTCTTTTGTTTTATTCTATATCAAAAGATAACATATTTTGGTAAAAAAATAATAAAACACTTTGGTATATAAAACAAATGACAGGAAAAAGCATTCCTTAAGTGTTTTAGACATAAATAAGTAAAGGGTATAAATAAAAACTAATGTAGAATTGTATAAACATAAATGATCAACAACACAAAACCCCCTTAGCTTAGTTTCATACTAGAGTTCTATTAAAACTTGGAACTAGGGTAAAAATTATGGGATTTAATTTCTAGAAAGTTTGAACTTCTTTCCATGCTTCAATAGCTGAAACCAATCCAATATTTGGGAATAAAACTACAACCATCAACAGAGAAAACATGTAATAATTAATTATTCATTTGATGCTATAGATTAAATAATTCTTATTGTTGTAGATCTGTATTGGTTTATTATTCTGTTTAAGAAAATATGTTGGATTATTTATTTCTATTTGAGAGGAACCCTTTTCTTTAATTTTTGGTTGAATTAAAACCATGTAATAAGATGCAAAAGTTAAGCATATACAGTGATTAGTTGTGTTGGATCCCCAGCTTGGGAGAAAAAGTTTTGGCTCTATTATCATTACTATTATATTATTCAAGGGATAAAGAGTAAGGAACTATGTAGATGTGACAGTTAAACTTGAAAAATATTTATCTAATAAATAAAATAAAGTTTATAAAACAAATCACACAGTTTGAATAGAAAATATAAATACACGTGCTCATATTAATACTAATGAGACTTACAGAGACCCGACAAGGCATAAACCAATATTTCGGTACTCCATCTGGGGCTGCTTCACGTTCTTTCAGCGTCAATAAGTGTGCGTAGCAACTAATAACCTGCACAAATCAACATGCCACTAAGCATAATCTCTTCGTAGTATTTTTTTTCTTCTTCTAATAATGCTTAGAACAGATAAATATTAATGAAGACATTTACTGAATCAGTTATTTCCATTCCAGGCTTCAAGCACAGTAGTTGTTGCCGAAAAAGTTCAAGTTTTTGAAATTTCACAAAAGGGTACCTGCCAATGAGACAATGGAATTAGGTACAATATATGGTAATACTAATACACAGTCTTACTCAACTACCAATCTACTAATTAAAGACTTACCCTTTATCAAAAAATTTTCCGAAAACGAACATTGCCAGCTTAAATTCAATCTCGCTTGCTGGCTCCTTCAACTGGAAAGTGTCCACATACAATTCCTTGCTTGAGTGGAATCTTTTTTCGGTCTTTTGATACGCGTTTGAAGCAAGGAGAACTTTGATGGCCGAGGTGCATTGACCTTCATGACCGATGTCTTCTACCATTGTCAAATCCACAGGGCCAACCTCATATTGATTGTTGGTAGGCGGGTTGTCAAACTCCAAATTTCTCGTGTTTTCATTTTCAAACTGATCCTCATTTGAAGTGCTCATCGAGCTAGTTTCTTTGTCGGCCTCCTCATCATCTCTCTCCCCGTCCTTATCACTAACTTCCATCATTTCTTTGTCGGCCTCCTCATCATTTCTCTCCCCGTCCTTATCAATAACTTCCATCAGTTCTTTTAGTAGAGATTGCCTCAACTCCATTAACACGGACTGCCTCAACTCTTTCATCACTGTTTGATGCAACTCGGCTGTCACAGATTTTCTCACCTCAGGTAATATAGCTTCACGAAGCTCTGGAATAAAAGATTCCTTAACCTCGTCAATGATAGATTGCTTCATAGTGACGAAGCCCTTTCCGATGTCCTTAGAGATGTCGGCTTTGAAAGAGTCAAATAATCTTAGTAGTTCTTGACAAGTAGTGTCTAACTTTTTATCTCTCTCCTTCATTTCATCTCTTAAGATGCAGTTGCAGCATGTAGAGGATGAGGTTCCTCCCTGGTTGGATAATGGAATGGAAGTGTCTTCTGTATGGCCATATGTCTTCCTGAACATAGGCGGGTGTAGAATAATCTGCCCCAAAATGAGAAAAATTTCAAGATCACTTTACAAAAAAAAAAAGTAGCAATTAACAAAATTGTATTGGCCTATTCCTAATAACAAGTAACTTTGAAGAGTTGTAAACCAAAAATGTACCTTCCCATTCACAAATCCCCCACTCTTGGAGATGAACGAGGATATTCCTTTCACTCGGTCCTCATTCCAGTAAGCCATGGGAAGGCCGAGGCGAGGAGAAGTGTACAACTCCCTTTTTATATGGCTCCAATAATATATCTGCAAAAAATAAAAATTATTTGCAATTAAAACTACAGTGAAAGGGATGCATAATTAATTAAAAGATGGTTTAATCCTTACTTGAAGGTAAATAGTACAACCCGGGAGATAATGAACCTTGCCCTTATCTTTCGAATGATTGAGTCGTTTTTGATGTGCTTTCAGATTCTCGTGTAAAAACTTAAAGATGAACGAAGCCCAGTTCAACTTCTTTATTCGCCCCAACATCTAAGAGTGCATTTATGTACTCCTTTCTTACGTACGTTCCAGATGTGGGAACCAAGAAGGATCCCAATGCTACCAACATAAAACGTGCAACGAACAAAACATCAGCTTCTTCAGAGTTGGTTATAAGCTCCACCAAGTCAGTGCACTTAATGGATTTTTCGAGGTTGCACACTTCATTTCGAACTTTGTTGTCAATGTCAACATAATCTTCAAAGTTGATGTCCTCACCACCATCTTCGATTTTCATAATTTCCTTAAACGATTGAATAGTGAAAGGATAAATTACCCCATGTTGGACTAGTTCAAATTTTTCAAGATCCATATGGTTGTACAAGTACCATATGAGAGAACTACGCACTGACGGAATTTCAGGATTAAGGAGGGACCCGAAGCCTATATCTGAAATAACTTTCTTTTGTGCTTCGTTCAAACCGATCACAATTTCTCTTAATCGTTCTGGACTGCATCTACATTGGACCCTACAACGATCTTCGTCATTGTCACTCTCTACTATTGGCTCCTTAATCTTTTCTTTTGCAGTGATCTTCCCTGCAATTATTGATGCTTTTTTTTCTAGTAGACGTTGCAGTGCACGTTCAAGTGAGTTGTTTATACTTTGTTCCTGCAATAATGTAAAAGATCAAATTATTTATACCTTTTACACATAGATCAAGTATATCTAGCAATACAATACAATAATAATAATTATGTGACAGCACACATTTACGTATACATGTTAAATTTACCTCATTGGTAACTACTTTTTTCCCTTTGTCGGAGGCCTTTGTGCGCTTAGCAACTGACTTGTCATCTTCATCGACATTGCGCTTTCCCGATGACATCTACAACAAACATTTAAATCAATAAAACTAAATATCAACAAAGATTTCAAGCCCATCATTCTTATTGTTGTAGATCTGTATTGGTTTATTATTCTGTTTAAGAAAATATGTTGGATTATTTATTTCTATTTGGGAGGAACCCTTTTCTTTAATTTTTGGTTGAATTAAAACCATGTAGGAAGTGCAACTGCAAACCGTGACCAGATGATCACCGATTATATATACAAAGACTGCATACTATTAGCTTGGATACTCGCCGGTCAATCTGTAACTCCCATGGAGACCATTCCAAGAGTTGGATTTACAAGAAGCAACAATAGTAGTGATGGAAACAACTTGAGTCCCTTTTCTGAAAATGGTTCTAATGGAGTAAATGGTCTTACAGTTTCATCTATGGACAATAGTTTCAACATACAAAATGGAGAAACCTCTGAGGAAAAAGACAACGAATATGTAGATAGCAAGACAATAGACCCTGATTTAAGTCTTAACAGAATGGCTGAGACTGATATCTGGAGTTACATCCAGAACCAGTCTCAAGATGATATGTACAATGCTAACTTAGCTAATGAATTGGCTTTAACTGGTATATACTATCAGCAATGAAGTAAAAGTCTAGCAAAACTGTAATACCTGGAATTAAGAAATGGATTAGCAAAACCCTAACTAGATAATTATGTATAATGGAGGAATTATATTATTATATAGTTCAATATATGTGATTTATATGAATTTTAATATATTAAAGACCCCGTTGGTGAGCCAGGGGCATTTTGGTAATTATGACCCGAGAAGGGTAAAATGATGAAATTTATTTGATTACGTGCTTAATGGAACTATATTATTATATAGTATACCTGTGTTGTCTTTTCAGGTGTGTTCTGACAGGTTAGCACGGTATAGTCACAACCGGGAATTTCGGGCCGAACCGGGTTCGGGCCCGAAATGTAAATTGGATTGATAATTTGGCATTTTATTTGATGAATGATAATCTGAAATTTATTTGAAATTAATTGAGTATTGAAATGACTTATTTACCCTTGTGAGGGTGTAGGTGTGAATAATAAGCCATGAGGGCATTTTGGTCATTTCACCCCTAATTATTATGTTTGATTGAAATTAATTTTTGATGAAATGAAAAGCAATTTTCTGGTTTTGCTCTCACTCTTGGCCGACCCCCTCTCTCTCCCAAACCCTCTTATTATTTCAAAGTTGAATTTGAAGAAAAGCTTGGTTCTTAGCTTGTTTTGGAGCTTTGAAGTTGTGAATTCTTGAGCTTGGAGTTGAGGTAGATTCTTGCTAAGTTTATGTGAAATTTATGGTTGAATTCTTGCTGAAATTATTGTGGAAAAAGCATGCTTTAAGTTGTTTGATCTTGGTTTGCATGTTTAGGGAAATGGATGTTTAATCTTGATAATTTATGTGTTAATCTCTTGATTTGTGTTTGATTGAGCTCTAGATAAATTTTTAGGGTTATTTTCATGTCTTGAATTCAGATTTTTGAAAGTGTTTGCAGCTGGAAAATTGATTGAGTTGGTTGAGTTGAAGCTCAAGTTTAGAGCTTGAAGTTTTGGAGTTTGAACATAATTTTAAGTTGATTTTTACAATCTGAAATTATGGGGTTTATTGTTGGATTTTGATGCATAAATATGTGTTTTAGACCCTATAATATTTCCTAGCTGCTCTAAGTGGGTTAATTGTGAAATTGGTTGTGAAAAGCAAGCTTGAGTTCATGGAACTCAAGCCTGGTGCTTTAATGGCACTTTTTGATTTTTAGTGCAATTGTTGGGTTTAAGTTGAAGAATATGTTTATTATGACATATATTGATGCTCTGGAAAGTTTGGGAATGTTTGGGAATGATTTGAGTGAGTTTTGGGGGTTTAAAGATTGAGAAATTTCGTGTTCTCTGCCCAGACAACCGGAATTCCGGTTGGTTCATCCGGAATTCCGGTTGGAGTTCATCGGGAAATGCTGAAATTTGTTTTGGCCATAACTTTTGACTCGGGACTCCGTTTGGGACGTTCTTTATACCGTTGGAAAGCTCTTTTCGAGCTCTATGTGATTATCTGTATTTGAAATGCCATGAATTTATTTTATGAATGTGAAATCAGGGGTTAACCCTATTTGTGAAAATCCCGGATTGTGTGTGACTAGGATTACCGGCACCTGGTCAGGAGCACCCGGGGATTTGGAATCTCTACTATTGCGGGACAACAGGTAAGACAGTGATTAGCACGTAGAGTATGCGCAGTGGCGCTTATGTTGAGAATGATATGCATGAATGTTAAGTAACCGGGATTAGGGTTATTACCCTAATAGGAACGGTCTAATAGCCTAGGGTTATTACCCTAGTGATATATGTGTATAAATGCCATGCCATGTTAATTGAAATGAGATTTAAGGATTATGTGCTCAAGGCATAATCAGGTTGGACTCGGTACTCATAACCGAGATGAACCGCTTCTAAGGCCTTAATGTATTTAGACGTGTGAGAGTAACACGTGGGTCTACGTCACGTAGATTTAATTAGATGTGTGAGCGCAACACATAGGTCTACGCCACGTAGACATAAATGGGCATGATGAAATAATGATCAGGTCTGTGCTATACAGACATATGTGAATGAGCATAATATATTTGTTATGATTTATACTGTCTTGCTGGGCTTGGCTCACGGGTGCTCTACTGTGCAGGAAAGGGTAAGGCATTAGCTGATCAGCCATGAGTTTCAGGAGCAGGGCGAAGAATGTACATGTTCATGCCACTTCAGACCAAGCGGGTTATGGGTCTAACAGTGTTGACTTTTGTATTCTGTTTTGCCGCTTAGGTCGGCTAGTAAGAAAGAACTTGTAATAATTTTGTAAATATTTTTGGGATCCCAACTATGTTTGAAAAAGTTTAAATATATTACAAGTTTATTTTCAGTCTGTTTAATATAAAAGTTTAAATTCTGCGCTGTTTTTAATTAGTAATCCCGGTTAGGGGATTAGGGTTTCATAATCATTTTGGGTAGCGTGCCTAATTATTTAGGGCGTTACAATTTGGTATCAGAGCGCCAAGGTTTTTAAACTTCCTGTAGACCGGCTGAACATGTACATTCGTCGTCAGAGATAAGCTCGACTCATGGTGCAGTAAGTATTGAGAGTAAATACTTGACTGTATGTGTGATCATCTGTTTACCGCTTTCCATTTTAGGCAGTATGCAAGTATCTAGAGTATGTATGTCTTATGTGATGCCATGCTATAAATGCTTTTTGTTTATGTAAATATGTATGAGGTAAATAGATGAGTTAGGGTTTAAGGCAATAAGTGCGTAAGTGTGGTATTGGTGCTTAACTCGCTGGGGTTGTTGATTACAGGGGTACTAGTAATGGACCCTCCGCAATCATCTAGACCACAGGGCGAGCAAGTAGAGCCCGGGGTTACCCGAACCGATCCACCAGCACCGCCTCCACCTCCGCAAAATCTAGGGGATAATGCGGGGGCCGTTAATGCTAATCCTCCTGCTGACTGGCAGCAGATGTTTCATGAAATGCGAAGTGTCATACTTCGTCAAGAGGAAGAGTTGCAACGTTTAAGGCAACAAGCTGCCCCAGTTAATCAAGGGTTACCACCAGCTCCTGTGCCAGTGGTGGGTAACCAAGGGTATATTATGCCGCACCGGGACTCTGTGTTCGAGCGGTTTGTGAAGCTGCAACCTCCGGCTTTTCTGGGAGGCATTGATATTATTAAGGCCGATCAATGGATGAGCACTGTTACCCGTATCCTCGATAATATGGGGGTGACGGGAACTGAGAGGGTGAATTGTGCGGCCTTTATGTTTCAAGATCATGCCCGCGTATGGTGGGATATAGTGAATCAGACTCGAGATGTCAGTGTGATGACATGGGAAGAGTTCAAGAAACTTTTTGAAGAAAAGTTTTATAACGTTGCAGTGAGGACTTCACACCAAGAAGATTTTGTGAAGTTGACTCAGGGGAAAATGTCTGTGGCCGAATATACTCTGGAATTCGATCGGTTATCTAAATTTGCTGGTGATCTGGTGCCTACAGATTTTACCAGAAAGCAGAAATATGTTCGAGGACTAAATGCTACAATTAGTCGGGACTTGAAGATTACCACATCACATGACACTCTGTATAAGAGAGTGGTAGACTTGGCCTTAATTGCTGAGGAGGCCGAGCAGCAAGTAATGAAGGAGCAGGCTGCAAAGGATGCCGCCATGGCATCAAACCCTCCTGCTGGTGGTAATGTCAGTAAGGGGACCGACAGTGGCAACCCTGAGCACAAACGGAAGGCTGAGGCTTCCGGAGCTTCAGGGGGAAATAGAAAGTTTCGGGGAAACAGAGGTGGCCGTCAAGGTCGTGGGTCCTCATTCCAATCATATCCAGAATGTTCTAAATGCAAGAAGCATCATCCTGGTGAGTGCCGAGCCAAGGCATGTTTCCAGTGTGGCATGGTGGGCCACTTTATCAGAGACTGTCCCCAAGCCAAGAGAGAAGAGCCTAAGAAGAATGTTGCTCAGAACCCGGGGCGACTTTTCACTATAACCCGGGCGGATGCGTGCTAGTCCGTCAGTTGTGACAGGTCAGTTATCTATTAATGGTTGTGCTTATACTGTGTTATTTGATTCGGGAGCTACTCATTCATATGTATCGAGTAGAGTGATAGAAAGTTTACATAAGCCATGTGATATTTATGTTTCGGGGTTTGGAACCCTGTTACCCTCGGGAGACCTGATAATATCCACAAGGTGGATTCGGTCCTTGTCTTTTTGGATTGACGGTTGTGAGTTGACCGCCAATCTAATTGAGCTGCAATTATCTGATTTTGACATAATCCTGGGAATGGATTTTCTGTCTAAATATGGAGCGATGATTGACTGCAAACGGAAGATGGTGGTGTTTGAGCCCGACGGTGCTAACCCAGCGGTGTTCGTGGGTAAAGTTCAAGGGGCACGCATACCGAGAATATCACTGTTGAAAGCTAAAGACCTGATGGGTAGAGGTTGTCTAGGGTTCATAGTTACTACAGTGGACACTAGCCAACCTGTGACATCAGGGCCTGAGAATACGAGATTGGTATGTGAGTTCCTTGATGTCTTTCCAGAAGATTTGCCGGGATTGCCACCTGTTCGGGAAATTGAATTTGTTATTGAATTGGCTCCGGGAGTGGATCCAGTGTCTAAGGCACCGTACCGAATGGCTCCAGCTGAGTTGAAGGAATTGAAGATACAATTGCAAGAGTTACTGAATCTGGGATTCATTAGACCGAGCTACTCACCTTGGGGTGCTCCGGTTTTGTTTGTGAAGAAGAAAGACGGAACCCTACGAATGTGTATTGACTACCGGGAGTTGAACAAGCTTACCATTAAGAACAAGTATCCTTTACCTCGAATTGATGATCTGTTTGATCAACTGAAGGGGAAGACGGTCTTTTCCAAGATTGATCTTCGCTCAGGCTATCATCAGCTGAGAATTCGAGAGGAAGATATCCCGAAAACTGCGTTTCGTACTCGGTATGGACACTATGAATTTCTTGTGATGTCTTTTGGACTCACTAATGCCCCGGCGGCATTCATGGATTTGATGAATCGGGTGTTTAAGGATTACCTGGATAGGTTTGTGATTGTGTTTATCGATGACATTTTGGTGTACTCTGAGACAGAAGAAGAGCATGAGTTGCATCTCAGAGCGGTTTTGCGAAGATTACGGGATCACAAGCTAAGTTCAAAAAGTGTGAATTCTGGTTATCTCGTGTCTCATTTTTGGGGCACATAGTGGATAAAGATGGGATCATGGTGGATCCGGCTAAAATTGAAGCTGTACGGGATTGGCCGGCATCGAAGTCGCCTACGAGGTCGAAGTTTTCTGGGTTTGGCTGGTTATTATCGTCGGTTCGTTGAGGGTTTTTCAAAGATTTCTGTACCCTTAACGGAGCTGACCCGAAAGAACCAGAAGTTTGTTTGGACTGATCGGTGTGAGAAAAGTTTCCTGGAGTTAAAGCAACGCTTGATTACCGCTCCTGTACTAACTCTTCCTTCAGATAAGGAAAAGTTTGTGGTATATTGTGATGCCTCGAGACAGGGTCTCGGCTGTGTGCTTATGCAGGCTGGGAGGGTAATAGCTTATGCTTCTCGGCAATTAAAGGAGTACGAGCAGAGGTACCCTACTCACGATTTAGAACTCGCAGCAGTGGTATTTGCGCTAAAGATTTGGCGGCATTACCTTTATGGCGAGAAATGTGAGATATATACTGATCATAAAAGTCTGAAATACTTTTTCACCCAGAAGGACTTGAATATGAGACAAAGACGTTGGCTAGAATTGGTGAAGGATTATGATTGTGAGATCCTTTATCATCCTGGTAAAGCCAATGTGGTTGCTGACGCTTTGAGTAGAAAAGGTCAGAGTCAGTTGAGTACTATGAAGCAAATCTCCCGACAGTTAGCAAATGAAATGACTCGAGCTCAGATTGAGTTGGTTGTGGGGCAATTGGCTAATATTACCCTACAATCCACTCTTTTAGAGAGAATTAAAGAAGCACAAAAGCAAGATTCAGAGTTGATAAAAACCCGAGCTAGGGTTTTGGCTGGGAAGGCTAGTGATTTCTCAGTAGATGAAACGGGAATGTTGAGATTTGGAAGTCGAGTTTGTGTGCCTATGAATGAAAACATCAAGAAAGAGATCATGGATGAGTCTCACACGACTCCTTATTCAGTTCATCCAGGGTCGACAAAGATGTACCAAGACCTGAAAGCCATGTTTTGGTGGCCAGGCATGAAGAATGACATCACTGAGTATGTTGCAAAGTGCCTTACATGTCAGCAAGTAAAAGCTGAACACCAGCGACCTGCAGGGTTGCAACCACTGAAAATACCAGAATGGAAATGGGAAGATATAGCTATGGACTTCGTGGTAGGTATGCCTAGAACCACGGGACAATTTGACTCTGTGTGGGTCATAGTGGACAGGTTTACAAAGTCTGCTCACTTTTTACCTGTTCGGACGAATTTCTCCATTGATCAGTATGCTGAGTTATATGTTAGAGAAATTGTGCGTCTGCATGGTGTCCCAAAGTCCATTGTGTCGGATAGAGATCCGAAGTTTACATCGAGATTCTGGGAGAGTCTGCATCGAGCTATGGGTACTCAATTAAAGTTCAGCACAGCTTTTCATCCTCAGACGGATGGACAATCCGAGAGGACCATTCAGATTTTAGAGGACATGCTACGGGCATGTGTGCTTGACTTTGAGGGATCATGGGTAAAGTACCTTCCCCTGATCGAGTTTTCTTATAATAACAGCTATCAGGCAACAATCGGGATGGCTCCTTATGAACTTTTGTATGGAAGAAAATGTAGATCGCCCATTCACTGGGATGAAGTGGGTGAAAGAAAGTTCTTGGGTCCCGAAGCTGTTCAGAAAACAAGTGAGGCAGTTGATAAGATTAGAGCGCGAATGCTCGCGGCTCAGAGTAGGCAAAAGAGTTATGCCGATCCAAAGCGTCGAGATATTGATTTTCAAGTCGGGGACATGGTATTTCTCCGAATATCTCCGATGAAAGGCATAAAACGCTTTGGGAAGAAAGGAAAGCTTAGCCCGAGGTTCATTGGACCTTTTGAAATCCTTGAGAGGATAGGGCAAGTAGCGTACAGGTTGGCTATGCCCCCAGCGCTGGCAGCTGTACATAATGTGTTTCATGTTTCAATGCTTTGGAAATATGTCTCAGACTTGTCCCATGTTCTGAGTTATGAAGCATTGGAACTTCAGCCGGATTTGTCATGCGAGGAACAACCAGTGCAAATACTTGATAGAAGAGAAAAAGTCTTGAGAAGCAAGACAGTGGCACTGGTGAAAGTACTGTGGAGGAACAGTAAAGTAGAAGAGGAAACTTGGGAACTCGAGACGGATATGCAGCAGAAATATCCGGAGTTGTTCAGGTAAATTTCGGGACGAAATTTCTATAAGGAGGGGGTAATTGTAATACCTGGAATTAAGAAATGGATTAGCAAAACCCTAACTAGATAATTATGTATAATGGAGGAATTATATTATTATATAGTTCAATATATGTGATTTATATGAATTTTAATATATTAAAGACCCCGTTGGTGAGCCAGGGGCATTTTGGTAATTATGACCCGAGAAGGGTAAAATGATGAAATTTATTTGATTACGTGCTTAATGGAACTATATTATTATATAGTATACCTGTGTTGTCTTTTCAGGTGTGTTCTGACAGGTTAGCACGGTATAGTCACAACCGGGAATTTCGGGCCGAACCGGGTTCGGGCCCGAAATGTAAATTGGATTGATAATTTGGCATTTTATTTGATGAATGATAATCTGAAATTTATTTGAAATTAATTGAGTATTGAAATGACTTATTTACCCTTGTGAGGGTGTAGGTGTGAATAATAAGCCATGAGGGCATTTTGGTCATTTCACCCCTAATTATTATGTTTGATTGAAATTAATTTTTGATGAAATGAAAAGCAATTTTCTGGTTTTGCTCTCACTCTTGGCCGACCCCCTCTCTCTCCCAAACCCTCTTATTATTTCAAAGTTGAATTTGAAGAAAAGCTTGGTTCTTAGCTTGTTTTGGAGCTTTGAAGTTGTGAATTCTTGAGCTTGGAGTTGAGGTAGATTCTTGCTAAGTTTATGTGAAATTTATGGTTGAATTCTTGCTGAAATTATTGTGGAAAAAGCATGCTTTAAGTTGTTTGATCTTGGTTTGCATGTTTAGGGAAATGGATGTTTAATCTTGATAATTTATGTGTTAATCTCTTGATTTGTGTTTGATTGAGCTCTAGATAAATTTTTAGGGTTATTTTCATGTCTTGAATTCAGATTTTTGAAAGTGTTTGCAGCTGGAAAATTGATTGAGTTGGTTGAGTTGAAGCTCAAGTTTAGAGCTTGAAGTTTTGGAGTTTGAACATAATTTTAAGTTGATTTTTACAATCTGAAATTATGGGGTTTATTGTTGGATTTTGATGCATAAATATGTGTTTTAGACCCTATAATATTTCCTAGCTGCTCTAAGTGGGTTAATTGTGAAATTGGTTGTGAAAAGCAAGCTTGAGTTCATGGAACTCAAGCTTGGTGCTTTAATGGCACTTTTTGATTTTTAGTGCAATTGTTGGGTTTAAGTTGAAGAATATGTTTATTATGACATATATTGATGCTCTGGAAAGTTTGGGAATGTTTGGGAATGATTTGAGTGAGTTTTGGGGGTTTAAAGATTGAGAAATTTCGTGTTCTCTGCCCAGACAACCGGAATTCCGGTTGGTTCATCCGGAATTCCGGTTGGAGTTCATCGGGAAATGCTGAAATTTGTTTTGGCCATAACTTTTGACTCGGGACTCCGTTTGGGACGTTCTTTATACCGTTGGAAAGCTCTTTTCGAGCTCTATGTGATTATCTGTATTTGAAATGCCATGAATTTATTTTATGAATGTGAAATCAGGGGTTAACCCTATTTGTGAAAATCCCGGATTGTGTGTGACTAGGATTACCGGCACCTGGTCAGGAGCACCCGGGGATTTGGAATCTCTACTATTGCGGGACAACAGGTAAGACAGTGATTAGCACGTAGAGTATGCGCAGTGGCGCTTATGTTGAGAATGATATGCATGAATGTTAAGTAACCGGGATTAGGGTTATTACCCTAATAGGAACGGTCTAATAGCCTAGGGTTATTACCCTAGTGATATATGTGTATAAATGCCATGCCATGTTAATTGAAATGAGATTTAAGGATTATGTGCTCAAGGCATAATCAGGTTGGACTCGGTACTCATAACCGAGATGAACCGCTTCTAAGGCCTTAATGTATTTAGACGTGTGAGAGTAACACGTGGGTCTACGTCACGTAGATTTAATTAGATGTGTGAGCGCAACACATAGGTCTACGCCACGTAGACATAAATGGGCATGATGAAATAATGATCAGGTCTGTGCTATACAGACATATGTGAATGAGCATAATATATTTGTTATGATTTATACTGTCTTGCTGGGCTTGGCTCACGGGTGCTCTACTGTGCAGGAAAGGGTAAGGCATTAGCTGATCAGCCATGAGTTTCAGGAGCAGGGCGAAGAATGTACATGTTCATGCCACTTCAGACCAAGCGGGTTATGGGTCTAACAGTGTTGACTTTTGTATTCTGTTTTGCCGCTTAGGTCGGCTAGTAAGAAAGAACTTGTAATAATTTTGTAAATATTTTTGGGATCCCAACTATGTTTGAAAAAGTTTAAATATATTACAAGTTTATTTTCAGTCTGTTTAATATAAAAGTTTAAATTCTGCGCTGTTTTTAATTAGTAATCCCGGTTAGGGGATTAGGGTTTCATAATCATTTTGGGTAGCGTGCCTAATTATTTAGGGCGTTACAAAAACAAAGGTTGAATTTCCTATCCCGTAATGTAGAGATGATATTATGTATGTATTGCTATATAAAGCATTACCTGCTTGTAAGATTGTAGATTTGTTACAAGTTTCCTGTAAGTAAATCTCATGGTAGGCTTTCGAGGCTCATGTACAACATAGGCCACAAAAAGAACATGTTTGAGATAATAATAGTTTTCCTTCGTAATGCAATATTGTATAAACAAGAATTATGTGTAGTCCAATTACATATTTGATGGTGTTTATCATAAAGAATATTAGTTTTCTTTCAACTGAAATTACAAGTCCCTCCAATTTCTATTAAAGATTTTCATATTGACATCTAAACCAAGAAAAGAATTACAGTAACGAAAAGAGCATCAATAAGTAATAGCTTAATTAAATAGTACACCACACACTATTTAAGTCACAAATACAAGATTTTTTTTTGGTACCAATATGAAAGGACAAATAACTTAATATTGCAAAGAATATTTCAGAAGTAGTTGTGCAGCCCCAGATTATACTTTATAACAAAGAGACACATTACTTGAGATGTTATTCAACAGCCAACCTAAAATGGCTGATCTAGTTTTCCCTCCAGAGGACAATTGATTATAGATGTTAATATGAAGATCTTAAAATGGTATAAGGAAAGCAAGCCCTAAATCAATAAAGGAAAATATTACCATGAACATGACGATTATTTGCAGTTGAGGAAAGATCATATTAGAATCATCTCAGTATACTGCAAGAGTGGAACATTTGATCAGTATATTTCAAGTATGAACATATGTAAATATCTCAAGGAAACACTGCCAACCTTCTATGCTATTATGATAAATCAGTGAATAAGTCAGGGTAAGGGATTAAGTCAAAGCTTCTACATGTTGAAACAAAACTATCGATGCCCAAAAAGAGCAAGAGAGTTAAGACACTGCACTAAATTTGTGACTAAAACCTGGAAAAGGTATTTTAAATTAAGTTTAATTTAACTGAAGTTCGTGCAATGCACTTTTATCACCTTAAAGAAATACTTAGCACCATTAAGTGGCATTGTTCTGCCTTGACCTCTATAATATTGTGTACCAGAATTCAATGCGCTCTGTTTCGTTACACTATATTCTTCTGTTTTTCTGTTGTGCCAAAAGACATTTAAATCCCTTGTCTTACACTAGTAATATTAAGAGCTAGATTGAATATCTGACCCCTAAATTTCTGTTGAACTTAACTTACATGCAATAATTCTGAACAAATCCTTATACCACGATGCATAACATAGAAAATAAAATCAATGCCAGCAATAATAATATATATACATGCACTAACACCACTACATAAGCTCACACACACAACCATAATAAATATATATTAATGGAGAGGGAGAGAGAGAGAAGAAGAACATTGACTTACTTGTACAAGTAAGAAACGATTCCCAGAATTATACATAGGAGAATGATGTCAATACAGAAATTATGACTGGATCTCACCTGAAACACCACACAAGTTATTCAGTTGAATCATCCAGTCTAATCACATGTCAACAGGCATTAAATTTTGGTAGGGATTAAGTAACTATGATCACGTACCTGATTAAGAGTTTGCTTTAGCCTAACATTGGTATTCTTAATATTAGATGTTGCCTTGTCTACTTATTAAAGCAGAAAATAAAAGGCACAGAAATTATTTCTCTTTGGGGAGATTACAGACATAAATGAATATGTATGTGCATGACTAAACAAATCAACTTCTACCTTTGTATCTATTTCATCGACTAATGGCACTTGGTTGTCCAGTTCCTAATCACATTCAAACAAATCTTTTAGTCTCTAAATACTTCCAAATTGAAGAAACAAAATACTTGTGCACCATGACAAACCTCGCTCATATCATGGGCCAAATTTTTCAGTGTATCTAGTCCTTCTGATATAAAATCAAGCCCTTGATCTTGGGTCGGCGAGGAGGTTTGTCACAGAGGTGAAATCTTCTTTGCGAGCTTCTCCGGTGGCGATACCCTCTGTGATGTAGCAAAGGAGTTTAAGAATCCTAAAAACAACTAATAAGAACAAGAAAAATGATAATAAAAGCACTAAAAATACCTTGGTGATGATCTTCAAACAATAAAAGAGAACTGAAAAGTGATTTGTGGCCTGTTTGGAACCTTCAAACAATCAAACAATGAAACAATGAAGGAGTTTTTTTAGCTGAAACTAAGTTTTTGTTGGTGAAAGTAAAGATGTTTATAGCTGAAAAGGTTCCTTCACTTTACTAAATGGGCGCGAAAACCAAGATGTTTGCAATTGGTTACAACCGGTTGTACTTCCCATTTTCAAGTCAAATACCCCTTTATTTATCAAATATAATATTATATAGAAATGATATATGAAGTGTGTAATATCAGCCTTTAGATCAAAATCAATACAATCTAATGGCTATTAAAGGTGTGCAGCACTAGTCACTCAAAAAGCCCATGCGTGACAACAGACACCCTCTATATATATAAAAAAGGGTCTTTTGTATATATATATATATATATATATATATATATATTTTGAAATCATATATATTTACATATGAAGTCTAGTCAATTTTTTGTATCTTTATCTTGTAGCGGTTAAGTAATAAAAAGTTTATGAACAGGCTTTAAATAGGAAAATATAAGTTATATAAGTTCATGGTATCCCTTACAATCTATTTTATTGTCTGTTATGTAAAAGTTATATATTTCTTGTCAAAATGCATACATGTATAAATTAAATTTATAAGAAGACCAGCCATTTTAGTCATAATTAATTAGCTAAATATAAATTACAGGTACAGTCAAGAGTAATCCATATACTTCAAAAGTCATATCCCATAATTGGGACTAATTAATTTCAACTACTTACATCACCGCCTGATTTTGTGTATATATTATTATTTACAAATCTCAAACACCATATGTTCAATCACAGTCATGAAGTTGTGAAATTCCGTGTTAAAGGGTAAAAACGAGGGTTGAAAAGAAAAACAAAGAAACAAAAATTTTCTTTATGGGAACAGCACCTTAATCTAGGGGCTAGTATATAGTACATCAATAATGTATATCAATATCAGTATTTCTTTTCCTTATAATGTATAAGGCTAATTAGAATTTCTTCCCCGAACTTTGACATAACTTAAATCATGTTCCTTAAATTTTTTTTGGCCGTTAAAAATTCTCTCTAAACTATTAAAATTGTTAGATTTAAGGACTTTTGTCTAATTTTAGTAAGAAAATTTTAACATGGATGAAAGTTCAAGGAGTATATGATTTAGTACATATCAAAGTTTGAGGGGCATGATTTGGTAGATATCAAAGTCTGGGGAGCATGGTTTAATTATAATACATAAATAATCACTGAAACAGTAAAATTGAATGAAATTAGACAAAAGTCCTTAAATCTAACAATCTCAATAGTTCAGGGGGAATTTTTAACGATCAAAAAAGTTTAGGGGACATGATTTAGTACATGTCAAAATTCGGGGGGAAAATTGCTAATTAGACATTATATAATGATAAAATTTTGATTTTTTTATTTTTTAGAGATTTTTATAAAATAAAAAATAATTTGCGGTATAAATACTTAAGTTTAATTTTCAGTTTCAAATAAATATCGATGAAATTACATTGTATACCCACTTTACTTTATTTATTTTAATTTTTACTTTCATTTTTATATTTTTCAAGATATACTCACTTTTATAGATGATGTTGTGCTACACTTAAAGTAGAGGGCAATGATATATTAAGCAACCAACTCATAAAAGTGGGTAGATTTTAATGAAATATAATATGAGGTGTTGGATTAAAATTCTATTGTGGGCACATATGTATAATGTATATGCTATTATAAAGTGTGATACAAAATTAAGTGACTAATTATGTTATGGGTATCAAAAGGGTATTAAATTGTCATGGAAATAATGTGTAGATACCATAAGTTAATTTATAATTTGTTGAGGGGCCAAATTATAAATACTCAAAACTCATTATATAATGAGTCTATAAATAGGTAGTGATCCCCAAGAAACACTAGGGTTTCTTATTCTCTCCTTCCCCATCAGAGAAAATACTTTAGAAAATAGTGTATTATTGGAAGATCAAAACCTTCTCTGCAATCTCCAACAATAGCTTCAGATTAGTACTTCCGCTCATCTTTTATCATCTTCTTCTTCTTTAATTTAGCAAAGGTTCTATAAATTTATGATTTAGGGTTTTCTATATTAAACCACTTTTAGGAATATATTTAGATCTATGGTATTTATATTTCTTGATTTAGGGTATTTTCCGTAAAAATGCAAAAAAAAAAAAAAAAAAAAATTAAGAAGTGTAAAAATGAAAAAAAAAACCTTTTTTTTTTATTGGTATATTTAAATTAATTTTTCAAAAAAAATAAAAATTTAATAACTTTGACCGATTAAAAATTACCACATGCATGCCAATTTACTTAAATCTTAGCAGTTAAGTACTTACAAAATTTTATAGAATTATAATTTAAGTATTAGACAAATAAACTCGACCAATTATCACTAGGACGAAACTACGTATAAGAGCATCTCCAATGAGTATACTAAATTTGGTGTGACACTATCACCAAATTTAGTGTCAAAACTTATTTCTACTCCAACCATAACACCAAAAATTACACTAAAAAAATATTCCATATTATTATATTAATTTTTTAATAATAGTAAAATATTTAATATTATATTAATTTAATAAAATCAGTACAATTGTTAAAAGATAATAATACTGTAAAATCGGTAAAACTTAATCAAGCCCCACAAGATTATAATCCATATTATGATTACCTCGGTCGATCAGAAAATAATCTTTCACATTATTGAATTGTTTTTGTCTCTCGATTGCCGAAACAAGTAGGAGTATATCAGTATATCACTTTTAAAGATGTGCATTGAAAATTTATTTTTATTACCATAAAAATAATTTATAGTATTCATATTTAAATTTACACACAATAAATTAAAATGTGCTTTTACAATGCACTCTCTAAATAAAAGAGTTACCTGTGTAATAGACAGTTTGAATTTTACTTTCGGTGTGTTAAATTTATTCGAATATTTTCAAAATTTTGCAGGATGTCTTAAATAAGTATAATGTACTCTGCTATAAAAAAAAGTCTAAAAATTTCGAAATAAGTAGAAGTACATTAGTGTACCAATTTTAAAAAAATACATTGTAATTTAATAAATACAATTAATAATATAAACATATACAAAATTAATTATATATATATATAAAAAAAGTATGCCGTGTGAACAGTGCACCGCATATATGCCGTGTACTGTAGCACACACGACAATTTAGTGTAATGTTTGCAGCTATGTTGGAGGGGCAATTCCACGGCATCACCAAATATGAAGCCTCCTTGGTGATGCTCTAACTCATGGGGGTCTTTGCGCTCACCTCCCAAATATTTTTCTATGGCAATTTTTCTAATGATAAGTTTGTAAATTTTTTTTTAATTTTGGAAAAATAATTAAATAAAATTTTGCAATTTGTTTGAGAGTTTCACATTATTAATATATATTTTTTTTTTTTTTTGAGAAAATTCAAAGCTATTATAAATTGAAATCATTTACAACAACTGAGAAAATAGGATAGGGAATCTCTCCTATCCAAGACATGTCTTCATCTAGCCCTAAAGCAAATTTAGCTAATCCATGAGCTGCTTGATTAGCAGATCTTTTAACATGGGAAACTAAAACATTAGGGAAAAAAGATAATAGACAGCGAACATCCGTAATGATATCCGAAAAACAAGATAGATCAACAGAAATTGAATTCAGTGCTGCAGATACTCTCAAAGCATCAGTCTCAATGTGCGTAATTGGAAGTTGTGATTGCGAAGCCCAATTGAGAGCATGAAAAAGAGCTTTTGCTTCCATTTCGTCTGATCGAAAACTACCTTGTGCCATTTTTGAAAGGGCAGCAATGACTATACCATTATGATCACGTAGAACAGCTCCAACACCTAGTTTTTTATCCTCTGAATTTGTTGCAGCATCCACATTTAATTTGTACCCATTAACACAAGGTGGAGACCAAGGAACCTCCTTCTGCAATCTGCTGTGGCAGGGTGGTTGACTGTCCACTGGAAGAGACGAACCAGCAGCAATATTACTGGTTTTTGCACTGGTTTTGGCACGGCTAAAGTCCTGATGTAGACCAGTAACAAAAGCCACGATTGATGAATTCAGTCTTGCCTTACCACCATGAAAAATTTTGTTTCTATCGGTCCATATTCCCCACATCAGACATATTATTAATTCGAAATCTGTTTGATTGAAAACAGAAGACAGAAATTGCAGATAGTCACCCTGATTCATATTCTGAGCTTGAGTAAAATCCAATGAGAACTTCGATTCCTTCCAAATATTTCTGGCATGCTTGCATCCAAAGAGGGCATGCCCTATTGATTCCCAACTAGAAGTGCAAAGGGAACAAGCTGCAGAATCTATTATTTTTTTCTTGAAAAGGGCAGCTGCAACAGGTAACACATTGTTAAGAACTTTCCAAGCAAAAATCCTTATTTTTGGAGGCAAATTCAAGTTCCAAAAATATTTCCACCAGCCACGATTAGGATCAGAAGTAGATGAGTCATTTTGTTCCTCCAAAGCAGTAGCTAGATGAAAACCAGATTTAACATTGTAAATCCCAGAGGAAGAGTGATGCCATATAAGTCGGTCTTGGTCAGCAAAAAAACTTAAGGGAATTGTTAGAATCTTTTCAACATCAATTGGTTGAAAATAAGAATTTAATAACTCAATATTCCATTCCCTTTGGTCTGTGATGAATGTTGAAACCGACAAGCTAGAAGAACCTTGAAAACTTACTGGTTTGAAATTTGTATGGCTGGGAATCCAAGGATCAAAGTCACAAGCAATGTTAGTTCCATTCCCAACTTTAAATCTCATACCTTTAACCAGTAGGTCTCTCCCCCAGCAAATACTTTGCCAAGTATATGAAGGAGAGTGGCCAATGTGAGCATCCAAGAATGAGTTATTGGAAAAATATCTGTGCTTAAGGAGCCGGCTTAACAATGAATTAGGCATATCAAAAATTCTCCAAGCCTGTTTTGCCAAGAGAGCTTGGTTAAAGTGGACAAAAGATCTAAAACCCATACCTCCTTCATGCTTAGATTTGCATAAAGCCTTCCACCTTTTCCAGTGAATCTTAGTGCCATTTTGATTTGTGCCCCACCAAAAATTAGCCATCATGCTTTCCAATTGGCTACAAAATTTCTTCGTAAGTTTAAAGCAACTCATGGCATAAGTAGGAATAGATTGGACTACCGCTTTAAGTAGGACTTCTTTCCCTCCAGCTGAGAAAATTTGTTCATTCCAAGCATGTAGAAGTTTCCAAACCTTTTCCTTGATATGGCTGAACAACTCTTGCTTATCTCTACCCGAGTAAGAAGGCAATCCTAAATACCGTTCATGACATTCAGTGATTGGCATGTGCAATGTGTTAGCAAAAAAATTCTGGGCAGCAGGTGATGTGTTTGGTGAGAAAGACATCACAGATTTGTTGTTATTAAGAGCTTGACCCGAAGCCTTATGGTATGTATCAAGTATCCTTTTAATTGCAGTTGCTGATCGATCTGTAGCTCTACAAAATAACAAACTGTCATCAGCGAAAAGAAGATGTGATACCGAAGGTGCATTCCTAGTTAAACGCAATCCTTCCAAGTTCCCAGCCGATTCCTCATATTGCAAAAGTCTTGAAAACCCTTCAGAACAAATAAGGAACAAGTAAGGAGAGAGAGGATCTCCTTGACGAAGACCACGATGGGGTTGTACATGGCCAACAACTTCTCCATTTAGAGAAAAAGAGAAAGAGCTAGTAGTGATGCAATTCATGATAAGAGTCACCCATTGGGAGTGAAAACCCATTTTGAGCATCACAGCTTCAAGGAATTGCCATTCAACCCTGTCAAAGGCTTTACTCATATCCAATTTTAGCGCCGAAAAACCCACTCTGCCTTGTGTTTTATGCCGAAGGTGATGGATTAGCTCAAAAGCAACAAGAATATTATCAGTGATTAGTCTGTTGGATAGGAAAGCAGATTGTGTTTCTGAAATGACAAAAGGTAGGACTTTTTGAAATCTGAGTACAATGGCCTTGGATATAAGCTTATAAATAACATTGCACAAGCTTATTGGTCGATAATCACTCATTCCAGAAGGATTAGTAACCTTTGGAATCAAAGTGATAATGGATTTGTTAAGCAGTGACATATCATTCCCATCATTAAGGACACCCAGAACCAGTTGAGTAACTGAATTGCCAACTATATTCCAATATTGCTGATAAAACATTGCAGACATTCCATCACTCCCGGGGCTCTTATCAGGACTCATAGATTGAAGGGCAGCCACTACTTCAGCAGCAGTGAAAGGTTCGGTAAGTGCTTGGTTCATTGAAGAAGTAATGGTGGATGGAATAGCATTCAACACATCTTGAAGAGAATCTTGCTGGACTCCCTCAGTAGCAAATAAGTTGTCATAGTAGGAGCAGATTACTTGAGTCATATCCTTTTTGTTATTTACCATAATTCCATGATCATTCAATAGAGACTTGATGGTGTTTTTAGCTTTTCTTGAAGAGGCATGAGCATGGAAGAACTTGGTATTTTGATCTCCACATTGCAACCAATCCACTCTTGAACGCTGATGCCAATATTCCTCTTCTTGCACAAGTAACTCGTCAAGAATGGCTTCAGATTTTTTGAGCTGAAACACATTATTAGGCGTCTGGTCTGCTGCATTATTGAGTGTTGAAATTGTTTTCTGCAAATGAGAAATCTCAGATTTCATCCTTCCAAATTTGTGAGAGTGCCAGTTTTGCAAAGCAGCAGTACATGTGGATAGGTTGTGCAAAAAAACTCCAACATCCCCTGGGTTATCCGAAGACCAATTGGTTCGAATAATAGCAGCAGCTTCTTCTTCTTTTAGCCACATTTTTTCAAATCTAAACCGTGTTCTCCTTGCTGGTGCATGCTGAGATGAGTCAAGAGTTAGCACATTAACTGCAATTGCTCGATGATCTGAAGAGAAGAAGTCCAAATGTGATGTTTGTAAAGGTTGAAAGGAAGATGTAATACCCGGAATTAAGAAATGGATTAGCAAAACCCTAACTAGATAATTATGTATAATGGAGGAATTATATTATTATATAATTCAATATATGTGATTTATATGAATTTTAATATATTAAAGACCCCGTTGGTGAGCCAGGGGCATTTTGGTAATTATGACCCGAGAAGGGTAAATTGTTGAGATTAAATTAATTACGTGCTTAATAGAACTATATTATTATATAGTATACCTGTGTTGTCTTTTCAGGTGTGTTCTGACAGGTTGGCGCGGTATAGTCACAACCGGGTATTTCGGGCCGAACTGGGTTCGGGCCCGAAATGTAAATTGGATTAATTTATTTGGCATTATAATTTATGGGTGATAATCTGAATTTTTATTTGAAAATTATTGAGTATGAATTTACTAGAATACCCTTGTGTATGTGTGTGCATGCTTTATAGCCCTAAGGGCAAAATGGTCATTTTGACCTTTATGATATTTTTGATAAAAGGGTTGAATTTTAAAGAAAAGAAAAAGGAAATTAAATATTGTTTGCTTCACTCTTTGCTTCAGCCGACCCCTTTTTCTCTCTATCCCTAAATCTATTTTTTTTTTCCAAACTTTGATTTTCTTGTGGGAAATTAGCTTTATTTGGTGCTACCTTTGGAGCTTGATACTTTGAAGATTGTTGAGCTTAGCTTGGATTTGAATTGAGGTAGTTTCTAGCTAAATTTTAATAAAATGGCTGCTGTATTTTTTAATATTTAAAGCATGAAATAGTTGGAGTTGTTCTTGAGATGCATGATAGTGATTTCTTGTTAATTTGAGCATGCTATTACTTGAATCCTTTGAATTTTTATTTAGATGAGAATTGGATGAATTCTAGGGTGTTCTCCATGTTTAATTCTAGTTGTATGTGTGGTTTGATTGCTGAGAATTTTAGTTTGGAGCTAACTTGTAAGTTCTAGCTCTTCAACATGAAATTGGGGATTTAATGATTGTTGTGCAATCTGATTTTTGGGGTTTATTGTTGGATGTTGATGTATAATTATGTGTTTTAGACCCTATAATATTTGCTAGCTGCTGTAAGTGGATTAATTGTGATTTTGGATGTGAAAAGCAAGCTTGAGTTCATGGAACTTAAGCTTGGTGCTTTAATGGCACTTTTTGATTTTTAGTGCAATTGTTGGGTTTAAGTTGTGGAATATGTTTATTATGACATATATTGATGCTCTGGAAAGTTTGGGAATGTTTGGGGATGATTTGAGTGAGTTTTGGGGGTTTAAAGATTGAGAAATTTCGTGTTCTCTGCCCAGACAACCGGAATTCCGGTTGGTTCATCCGGAATTCCGGTTGGAGTTCATCGGGAAATGCTGAAATTTATTTTGGCCATAACTTTTGACTCGGGACTCCGTTTGGGACGTTCTTTATACCGTTGGAAAGCTCTTTTCGAGCTCTATGTGATTATCTATATTTGAAATGCCATGAATTTATTTTATGAATATGAAATCAGGGGTTAACCCTATTTGTGAAAATCCCGGATTGTGTGTGACTAGGATTACCGGCACCTGGTCAGGAGCACCCGGGGATTTGGAATCTCTACTATTGCGGGACAACAGGTAAGACAGTGATTAGCACGTAGAGTATGCGCAGTGGCGCTTATGTTGAGAATGATATGCATGAATGTTAAGTAACCGGGATTAGGGTTATTACCCTAATAGGAACGGTTTAATAGCCTAGGGTTATTACCCTAGTGATATATGTGTATAAATGCCATGCCATGTTAATTGAAATGAGATTTAAGGATTATGTGCTCAAGGCATAATCAGGTTGGACTCGGTACTCATAACCGAGATGAACCACTTCTAAGGCCTTAATGTATTTAGACGTGTGAGAGTAACACGTGGGTCTACGTCACGTAGATTTAATTAGATGTGTGAGCGCAACACATAGGTCTACGCCACGTAGACATAAATGGGCATGATGAAATAATGATCAGGTCTGTGCTATACAGACATATGTGAATGAGCATAATATATTTGTTATGATTTATACTGTCTTGCTGGGCTTGGCTCACGGGTGCTCTCTTGTGCGGGAAAGGGGTAAGGCATTAGCTGATCAGCATGAGTTTCAGGAGCAGGGCGAAGAATGTACATGTTCATGCCACTTCAGACCAAGCGGGTTATGGGTCTAACAGTGTTGACTTTTGTATTCTGTTTTGCCGCTTAGGTCGGCTAGTAAGAAAGAACTTGTAATAAGTTTGTAAATATTTTTGGGATCCCAACTATTTTGAAAAGTTTAAATATATTACAAGTTTATTTACAGTCTATTTAATATAAAAGTTTAAATTCTGCGCTATTTTAATTAGTAATCCCGGTTAGGGGATTAGGGCTCCATAAGTATTTTGGGTAGCGTGCCTAATTATTTAGGGCGTTACAATTTGGTATCAGAGCGCCAAGGTTTTTAAACTTCCTGTAGACCGGCCGAACATGTACATTCGTCGTCAGAGATAGGCTCGACTCATGGTGCAGTAAGTATTGAGAGTAAATACTTGACTGTATGTGTGATCATCTGTTTACCGCTTTCCATTTTAGGCAGTATGCAAGCATCTAGAGTATGTATGTGTTATGTGATGCCATGCTATAAATGCTATTTGTTTATGTAAATATGTATGAGGTAAATAGATGAGTTAGGGTTTAAGGCAATAAGTGCGTAAGTGTGGTATTGGTGCTTAACTCGCTGGGGTTGTTGATTACAGGGGTACTAGTAATGGACCCTCCGCAATCATCTAGACCACAGGGCGAGCAAGTAGAGCCCGGGGTTACCCAAACCGATCCACCAGCACTGCCTCCACCTCCGCAAAATCCGGGGGATAATGCGGGGGCCGTTAATGCTAATCCTCCTGGCCGGCGCAGCAGATGTTTCATGAAATGCGAAGTGTCATACTTCGTCAAGAGGAAGAGTTGCAACGTTTAAGGCAACAAGCTGCCCCAGTAAATCAAGGGTTACCACCAGCTCCTGTGCCAGTGGTGGGTAACCAAGGGTATATTATGCCGCACCGGGACTCTGTGTTCGAGCGGTTTGTGAAGCTGCAACCTCCGGCTTTTCTGGGAGGCATTGATATTATTAAGGCCGATCAATGGATGAGCACTGTTACCCGTATCCTCGATAATATGGGGGTGACGGGAACTGAGAGGGTGAATTGTGCGGCCTTTATGTTTCAAGATCATGCCCGCGTATGGTGGGATATAGTGAATCAGACTCGAGATGTCAGTGTGATGACATGGGAAGAGTTCAAGAAACTTTTTGAAGAAAAGTTTTATAACGTTGCAGTGAGGACTTCACACCAAGAAGATTTTGTGAAGTTGACTCAGGGGAAAATGTCTGTGGCTGAATATACTCTGGAATTCGATCGGTTATCTAAATTTGCTGGTGATCTGGTGCCTACAGATTTTACCAGAAAGCAGAAATATGTTCGAGGACTAAATGCTACAATTAGTCGGGACTTGAAGATTACCACATCACATGACACTCTGTATAAGAGAGTGGTAGACTTGGCCTTAATTGCTGAGGAGGCCGAGCAGCAAGTAATGAAGGAGCAGGCTGCAAAGGATGCCGCCATGGCATCAAACCCTCCTGCTGGTGGTAATGTCAGTAAGGGGACCGACAGTGGCAACCCTGAGCACAAACGGAAGGCTGAGGCTTCTGGAGCTTCAAGGGGAAATAGAAAGTTTCGGGGAAACAGAGGTGGCCGTCAGGGTCGCGGGTCCTCATTCCGATCATATCCAGAATGTTCTAAATGCAAGAAGCATCATCCTGGTGAGTGCCGAGCCAAGGCATGTTTCCAGTGTGGCATGGTGGGCCACTTTATCAGAGACTGTCCCCAAGCCAAGAGAGAAGAGCCTAAGAAGAATGTTGCTCAGAACCCGGGGCGACTTTTCACTATAACTCAGGCAGATGCTGATGCTAGTCCGTCAGTTGTGACAGGTCAGTTATCTATTAATGGTTGTGCTTATACTGTGTTATTTGATTCGGGAGCTACTCATTCATATGTATCGAGTAGAGTGATAGAAAGTTTACATAAGCCATGTGATATTTATGTTTCGGGGTTTGGAACCCTGTTACCCTCGGGAGACCTGATAATATCCACAAGGTGGATTCGGTCCTTGTCTTTTTGGATTGACGGTTGTGAGTTGACCGCCAATCTAATTGAGCTGCAATTATCTGATTTTGACATAATCCTGGGAATGGATTTTCTGTCTAAATATGGAGCGATGATTGACTGCAAACGGAAGATGGTGGTGTTTGAGCCCGACGGTGCTAACCCAGCGGTGTTCGTGGGTAAAGTTCAAGGGGCACGCATACCGAGAATATCACTGTTGAAAGCTAAAGACCTGATGGGTAGAGGTTGTCTAGGGTTCATAGTTACTACAGTGGACACTAGCCAACCTGTGACATCAGGGCCTGAGAATACGAGATTGGTATGTGAGTTCCTTGATGTCTTTCCAGAAGATTTGCCGGGATTGCCACCTGTTCGGGAAATTGAATTTGTTATTGAATTGGCTCCGGGAGTGGATCCAGTGTCTAAGGCACCGTACCGAATGGCTCCAGCTGAGTTGAAGGAATTGAAGATACAATTGCAAGAGTTACTGAATCTGGGATTCATCAGACCGAGCTACTCACCTTGGGGTGCTCCGGTTTTGTTTGTGAAGAAGAAAGACGGAACCCTGCGAATGTGTATTGACTACCGGGAGTTGAACAAGCTTACCATTAAGAACAAGTATCCTTTACCTCGAATTGATGATCTGTTTGATCAACTGAAGGGGAAGACGGTCTTTTCCAAGATTGATCTTCGCTCAGGCTATCATCAGCTGAGAATTCGAGAGGAAGATATCCCGAAAACTGCGTTTCGTACTCGGTATGGACACTATGAATTTCTTGTGATGTCTTTTGGACTCACTAATGCCCCGGCGGCATTCATGGATTTGATGAATCGGGTGTTTAAGGATTACCTGGATAGGTTTGTGATTGTGTTTATCGATGACATTTTGGTGTACTCTGAGACAGAAGAAGAGCATGAGTTGCATCTCAGAGTGGTTTTGCAAAGATTACGGGATAACAAGCTTTATGCTAAGTTCAAAAAGTGTGAATTCTGGTTATCTCGTGTCTCATTTTTGGGGCACATAGTGGATAAAGATGGGATCATGGTGGATCCGGCTAAAATTGAAGCTGTACGGGATTGGCCAGTACCGAAGTCAGCTACAGAGGTCAGAAGTTTTCTGGGTTTGGCTGGTTATTATCGTCGGTTCGTTGAGGGTTTTTCAAAGATTGTTGTACCCTTAACGGAGCTGACCCGAAAGAACCAGAAGTTTGTTTGGACTGATCGGTGTGAGAAAAGTTTCCTGGAGTTAAAGCAACGCTTGATTACCGCTCCTGTACTAACTCTTCCTTCAGATAAGGAAAAGTTTGTGGTATATTGTGATGCCTCGAGACAGGGTCTCGGCTGTGTGCTTATGCGAGTTTGGGAGGGTAATAGCTTATGCTTCTCGGCGATTAAAGGAGTACGAGCGAGAGGTACCCTACTCACGATTTAGAACTCGCAGCAGTGGTATTTGCGCTAAAGATTTGGCGGCATTACCTTTATGGCGAGAAATGTGAGATATACACTGATCATAAAAGTCTGAAATACTTCTTCACCCAGAAGGACTTGAATATGAGACAAAGACGTTGGCTAGAATTGGTGAAGGATTATGATTGTGAGATCCTTTATCATCCTGGTAAAGCCAATGTGGTTGCTGACGCTTTGAGTAGAAAAGGTCAGAGTCAGTTGAGTACTATGAAGCAAATCTCCCGACAGTTAGCAAATGAAATGACTCGAGCTCAGATTGAGTTGGTTGTGGGGCAATTGGCTAATATTACCCTACAATCCACTCTTTTAGAGAGAATTAAAGAAGCACAAAAGCAAGATTCAGAGTTGATAAAAACCCGAGCTAGGGTTTTGGCTGGGAAGGCTAGTGATTTCTCAGTAGATGAAACGGGAATGTTGAGATTTGGAAGTCGAGTTTGTGTGCCTATGAATGAAAACATCAAGAAAGAGATCATGGATGAGTCTCACACGACTCCTTATTCAGTTCATCCAGGGTCGACAAAGATGTATCAAGACCTGAAAGCCATGTTTTGGTGGCCAGGCATGAAGAATGACATCGCTGAGTATGTTGCAAAGTGCCTTACATGTCAGCAAGTGAAAGCTGAACATCAGCGACCTGCAGGGTTCTTTGCAACCACCGAAAATACCGGAATGGAAATGGGAAGATATAGCTATGGACTTCGTGGTAGGTATGCCTAGAACCACGGGACAATTTGACTCTGTGTGGGTCATAGTGGACGGAGTTTACAAAGTCAGCTCACTTTTTACCTGTTAGGACGACTTTCTCCATTGATCAGTATGCTTTGAATTATATGTTAGAGAAATTGTTCGTACGCACGGTGTCCCAAAGTCCATTGTGTCGGATAGAGATCCGAAGTTTACATCGAGATTACGGGAGAGTACGCATCGAGCTATGGGAACTCAGTTAAAGTTCAGCACAGCTTTTCATCCTCAGACGGATGGGCAATCCGAGAGGACCATTCAGATTTTAGAGGACATGCTACGGGCATGTGTGCTTGACTTTGAGGGATCATGGGTAAAGTACCTTCCCCTGATCGAGTTTTCTTATAATAACAGCTATCAGGCAACAATCGGGATGGCTCCCTATGAACTTTTATATGGAAGAAAATGTAGATCGCCCATTCACTGGGATGAAGTGGGTGAAAGAAAGTTCTTGGGTCCCGAAGCTGTTCAGAAAACAAGTGAGGCAGTTGATAAGATTAGAGCGCGAATGCTCGCGGCTCAGAGTAGGCAAAAGAGTTATGCCGATCCAAAGCGTCGAGATATTGATTTTCAAGTTGGGGACATGGTATTTCTCCGAATATCTCCGATGAAAGGCATAAAACGCTTTGGGAAGAAAGGAAAGCTTAGCCCGAGGTTCATTGGACCTTTTGAAATCCTTGAGAGGATAGGGCAAGTAGCGTACAGGTTGGCTATGCCCCCAGCGCTGGCAGATGTACATAATGTGTTTCATGTTTCAATGCTTCGAAAATATGTCTCAGACTCGTCCCATGTTCTGAATTATGAAGCATTGGAACTTCAGCCGGACTTGTCATACGAGGAACAACCAGTGCAGATACTTGATAGAAGAGAAAAAGTCTTGAGAAGCAAGACAGTGGCACTGTTGAAAGTACTGTGGAGGAACAGTAAAGTAGAAGAGGCAACCTGGGAACTCGAGACGGATATGCAGCAGAAATATCCGGAGTTGTTCAGGTAAATTTCGGGACGAAATTTCTATAAGGAGGGGGTAATTGTAATACCCGGAATTAAGAAATGGATTAGCAAAACCCTAACTAGATAATTATGTATAATGGAGGAATTATATTATTATATAATTCAATATATGTGATTTATATGAATTTTAATATATTAAAGACCCCGTTGGTGAGCCAGGGGCATTTTGGTAATTATGACCCGAGAAGGGTAAATTGTTGAGATTAAATTAATTACGTGCTTAATAGAACTATATTATTATATAGTATACCTGTGTTGTCTTTTCAGGTGTGTTCTGACAGGTTGGCGCGGTATAGTCACAACCGGGTATTTCGGGCCGAACTGGGTTCGGGCCCGAAATGTAAATTGGATTAATTTATTTGGCATTATAATTTATGGGTGATAATCTGAATTTTTATTTGAAAATTATTGAGTATGAATTTACTAGAATACCCTTGTGTATGTGTGTGCATGCTTTATAGCCCTAAGGGCAAAATGGTCATTTTGACCTTTATGATATTTTTGATAAAAGGGTTGAATTTTAAAGAAAAGAAAAAGGAAATTGAATATTGTTTGCTTCACTCTTTGCTTCAGCCGACCCCTTTTTCTCTCTATCCCTAAATCTATTTTTTTTTCCAAACTTTGATTTTCTTGTGGGAAATTAGCTTTATTTGGTGCTACCTTTGGAGCTTGATACTTTGAAGATTGTTGAGCTTAGCTTGGATTTGAATTGAGGTAGTTTCTAGCTAAATTTTAATAAAATGGCTGCTGTATTTTTTAATGTTTAAAGCATGAAATAGTTGGAGTTGTTCTTGAGATGCATGATAGTGATTTCTTGTTAATTTGAGCATGCTATTACTTGAATCCTTTGAATTTTTATTTAGATGAGAATTGGATGAATTCTAGGGTGTTCTCCATGTTTAATTCTAGTTGTATGTGTGGTTTGATTGCTGAGAATTTTAGTTTGGAGCTAACTTGTAAGTTCTAGCTCTTCAACATGAAATTGGGGATTTAATGATTGTTGTGCAATCTGATTTTTGGGGTTTATTGTTGGATGTTGATGTATAATTATGTGTTTTAGACCCTATAATATTTGCTAGGCTGTTTGTAAGTGGATTAATTGTGATTTTGGATGTGAAAAGCAAGCTTGAGTTCATGGAACTTAAGCTTGGTGCTTTAATGGCACTTTTTGATTTTTAGTGCAATTGTTGTGTTTAAGTTGTGGAATATGTTTATTATGACATATATTGATGCTCTGGAAAGTTTGGGAATGTTTGGGGATGATTTGAGTGAGTTTTGGGGGTTTAAAGATTGAGAAATTTCGTGTTCTCTGCCCAGACAACCGGAATTCCGGTTGGTTCATCCGGAATTCCGGTTGGAGTTCATCGGGAAATGCTGAAATTTATTTTGGCCATAACTTTTGACTCGGGACTCCGTTTGGGACGTTCTTTATACCGTTGGAAAGCTCTTTTCGAGCTCTATGTGATTATCTGTATTTGAAATGCCATGAATTTATTTTATGAATATGAAATCAGGGGTTAACCCTATTTGTGAAAATCCCGGATTGTGTGTGACTAGGATTACGGCACACAGTCGGGAGCACCGGGGATTTGGAATCTCTACTATTGCGGGACAACAGGTAAGACAGTGATTAGCACGTAGAGTATGCGCAGTGGCGCTTATGTTGAGAATGATATGCATGAATGTTAAGTAACCGGGATTAGGGTTATTACCCTAATAGGAACGGTTTAATAGCCTAGGGTTATTACCCTAGTGATATATGTGTATAAATGCCATGCCATGTTAATTGAAATGAGATTTAAGGATTATGTGCTCAAGGCATAATCAGGTTGGACTCGGTACTCATAACCGAGATGAACCACTTCTAAGGCCTTAATGTATTTAGACGTGTGAGAGTAACACGTGGGTCTACGTCACGTAGATTTAATTAGATGTGTGAGCGCAACACATAGGTCTACGCCACGTAGACATAAATGGGCATGGTGAAATAATGATCAGGTCTGTGCTATACAAACATATGTGAATGAGCATAATATATTTGTTATGATTTATCTTTTGTCTTCTTGGGCTTGGCTCACGGGTGCTCTACTGTGCAGGAAAGGGTAAGGCATTAGCTGATCAGCCATGAGTTTCAGGAGCAGGGCGAAGAATGTACATGTTCATGCCACTTCAGACCAAGCGGGTTATGGGTCTAACAGTGTTGACTTTTGTATTCTGTTTTGCCGCTTAGGTCGGCTAGTAAGAAAGAACTTGTAATAAGTTTGTAAATATTTTTGGGATCCCAAATATTTTGAAAAGTTTAAATATATTACAAGTTTATTTACAGTCTATTTAATATAAAAGTTTAAATTCTGCGCTATTTTAATTAGTAATCCCGGTTAGGGGATTAGGGCTCCATAAGTATTTTGGGTAGCGTGCCTAATTATTTAGGGCGTTACAGAAGAGTTCCACAAATCATTAGTGAAACACCAGTCCAATCGCTCCTTAATTGTGTCCACTCGATGCCTTCCTTTAGTCCAAGTAAAGGGGTCTCCCTTAAAAGGCAATTCATTCAAATTGCAAGTATCCAAAACTGATCTGAACTCATCCATTTGGGATTCATTTCTCAAGTTACCTCCTTTTTTATTATGGCTATAAAGGATTTCATTGAAATCCCCAATAACCATCCAAGGGAGCATAGGAGCAACATCTTTTAGCCTCTTCAAAAGTGTCCAGGTATGCATTCGGTTTGGAATTGAAGGAGCACCATAAAAAGCCGTAAAGTGCCAGGAGGGGCCATTTGAGAAAGCCATATAACAATCAAAAACATTTATATTGAAATTGTTTAGTGTTACATCAACATCATCTTTCCATAACAACATTAAACCACCACTAAGACCAACTCTAGGGACTTCTAAACCATTATTGAAATGTAAAAGACTACGAAAACGTACAACAGAATTACAAGCTAATTTAGTTTCCATAATGAAAAGTACAGTGGGGGTTTGCTCTTTGACAAGCAAACGAAGTTTCCGGATAGCACTCGGGTTCCCCAAACCACGAGCATTCCAACTTACTATCTTCATGGCTGTTTGCGGGACTGCAGAACAGTCTCCGCTGAATTGTCAATTTCATCATCTGAATCCATAAAATCATTAGAAACATGAAGATGATCATTCTTTTCAACTGACAAGGTTGAAGTGAAGTCAGTAGTGGTTGTTCCTCGGCATCTCTTTAATGTTTGTCGTAGTGAAAGACTTTCATTTTGCCGTTTGGACTGCACATTTGGATTAAAATTCTCCTTTTCCAATCTCGAGACTGCAATATTTGAAGTTACAGTTGCAGCTTCAGCATTCAGTGTCTTTGTAGCAGGGGTTACCAAAGACTCCTTATTAAGAACGTCAATGGAATGAGTGGAGGGGGGGTATGTGGCAAACGTATTCAAAGGATGATGACCAGTAGCAGGCATATAGATAGATGACAGATCTGAGAAATTGGTAGTAGATTCAGCAGAGACAAAAGTATTTGGCAATTTATTCGAACTCTTACCCAAAGAAATTGAATTCAACATAGTAGGTGGATTTAGAGAAGATGGTTTAAATGTTATTGGTGAATTCATAGACTTTGGCACCATGATACTAGCAGCAGTAGTATTTTCAACATTAATACCAGGGACTTCATTATTATTGTTGTCAGAGGATTCTCCAGCATAAAGAATGCGAGGATGAGGTTGTTCACGCAAGTTTAACTGAGGGATTGCAGATGTTAAACTTCTTTTTGCCAGCCTGGTGATCAAAGGCCAAGCATCCCCCTTGGCAAAGTCGGTTCTGTAGCGATCATAATTTGAAGTTGGCAAAGCAGATCCCTTGATAAAAGGCTGGTATTCCAAGGCCGGTTCTTCACCACGGTCCAATTGTTCAAGATAAACCACGCACTTGTTGAACGGATGACCAATAACGCCGCATTCCATACAATATTCGGGTAACCTCTCATAGCGAAAATCAACCCAAAACTTATCCTTAACATGACTTAGAGAAATCATTCTTCCTCTCTTTAGTGGTTTCGACACATCCAACAGCACTCTGATACGCAAGAAGGGACCCCATCCTTCGTTTAAAGAGTCTTCATAAACATCTTTATAATCCCCAATAATGTTACCAAGTGCAATTGCCAAAGTTTTTGTCTTGCTAAGAAAAGGGAGACGGTATACTTGCACCCAGAAAGGTGTGAATTTCAGATCCTCAGATGTAAAGTTTGTCCCAATTTCAGGAGAGTATAGGACTATGTGATGATTCTGAAAGTGATAGGGTTCACGATCCAGGACACGAATCTTGTCCCCTACACAACCGAAAGTAAGCAGAAACATATCCAGAGATTCAGATATTTTGACAGGGAATCTCCCATCCCAGTGTTCGGCCATTTGTTTTTGCAAAGTTGATAACCACACTTTCTTTTTGGTAATGATTCTTGCATATAGAACAGAGTCGTTAGATGCTTGTGGGAGAGTGGCTTCAGTATCATGGAATTCAAAAACAGATTCCTCATCTTCAGTGAGGTTAATTTTTGATTTCATCTTATGTAGAAGTGGATCCATCACAGCAAAAGTTAAAGATACAAGGACAAAGGAAAATTTCAAGGGAAAGAACAAATAAAGTTTAACAGAAATGGGAAGAATGAAAATAACTGCTAGAATACTAAGAGAAACTGAAGGAATTCTGGAAAAAGTTAAAAGAAAAACAGTTAAAACCCATTAGGGACAATCAACTGCCGCAGAGCACAAACATGGGCAGACTCTCTATGTAATTTCTATCACATTATTAATATATAAAAAGATAATATAATATATAAAATAAATAAGTTACTACTATTATTAATTAGTTTCAAGATAAACATTATTTATTATATTCTAAATTTTTAACACAATCTTATGCTCCACATTGTGATTCTTTATATACATGGTATAATTGGCTTTACATGTACAGTATTAATTAGTGATCAGCTTAATTAACAAATATACTTGTCTTATTAAATTAATAATGCTAAAAGTACATGGTCACATCAAAGAAAGAAAAATCTTATACGTACCCAAATAATCAACATCATCTCATGATTATAAAAAGGGAAGTTTACAATAATATAAAAACTTCCAATTTTATTTTTTTGGCACATAATAAAACCTTCTATAATTTGATAGATAAAACATTTAAAAGTTTGTCATTGCAAAATGATTCAACTACCAAATCAGGAACAGAAGTTAGGCACGAGCTTATCTAACCCACATCTGCCAAGCAAGCCCCTCAACTTTGGGGATTATTCCCTTAATTAATTGACCTCATCGTCCAGAATACACATTCATATATTATTGGTCCTTCAAAAAGTGGACTTAATTGTTATACTACATAATTAAAAATTGTTAGACATATATATTCATGAATTGGATTATTATTACAAATATATATAATAATGAGTGTTTAATCAACCGAATTAAGCATAAATTTCGAATATAAAAAATATTTTGCGGTATAAACAATAAGTTTAGCTCTAATAAGTGTTTAATCAACCGAATTAAGCATTAATTTTGAATGAATATTTATATATAAAGAATAATTTACAGTGTAAATATTTAATTTAACTTTCGATTATAGATAAATATCTAAGTTTAATTTTTAATGATAATAATACTTAAATTATATTTTTGAAACTTCCGTACTTGACCTTTAAGTGTGAAATCATTATCCACATGTTATTTTCTTATTATTATATTAAAATTAATTTTTAAATAAAAAATTTAATGACCTGAACAAATCAGAATATCACAATTAACTTGACACTTAACAGTTAAGTATTACAGAAGTTCTAAAAATATAATACTTTAAAATTAAACTTAAGTATTTATGCAACCAAAAATTGAATTCAAGTATTTATATCATGTATTTTATTTTGGCGTTTTTACACTACATATTGAAATTTCTAACTTTTTTACTGTAGGGCGGAATTTTTTTCAAAAATACTGTGTTTTTATTCAAAATATTGTGTAAGTTTACTGTGTTAAGTTTTTACGGTTGTTCTTTAATTAGTTGTTCCACTGTTGTTTTAATATTCTATTTTGTTATTTTGCGGTTGTTTTATAAAAAGACAGTATTTTTGTAAAAAAATATATCCCACAGTAAAATTATAAACTTTTGCATAAAATCAAATATTTTTATAAAATACCCTTATCTTCCCCTATTCCGGGTAATTATGTATGTATGTCTTCTCAATCCATTAATTTCTTTATCATTAGTAATAATATACATTAACTGTATATATATTTTAAGTGTGTGGTTCAGATTATTTATACATGTGTAACTTGTTTTTTAAATTCCTCTCCTTAATTATTATATATATAAACAAATTTATGTGTTTTCTTTTTTTTTTTTTTAAAATCAAAATTTATATATGGGTAAATTGCGGCATAAATACCTAATGTTTCCGATTTTATACACTTAAATACCTAATGTTTATTTTTGGTGGCAAAAATATATAATGTTACAATTCTCTTACACCGTTACTACTAGCACTTCCGTTAACTCATAAATATGGACACGTGAAAGGTTCAGATGCATTACATTTATTTTTATTTTATTTTAAAACTTAATATTCTTAACATCAGAAACTAAATTCTACTTGTTTAAAAAAAAACACGTGTTCTCATTAATAATTTTCACATGATATTGGCACTTCAATTCGATAATCATGTTCCATATACTATACCGGTTCACTCAACTATGGTAATTTAGTATTGCATCTCTCTTATTTTTTTTTAAAAAAAACAAGTAATATTTAATTTTTTATATTAAGAATATTAAATTTTAAAATAAAATAAATAAATGTAATGCATTTGAGCCCTCCACGTGTCTATATTTATGAGTTAATAACGGAAGTGGTAATAACGGTGTAAGAGAATTGTAACATTAGGTATTTTTGCCACCAAAAATAAACATTAAGTATCTAATTGTATAAAATCGAAAACATTAGGTATTATTTATACCGCAATTTACCCTTTATATATTCATGCACAAAAAGAATAAACAAGAAAAATCTAATACTAATACAAAAATGCATAATTAGATTAGACTCAGTAACTATAACTAAGACAAACTCTAGTAAGGCCTTAAATATAAAATAGACGCGTGAGCATAACACATGGGGTTTATGCTATATAGACATTAATAGACGTGTGAGCATAACACGTGGATCTATGATATATAAACATTAATAGACGTGTGAGCGTAACAAGTGAGTCTATACTATATAGACATTAATAGACGTGTGTGAACGTAACACGTGAATTTATGCTATATAGACATTCATTATAATGGCATCATTATATATAGAATAATGTGATACAAAGTGCAGTGGCAAAGTATATACACAGTGGCCTAGTGTATAAAGTGTAATTATTATTATTATTATTTTATTGTTATTTATACTGTTTTGTTGGGCTTGGCTCACAGATGCTCTATTATGCAGGGAAAGGATAAATCAGTTTGTGATCAGCCATGAGTTCAAGGGCTTGGTGGTGGATTGTACATGTTCGGGCTATACTAGACCACGCAGGTTGGGTCTACCAATTGATGTATGTTGTATATTCTCGAATTTTGCCGTTTAGGTCGGCATATCAAAATAACTTATAATGTTTTGAGAAAATTTTTACGGGATCCCGAAACGTGCGTAATATTTTTGGAATGGTTTGTAAAATATAAATAGTTACAAGTTATATTTTCATTCCGTGAATAATTTAAAGTTTAAATTCAACTCTTATTTCCAGTAATCCCGATTTAGCGAGATTAAATTATGTTTATCGGAAAATCGTAACGTGCCTAATTGTTAAGGCGTTACAGAAACCTCTCCACAAGTCCCCCCGCCTCTCTCTCAAACTTCTCTTGCATTTTTTTTAACTTTAAAGAAGAATTAAAGCCATTTTTAGTGGAGTTTGGTAGTGGAACGTACTTTGAGGAAGATATTCAAGGTAGTTTTCACTATTTTAAATCTTAAATTTAATCTTTGAATTAGGGTTGTTAATTTTATCTGAAAATGCTTGTATTTGAATTGAATTGCATGATGAGTTTTGGTTAATTTAGAGCTTTAGTTATCAAGCTGGGTTTTGATTGTAAGTGGCTATGTGATTAAGTTTTACAGCTTCAATCTAGATTTATTTCTTGGTAATTCAGTTTTGAATTTATTGATTTGAGCATAAATGTATAAATGTATTGTGATTATTGTGAGTTTCAAGAGCATATTTTGCTTGGAGTTTTCATGTATGGAGTTATTAGATTTTGTGTGATGGATTGTGTGTTTTATTAGATGAATGGATGAAGTGATAGTGTTTATAGATAAATTACAAATCGTGTTTGCATAATTATTTAAGTTTAAGTGTTTTTGGTTAATTGCGAAATGTCAAAAATTTTAATTTTTGGGCATTTTTGGGTTTTTAAGCATAGTCGCCACGGTGAGGCTACACCCAAAAAATAGAGGTTTGCCTCTGCTTTTTCTCACCGTGGTGACCAATGGTCTAGTCACGACAATAAATGGTCGCAGCGACTATGTGGCGACAGTTTAACTTTTACATGTTTTGTTTCGAGCATAACTTTTGACTTTAAACTCTAATTTGGACGTTCGTTATATCGTTAGAAAGCTTGTTTCGAGCTGTATTACCTAGTCGAGTGTTAAAGTCATGTATGTGAATATTTATAGAATGTAATTTTGGGATTAACCCTATCATGTGAAACTCGAAAATTATAAATAAGAATACCAACACTTGAATTACTTGTAGATTGAGATTTCTCCTCATACTTTAAAAATTAGATAAGACAACAAACTAAGCACATAGAGTATAGCGAGGTGGCGCAGTTATATGTCATTTAATTGCTATTATGAAATCGTAAATTAGGGCTAATACCTTAAGTACGTACTGTGATAAATATACGATAATATGTTAAGTAATACATGAGTAGAATTATGCGAGTAAGACATAACTAGGTTACACTCTGTAACTAAATTGAACCCTAGTAAGGCCTTATATGTAGACGTGTAGGCGTAACACATAGGTCTATGCTATATAGACATTAATTATAGTGATATTATTATATATGAAATATAATGTGATATATAGTGCGGTGACACAATTTTATATGCAAAGGCGTAATGTATGAAATATAAATATTATAATTACTCATAATGTATTATTATTTTGTCTTGTTGTACCTTGGCTCACTTGTGCTTTATTGTGCAGCCAAGAGTAAAGCAATATTGGGTTAGCTATGAGTTCGAGGATTTTGAAGATGACTTGTACATGTTCCGGCCAAACTAGACCACGAGAGTTGGGTCTAACGAAAAATTGTATAGATATTCCATTTTGCTGCTTAGGTTGACCTGTAAGAAATAATTTGTAATATTTTGAAAATAATTTTATGCGATCTTGGATATGTAACTTTAAACATTTCTGTTTAAAGTAAAGCGTGTATTATTGCATGTTATTTATGTAATCAATAAGTTTAATATTTATTTTAATCACTTAACTTATATAAATCGCGATTAACGAGATTAGTATATTGTAATCACGATACGTAGCATTCTTCTGAGTAGGTTACACATCGATCATGCCACCATCGGACCTGACAAAAAAATTAATTTTTGCCCAAAACTCAGATCTGACCATTTTCGACCCTAAATATAACATCAACTCACAGATAATAGACATTAATCATGTAATTTATTCTTACATCAATAAACCTAAAAATAAAATCATACATTTCAACCCTAAATCACACAGAATACAATAAAATGAAATAGAAAATTTACATTCATGGTGCGGTGGTCGTGGTTCTAAGATCCTGGGTCTTGAGTTAGTAGTCGTCGAGCGGTGGGTTGATGGTCTTCAGTTGGAGGCACAGTGGTTGGCAGGCGTGGGTTGCTAGGGTCTTCATGTGTGTGCGAGAGAGAGAGAGAATAAAGGAAGAGAGAGGGGTGAGTTATGAGAATTATATTTTTAAATTTAATGGAAAAGTGACATATCTTACTAATTTTAATATAATTAGATTTAATGTTCCAATAATTTACCCAAATACATGAATATTAATCTAAATTTATGTTCTCCCTAGCAATTTCATTAATCTAAATGGCATCATGATATGAAGACGTACAATAATAAATATTAATTATATTAATTTTCTTTTTCGTTACGTTAAACATTTCTACTTATTTTTCTTCTTTCTCAATCATTAATAACAAAAAAAGTATAATTAACTTATTTTTTCTTATGTATGCATGAGTACATATATACGTAATATATAGTACTTATATACAAAGAGTACTAGCAATAATTTTACATATATCTACTGCATCATATAAAAATAATTAATATATATAAAATTGATCACGTGGTTACTATTTTTTTTTTTGTAAGGACGTAGTACTAATTATTATGAATACAAACAGAAAGTAAGGTAAGCACGTGATAAAATACCTAATAATTAATAAGATCCCAAAGTGGCTAGCTTCTAGATTTATTTATTTTTACAATATCTATTCTATATAAAGTGTGTCTATATAACTAAAATTCTTGGTTTATGAGAAATTTATGGGTGACTTTTTATTTTTATTTAATAAAATAATAAAATATTATTTATATATAATAAAATAATAATAAAATAAATCCTATTAATATTTGAATTGATATTTAGTATATTTCAACTCTATATATAGTCAAACTATGACTCTAGAAATTAAAAAAATATATATATAAAATAATCGTCCATTTTATTTATATTATTTAGAATAATTCATTGTGGTTCAAGATCACAATGAACAGAAAAAGTGGCAAAAACACAAATGTAGTTCAAAATCATAGTAAACTAAGAAAGAATGAGAAGAGATTATTAAACATTAAATATTCTCAGTAAACACACTCAAAGAATCGCATTGAGAGAGGAAAAAAAAAGAATACCAATTGTGATATATATAAATAAATAAAAGCGAAGAATATTATATAATTATTTATATTCTATATAAAGTGTGCCTATATAACATAATTCTTGATTTATGAAAAATTCAAGAGTGACTTTTTATTTATATTAAAAAATAATGATTTATTAATAAAAATAAAATGGTTTATTAATTTTAAAAATACAATATTAAAAATTAAAAAGTAAAAACAAAACCAAACCAAACAGATTTTTTAAAACTACCAACCAATCAAAAAATTTTGTGTGGACTCATCTTTTAAATTTTCAGAAACATAAAACTTTTTTGAATTTTAAACTAATCAAGCCTTTGTATATATGTACAGTTTGATAATAGATATATATGGGGTGGATTTTTAAATAAATTTAATTTTGTAGGTGAAAAAAATGACAAATTGGTTGTAAATCACAAAGAGATAATTGAGGTTGAAAGGATGAGTAGGGAACCGAATATAGTTTATGATCGTAGATGTATATTTATATTAAAAATAAAATGATTTATTAATAAAAATAAAATGGTTTATGAGAAATTCATGGTTTAAAATATTTAATTTGATATCTTAATTATTAATAAACAATACCATAAATATACATCTACGATCATATAAGAATTTTATTCTAAAACTATACGATCATAGATTAAGTGGTTAAGGTCCAAAGAAAAATAATAATTTCTTATAATCTGAAATCAAGACACGAAAAACAGAAACTAATTGAATAGGACTCTATTCAATTGAGGTGTCGACCATGCATGGTAAGTAAAAAGCTATATATTAAATTTTATGCCATGATACAATTAAAAATTAAATAAGAATTTACTACTATTTATATATTATATATATATTGCTAAAGATGCAAAAGTATTGCATTTATATATCTCACGATGTTTCAAAAATACTTTGAAAAGTTCATCTTGAATTAATTATTAATATGTAATAAAAAATATTAGTTATTATACTATTACTTCAAACAAAGGAAAGTTCTAGCGGTGCTTCTACTTTCTAACCATAAACCTCAATTTTGGCTTCTTTAACCAGCTGCCACACACAACTTACTTACTCTGAATTTATAACCATTTACAATTTTTTAACACTCAAAAAGTTACTGAGTTTGTTTTCTATAGCTCTACTTATTAAGGTAGAAAAATATTTTTAGATTGACTCCATTCTGTTTATTAAATGAATTATTTTCAAGTTGACACATTAACTTAAAAATGACACAATAATGACCTACTACAAATTATACACTTATATTCATTCTATTTATTGAGAATCAAAACTTCAATCTTCTTCACTAGATTAGCCAGAGACACATAATTATATTTGGACATAAACACATGACACAATATTATAACTCAAACTCGATAACACTTAGTCGAAACTTGAATGAATAATGTCACTCTTTTAAGTTTTAAGACTGTATATGACTAGGCAATTTTGGTTATTGTATTATTATTCCTGCTACATAGTTGATCATTTTTAGATTTTTGATGTGAAATTTCGTATTGTGAGCTTTTTAGAGAGTTTCTTATAGACTTCAATGAGTAATAGATTTATATAATTATACCTGGAATAAATTTTCATAATGTTGTTTGGTGGATTCCTATTTTGTTATTAGGTAACATAATATTATTATTCGTTAGGTCTGTCACAATTATTATTAAGTGAGAATGAATCAATTTAAAAACCTTTTACTATATTCAAAGGTGAGATTGATTTTAATATGAGCTTAGTTATATTTAATTTTCTTTTGTATATCTATTGTTTTATTTGAAAACATGTGAATAAATGACTACACTATATACAACAATTAAGGACATCACTCCAACTACAGAAAGTTGGAAGAATAAAATGAGAGTGTTAGAAAAATTTGAAAAGCGGACAAATAAGAGTTCACCACTCAAATATCAAAAGCGCAAGTTAGCAGACAAAAAAGTATACAATCAGTTAATTTATTGTTGAAATTGTCAATACTCTACTAATAAATGCTATATTTTCTGAATTTTGCCTGTACTCGCGTTGCAATAAATTATTATTTTATAAATATTTTTTTCCTTAAAAATGAACACAGGGTAATGATGTTGAACCTAATAACTAATAATATTTTTTTTAATTTTTAATTGTATCACTTTTTAATAACGTAAAAAAAAAACTAGCATAAAATTTAGTATACGTGCATCGCACGTAATTTTTTACTAGTAAATATATATACATGATGATTTATTTATGTAAGATCATAATTATTATTAATAATAATATTATTATATATTAGATCAACAATGACTCGGCAAAGGAGTCTAACTCAGCTTGGTGATCATGATGCTGCTGCTGATCGTGAAATTCTTCGGTCTTCAGAAGCTGCCGATATTCCTCGTAGAGCTTTTCTAGTGTATAACTATTATTATTATTATGATGATCTTTATCATTATTATTGCTATGATTATTATCAGAAGCAGCTGTAGTAGTAGAATTATTACTACCATTAATGACAAGGTCATGATCATTATCAAGATCATCATCATTATCATCAGCCATGAAACTCAACCAAGGAACATGTTCATCATCATTTACATCATTATTATCATCATCAACTTCATGATGATCTAATCCTTTTATTTCCTGGCTCGAACTAGACTCACATCGAGTAATAGTAGTAACGTTATTATTATTATTATTATTATTCGTAATGTTATTATTAATATTATTACTAGTAGTAGTGCTCCCTTCAAAGCTGTAGTTCCTAACCAAGGAGAAAGAAGAAACCCTAACTGGCTTTGGAAGATGGATTTTGGGCATCTCCAACTCATCATTGCTCTTATTCTTCTTCTTGTTGTTCTTCTTGTTAATGATTTTCTTCTTCTTTGCATTTGCACTAGTCTTGTTATTATTATTATTAATGTTCCCTCTTTTCTTGGTGGACCTTCCTCGGGTACCCGATAATTTTTCCGGGTCGGATCCTACGATACGTTTGCCCAAGTGGGTGTTCCAATAGTTCTTGATCTCGTTATCGGTCCGACCCGGAAGGCGACCCGCAATGAGAGACCAACGGTTGCCCAAAAGAGAATGCAGCCTAATTATAAGGTCATCCTCATCGGGAGTAATGTTACCTCTCTTGATATCTGGTCTAAGATAGTTCATCCATCTTAGCCTACAACTCTTTCCACACCTTAGAAGCCCTGTAGTAATTAAAATTAAATTTAACCAAAATAATAATATAATGGTTAGTTAATAATTTGATATAATAATATATTAATATTAATTATTACCAGCTTTTTTAGGCAAGGATCTCCAATGGCCTTCACCATGGGCTTGAATGTAGCTAGTGAGAAGTGTGTCTTCTCTAGGAGTCCATGGACCTCTATGCAACCCAACCTTAGAACAACATGGAGCTCTTCCCATAATTTTTCTCTGCTGATCAGCTTTTAGTCACTACCTAGTCTCTCCCACACATCTTATTATATAATATAATAAGAAAAATTGACTATTATTTTGAGTGAAATGAGAGAACTAATAAAAGAGGGAACAGGGAGAATATATTATATATATGGCTTTATGCAAAAATAGAACGTACACGACCCCTTTATATATTTGTTGGAGTACGACTAGTCAGCCAAAGCTAATTAATTTAGTCCAAGTTGTTTTTTTTTACAAGGACGGTTAAAATTCGAAAAAATAAATTAATTTTACAACATGTTTTTTGTCTTTTATGATAATGTCCAATTGCATTTGAGAGGTAATATTGGATTTTTGTTGGCAATCTTTCACATGTATTAAATTATATTCTCTGAATTTTTAAAGCGGTTAAAAATTACTTTGAACTTTTAAGTCGGTTAAAAATTCACTTGAATTATTGAGATTGTTGGATTTAAATATTTTTGTCTAATTTTAGTAAAGAAATTTTAACATAGATGAAAGTTCAAGGGGTATGATTTGATACATGTCAAAGTTCGAATGACATGATTTGGTAGATATCAAAAATCTGTGGAGCATGATTTAGTACATAAACAATTACAGTTAGTAAAATTGAATGAAATTAGACAAAAGTCTTTAAATTTAACAATTAAAAAAATTTGAAAGATATAATTTGATACATACTAAAATTTATTTACTAAAATTTATTGGACAAAAATCATAATTAAAGCTATTAAATATTATTGTGCACGTTTACTCAGCGACTATTCTTAGTCTAGCCGCTATCTGCCATTCTACGAGGTTATTTATATAAGCCATTAATTTGGTGAGGATGGAAGTTGAGTCCCTCCACAGAATTTCCTAAAATAATTGCTGCCTACATATAATGTACGTACGGTGACAAAATGTATACCAATATTAGTTATGTTGTCTTTTTTCTCTTTTCTTTCATAATGATCAGTAGTAAAATTATAACACTATATTGTGTATAGCAAGTAATACTGTGGCGTGTACCTTTGTATTACTATTATGAGATCAATCGCGATTCCACTCTTAAGAATTTTCATACTTATGTAATTTTCTGTGGATATATACCACCAATATATATCACATCAACAACAGCCAACATCAATCCCTATATGCATCATTAATACAAATTAAATTATATAAAAAAAAATGTTTTTTTATAATATATATACAGAATAATAAAATATTTATGAAATATAAATAAATTATTTAATTGTAGTTTATAGATGAAACTCAAAATATACTTTCAAATTATAATTAATTTACTTATTAAGATCAGTTAATTAAGGTAGAGTATTAGTTAGTTGTAAGTTGAATTGTCAGTTGAGGTAGTTAAAAAAATTGTTAATTAGTGACTGCAGGCAAGGGGGGACCCACATAGAGGCGAGGTGGGGCAGTCGCCCACCCTGAAAAAAAAAAGGGAAAAAATATATATATGCATTTTAGTTAGTTACAATATATATTTATAAATAAAAGTGATATCTATTCACATAAAATAAGTTTTAGTATAATAGTAAAGTCATTTCATGAATCTAAAGGAGGTCTTGAGTTCTAATACCAATAAAATCATATTTACTTTAGTATTTTTATTTTATTTTTTGAACCTCTACCAGTAATACTTATATTTAATGTCTTAATTATTGAACCAAATATATTTTATTGTTATTTTTTTTTTACTTTATACTATATTTAATACTAAAATATAAATTTGCATTATTTTTTATCATGTTATGCAATGTAGATAAAAAAAAAAGACGCACCCCCTCACTTATTAAAAAAAAAGTGTCGTCCCCCTCAAGTTAAATCCTGGGTCCGCCACTGCAGGTAACTTGAGATCTTGAGTTGTCTCTGTTACTCAAATTGTATAAAAATACATTTGTTCTCTCTATTACAATTTAATGAGAATCAATTTAGTCATCCCATTCTTTCATTATCCTAAAACTAATTTGGTATCAGAGCCACACTATTGGTGACCTCATCGTTTCCACTTCTCTTCTTTTCTATCTTCTTCCTTCTTCGAGCTTCTCTGTTCTTCAATGGCGAGAGAAGGAAGAACTTAAATTCGTAGCAATAATCATGAAACATTTGAAGATCCTAATTGATTTGTAGCATTAAAAAATAAACCTAGTGCTAGGTCCCATGCCTAGTTGACCTAGTGCTAGGTTCTAGCACCCAAATTGAGATATTGTCAACATGTGTCATTTTTAATAACAGTTCATACAAAATCTTCCGAGTATATTCTCTATTTTTGTCAACAATTAAGATATGAGTACTTTTAAAAAATAAATAGAGCCATTTGAGAGTTAGAATTCGGACCTAGCACCCAAGTTGACATATTGTCAACTCGGGCCATTTCCAAACATTTCTCTCGAGAAGTATTCTTGGCATATTTTCCATTCACACTATAAAAATTGCACTTTTTGGTGCATTTGGCCAAATGCACCGGCAAAATTCGTCGGCATAAAGTGGCTCAACCAATCCCCAAAATTTTCAGCGAAAACTTTTGCCGGTTACCTATACCAATGCAACTCATGAATTGCGCCAGTAAAAGTCTTGGAATTAACTGCCTTATGGCACAAACCATTTCCAAGGGCTCATAAACCTTTGTCAAAAGGTTAAAAAAATTGGGAGAAATTTCGCTGCTTAAGAAAATGGAAAAACTTTTACGCATATGCATATCTGTGCTGACTAAATGATTTTTTTTTCTTCAAATTGTTAGCGAAAAAATTAGACTTCTGCGCCGGTAAAAGTTCCCCAAAAAAGTGGGAAAACTCTCGCTTGGAAATGTGGTAGGTGAGAAGACTTTTTTCGGCGCAAATGTGTACCGCCAAAATTATTTTAAAATGTTGCATTTCAATTGAGTAAGTTATAAAACTTTTGCCGGCGCTATGTAAACTTTTATCGGCGCAACAAAATGCGTCGGTTAAAATCTCTTAATATAACAAGTTGAAGCACTCCTTCACTATTTTCTTCTTCTTTCTTCTTCTTCCTTTGCTTCTTCTCTTCTCCATCACCACCACACCATCCCCACCACTGCACCACCACCTTTCCTTCTCTCTCTCTCTCTCTCTCTCTCTCTCTCTCTCTCTCTCTCTCTCTCTCTCTCTCTCTCTCTCTCTCTCTCTCTCTCTCTCTCTCTCTCTCTCTCTCTCTCTCTCTCTCTCTCTCTCTCTCTCTCTCTCTCTCTCTCTCTCTGTGTGTGTGTGTGTGTGTGTGTGTGTGTTTTAGCCCCACCGTACCACCATCGTCCACCACCGCAGCCCCACTGCATAAGGTATTTTCAATTTTCAATTTTTTAATTATTTATTTATATTTTTATTTAAACGTAGGTATAATTTCGAGTATATATGTGTGTATAAATATGTATACATATAAATTAAACTTTAATTTTTATTATTTTTTATTTTAAATCTGTTGATATATGTGTATGTGTAAATATGTGTATATACATGAATGTATATATACATGTTGTTGAGATTTTATGCCCTAAATAAAACTCATTTTAATGTGATCAGATTTACTAATTAATAAAAGATCACAAATCATTTTATGTTGCATGGTTTACATAATTTCTTCCTTGATTATAAGTTTAATGTATAAATTCTGTTAAATCCCGAACATATAATTATTCATGATTATAGTATTGTCAACACAGTAATATAATCATGATTATATGTTTCAAAGTTTATGTCCCATAATTTGTTAGTACACTGGATTTAGACTAACATGATAATCAGCGATAAAGCTTACTTACCTTAGATAAGTGTTATTTCTTTTTTAGGGGATTGACAAAGTATGCTAGGATCAGATATATATAGTATACATCGAACTGGACCGATATTGACCTTGGATAAGATATCATAAACTTACTGTTATATCTATCCAAGTTAATATCAGTTAGTTGATCTTTAGTTAATAGATCTTAATCCTACTATGGTTAGGTTCTACTTAAATGTATTATATGTGTTCTTTAAGTTGTTCGTTAAAACTGACCAATGGATTGGCCAAACTTACATCTTAAGAACATGATAGTACAATTGAGTGGGAGCACTAATCATAGATATAGAATCTATAGCTTCTATAAGTATTTAGAAGTGAAATGATGATTTCCTTCGAGCTTGGCTTAATAGAGATAAATGATTGAGGCCTCATTTTAGTAATTATATTAGTTTATTAAAATATTATTTATAGGTAGCTAAGTATTTTAAAGATAAAATACATTGAAGGGTAGAATGGTAAATTAGTCCCTATTTGATTTAGATCATCTATACAGGATCCTTGACTATTTGGATTGAAACAATGGGTAATTCAAATCACATCTATTTTTGGTAATAATTTGTTCTATGTAATTAAGAGTTCAATCCCAAATCTATAGTGGAGTTAGGAGGAATTAATAAGGTAAATTTTGGGTCTACTTATTATAAGCTTGATTACATAGGGTCATGGTCCCCACACTAGTTGAGATAATACTGCTTGTAGACTTAGTTAATTTGTTTCAATTAATCAATTATAATTCTAAAATTGTACTATGTCTTATTTATGACTTTTCACTAAGCAATAGCTAAATTGTGAAAAAAAGAGGTTTTGGGGTTTATTTATTAATTGAGAGACTTTGTAAGGTTTAATTAATGAATAAGTTAAATGACAATTTTATTTGATAATTAATTATAATTATTAAATAAATAGTTTTGATATTTATAGGATTAAAATTAGAAAATATAGCATTAGTGAATATTAAGATAAATTATGAAATAAAATAACAAAATTATAACTAGTGAACCCCCTAACACCGTTAAATTTAACGGAATATTTTTATATTTTTAAAATATTCTGTTAAACCACAAAAATTGTTAAATAACCACATTTTATATATAAAGATATATATTATTAACTATATTGTATTTTACATGTTGTTTATAGCTTTGTGTTGTAATTTTCTCTTCATTTGTATTATTTTTTAATTTATATGAATATTTTATTTAGTGTTGGTAGTATTTTTTAATCTATAATTTTATTTTTCGTATTATTTATCTTAAAGTTGTATTTCTTATTTTGATTTTGGAAGCACAACAATTTTCTAACAATATAAACCCAAACACATACTAATTAATTAAAAATAGAGATATAGTGTCCCAACAAAATTCACTCACTTGTTTAGATAAGGTTGTGAACAACCAGTTGTGTTTTATTTTAGTAACTTTGGATATTTTCTTTAAAATAAGTGAAAATTACATGAAATATGAGATTTTATAAAAAAAGCTACAAAAATATAGCATTTATAGGTTTGCCACTCTTATATGGCATTTTTTCACATTTAAGACTTTTTATGGTATTTGATATGCCATATTTTTGTAAACTTATTATCCATACCCATATTTCATGCTTTTGTTTCTAACTTAATTAATTTTATTTTTTTTAGTTTATTTTACATTTACATTTTAGGGTTTTTTTTTTATTTGGAAAATTTACACCAAATACTAACTTTTTTTTTCAAACATTACATTTATAATTTCAGTTGCTCACTTTTTTTTTTCTTTCTTTCTCTTCTCTCTCTCTAATTTTCTTTTTTATTTTTTTTTTCTAATTTCCCTTTGTGTCTCTCTTTTTTTTTTTTAATTTTTTTTCTCAAACTGTTTTTTTTTTCTCTTTGTATATATATAAATATATATAATTAGTGTACATTTTTGTATCTCATTTTTTACAGAAATTAAACTTGTTTTTTTTTTATTTAAACTACTATTTGTTTTTTTGGTTAAAAAACTAATTATTTTATTAAAAACAGCAGAAAAAAAAAAACCAGTTTCATCAACATCATCATGAAAAAAAAAACAATATAAAAAATCATAATCTGAAAAGAATACAAACTTTAAAAACTAGTTTCATCAACATTGAAAGAAACTAATAATTTCATTAAAAGAATAAAAAAAAAATAGTTTCATCAACAAGATAATGAGAAAAATTACAATCTAAAAACGATACTAACTTTAAAACCAGTTTCATCAATATTAAAAGAAACTGATTATTTCATTAAAATAGGAAAAAAAAATAGTTTCATCAATAACATAATGAAAAATACACAATGCCTAATAACTAAACTTTTACAAATGATACTAAATTTAAAAATCAGTTTTGAACATATAAATTTTATATCAATACCTAATAACCAAACTTCTAACTTCATTTTTTATTTTGGCATTTAATTTTTATTTGCTTTCTCAAAAAATAGAATTGATTTAAACATACATTATGTAGCAAACATAACAAAGAGAAACGTAAATTAAAATCAAAGAGAGAAAAAAAAAAAAGAAACAAAGAAAATTAAAGAAACAAAAATGCAATAAAAATCATAAAAGAATAAAAAAGCAGTGGAATGTGAGAAACTAATTAGTAAAATAACCAAAATAAAAACAAACAAATAAAAACCAGTTTCTTGAAATAATCAAATAAAAAATTGAAACTTTAAACTCAATTGTGAACAACAATAAAAAAACCAGTTATGAAACTAGTTACTTAAAAAAAAACCAATTATGAAAATAATATGTGTGTCAGAAACTGATCATTTAAAATAAAATAAAAATTGTTGTTCAAATATCATACAATAATAAAACTAGTTTTATACAAACTAAACAAAATACAATAATATCATAAAAATAGATCAACCCCATTACAGAACAGTTAAAACCTATGAATATATATAATTAGTGTACATTTTTGTATCTCATTTTTTTTTTACAGAAATTAAACTTTTTTTTTTTACTTAAACTACTATTTTTTTTTTTGTTAAAAACTAATTATTTTATGAAAAACAGCAGAAAAAAAACCAGTTTCATCAACATCATCATGAAAAAAAAAAACAATATAAAAAATCATAATCTGAAAAGAATACAAACTTTAAAGACTAGTTTCATCAACATTGAAAGAAACTAATAATTTCATTAAAAGAATAAAAAAAAATAGTTTCATCAACAAGATAATGAGAAAAATTACAATCTAAAAACGATACTAACTTTAAAACCAGTTTCATCAATATTAAAAGAAACTGATTATTTCATTAAAATAGGAAAAAAAAAAATAGTTTCATCAATAACATAATGAAAAATACACAATGCCTAATAACTAAACTTTTACAAACGATACTAAATTTAAAAACCAGTTTTGAACATATAAATTTTATATCAATACCTAATAATCAAACTTCTAACTTCATTCTTTATTTTGGCATTTAATTTTTATTTGCTTGCTCAAAAAATAGAATTGATTTAAACATACATTATGTAGCAAATATAACAAAGAGAAACATAAATTAAAATCAAAGAAAAAAAAAAGAAACAAAAATGCAATAAAAATCATAAAAGAATAACAAAAAAAAATAGTAGAATGTGAGAAACCAGTTAGTAAAAGAACCAAAATAAAAATAAACAAATAAAAACCAGTTTCTTGAAATAATCAAATAAAAAATTGAAACTTTAAACTCAATTGTGAACAACAATAAAAAAACCAGTTATGAAAACTAGTTACTTAACAAAAACCAGTTATGAAAATAATATGTGTGTCAGAAACTGATTATTTGAAATAAAATAAAAATTGTTGTTCAAATATCATACAATAATAAAACTAGTTTTATACAAACTAAAAAAAATACAATAATATCATAAAAATAGTGCAACCCCATTATAGAACAGTTAAAACCTATGAAACCAGTTTCGACCTGTGAAACCAGTTTTAACGTTATAAAAAATCATAAAAAAATATAATTGTTAATTATAAAGTTAACTGAAACCAGTTTCATCAGACAATCAAATAAAAAAAATACACACACAAAAATACAAAAAAAAAAAAATACTAATCACAAATATAATCAAAACAACACACCATGCATACCAATATTAAAAACAAAAAATAAATGTAAGTTTCGAACCTTGAAACAAAATAATAAAAAAGTAACTTAAAATAAAAAATTTGTAATAACATAATAAAACTATTTTTTATTCTTTTAATGAAATTGTTAGTTTCTTTTAATGTTGATGAAACTGATTTTTAAAGTTTGTATTATTTTTAGATTATATTTTTTTATATTATTTTTTTTTCAGGATGATGTTGATGAAACTGTTTTTTTTTTTTTCTGTTGCTTTTAATGAAAGAATTAGTTTTTAACAACAAAAAAAAAACAAACAAACAGTAATTTAAATAAAAAAAAAAAACAAGTTCAATTTCTTTTTTAAAAAAAAAACTTCTAATCATTTTTTATTTATTTTAGTGTTTTATTTTTAAAAAAAGAAAATAAAATAAAAAGAAACACAAATTTAAAATTTTTTTATAGCATTCCTCATGACTTTTTCCCATATTTGTAAGTTTTTTCTAAAAAATGCCATATTTAGGGTAATTAAGTTTTTATGCCATATATATCAAAACAAATCTTCATTTTCCCATATTTTTGTAAATAGCCCTTAAAATAATACTATATCATTTTTGACCCTGTATTTTATAAAAGTTATCGATTAGATTCTTTATTTTGTTAAATGACAAAATGAATCATGTATTTTCCAAAATGGTAAAAATAGGATCATAAGCTTAATTTTCGACAACTTTTTTTTAATATAACCAACTTGAAAACATTTCGTAATACAAACAAAAATAGAAAATGTAAGCAGTTTTGTCATAACACATTTAGATCAGATTATTATTAAATTTTATTTTGACAAAAAATTAGTTTAGGGTCTTATTTGTATTATTTTAAAAAATACTAGGTCTATTTCGTCATTTAATAAAATAAAAAATCTAATTAATAACTTTTATAAAATACATAGTCTAAAATAGTATTTTTTCAATATTTTTCTCAACAAATATTATTCATTACATGTGATATATGTATCCTATAGTGGATAGGGCTTCCAACACATGGGCTTAGTCTTTCCTACTTATGCCTATAGCCGCTATAGATTGCATCAATAAGATATATATGGGCCTATTCTTGCTCATGCCCTTTTTGCAAACTATGTCATACAAATACTATTTTCATTTCTAATTATAATTGTAAAGAGTATACAAAATTTGGTGGTACATATAAAAATTAGAAAATATTTAAAAATTGTATGGTGCACTAAAACAAAGGGTATGAAGATCGTTGTAAAAAATAAATAAAGCTCATGAGAGGAAGGCTTTTATATATGATCATTGTTATTGAAAAGGGTGTCTAACATCATACCAAATTACCAATGTGGTACAGTAGTTAGTGGTTTTCTATATTATATTAAATTAAATTATTTGTGACCCCATATTAAATTGTAATAATAGTAATATGACACTTCGTGTTAGGGGTGGGCATCCGATCTAATCCAATTAGTAATTGGATTTGAAAAATCATCATCCGATCCAATCCAATTACACCTCAAAATCCAATCCAATATTGGTTTTTTAATTGGATATCTAATTACACACCTAAATTTTAATATTAACTTAAAAATATACAGAAAAATACGTAAAAAACTAAGTATCAATTTTTATTTAAGTTTAATACTTCATAAATATACTATTTTTACAAGTGTATTGTAGCTAAAAGTTTTAAATAATTAAAAAACAACATTTAAGTAATAAAATATAACAAAACATCATGAAAATAAATACACAGAGGCGTTTGGTTGGGAGGAATGAAAATATAGGAATGGGAATGGGAATAGGAATAGGAATGGAATGGAATAAAATTTAAAATGCATAAAAAAATTGATAAAAAAATTATTAATTTTTTTTTCTTGTTACATTGGAATGATCATTCCTTTCTTTTTAAAATGGAATAGCCATTCTACCAAAATGGTGGAAAGAGCATTCCATTGGAATGCTATTCCAATACTTTAAAGTGCAACCAAACAAAGGAATGGAATAAAAATTGTTTCATTTCCATTCCATTCCATTTCATTACCTCCAGCCAAACGCCACCTAAGTGTTACAAATTCAACATACAAAAAAAATTTAATAAATATTTATTATATTTTTCAATATTTTTTTATTATATAAATAATTTTTTAATATATATATAAATGTAATTGGATTGGATCGGTTTTTAATTGAATTTTGAGATTGACATCCAATAATCGATCCAATCCAATTAGAATCCAATTTTTAGCATCTAATCCAATCCAATTGTAATTGGATATCTAACTTTTTGTAACTGGATTGGATTTGAATTGGATTCGATTGAATGATGCCCACCCCTACTTTGTGTCGCCTCTTAACTTTTTTTTTATATATATTGTCTTGATTACAGAGCTCTTAACAATGAATATACAATTGGCAATTGGTGAGAGTCAAAATTAGTTGTAAAAATCTAATAACAAATTACAGAAATAACTGAAAAAGTAAAAACCTAAGCTATCAGGATTGCTTATAAGACAACTTAGAAAATTGATTATTTTTAATAATACGAGTGATATAAATTAAAAAAATATATTTCATATATTTTTCAAAATAAAAAAAAAAAAAAGAGAAAAATCTTCTTCATTCAATTTTTTTTTTTAAGAGAGAGGACATCGATTTGCCGTAACAACAGAAAATCATCAGCTCAGCATGTGTAACGTCCCCGCTTCAAGTCTCCATTGGGTCCTTACACCCACGGAATGAATGGCTCTTATACACGAGTACGCCACTCTGGCTGCTTCCTGGATTGATGGTAGCCCTAGCCCGACACGAGTGTTTCCGGCGTGCTTTGTCCTCACTCGCACACTTCACAGGGAAAACTTCCCGGGGAGGTCACCCATCCTTAAATTACTCCGAGACGAGCACGCTTAATCATGGAGTTCTTTCGTGATAAATTTCTTAGAAAAAGCAAGATGCACGCTTGTTGATATAGGTAGTACCGTCAATCCATTTAAGCTCTCTTGACTATGTAGTCCCGTACTACGTAGTCTCGAGTCATCCCACTTGACCTTCCCGAGGCGATGTGGGATTGCACAGCTTTACCGTGTATTTCCCTTTACGGATCACGGGACTCTGCGGCTCATCCTGATCACCCACTTACGGGGTCCAGGCGTCCTCGTCGACCACTTCCACGGTCGAGGCTGCGATACCATTTGTAACGTCCGGCTTCAAGCCTCGTGGGTCCTTTACACCCACGGACTAATGGCTCTTATACACGAGTACGCTCTGTAGCTTCATGGGTGATGGCTGACCACTACGGACCGACACGAGTGTTTTCGGCGTGCTTTGTCCTCCTCGCACGCATCCCGGAAAACTTCCCGGAGGTCACCCATCCTTGAAATTGCTCTGGAGTCGAGCACGGCAGCGCAGAGTTCTTTCGTGATGACTGCTGGAAAAACAAGATGCACCTTGTTGATATAGGTAGTACCAATCAATCCATTTAAGCTCTCAACATGTAGTCCGATAGCCTGTCAAGCCGAGTCGTCAACGACGCTTCCACGGCGATGTGGATTGCATAGCTACCGGTATTTCCCCTTACGGATCACGGGACTACGGCCATCACAATGTTGGTATCGAGCCTTGACCCGGTCGGAAGTGTAGTTGGCGAGGACGTCGGACCCCGTAGAAGTGATTGTAACCGATCGCAGTCCCGTGATCCGTAAGGGGAAATACGGGTAGGCTGTGCAATCCCACATCGCCAGGGAAGGTCGAGTGGGATGACTACGACTATGTAGGTATGGACTACATAGTTGAAGAGAACTAAATGGATTGATTGGCTACTATATCAACAAGGTGCATCTTGTTTTCGGTAGCCCCGTCACGAAAGAACTCCCACGGTTAAAGTCTTTATTTTAGAAGGCAAGGATGGGTGACCTCTGAGAAGTTTTCCCGATGCGTGTGAGTGAGGACAAAGCACGCCCGAAAACACTCGTGTTGGTCCTGTAAGTCGATCGTCATCGATGAAAGCAGCCGGTGTGTATAAGAGCCATTAGTCCGTGGATGAGGACCTAACTTGTGGACGCATTCGACATGCAATCAAGGCGAACAGGCGGCCATTCTTCAGAGAATAACCCAACCCCTTCATTCAATTAAATTGAACATTAAAATTTACTACTAAATGTCAACATTACATTTTAATTAATTTTAAATCTAACATTTTGGAACTATCAAATAATAATTTATAATTCTTTTAATGAGAAATTTTATGCATAAAACAAATCTAATAATATCATAATATTTCTTTATAATTATACTTATTTTATTGTGATAATATTTTTATGATTATTAATTTATTTTTTATGAAAGATTTTTATAAATGAAATAAAGTCCATTCATGAAGAAAAAAAAAATAGTATAGTGTGATAATTATTAATAAAGCATGTGAAGAATAATATGAAATAAATATAAAAATAAATAAAAATCTACTCTAATTAATGTGTCTTTAACTAAAAAAAAAATTAAATAGATTTTCATAAAATTTATAATTTTTTCAAAAAAGTCTAATTTAATTTTTACTTAAGGTACGTCTTGTTCAAGAAAAAAAAAGTATAATAGTAACCGGTCCAAAAAAAATGAAAATTCTCTAAAAAAAAAAGGCAAAAGAAAAAGTTGGATGAAATTTAAAGGAATTATTTTACAAATATACAAAAATAGCAAAAAAAAAAACCTACAAAAAACTGCTATTTTTAGTGAAAGCTTTTTAGTCACAACATAATTTTTTTGTGACTAAATGTGACTTTTAGTCACAACAAAATGTTACTTGTGAATAAAACATAATGTTTAGTTACAAGTTATCACTAATTCAGTTTTAGTCACAACAAGTATTCTGACTAAAAATACATTTGGTCACAACTAATTGTTGTGACTAATACTTTTAGCCACGGACTTTTTAGTCACAACATAAAAATCATGATTTATAATTAGTCACAATTTTTTTCACTTTTAGTCATAAGTTTTGTTGTGACCAAAAGTAAGATTTTTGGTAGTGTATAAAAATACGATTGTTTGGAATTTTAAATATTTTTATAATTTTTTTAATTTTATTTATAGAAAATAAGATTTTTTTTTATGTATTTTTATGTTATACACTTGTTAATTTTTTATTATTTGTATTTTACTTTTTGTTGTTGTTTCGATGTTATTTGGATGTTATATTTTTGTTACTTTTATGTAGTTTTTTTGTTATTTTTAATTTATAAAATACCGTACAAATATAAAAAAAAATATTTAAACATAAAATTGTAAATTTTTTATAAAAAATAATATTTTATGTAATTATTTCATAATATTATAAATATTAATAAAATAAAAAATCTAAATATATATGGGAAATTTGATTTTTTATGCATTTTATAAGGGATAATTGGTTAGGAGAACCAATAATTAGGGTAATTTTAAAAATAGGATACTTTTACCAAAACCCCTAAAATACCCTCATAATTTCTAACCCTTTCTCTCTCCTTCTCAAACAAACTCTCTCTACCCACTTCGCCTGAACCGAACCGCGCGACCCCCACCTCCGACCGAGACGCCTCCGACGGAGACCCACAGAACCACTCCGATCAAGACCGCACGGTACCGACTATACATTGGTCGGATCCAAGAAAAACATACTCGTCAAGACCATCGGACCCCCAATCCCATCGGACCCAAGGACAAGACCATCGGACCCATCGGTCCGAGCATCGGACCAATCGATTTTTGGGGGGGACCATCGTCGGTCCGATGCTATTAAAATCGATTTTTGGGACCATCGGACCCCATCGGTCCGAGCATCGGACCTATTGGACCCCAGGTATTTTTTTTTTTTTTTGGTTTTTGGTTGAGGCTCACGGGTTGAGAGAGAGAGGAAGAGAGAGGGGGCTGGGTCCGAGAGAGGGGGGCTGGGTCCTTCGTCGGAGGTGGTGGGTGGTCCTCGGTGGTCGTCAAAGGTGGTGGAGGTGAGTCGTGCGTTTGGGTGGTCCTCACGGGTTGAGAGAGAGGAAGAGAGAGGGGGTGCGCCGTGGGTATTGTGGGTCGGTGGTGGTGCTTCGATGATGGTGCGTGGTGGGTCGGTGGGGGAGCACCGTGGGCCAGTGTGTGGCCGTCGTTTAGGGTTCAGCTGGGGTTGGGAGGGCTGGGTTGGGACGGTTGAACAGAGAGAATAGAGGAAAGGAGAGAGAATGGGTGTGAGATTTTGAGAGGGGTAATTTTGAGATTTAGGTAAAGTGGGCATATTCTAACAATTACCTATAGTTTAAGTTTTCCTAACCAATTAACCCTTAAATCATGTATAAAAAATCAAATTTCCCATATATATAGAGAATAGAGAATACTTCTCAACTTCTCAACTTATTACTTGGTAAACAACTTGAATAGAGAATACTTTTCTTAATAATTTTTTATTCAATTTTATCTGTTATTTTCTTCATTCAATACCACATTTATGTTAGTCTGTGCCTAGTCTTTTTTTGTGAAAAAGGTATTTCCCTCAATCTTTGCTACCATAATTAACATTCTTGATTATTTGTTGTTGATGGTAAGATATATACTTCTCTCAATGCTCTCTATAGATCCTTATTTAGTTATTGTCTTAGCATTTGTTAAGCTGTATATACATATGGCTCAAACTCAAATTATCTCATGCATGCATGACAAAAATAAAATAAAATAAAAAAATCTCAAGCTTGAGTTGAATGAAGTTATTATTACTACTCTTCCCCTTAAAAATAAAAATAAGTAAAATAGAAGCCTTTTGAATTGTCTGTTTATTCTCTTTCAATGTTAAGGGAAAAGCCAAAGAAATCTTTAGTGGGAACATAATAATTAATAAGAAAGATGTAATTAATCATCCAATGTCTTCTTCTCTTTTTTTCCCTCTCTTCTATCATGGCCTACCAATTCCAATCTTTTTCACGTTGAAACTAATTCCCTTTTCCTTGGTTCTTATTGGTCTAGACGTTACCAAATTTTCCTATATGATATATAATTAATATATAAAATTAATTAACAATTTTAGTTTGAATATTTCAAAATGTTGAATGAATTCACCCTCAAAGAAAAAACCAAAAAAAAGTTGAATAAATTCATATTAATACTAGATTAATAAGTGGCAATGTGGTTTAAACTTTTTTTTTTTTTTTGTGAGTCTATATAGTATAGGATGGTAGAGGGAACAGAGGATAAATAGCAAGGAAGAAGAGCACTGAGATTTGGGAAACTTGTCTGTTTCGAACATATTTAAAGCCAAACACGTCACTATCAAATAAAGAAAAAGACATCCGCTACGGCCTACACGGCTGCATCAGTGCATCCCCCGCACTAAGATTTAATTAATTTACTATTCTACCCCTACCCAATACTATATTTACGATTTTGGGTCCCACCTTCTGTCGGCTCTTCTCTTCTCATTTTTCATCACTCATCATTCATTCCTATTCAATGTTTCATGAAAATTATTCTATTGTGAATGGAAATTTAAATTTCTTTTCCACATTATATTTATATTAAAAAAATTGTAGTACACCTCCTTAAAGGAGTAATCTTAGTTATTAACACATTTATAATTTTAAAAATAAGATCCAATTATTTTTTTTTAATGGTAAAGATTCAAATATTTTGTTATACATTTTTTTTACACAATCACTATTTTTTTTTGTAGCATTAGACAATCACTATTTAATTTTTTTTTTTTTTTAGATTAAACTCTTATTGACAACAATCAAGAGTTTAATACATATAAATAAGAAAAAAAAATGAATAATCCTCAATTTAAACTAATTCACTATCCACCCTAAGTACGCACAACTAATTCATGAGAAACGAACATGAACTAGAGATGCATTAGGAAAACTGGAAACCAAACTAGCAAAAAATCTAAAGAAACCAAGCTCATTATAACAGAAAAAGCGCATTTAAAAAACAGAAACCAAAGCTAAATAATCAGACTCCACATAACAAAAAGAAAGAACAACATGTAAAACCAAGTCAGTACTATCATTAAGACTAAAGCTTCTGCTTGAATGACTAAGAAGTAACCAATGAGTTCAGCTCTTTTGCAATATGAACTTTTCGTGTTTAAAAGTATAGATAAACAACCTACAAAATACCAAAAAAGATAAATGAGGTACGGAATTAACTTATAGGAAATAAACCAAATTTAAAATCAAAATTTCAAAATGTATACTTATATAGGAATTAAAATATGAAGAAAAACTTATTTATGATAGTCGTTGATCCTCTAATAATTTTTAATGTCTCCAAAAATCTATACACTTAAAAAATAAATATCACACAAAAAAAAAAAAAATACACAACAAAATACACTAACAATTGAGGAAATGTGAGAACATATATAATATCACTCTCCTATATGTACAAAATAAAATAAAATAAAATAGGGTGAAAATATAGTTTTAAAAAAAAATTGTTAAGAAGTAATATTATAAGCTAAATAAAAGAGTTCAAAATATAACTCAATATATAAATATGATATCAAAATTAACATTATAAGTAAACTAAAATAAGTAGAAATTAATACAATATTTCTTATACTATTGAAATAATAGAATTTTAAAAAGAAGTCATTACCAAAGTAATTTGAATAAATATTATTTTAATTTGGACAAAAATATTTAATTTATAATAATAATTTATTTATGTAAATTATCGATTAATTTCTTTATTTTATTAAATAATAATTTAAAACTTGTGTTTTTATTAAATATTACAAAATAGACTATAAATTTAATTTTTGTTCAATTAAAATTTAATACTAATATGATTTTAAGGTATTATAAATATATTAGCTAGATACTGACTACAAATTGGTTATATTAAAAAAAGTAAATTGTTAAAATATTGAATTCACGATTTATTTTGTACTGTTTTGAAAAATATGAAGTTTAAACTATCATTTAAATTTTTATAAAGCACATAATTTAAAATAGTATTTACTTATACGTGGTAAGTTATTGAGATATACATATAAATTAATATCATTAACTAAATATTTTCTAGAGTTTAAGCTTTAAATTTTTGTTAGAAAAAAGTTAAAATGGTGTTAATGGTAGATGGGAGCTTATAGTGATCAAAGGAAGTTGGACTGTTAATTAATATAGCACAATTCCATGAGCAACATTAGATACCAATAATAAAATATAACACTACAAGGTAACATGCCGATATGGTTAGAGATATTTTATATATAATAGATATTAAATTAAATTATATGAAATAAACCCAATGTTAAATTGCTTCTGTCTCTTTAATTTTTTATGTATTTATTTACTTTCTAATTTCATATCTATTATTATTGCATGCATGATAAATATTCAGTTACATGTCTGAATTTTATGTTTTTTCTTGGGCGCAAGTTTTATGTTTCAAATATAGTGAATAGTTATAAGTTTATAACTATCTCTTTTTTTTTAAAAAAAAAAAAGTTTAGGGTGGATTAATTATTTTCCCTCCAATATATTACGAAACGTTACATTATTCTATCTTTATGCTAATCAAACAATATAATACCATGCATAAAGGGCTTAAAAAAAAAATACCCATAAAGAAAATTCAAAGGAAGAAAATTTGTGATTTTAATTATTATATTATTATTATAATATTTATATGAGTCATCATGTACGTATACCTAGGGTTTGAATATATATGTAACACGAAATCAAATAACTCTAAGACTATAGATAGATTCCATTGTTGTGTTTATATAAAGTCCAAATAATATATTTGTGTATATATATTATACACATAACACATAGAGAATTTAGTACGTATTTAATTTGATTGATATATAAATATATTGGAAAGAAAAACTATTATTCTGTAATTCCTCCACAAGCAAACTATATATAATAAAGATACTTTATGAGACAGTATGTATAAGTACATATATAATCTTTTCCAGAAAAACTAAAAGTGATAAACCCTTGTCTTATAAATTAACGACTCATATATAGAATATGTATATATTAACAAAATAAATCGAGGCTATAGAAGTTCAAAATCAAAATAGTAGAATCAAAAGATCTTTCTCACCTTCATGAATCATGATGAGGTCAAAAAAGAGAAACCACATGCCAAAAGACAAACATATAAATATATATATAATGCATATATATGCTGTATACATATATAAATATATACTATATACACTCAAAATTCCACCAACAATGACTAAGTATAACAAAAATGGTTTGTTTATAGGAAATCAGACAAAAAATCCAAACATAGAATAACACCAATAATAGCTTTAATGGGAATGTGGTAGTCACTATAATGATATAAGCCTAGTCAAAAACAAACACATACATATCCCTTTACCTTTTTTATTTTTACTTATTTATTATTATAAATAAATAAATAAATAATTTTCACCATTGATAAAGTAATAAAGCAAAAACTAGCTATAGCACACACAGAGACAATCTCAAAACATTCTTTCTCGCACTAACTCTACCACACCTTCGGACAAACAAAGCTGCCTAATCTCTCTCTCTCTCTCTCTCTCTCTCTCTCTCTCTCTCTCTCTCTGAAGTCATCACTTGTCTTTCTTTGCCTTACCCTTTTTCTCTTCATCTTCTTAATTCATGGATACTACAGCTCAATGGCAACATGAGGTGGGTTTCATCATATATATATATTTATAATTAATATTCATGTTTGTTTTTCCCTTCCTTTTCATTATTATAGCTAGCTAGCTCTAAATTAATCAATTCAGTTCATCAATATTTTGTATTATTATTATTATTAATTATAGTACTTGCATTAATTGTACTCTTGTAGAATTTTTCTTTTTGCTTTATAATTGTTTGTTTGTAGATTATTGTATAATTTCAGAGAAGATTTTCATGGCTTCTTTCAAAAGATAAAAAAAAAAAACAAAAGTCTACATCTTCTTCTTTACTCATGAAAAACAGTACTGCACTTTTTTTTTCCTCCCTTTCTTATGATAAAGAATTGGAAAAGGAAAGGCAATATTATATATTTAATTATTAATAAGACTTTGTAATAAATATATTTATGCTTTATTAATTCTCCAAAGAAAAAAAAAACAAACAAAAAGGCTAGCTATACATGCCTTTTTTTTTAGCTAGAGCTAAAACTAGTATATAGTGTTAATTAATCCTCTTTATAATTGTTGTGGCTACTAATTATAATTATGTTTTATTATATAGGAAAGTGGATTTGTTGGTATGGGAGAATTAATGGGATCAAATATGAACAACAACAACAACAAGAATAGTAATATTGATAATGGATCATCAGGAGATCAGAAAAGATCAAGGCCTCAAGAACAGCTAAACTGTCCAAGGTGCAATTCAACCAACACAAAATTCTGTTACTACAACAACTACAGCCTCACTCAACCAAGATACTTCTGCAAGACATGTCGAAGGTACTGGACTGAAGGTGGTACTCTAAGAAACGTTCCAGTAGGAGGTGGTTCTAGGAAGAACAAGAAACCTAGTACTACAAACACTACAAACACTACTACCTCCAACAATATTAATAATGATCATATGATGATGATCAACACTGCTACTATTAATCTCACCCCACAAAACTTAATGTTGTCATCATCCTATAATAATAGTAATAATAATAATCATCATGATCAAGCAGGTACTGGCCAAGATCTTAATCTCGGTTTCCAATCTAATAAGGTTCATCCTCCTCCTTCTTCTTTGGGTGTAAATGGTAGTAGTACTAGGCAGCTACTGATGTACCCATCTGGCTTTCCTTTTCAAGATCATGAGTATAAGTCTAGTAATAACCTTGGTTTCTGTGGTAGTAGTAGTAATAATGTTCTTGATCATCATGGACTTGGGCTTGGGAATAGGTATAGTACTACTACTACTACTGGTCATAGTTATAATGGGATGGTTCAAGATCATGATCAAAATCATGAAAATAATGGTGGGACTATCTTATTTCCCTTTGGGGACTTGAAACAAACAGTTTCAAGCAATGGTACTACTGCTGCTGATGAAGTTAATATTATTCATGATCATCATCATCATCATCATCACCAGATTAAAGGGCAAGGAAACCCAACTGGGTATTGGACTGGCTTATTAGGAGGAGGTGGTGGTGGTGGAGGAGGAGGATCATGGTAAAAGATCAATCTATATATATAATATTTGCTATATTTATATATATAATTAGATAGAAAGGTTTTCATTTTTCTTGGGCTTTTGGGGTTTGATCTTCTTCTCCTTTTTCTTTGAATAGAGTTAAAGTTTGCTACTTATTGCTTTGAGTTTCTCAGTAGTACTTTTACTGACATGAGAGATAATTAATTAGGCTGAAAAAAAAAAAAATGAAAAAGAAAAAAAAGGAAGTTTCTAATTTGGTATGTAGTAATCTCTCTTTCATGAGTCCTATAAACTCATTTTCTGGCTCATGTAATATTACTTTATGAGTATAGATCATATGGTTTTTGTTAATATAGATCAACTTGTGTAGAGAGAGAGATATTACTCCATATCAAAAGAGAGTAAATTAATTATAAGGCCACCGGGTTTTCATGTAATTAGGATCTTTTATGTATATTTTATTTTTTCTATTAAGAAATGAAGCACAATATTGAGTATTATTGCATGGTTTATATTAGTGTTGTGTTGTTGATATTTCAAATCAACTAATGTAATTGATAGTAATGATATATGATAATTATATGGGTTATGAATTTACTTTTGCTTTTGCTTTTTGTCTTTTTATGTGTGTGTTGGGTGATGGGGGTGTTAATAGAGATAGTGGAATAAGTTTTTCTGTTAATTTACATTATTAACTGAGTTGAATTAATGGATTGAGTTCACTCTCAGTCTCAGACACTGTACTTTTAAAAACCATATATATGTCCTAAACTACTATTACAAGTTAGAACTGTCTTTTAGAATAATAAGCAGGTAATATGAAAAAGGGAAATTGATGTGTATATATGCATGAATATAGCTATAATTATTTAGTGTGCATATGAAAGAGAATGTGTCAATAAATAACAAATTAATTACCTGCTCCAACCAAAAATTTAACCTAATATTTATATATATTTGACACCCAGTTGGATGAGGTTGAAAGGACACCTAGCTTCCATGAATGATAAATACTTGCATTTTATATCTACCTGACCTGTTTTTTTTCCACAAAATAAAATAAAATATGACCCTTTAATAAAGACTTGGAAATTTCTCATAGAGTTTATATAATAATATATATGCTCTTTTTGGTCTTCTGGTGGGACCTTCAAAACATTCCATTTCTTTAACTGGGTAGTGGGAAAGCGTGGATTAGGATGATCATAAACTATCTCTAACCAAGTCAATTTGTCCACATGTATAGTCCATCCACTATAATATACACTTAAAATAAACTAAAGATCTGTGTAGAGAAAGAATATTTGATGCTGTCTTCACGATAAATAAAACCCTGTTTTTCAATTTGTATCTCTATAAATTAACAAAGTAAATGTGACAAGTGACAATGTGCTAAAATATTAAAATAATTCACTATCAATGTTTAGCAATTGAAATATATCCCCCATTTTAGGTATAAGTATAAGAATATGAAGGAGAAAAGAATAGCTATTAAGTAAAACGAAGAGTAAAAATTCCTATAATTACTTAGAGGTTCCTATGAATATGATGAAAGAAAACGAAAGCAAAAGCCAAAAGGGACTCACTCACTCACTTGATCGTCTATCTGTACACATGTGACCCAAATTGGTCACTTGCTTTTCCGCCAACTACATTTGACTTCCTTCTTTCACAAATACTAATGTCTCTCAAAGTGGAACTGGAACCTTTATTATTAGCTTAAATTTATTGTAATTTACACTTAATTGTTTTTTGTTTATTTGACATCAATTATATTTTTAAATTGTTCACTTTATTTTTTTTATATTTTATATAGTTTATCAATCTATTAAATTATTTTTCCTATTTTCAGGATTACAAAATTTTATATACTTGATTGGTCCAAAATCTAAACAAAACAAAACAAAAAATGATATTTAAATGTAAGTAAAATAAAATTTTGCATATTTTAACTACAAATTCCCCCTGCTTTTTACTTTTCAAAAAGGAAAAAGGGACCCTATTTTTGTGTCTATATATATGTCTTGGGTCATGTAGTTTTGTTAATTTGGAAGCCGGAGACCAAGTCAGGGAGACTGGCCCAGAAAAAACTGACATAAGTTAAGAACGGCACAAAGGTAAAAATACCAGCAAATATAACAAACACTAGTGAGCACCTCTTGTGGTATAGATAATATATATATATATATATATATATATAATTATATATAAACAGAGTATTATAGGGTCTAATAACATTGATACTCAAGAAACACATACAATTTCTCTACTATACAAAAGATAACTCGATACAATTATTCTTTCACCCACTAGGGAGATATCTTGAAAAGAAGGAAGAGCACATATTTGTGGATGTCCTTCATGTTCAAACTTCTATACAAAGTTGTAACTTTCTACCAAAATCAAAGAAAGATGGAACCAAATCAAACAGGAGTGTGCCTTTATGCAAAGCTAAACTCACTTATCTGCATTGATTCCAAAGATCCGGACCTTGTGCATATTAGGGAACTTTGCTATGACTAGTATAACCACCGCAATCGTGTTGAGGAAGAGCATTGGATGTTGATAGTCAGTTGTGTGTGAAGCAATCAGGTACCTAACATAAATAGAAAAACAGAGGAAAAAGGGAAGTGGTTTGAGCTGCAAGTCTATTTTCATATGAGAAATAGATACCAACATGTAAATATGTACAAGACAACCTGAGATGAATTCTATTAAAAAGCATAATCATGTTCTCTTTGATGATTTGAAAAAAATGTTTTCAAAAAAGCATATTCTGTAGGGATGATTTATGATATCTAAGATGTCTGTCTAACAGTAGAAAGTTTCAACAAAGCTGAAAGACATGACCATGGCATATTCTAGTCCATTACTGGCTTCCACAAGGACCACAACTATTAGATGTTGACCACATGATTAAATTGATGGAAACCTAAAGAATTGAGTGGTTGCACAAAAAGTATATGTTTGTAATTGTAATCATGCGTGCTATAGAATAATGATGTTCGGATGTACTAAGGATAAAGGGAACAAAAAAAGAAGAAAAAAAGGATTGGAGCACCGTATAACATAAAAAAGAAGAAACATACCAACTTACATGCCTGGACCAGAAAAATAAGTTTTACAAAAAAGTTCAACTTAAATTGTAAACAGGTTAAGCTTGGTTTAAGCCTTAAAAACAAAACTAGAAATATTAAGTTCTGCTTTTTATTAGTGGGAATTCTAGCAAAAGCGTTGCCTAGTATTTCTAATAAATGTGATTTGATGTGTACATACATAAACGAACGCTCTACTCATCAAAGTTTAACATGCTAGTTAATTATGCTGGAAAAATTAACTAAATTTTTTGATTAATCAATATCTGAGAAATTGAAACCATATCCAATAACTTGGCATCATTCAAATAATTAAACAGCATAACAATAGCAGAAACATAAATGCACAATGCAAACAAAACAAATTTCTAAGCAAGAAGCACTAAAAACATCAGAACTTGTCGTCGAAAACTTACAACACCACGGGAACAACTGTTAAAAATTTCCTGTTGCGTGTTAGCTGCTTTCCATTATCTATCTGCTCCCACCAAGTCAATCCATTGTAGATCCCCTGGTCATCAGGAAACGGAGTTCCTTTCTTCCAGTGAAAAAAGTGATATGTGACCTGACAAATGAAAATCGTAAATTAGTAAAAGAAGAAACTTAACCAACCTTTAAGAGAGGAACTAGCAAATATTGATATGTGCATGATCGTAGCCTATAGCCATCTTTAATAAAATTTAAAATGAAAATTTGAAGCAAAAACACTTTCTTGACAATGTTCACATTATGCATTTAATGGTTGAAAGGCATGTTACTGCAAACAACGACAACAAGAGTAATCTGGCTACAATGCACATATTGCACAAACTGTACCAGACTCATCTCACACAAAATCAGTCAATTATTTATAAGAAACAGTTACAGACATTGGATTTCAAACTTTATATCCTTGCTTTATCTATCCGCAAACAATGTCTGAACTGACTCCTAACCTTCTAGGCTCTGCTCTGCAAGAAGCCATAATGAATATAGTACAAAAATACTGTATGAGGGATTTGTAAAAGGAGCTGTTGGCCTCATTTTTAAACAGATATCAATTTCAAAGAAGGTGCAGCAAGGCCTGAAGGTTATGAAATAAATTTGGAATGCTCTCTCTTGACCGAACCTTCTATAGGAATTGTGGTACAAGACCCTTAAACTTTTAACTTCATTCTCATTGACTGCTGTGCAAATAGTTCCATATTTCAATAAATAAAAGAGGGTAAAAACCTACTTCTTTGAACTAGCTGCTCAATCACAAACACAGAATTTACAATAGTATAAGCTGTATCGGTGACAAACCCCTCGAAATATTAAGACTTTAACTCCAAAACAAATTCTGAATGAGCTATATAACCTCTTTCCCAAGAAACAACTGTGACAAAAGTTCTACCTCCATTGAGAAAAATTATACCTCAGGTAATCTTTCCATCACATAAATAATATAAACATCTATATCAAACCATCTGAACAATGCCAATAAAAGAAAAACAAGGCAAAACCAAGTATAATAGCTACAAACTACAAATTAACTTTCTAAATTTCCATACTTACAAGTTCATAAGCTAAAGAACCGAAAAAAAAAATAATAATAACATATGAGTTTCATTCCATTCATTAAAAAAGAAACAAAACATCCTATGTGTCCACAGTAACACGAATATCTAACCAAAAAATCCCAGCCAACACATAAACACAGTAGAGTTAAACGTCAAAAACAACAACGTAACCAAACGCATATATTTCCACAAGCTTGCCTATAAAATCGTTCATATAGAGGCAGAGTGGGAGATACATACAAGAAAGTGACCGAGATTGACAATGGTCCAAGCCATGCCAGGAGAGCAACCGATGATGGAGAGAACAATAAGCCAAGCGAAGAAGAGGATGAGGATATAAGTGGTCCATACACCTGGGTACGTGAACCACTCAGTATTCCGGTTCAGATCCGGGGGTGGCACCGCCTTCACGTAGAGTTTCGCCATTGAAGATTCGAATTTTCCTTTTTGTCTAAATTCAAAAGACCCTTCTCACCCAAGATTAGATTCTTTCTAAGACAAAGCTCCAATTTAATACTCAATAAAATGAAATTGTAATTTTTTTTAATTATAGATGATTGGTTCGAATTCGATTGCAAAATTTAAAGAAAACCCCAAAAAACAGAGCACTCTCTCTTTTTATTCTCTGTTTTGGATTTTGTTTTTTTTATTATTATTTGATTTTTTTTTTTTTTTTGTTTCTAACTTTCTAACTTGATCGTGGTCGGTTTGATAAAAATAATCATTGGTGAAACGACGCCGTTTGAGACTAAAATATCTAAAGAAGATAAGTTTGAAAATTAGTAAACGACACCGTTTATGTACCCCTTTTCCGTTCTGATGAATTATCAGAGAAAGTTGACAGATGCCATAAACTCTTTAACGATAGGCAGTTGGCTTGGCACATAGGGGTGGGCATTGTGCAACATCTAATCCAATCTGTTAAAAGTTAGATTTTAATTAGATTGATGAATTATTAAATAGTAATGTCAAAATTTAATTAAAAATTAATTTTAAAAAAATTATATTTATTTATATAATAAAATATATATTAATTATATTTTTAGGATTTTTTTGTGTTGAATTTATAACACATAGTTGTTTTCATCATGTTTAGTTCTATTTTATTACAATGTTATTATTTTAATTATTTAAAAAATTTAGTTGCATTATACTTGTAATTGTAATAATAGTATATTTATGGATTATTAAATTTAAATAAAAAGTAATATTTAATTTTTACGTATTTTTTTTTATATCTTTTAAATTAATATTAAAATTTAAATGTGTAATTAGAAATTTAATTAAAAAACGATCTAATCTAATTAGTAATTGAATGATAATTTTTTAAAATTCAACTAATAATTAGATAAGTTCGGATAAAGAGTAAAATGTTAGATTGGATAGAAAAATATTGATTTAGATCGGTAACCAGTCTTATTGGCACATAAATTGGTTTTTGTTTTTTTTTATTTTTGAAGCAATCTTTTCTTCTCATAATATCTCAAGTCTTAACCTTACATATACATCATCATCATTTAGATTACAAATCCAAAGTTAAAAATCAATGTTAAAAGAGGGAAGAGGTTGAAGAGCTGCCGATAGGTCTTTGATGTAACATTTTTCTGTATCGTTCATCTAAGAAATAAAGCAATAAAGCTTGACCAACCACAAACGAAAATTGGTTTAAGGTCTAAATCAACACCTAATAAAATAAAATTGGCCGAAATTTGATACATGAAAAGGACAATATGAGCACAAACTGACCATAAACTTAAAAAACAAAAGTATATTCAAAGTTGCTATTGGTACATCTTTACCACAAAAATAAAATTATGCACCAAAACATTTCACACACTCAATTATCCGATATATTTCGTCTACAATTAGATTGTGTGGATTTCTTTTTATTATTATTTGTTTATTTATTTGATGCAAGATTTGCATGGCCTGCTTTTCCTTAGTAGTGTTCCCAAGTAACAGGAAAGTAGTGTAGACAAGTTCAATATCACACAATCCATGTTTTTAACTGAAAAATCACATTATCTACCCATTGCCTATTATTTCTCTAGAAACTTGAAGTGAAGAACTTGTCAAGTGTGACTATGACTCAAAAAGTTCCGGAACATCCTAGATGACCCAACTGCTACTAATTACAACATTTAATAATCCACACAATTTCAATACAAATACGCTTTCATCATCTCAATGCATTGAATACTCTAAAGCAAGTGAACTGAATGCTACTAATAAAAATGTGGGGCAGAGAGAAAAAGAGAGTTATGGATCAGAGTGTGTGTGAAGCTTAACTTCAGTTGTTAATGTCAACAAAATGATAAAATTATTATTATTGTTGTTGTTGTTATTAACACTGAATATCCCATCATGCATAAGGATAAAACTCACATCATCATCATCATCTAGCAATAGCAAGTGCTCTGTTGGAAGGCTCACTATCTTCAGCTATTTCTTCTTCAGGCTCCCCTACCCAACCCAAGTTCACATGTAAGTCTTCCACAGCCACTTTGATCACATCAGTTCTTACACCAATATCAGTTGCATATCTGCTCATGCAGTACATTCCAGCAGTTACTGTCGCCACGCCAACTGGGCTCGGCATCAAAAGCTTCAGCGGGGAAGATAGAATGGCAGCCAGTGGAGCACCAATGATTGAAGAAGCTTGGCCACTTCTACCAACACCTAACTTGTCCATTATTAGAAGACCAGTTTTGCAGTAGAGGGCGAAATCTTCGCAGTTGTTCTGAAACACATCGTAATTGCCAAATCCATTTTGAAGAAGGTACATTGCTCGGTGGATGGTTGTTTCTGGTGGATCAGATGCTGCTGTGGTGCAAGTTCCACCCCGGACTTTGGCAAGGAAAACTGATGGGGTAACCCCATATTCAAAGCAGTATACAGATCCATTTCTGAGGAAGCAGTCCAGGCATGAAAGGATTACACCACTGTTGGGTTGTCTGAAGCCACAATCAGGAAAGGTTGGACAGGACATGGAGTCATAGGGGTCAGTTGATGCTTCACTTGAATTCATGTTTCGTTCTGGTCTAAAATGGACCACTTTGCTTCCCCCAACAAAGATACCTGGATCATATTACAATCATGATAACTAGTTATTATGCTTGATCATCAATATAAGTAATTGAGAAAAAAGAAAAGAAAAGCCACTCAGTTTTTCCCTTCAATTTAGAAGGCATATAGTTTATTTTGTTACTAAATCCTACATTGACAATAATCTCCATATTCAAATAATTACATTGAACCAGTAAAAGTAGTACATGTAGAAAAAGTTATGTCCCAGTTTCACAAGGCACAAGCTATAAAGCATCAAATCTGGCTCCTGGGTCTTATTTATGACCTACATCTCCAAAATCACACAAACATCTATTGCATGAAACATCTTTTATGGTGACTCCACAACGTGGTTTTCCGAGCATCAACAGAAAACATTTTGCAAGCATCCATAGTATAATGTTGCACAGAACAATCCAAGCAATTATATCTGTCTTAGTATACATAAAAATGTTAACATTTGTTGCAATTGTGTTTTTCATTTGTAAATCCAGCTTGACTATAAAGGGATCTTATGAAAGAATCATTTGGGATTAGTTTGAATTCGTTTATACAAACCTCAGTTGACTAGGAGTCCATATTCTACGAAATTGTTCTGAACCCAAAAATCCAAAAGCCTAAACTTGCAAGCAAAGTTTAACAGGCAAAACGCAAAACCAAAAACACAAAAATAGACAATTGAGAAGTAGGAATTGACACAAACCAAAAATAAAGGTGGGTCCCGAAAAAAGGATCATTTTTGGGTACATGCAGAATAAGCTCAGACTTTCATACAAGGAAATCATGATAAAAAGAAAAAAAAAATGTAAATGTAAACTACTAAAATCAGGAAAACCAACAAAAAAGAAAGGAAACCCAGCAGAACCAGAACCCTCATTGTGCAGTTCTTTCGAAAGATTACCAACAAAACAAAAAAAAAAAAAAATAAGAGAACTCAGTTAAGAAAAGCATCAAACAGACCCACATTAATAATTGTACAAATATTCCAATTTTGTTTGTAACCCAGTTGAGAAAACACGAAAAAGAACAAGGACAGACCATGGTGAGAGTAAGCGAAGACAGCCCTGTACGTATAGACATGGTCTCCGGGCCTGATCTCACTTCTCTCGACTCTGTTAGTGAACAGACCCATCTCTCTCTCTCTCTCGCTTTCTTCTTCCGGCTCTGCTTTTCAGTTCTAAGCAATCGATTGTAGCAGTTGGATCATGAGATAAGAACCTGCCAAAATTTACACTTTAGCGAATTAGTCATTGTCCTCCTGCACACACATACACATTATTATTTTATTTTTATTTTCTTTGACAGAAGACTGAAGACACATAAAACAATACAAATAATTAGCAAATGGGTGTGCCCAAAACTGATTGGATGCTTCATAAATCAGTTTAACAACTTTAAGCACTACATATAATATGATATTCCCTATAATTATAGCCTAGGGTAATGTTTGGGATTAGTTTTAATGGTGATGATGATGGGTATTGGGTGGTGGTGATAAAATTGACAAGGACAGACGAGACGACAGTGTGAGTGTGACCTTTTTTCTTCTTCACTCTCCAGCCAAATGTGGAAAATAATAATGGCCCTCTGTAATTATATTGTCTTCCATTTTACAATAGTAACAATAAACATCTTAAAATTTTGTTAAAATATAAAAGTATTTATTTTCTGAAATGGGAAAAGGAAATAAAAATAAAAACTTGGGATATGAAATTTTATAATTTAAAAAATGTTGACAAAGAGATAGAGTAGAGATAGATGTAGTATGGTGTATAACGGCTACAACATTTAATTTTACTTTTTTTTTATCTACAGCAAATAATTGAACACCAATGCATAATGGTCGTATTTTCTCTCGTATTGCTTCTGAAAGTGACGGCGTGCTAAAGAGAAAAAGAATATAAGAAGCTTTGGATTCCTCGCCCCATTTACACGTTAGGCTTTTTTAATCTTTTAACCAAAAAAGAAAAAGCCAATTATACAAAAATTATTGTCTGCTGGGTGCCACTAATCAACAAAGGCTCAACTATGAGTACAATTCTCTAAACATTGAAATAATGCAATCAAACATGAGAATGAGTCTCAATTTGAGACTTTCGATATTAAGGATCGTTTTGTGCTCTCTCTGGTATCATATATATGTTACAAATTTGTACACTCAAGTATCCTTTGATCACTTACAGTAATGGGGGTTTTAAGACACATTAAGTACAATAGTAAATTATTGTGAAGAATGTATAAGAATAAATTTAAAGAATAATAATCCCTTCTTTGGACATCTACACAAACCAATTAAGCTAAGAAGATATTCCATTGGTAGACTTTGACATCAAATTTTGAATCTTGTTCTAGTAAACGTTTGAGTTCTGTTGCATTCTCAGCATCCTTTGCAAGTAACAAGGCAAAGCCTCCACCACCAGCACCGACCAGCTTATAGCCACAGCAATATGGGTGAGCGAATTCAAAGAGTCTATCAACAAATTCATTACTGCAGTAAGGATCAAGTTCCTGATGCAACCTCCAAGCCTCTAGCATTATCTCCCCAAGGTCATCTAAATCACAGTTCATCAGAGCTTCCCTTCCAATCTTTGCAAGTTCAACAAGGCGCTTAATGCTAGATACCAGAAGGTTATCTCGGCGAAGGTACCGGATTACTACCTTTTGAAGGACTTGATGTGCAAGGCGAACCTGTGAAGTTCACACATTAGAAATTGACGAGTTCCATAACATTACGCGTATAAATTTGGGAAAGTTTGTAAGAATTATGTTTACAATGTGGAAAACAATTATGGTGCCACACTTACTTGACCAGTGAACACAACTAGTAATCTTTGCTGCAATTCTACAATTAACTCAGTGGAAGCCAAGAGAGGAATGACTTGTAGACGCAGAGGAACTCCAGGAAAACTCGCAGTAAACTTAATACCAGGGTATAAACCTCCAATTTGGTCTTGCCATCCACCACCTGTTCCCATAAGCTGCTCTAATACCAAAACAAGTCTTGCAACGTTTTCATTACTTGCATCTCCATCAGTTATTTGGATAAGTCCTTTAATAACAGCAGCTGCTAAGATGCTAGATGTTCCCAAACCACTGCCACGAGGTACATTTGCCCATGTCCTGATTCGCAAGCCCGTGGATACAAGACAACTTTCATGGATAATACCAGTCACAAGCAATGCTGATTTGACCAGTCGGAAAGGATCGTTGACGCTGAATGGGGTAGTAATTGAGGTAAGATCTTCAATAAGCAAACCATTTCCAGCATCATCACTGATAAAGACACCAGTTACTTTTGTAGTCTCTATGATGACACCAATTGGTAGAGAACCTTCAAGACTTATTGCCATATTTAGGACACAGCCAGCACGCTCCAAACTCCATGGAGGAGTATCACTCCAACCCCCAACAAAATCAACTCGAACTGGTAGTTCAACCTTCACACTTCTTGGGTGGAAAGACTGACTCCCCTCATTACCATTATTATCACATAATGCAAGAGAAGAGTTGCTACTGGGGGCCTCCAATAGATGATCTACAAAAAAGGTAAAAGATTGCCAAGGAAGGCCTAAGATTACACCAGAAAACGCATCATAATAATAGTAGCTAAATAAATTAAAAGAATGTAAGGATTAACTAGATATAACATAAGCAAGTATAATTTTTTCATTTGGTTTGAATTAAGATAATATATCTTTTCATTATTACGTTTTATTAAATTATGCTGACAGAAGATGAAATTCATGAACAATTAATCTACCTTTAAAACCATATCTTACTGCTGACGCTGTTTCATCAATGACAGAATCCCAAACTTTGTGCTCCAACTTAGATGCCATTGATTCATCGCTGCATGCACGAAGAAGATCAACCTGCACCTGGTATGCTCGGCTTTTTGGAAGTATCTTAGCATTCTGCTCCAGAAGCTTAGGACACAAGTCTAAGAAGTCCTTGCATATTTCCACTCCTGAAACTTCTTTCTGAAGAATTTCTTCACACAATTGAGACAAGTTGCGACCAAGCATGCCATAGTTGATACAAGCTTTAGCAATACCAGCTGCAAGCTCTGCTTGATGATTACTGGAGCCTAGACACATTTTTGGAAAATCAATTGATTTATGCAATTCCTCCAAACTAACACGAGGATAACTTCTCCATAATACAAGAAAATGTTCATTGCTTTTCTCACTCAAGCCCATCAACCACGAAGCCAGATCAAGCATCTCAAAATATGAGCAAACAGGGAATATTTTTGCATTCCACAAGCACATTTCCAAGATGCCACTTGAGCTCCATAGGTCACTTTCTTCAATTTGTAAATCATTCAAGACCTTCTTCCAGGGTTTCCCGCAGAATGTTCCACCCTTGGATATTGATTCTTTTGGGTTATCATGTAGGCCACAATACACTATGACTCTTTCAGTGCATCCTAATAGGGGAACTTCCCAAAGGCAATGGCGATCAGGAAGCATGAACCGATACGAATTTTCAGCTGTCTCGTTCACTTTTGGGACATTAATACTGACAACTATGGACAGAGAACCAATTTGTATTCCACTTGAAATGGATGAATCATAAACAAGAGAGTCCTCCCCAATTGAGACACCAGGTGCAATTTTGCTAGAAAGAACAACAGCAGAAGCTGCAATGTCAGATACGTTGGTTGCTGGGATAGAACATAAGTGTCTTCGGCCTACCAGTCCTGAACCACTCCCACTTAAGTGATCTAAAACTTCACTAGAGGTTCCATAATGTAAAAACAACAGATCGTCTGCAGTGAAATAAAGAAGGAATATTTTGTCCATGTATTAATAAATATAAGAAATTGGATATGATAACAACAATGTAAACAAAATTTGTGTTGCTAACAAGTTGCAAAATGTTTCACATACAAGCACAGTAGCTGAACATTTGTTGTTTTCCTAATCTGTTGACCAGTTCTTCACCCAAAGGGCGTGGTTGCAACCACTCATGTTTTGCAGGTACCCAAGCTGCTACCATATCTTCATACAAACTCATCTACAGAAAATACAAATGTTACTGAAGATATTTAAGCTGTCATTGAAGTTTTGAAAAATCAGACACTAGAAGCCTAGGAAGGATATTCACTGTAGAAAGGATATAAAATCATTCATATTAATATATAATTAGTTTATAACTATACACAAAATTTAAGGACCATAAGATTGAGGATAGAAGACAATAATGTAGATGAGAAAACACTTATATAGAGCCATAATGATAAACTACATTAACGGGTGACTTTCTTTTCGTTTCATTTCTTTTCTCTTAGTTTTTCCCATGAAATACTTCAACTAATAAGATTCAAGCTCCACAGTTCCATTTCTCAATGATGGTAGGCAAATTAAAGATGGCCTTGAAGAGAAGGAATTTCAAAAAACATTTCAAACCAGAACTGGCAATCTACCTCTTTTCTGCTCTTCAGCAACTCTTCAATCAACGACTGGCATGACAGTGCAAGCTTAACAAGCTCCAACCACCCTTTACCTCTAACTGCTATTACTCCAGTATCAAGAAGTGTTCTACCATCATCTAAGATTGCGCTATTCTTGACAAGTTCCTCTAAACTTGGTTTTTGTAAGAGATTATCAACTGGGCTGATCATATAACTATTTTCTAGACTTGCACTCTTAGACGCCACAACAACACCATGGTTAGAAGCAATATCCAGGGTGATTGGAACGGTGATGATACAGGATGTGTCCTCCGGAAGAATCAGGGTGGAGGCATCAAAACATGGGAGAACATCTCCAGTCATGATAAATATTCCACCTAAAAATGAAGAATATTTTTTCATTAAAGCATCACGGTGACTATGCCATCATGAGTAGTCATCTTAAATACAGCTCCTAAAATAATTTCATAAACGGCACAAAGTAGTGAAACGAGTACAAGACAAGTCAAAGCATTAGTATATATTTATAATATATATTACTATTCTCGATCAAAGATCTGTCACATTGTCACAAATTTAGTTAACCGATTTGTTGACTTTTCCCACTATATCTCAATATTATAAACTCAGATTAAGAATTTTAACGCATATGAAATCACTCAACTAGCAATTAAGAAAGTAAACACAATGCTAAGTTTCAATAGTGTGAATGAAGGAACAAATAACCTTCATTTTTAAAAGCTTGTCTTGCACAAGAAGCAATTGCAAGTATGTGTTCTAAAAGCAGAGGAACTGGCCCATCAGGGTCATCTGCAGCTAGATAGGGAAGTGGCAGGAACACTTTTCCCATAGGGTTTGCCCACGGGACTCTTTTAGAGTCACCTCCAGCGTGAAGCAAAAGCACATGCCTTTTTGCAATAAAGCTAACCATTGATGGGTGAAATACTTCATCTTTGGAACTCTCCTGCCGCACAAAATGAAGCAGAAACGCCATTTTTGGTCACTTCCATTTGTTGGTCGTTAAATAGCAAATCAAACTCAGCATGTAAAAAATTTTATGAAATGGGAGATATGGAGTTCTCTTCTCTCAACAAATGATGAATCAGACAAAAATATAATATCGAAAGTAAACACTTGAAAATAGAAAATAAATCCACCATCCATGTCACTTGAACCATGTCACTATCAAAAATCTCCATTTGTAATCACATCAATGCAGCTATCAATTAAAACACTCATATATTTCAACATTCCAACAAAATCGAGTAAGTAGCAAATTGTAGTGATACCTCTGAATCGGAGCCAAGACCCAACTTCTGATAATGCCTAGCGAGTGCGTGAACAGCGTTAAGAGTAGCGGCACCGGAGCCAATCCTCTGGCCAAGCGGATCGGGGACGGCAATAGTAACCGTGGAGGCTGCAATGCGGCCCATTCGCTTGGCACGCTTGAGCTGCCACTCATAGAGCTGAGCTTGCTCGGGGCTAGCTGCTGTAAGAACGATAGCATCCCAGGTGGGAACCCTGGAGGGATGCCTCACCGACAGCCTCAAATGGTACCAAGACTTTCGGAGAACTCCTTCCAGATCAGCCTTCTGCTTGGTTCTCGAAAATTTTGGCCTTCTTTGGGGCTCCATGCTTACTTTCCGTCACTTTCCCGGGAAAGAGATTAAGAAAAATACAGAGAAGTGTTGTGAGTCGAAGTCTCGAAGATTGAGCAGAATCTGATGAGTAAATTGACTTTGCTAGTTAGTTACATATGAGATTCACTTCGCTTCGCATTTCTCAGTAAAGTCTGAAGCTATAATCAAGTAGTAGGACGACCACCGTAACAGATTAGAGAGTGAGCAAAAATAAAAAAGAATAAATGGCGTCGCCCGGGTTCGAACCGGAGACCTTCAGTGTGTTAGACTGACGTGATAACCAACTACACCACGACACCATTTTGAAAGATGGTTTCTTATTATTTAATGAATTTATTACACGTCAATTGTTTTTTTAATTGTTTTTTTTCCTTTTTTACTTAGAAGATTCTTGAAATCATTTTTTTATTTGATTTTTCATATATCAAGCCTAGAATTTTGGTTCTTTCTAAATAGGTCCAAGCCAACATCCAAATCAATCTAACTCAATTCAGTAATTGGATTTTCGTGATGCCTTGTTGTTGTACTATGATTATTGATTATTTGAAGGGCTTTTCATCTGATCCAATCCGTATTTTTTTGGTCAAATAATATCCAATTTGCACTAAGTGCGGATTTTATTTTTTGGATCCAATCCAATCCGCACAATAATTCAAATCCAATCCAATCCAATCCGCAAAAGTGCGGATTGGATTGGTTACTTTTTAATATTAAATTATTTAATATTTATGAAAAAATTATTTTTTTCACATAACTAGCAACAAAATAAAACAAATTATAGTTATTTTATGTCTCCAATAACATATTAAATAAATAAAATAACAAATTCAAACGAAGAAAAAAAATTATATATATATAAAAAAAAATATTTAATTTTATTTTAAATTGTATGTAGAAAAAAATATATATAAGAATATAATATACATTTTATCTATTAAGTTTTGTAATATAATTGTATTATATGTATTAGCCTTTTAAATTATTATTTTCTTTCTATTAAAATATTATTTGTATATATAATTTTTTAATTTTGTTATAAATATGTGTGGATTGGATTGGATCGGTTACTTTTACATATCAATCAACATCCAATCCGCACATGTGCGGATTTTGAATTTTCCAATCCAATCCAATCCGCATAAGTGCGGATATCCGCACTTTACGGATTGGATTGGATTGGATCGTGCGGATTGGATCGGATCGGCTATTTTATGAACACTCCTAATTATTTGCACTTGTACAAGCGTGTGTTTATAGGAAGGTTTCTAACTGAGTGTTTTCAATTATTTTTTAGTTTGGATTTTGTTAATTGTGATGTGTTTTTCTTTGGCTTAAAAGAGATCTAAATTTTACAGCTCATGTGTTAGCTCAGTGAGCTTTAGAAACTTTTGCTCTAAATTTTTAAGTTTTTGGAAGGTGATTCTCCAAATAATTGCCACTATTTTATTATTTATTTATATTTTTGAAGTTTTTCTAGTAAAAAAATAATCCAATCCAATTAAATTGATTAAAACAGCAAATGATGTTGTCAAAATTAAAACCGATATGATGTTGTCAAAATTAAAACCGATTAATTCCAATTACAAATAGTATATAGTCAAAATATATATTTCTTTTTTATGTTCTATTATTGCTAGGGTCTTTAGTTTTTCTTGTTCTTTCTCACATTTAATAGTATTTTTAATAGAGAGCTGTAAATATGGTGTATTGTTATTTTTTAGAATATTTTGTTAAAATTTAACTCTAATGGTAATGTAAAATGTATGTTAAATTTGGCACAAAAAATAACATAGGCCAAATTTTAGCCCAAAATAAATATAACTTTTTTTAATTACTTATTTGTCACTTATTAATACTATTTATTGACTTCGAATAATATATAGGGATTTTTTCATTTTTTACACTTAAAAACAATTTTCTTTGCATTTTTACGAAAATTTTACATAGAAACTGCCTAAATTGCAACAAAAAATCTTATAGAAACTCATATTGCAACTAGCGCTGCAATCACTTTAAAAACCCACACTGTAAATTTAAAAAACAAAAAGTAAAAAAATAGTATATAGAGTAATTCTCCTAATATATATTTAGAAGATATTAAAATAATATAAATAAAATTACTTATTATATATATTTTGAATAAATATTAATGATAAAATTAATTTTTATAGCTAATTTATACTTTGTTTATTGCAACACAAATACAAAAAAAAAAGGCCAAATATAATTTTATGGTATATTTTAGACCAAATTTAATCCAAAATGTACACCAGAGATGGTCTAATGAGAGAAACTTCAAAAAATTATAATCGATTTTATGAGGGATTATGTGTTAAGAGGTTTTTTATTGTATAACTAGTTTTGTTATTAATTTATGTTTCAGTGTTTTAGGAATTGATTTCCCCTTTATTTTTTAATTGTAATCAATTTAAATTTTTGTGTGTTACTTGTTTGTATTCATTATGCTATATAACCTGTTCTATTTTAGTTATAATCGGTTTTGAGTTATTTCGTATTATTGATTTTTATTCATTATGACACTGTTATAGAACCGGTTCTATTTTAATTATAACTGGTTTAAATTATTTTGTGTTGTTTATTTTTATTCATTATGTTATAAAACCGATTATATTTTAATTATAACTAGTTTGAGTTATTTTGTGTTATTTATTTTTATTTATTATGTTATAGAACCGGTTTTATTTTTATTATATCCGAGACATTTGATCCCCACTTTTTTTTAAAAAAAAAAATATATAACCGATTTTATGAGGTATTATGTGTTATGAAGTATTTTATTGTGAAACTAGTTTTGTTATTAATTTATATTTCAGTATTTTAGGAACTGATTTGTTCTTTGTTTTTAATTGTAATCAGTTTGAGTTATTGCGTGTTACTTTTTTGTATTCATTATGTTATATAATTGGTTCTATTTTAGTTATAACCAGTTTGAGTTCTTTCATGTTATTTGTTTTTATTCATTATAATACTGTTATAGAACCAGTTCTATTTTAATTATAACTGGTTTGAGTTATTTTATGTTATTTATATTTATTTATTATGTTATAGAACCGGTTATATTTCAATTGTATCCAGTTTGAGTTATTAATTTTTATTCATATAACTGGTTATATTTTTAGTTATATCTAAGGCATTTACTTCTGGTGACGTTGACTTTTCCGGCGACAGTGATTTTTCCAGTTACTTTCCCGACGACTTTGTTGGTGACATTAATTTTTTCGGTAACTTTTTCGGTGGCGGTGACTTTTTCGGCAAAACTTATTGTTGTTTTAAAAATATGAGAATTCTATTTTTTTTTACAAAAATATGGCATAAAAAAAACTCATACAAATGTAAAAAAACAAAAAAACCCATAACCCTATAGTGTTATTTATTTATGTCATAAAAAAGTAAACTACACCTTCAATTCTCATATTTATGAAAATGCTCCCGTTAAATTTGGCACAAAAGATAACATGGCCCAAATTTGAGCCCAAAATAAATACTACTTTTTTTAAGGCTAATTAGGATTTTTGCCCCTTGAACTTTGACATGTACCAAATCATACCCCCTGAACTTTTAAGGTCGTTAAAAATGCCCCCTGAACTATTGAGATTGTTGGATTTAAGGATTTTTGTCTAATTTCATTCAATTTTACTACTTCAGTGACTGTTTATATACTAAATCATGTTCCCCTAGACTTTGATATCTAACAAATCATGCCCCTCGAACTTTGATATGTACTAAATCATGACCCCTGAACTTTCATCCATGTTACACTTTTTTACTAAAATTAGAAAAAAGTCCTTAAATTCAACAATTAAATAGTTCAGGGGGCATTTTCAACGATCTTAAAAGTTCAGGGGGCATGATTTGGTACATGTCAAAGTTCAGGGGGCAAAAATCATAATTAGCATTTTTTTAATTACTTATTTGTCACTTATTAATACTATTTCTTGACTTTGAATAATATATATTTATAAAATATTAAAATAATATAAATAAAATTACTTATTTTATATATTTTGAAAATAAACATTTATGGTAATATTGATTTTTATAGCTAATTTACATTTTATTTATTGAAGCACAAATACAAAACAAAATAGGCCAAATATAATTTTATGGTATATTTTAGACCAAATTTAATCCAAAATATACACCAGATATGATCTAACGAGAGAAACTTTAAACAAAATACAGATTATTATTAGTTGTTGTATTGAATATTTTAATACATTTTAATTATTATTTTGTAATTAAAAGAGAACCAATCCAATTAAAAATCTAATTGGATTGAATCAAATTAAATTATATTAGATGATAATTCTTATAATTTAATTAGGAATAATTACATAAGGTACAATTTTTTGTAAAATATTTACATTTTTACGTTCAAAGAATGTTTTTTTACATTTTTACGGTTTTCCAAAAAATAACACGAAAACAACATAAAATCAACAAGAAAACAACATAAAAGTAACATGAAAATAACATCAAAATAATAATAAAAAAACAATAAAAAATAACATACATATAACAAAAAATTAACAACAAATGAACAAAATTTTAACGTAAAAAGACCGTATTTTATGTAAATAAAATCAAAAAAATCGTAAAAATGTTTAAAATTCCGCGAAACCGTATTTGTGTTGTTTTTTTGTTGTTTTTGTGCATTTGTGAGATTAACCCATTTAATTACTAATTAAATTATATCAATATAAAAATAAAATTTACACTCACTATGTTATTTTAAAATATCATTTAAAAATTTTGACGTGTTTATTTTTTTATGGAATTAGATCAATTTTTATGTTATATTTTTGTTATATATTCTTTCAAATATCATATTTAATTTAATTTTATTAAAAAAATCTTAAACACCGGATACTATTTGAGCTTTGAGCTTCTAAGAAATTTGTGATTCGTGATAGTTTTGGTATTGTATTGGATTTGTTCAATATGCCATACAATAAACTAGAATTTATAATGAGTTTTTTCATTAAAAAACTAATTTTGATTACATAGAAGTAACTGGTTTTTTTATTTTCTCTATTTTATAGATGTTTTTTTTTTGAGATTTGACCAACTTATACATTTTAAGTGTCGAAACTTGAAATTAAAAAAAAAAACAATCATAATTTTATTCTAAAAATTAACAATGAAAAAGAAAATTAACTCTAAAAATAACATAATAATAGACCAAAAATATCCTAACTACACCCTACTATATATATACTTATTATTATTTTTATTTTTTTGAAAAAAAATGTTACGCCCTATAGTTTTAAGCAAATTATATATTAATTGATAGTAATATAGGAGAATAATCAGTTTTTTGTTTTTGTTTTTGATTTTTTTTTTTTTTTGGAAAGGGAGAATAATCGATTACAATATCATTTTTTTCTTGAATAATGATGAAAATTTCATTAACTCAAATCTTCCAAAATCAAGGAAGCAATTACAGTAGGTAACTCAACACTATTAAAAGTACGGTTAGCTTCCATAAGAGAAGATCGCGCCAAAGCATGCGCAACCTTATTACAATGTCATTTTTTTTTTTTGAATAATTACGAGAGATTCATTGATGAAATGAAAATATTGTTTTGATAATATATTCTTTATTATCCTAAATTTTAATATTTAAATTTAGAAGAATTTAATTACTATGTGTTCAAATATTTCTAATTTTGTATAGCATTATATTTATGCAAAATTTTAATAGAGTAGAGTTACTTGTGAATAATACTGTAAATACGTGTTATGTGTGTCATGTCGTGTCATAAAAAAATACGAGTCGTATCGTGTCGTGCTATAAAAAAGTTGCATACTGCTGTACTCAGATTTGTGTCGTGCTTTACTTGGGTTGACCCGTTTTCTTATACAACTCAAATTTATACTCTACTTTTCTACATTTTATTTTTATAATTAATGAGATAATTACTAAAATTATGTGTTGACGCTGAAAAGTAGCCAACACCAGCTCGCTAAATTGGCGAAATGAATAATGAATTTAAGTAAAAAAAAATTAGAGAGATACATGCACACAATATATAGTGTTTCACTCATCATGTCACGATGGTAATGGAGCTACGTCTACTTCGAGTTTTAGTTCTCACGAGATAGTAATTATAGAAAAAGGCTAAGTGTTTAAGCTCTAGTTTCTAGGGAGAGATGCTTTGACCTTGTAGGTAGTTTTTTGAATATGAAAAATAAAGTAAGGGAGCTCTCCTTTTATAAATGAAGGAGCCATTGAAAATATGAATAAAATAATGAAAAAAATACAAGTTAATTATTTTTTACCACAAATGATGATCTAACGGTAGAAATTAACTTTTGAGGTTGATCGTCAATTTTTAGAGCCCAAGTCACGACTGCAGGACCTATTTCGGGTAAGTTGGAGCTTATTTTCGTAACTCCCTTAGGGGTGAAATTTGGAGTCGACAACTTTAGAATTGCGATTGAAATTTGAGACATGAGTTGAGAGAGCATTAAAATATCTTTGAAAGGCAAGTTTAATCGCGTCAATCGGATCAATATTGAGTAAGTTATGGTTATTTTACTGAAGGTAGTACATGACCCAACACCCAAGTTGACATATGACGTCAACCTAGATGATGGGTAAGTGAAATAACGTCCAATGGATGTACTTTATGATGCCTAAGTGATATTTTGACATCACTTAGTATGTTTACATGTGTTTGGCGAAGCTGGTCACCAGTTCTCGGAGATGTTGATGTTCTGCAGAAATGAGAGACTTGAAATCTTCATTTTGAGTGTTCTTCTCATGTTAGAAATGAGAAATACAAAGTTGTGAATTTGACTTCTCTGACTTCATCGATCTTAGTTATTGTGAAAAACTAAACGGATAGTCGAAACAAAATCGAAATTGGATAAGCAGAACCTAGTGCAGTAGGCCATATGTCAACCTGGGCATTAGGTACCCCATTTCCGAGCTCCCCGGTTGTGGTTTTTATACTTCCAAGGTTCTTGAACTTAAGGACGAGCTCTCCAACCCTATTTTTGACAATTTTGAATTCAATGGTCGAATCAGATTTGACATTTGAGTGATTGAAAGCAGCGCACCAGGTTGATTGTCAACCTGGGTCCTAGGCCCAACACCAAGTCAATCTGGGTATTGTGTTCTGCAACTAAGGCCTCGGATTTATGGTTTTTTGCTCGAGTTTACTTGAATCTTCATTATTTCTGATGACGAAAAAATATCTGGAACACTTTTTCAAGAACTTGATTGGAAACAGCCCAGGTTGACAATATGTCAACTGGGCACTAGGCCCAGTGCAGGTGTCAACTTGGGCGTTAGATCTCAAATTTGGCCCTTTGAAAGTTCCGTTTGGTCTCCGAAAATAGTTGAATCTTAATATTTTTTGAAAACAGAGATGCTCAAAAGAGTTCTCGAAAAACACTATCGAAATTGGCCTAGGTTGACAAGATGTCAACCTGTGCGCTGGGCCTTGCTTTTAGCACCCAAGAAGTGTTGTTTCTTCCTTGAAAGTACCTATTTCCTCATTTTTGATGAAGACAAAGATGATTCAAAAGTCAAATCTTTGATCTAATACTTGGAAGGAGCCCAGATACAAATTGTCAACTGAGGCGCTAGGGTGCCCGGGCACCGGGTGCTCAAAAATAAACTTGCTCCAAAATTTGATTTTGACGCCTCAAAGATGTTCGTGGTATCTCTAGTTGATGTCCTAATGCAAAGTTTGATCCATTTACACTAAGAAGGTCTCGAAAACTAAAACCTTAGTTGGGAATGCCAACTTAGGCGTCAGGTGAAACCCTAGGTGCCCAAATTACCTTTCGGGGTGCAGGTTCGTGTAATTTCAACTCTTAAGGCCTGTATTTGATTGATCCATGTGTTCATGGTACAGAATACTAAAAGATAGTGAGTTAGAAACAAGTTATCAAAATTTGAACTTTTATCCAGAGTTCCCGAATCAACTTGGGTGTAGGGCTAGGGAACCCTCCCAGGTCGACTTGATATGAGTCGAGACTACTCAACTCCGAGATGTCATCTTTCTTACCACATGTCAAACATTGATGTCCACGTCATCAAGGCTATATTGACGTAAACATTATGTATTTTTAATATAATTATTTTTATATATTTTTTCAACAAATTTTCATATAAAATTATATAAAAAATTCGTTGGAAATATTAAAATTTGAACATTTCAACATGTCGCCCTTTCATAATAGATTATTTGTGCTTATGTGTCATACCTTTCGCACTTGTCGTGTCGTATTTAAGCCTATATTTTTCGTGTCATATCGTGCTCAAACTCATATTATTCATGTCGTGTCGTGCCAAAATTCCATATTTTTCGTGCATAGTCTTGTCTGTGCCTCTCGAGCTCGTGTTGTATCAAAAATCTTGGCCTATATTTACAGCACTACTCATGAGTACCCTATGCCCATTAAGGTAATATCATTACTCTAACCGCAAAAAATAATAAGGTAATTGAATTGGGTATGCGCACAACTATTTTATATCAAATTATTCTAATATTGGAATTATTTATATCAAATTATTTCTAATGTTGGAAGTCAACGTCATGGGCTGAGAAGTAGGGATGCACACAGGGTGGAGAATTGGCGGGGAGTGTTCCTCCCTTCTCCATCCCTATTAAGAATTTTAATCTTTATCCCCACTTATTCCCTATCGGGGGTGGGGCAAAAAATTCATTAATAAAAAAATAAAATTTATAAAATTATTAAACTACATAAAAATAAAATTATTACACATTAAGTATTATACTATTATTCAATAAATTAATTATTATTCAAAACACTGTTTAAAATTCATAAAAAGATTATTAAGATACTAAAAAAATACAAACATAAATTATAAAATATAAAATATTACTACAAATATAAAATAAACTACTAAACAGATTCTCAGGGACAAAAAATAATTCCCGTTATCGTCTTATTTCCTATTTAGACGAAAAATCTCGGTCCTATTAGGAGCAGATCCCAGCAGGAGCCATCCTTACGAAGAAAATGTACATCATCAAAGTGAGGAAAGTGGCAACATTTTATGTATCTTTATCAAATTTGTTTTTGTCATTTTATTCCTTGTAAAATAAATAAAGTGGCCCACAAAACTTAATCTTCAGAATGATTTTTCGTTACTAACCAGTGATTGTATTAGTCAGTCTATTGTTCATCTTATTAAAGAAGACCATTAAGCTTGGTTAATAAACTATCCATTTTCAAAAAATATATTTGCTAAATGCTCTTGTTAAATACCCTCAAAATAAAAAACTCACTAAAAATATTTGTTATGCTAAATACTTTAAGAAAATTCTACAATATGTACTGATACACCCTTATTTCAGTATCCAGAAAAAAAATTTAGTTTAATTTTTTTTTTTTCATATTCATATACGTTATAGCTATTTAAGATAATCTACAAAATTTTAAGAAATTTCGAATAATTTATAATATAGAAAATAATGTTCAAATAGTTTATTTTACACGCGTATAAAATAAAATAATCACGTGTACAATACACTATTTGAACGTAATTTTCAGCGTATTAAACTTTTTAAAATTTCTTACAATTTTGCAGGATGTACAAAATCATGAGAAAAAATTTAACTTAAAATTATTTTGGGTGCTAAAACAGATAAATGTGCATTAATGTATCAATTTTAAGTGGGTACATTGTAGAATTTTCTAAAATAATTAACTTGAATTATTATTATTATTATTTAAAGGAATTTGTTTTATTGAAAAGGGAAACTTTAGAAACATTTAATATTTTCAAAATATATATTTTAAATTATACAGTAATATATATTGCATTAAATTCAACCAATTATGCCTATAAGGTTGCTGGAATTTATATCGCCGAATATGGACCGAATTCTAACGAGAACATTAGGCCAAAATAAAAAATTAATAATAATAAAATTTCCTTAAAAGTTCATTCCGCCATTGCCGATTTCTCAAGTTCAATCAACCGTACAAGTGTCTGTTTCAACCTTCTCTTCCGCAATAAAGGTCCATTTCCTTCTCTCCTTCACACACTCAGCTGTTAATCTCTATTTCCGTTCTCGCCTCATAATCTCATATTTTTTTTTTGTTTAATTTTTATTTTAAAAAAACTTCTCCTAATTTGAGTTCTCAAGCTTTGATACTAGGACGTGGGTTGTTGATAAAAATGGTTAATGAGAAATGGGTCGTACTGGGTTTGGTTTAAAGATGGTGAATTTGTCTAGTATGGAAGATGGTCGGGTTTTGAACTCAGGTGGTGGTTCATTCCCTGACGTCTTTCACTTCGAATGCCGATTACATCCGAAATCGGCATTCGGTTCTTTCAGCATTTCCTCCAAAGCTTTGTACAATCGCCATCTTCGTTGTTTGTTACTTCCCAACCTCAACAAACGAATGCTTTGATCTTTCAATAGAGGGGAAAAAAGAAAGAAAAAATTAAAAAGAAAAAAAATAAAATAATGGAACGTACGTAAAATATCATTTATTGTCTTCTTCTTTTTGGGTGTGTGTGTGTTTTTCTTTTCTTTTCCTTTTGTGGGAGTTTTTGGTTTCTTAGCAGGAAATGAATACAGGGTTTGGTTTGGCGTTACAAGCAAGTAATGGAACGTTTGGAATAATGGGGACTCCAGATGTAGAGGCTGGTTTTATAGAGAAAGATCCCACCAATCGATATAGTCGGGTAAATGCATCATTATAATTTCTATCGTGTTCATTATACCAGTAGATTATGGTTTTGGCATTCTAATGATTTCATGTAGAAATATGTAAGTCGATATTAACAGAGCAAAATGTGCATTGTTGTTTCTTGTCCATTCTCTATTTTGTTCATCGTTTTATAGTGTTATACCATTCAAAATGTGCATGATTTTGTCACGTGAATTGCTCTTAACTGCTGGTTTTTCTATCATGGTTGTTTGTTTTTATAAATCTAAGTAGAATGAGGAAAAGGTGATAGTTCATTTCTCTGCATCTAGAAATCTTGTTTTGTTTTGTTTGTTTTTTCTGTAGTTGATTTTTTATTTGCTTTTTGTTTGTTTGTTCTTAAATTGGTCACAGTACAATGAAATATTGGGGAAGGGCGCCTTTAAGACCGTGTACGCTCCAACACTTTCTTCCTTTTGTTTTTTCCATGTTTTTTCTTTACTATTGCTTGGCCACTAGGATTTCTTCTAGCTAGAAATTGTTAGTGAATTTCAATAATAATGGTCCTGCTTCGTTCCTTATTTGACTGTACAGCTATAAGGCATTTGATGAAGTTGATGGAATAGAAGTGGCTTGGAATCAAGTGAAGATTAATGATGTTTTGCGGTCACCTGAGGATTTGGAGAAGCTGTACTCTGAAGTTCATCTCTTGAAATCACTGAAACATGAGAATATCATCAAGTTATATCATTCCTGGGTGGATGATGAACACAAAACTATTAACATGATTACTGAGCTTTTCACATCTGGGAATCTAAGACAGTATGTTCTTCTGATTCTTTGTCATTCTTGTTGATGTTTTGGCTGCAATTACTGTTTGAAATTGAAATTTCAGTACCACTTCTCGGTTTTCAGATACCGCAAGATTCACAAAAACATCGATGTGAAGGCTATAAAGAACTGGGCTAGACAAATACTCCGTGGTTTGGTGTATCTTCATAGCCATAACCCACCTATTATTCACAGGGACTTAAAATGTGACAATATATTTGTTAATGGTAATCATGGTGAAGTTAAAATTGGCGATCTTGGATTGGCAATTGTCTTGCAGCAGCCTACTGCTCAAAGTGTCATTGGTAACTCTAACAACCTTTCTCCTGTCTTTGGATGCCTAAACTTATCGATGATATGCTAAGTTTGTCCTCCCTTACTTTAGGAACTCCTGAATTTATGGCTCCTGAGCTCTATGAGGAGAAATATAATGAACTTGTCGACATATACTCTTTTGGGATGTGCATGTTAGAGATGGTAACTTGTGACTATCCATATAGTGAATGCAAAAATCCAGCTCAAATCTATAAGAAGGTTACCACAGTAAGTTTAACCATTATCAGCTAGCTTTTATCTCCTAGCATGTGGCCATATACTAATGATTTGATATTGTTATAATATTATATACAGGGCATTAAGCCTGCTGCTCTTCGCAAGGTGAGTGATCCCCAAATCAAGGATTTTGTTGAGAAGTGCATAGTTCCAGCTGCTGAGAGATTTTCTGCAAAGGAGCTTCTCAAGGATCCATTCCTTCAAGTTGAAAATCCAAAGGAATTAACCCGTGATCCAGTACTGCTAACCTATAAAAGTTTCAAAGGATTAAACTTAAAATCTGGTCCTTCGACGATGGACATAGATCCTGATTATAAGCAGCATTATGAAAGCACCGGCACAGAGAGCAACTTGAGTAGCCCTGAAAGTTCAGTCTTGGAGTTCCTAAGAACAAATACAAGGCATGAATTTAGGTTGAGAGGAAAGTTAAATGATGACAACTCAGTATCATTGACCTTGCGTATATCTGATTTTTCCGGTAAGAGGCAAATTTTAGAGAGTAAATGGTGCCAGAAGTGGGCATACGCATGTGCAATTTTGACTGTTTTTCCTGTCTTATGATTGTTACAGGTCGAGTTAGGAATATACATTTTCTCTTTTACCTCAACACTGATACGGCAATTTCAGTAGCGGGTGAAATGGTTGAACAACTTGAGTTAGCAGATCATAATGTGGCTTTCATTGCCGAGTTGATTGATGACTTGATACTCAAGCTTGTACCTGGTTGGAAGCCTTCCTTTAATAATCCCTCGTCTGGGCCAATAGGTTCCAATGGAATTATTGAAGGTAATCTACTCAGTAACCTGTATGCAGAAATTCCCAGTTGTGCAAAGCCTAATCTCATAATGTGGTTTATTTTGTAGATCAACCTTCAATAGTATCAGTTGCTTCCAAGGTACTGGATGAAGATGCTTCAACAAGTGATGTTAAAATAGATGAGTTGGCTAACTGCAATAACAATGGATGCTGTGAAGGCTTAGGTTGGTGTGGCTCAGAATTAGAACACCCGGATTCATATTCTGGTGACAATAAATTGCAAGGAGATACCACCGGTGCTGGCATCTTTGTCCCAGTTAACAAACATATGAAGAACTTGGAGTTACAGTTGCCAGATCTAATATGTAGATCTCATTCTAAAAGCTCAACAAGCAGCTGTAAATCAATATGCTTAGCAGATAAAGGTCCAGATGTTGAGCTTCAGATGGAATTAGCTTCCATTGAGGAACAATATGAGCAGTGGTTTCAAGAGCTTTCTAAGATGAAGGAGGAAGCATTGGAGGAGACTAGAAAAAGATGGGCAGAAAAGAAGAGGCTGGCGGGTCATCAGTTGGGGGCATGTTGAAATCCTCTCTCCCATTACATACATCCCATAATTGTGCATATTCTTGTTCTCTCTCGTTTTGGGATTTTTTGTTTTTTTTAATTTCCTCCTTCACTAATCTATGTTTAATAGTGTGGAAATGAAATGATTACCTAGATTAAATCTTGTTGGTGGTTTTTTTCTTTCATGAAATATAAAGATGTGGCAGTAGCACTAGCAGAACCAATTATAACTTTCATCGAATCTTTAAATCATTTTTTTATTGAAATATATATATGTAACTGTGGTGTACATAAATGACAAGTTTAGAATAAATGACCCTTTTGAGTCAAATCTTTCGTTAGAAAGAAATGCATTGTTAAGCCATCATAACTTTTTGATCTCAACACAGTAAGGAAAATAATACGAGGAACAAACAGACTTGGTATTTGTAACGCCCGAACTTTTTCATAACTTACTAATTTAGTTACAAGCGTTAAAATGCGGAAAAACTATAATGTCGCTTTTATTTATAAACATAAAATATTTCATATTTGAGCTCAGTTTGGACTTAAAAGACATAATAATTAATAAATAAAAATAACTGCGACATTAATTTAATAACACTAAATAAAATAAATGGAGCGCGCCCTAGACCACCCTCAGTTATATGGTCCTCAGCGAGTACACACACAAGCCTTCAAGGTCTCACTTGCCACCGGCTTTCTAAGTTTTGCAACCTTAATCTGCACATGGTAAGTTTGATAAGGGTGAGCTACTAAACTCAGTAAGGAAATGCTTGTCACGTAGTCACATAAAATAAAAGAAAAAAAAAAACATATAACTAAAACTTAGATGCACATATTTAGACAAATAGCAATACATATAAGCTTAATCTTATCACCATTAACTATTCACTAGTTTCTAAGCTAAGTCACATAATAATGGTTATGCTGGTATTCGACTTTGGCAAATAAACTTGAACTATTAGACTAAATGGCGAAGGGCTGGGTTCAGTAAAATCGTACCCACTACTAGATGGCCCCCTATCTACCATATAGACCCAACAGTCAAGTATTTAACCATTATCTTCTCGGTCAAACCATGTCACATAATCTACAATAAATCTCATTTAAATAATGTTTAACTACTATACATTATTTAAATAGAGTATCACAATTATATCCTAATCATACCATAATCATATCATAATTATTTCATAACTACATAATAATCATATCATAACAATATCATAGTCATATCATATTCATACCATAATCATATCATTGTTTAAATAATGCGAATCCATTGTACCGTCCATTATCTAAACAACATAACTAGTTTAAATAATGTGAATCTTATAAACACATTATTTACATACATACTTAAATAACATGAATCTTATAAACATATTATTTAAATATATATATACCTTTAGCAATGGCCATGCTCTAATACTGTAAACATACATAAATAACATGAATCTTATAAACATATTATTTAAATATATATTATACAGTACATTAAATAACAAACAATAAAGAGTCAGGCAGAAGACCTTAGTTAACTTCTCTTTTACTATTCCCGCTCTTCCTATGAATGTTATTACATACAGAAAACTTATGTTTTTCTACTTAATTTCCTTACCTCGAATGTGGAGATCCTAGCTTGATTGCGAAAATTATATGTAGAACCAAAGCCTTGTATACATACCACGTAAACCTTAGTTTCCAAATATTAAGATTAGAAACACAAAAATGGCAATAAAACTTAACCCAGTTATACTATAAATAAATTCTCAAAATAACATATCATACCTTAATTTTTGGAAATGAAAACACCAACTAATTGCAACCCTAAGTTTAGAACTCTATAACTTGATGAACAATTGGTAGCAATGGTGAGGTTCATGTGTTTTGGCTAAATAACAAAAATTATGGTGTTGTGGCTATATGATAATTATAAGAAGATGACGGTGATTTTGAAATTAAAAGTGGTGTATGGTATTGTATGGTTGTGTGAGGTGGTATGAATGGAAGTTTGAAGCATTGGTTGTGAATGAAATAAAAAGAAAACTATGAGAGTTTTATGGTGATATTGGTGCTTGGCTCTTGATGAAAACAAAGAGATAAATTGGAATGGGAGAAGATGGCTACGAGAGAGAAAGAGGGAGTAATTGATGAGTGTGAGTCAATAAAAAAAATGAACTTACACTCTTTATTTATAGACTTTAGAGTTAACCAATGCCATAACTCTACTAACTCTAATTAATATTTAAAAATATTTAAATAAATGATCAAGCTCTTATCTTTACCACACTACTCGGTCACACATCCACTACAGAGACTCTCCCTTGAGTCGTACAATCAATAACAATGATATTTCTTTGTTGATTCTATGAGATATATTCTCCAAAGCTGCCACATAAACTTCTTATCACTCCTTAACTAAGTTTTAAATTTTGAATATCCCTCTAGTGCTATCCCAGGTACAAACAACTTCTGCTATTCTCTCTACAACAATACTCTCCACTAATTCCTCTTTTCAAGTCCAAGAATAAAGTTTATAATCCCTAGTAAAATTTACACTTAGTAAGTATATCTACATGCCACACGTGCATGTTCAATCAAATGCATAATATATATATATATATTTATTTATCACTTAATAAATATTAATCACTACAAATTCTCCAACAAATTCTAGCTATAACTAGTTTCACCAAACTTCTATATCTACTAAGTCCATTTCTTAGTACTAGACGTTCCCAAAATTCAAATTTCAAAATTTGAATTGCCTTCATAACATATATACCTATGAAACTTACTTTAAGTGATATATTGCTTTAGGTATAGACTAGCATGCACACTTTATGTAATTAAATATTATTCCTCATATAATATTTCATTTGAAATATTAAGACCAAACCAATCCCATATATATGTCATTGTACGACCTTACTACTACTACTATGACTACTCTCTTACAATTTAGAGTGATATGCTACTATCTTTAATATTTACTTAATACTAACTTGTGATAATAACAGTAATGTTACATCCTAATTCTATAAGTCCAACACCTAATGGACTAAGCCAATAATCTATAAAAGTCTAATTTATCAAAATGACAAAATTTTCATAATTTAAGAAAATACTATTTAAGGAACACATAACTTATTCTAAGCAATCAACTATTTCCACATCGAGTTAACTAATGATAATAATAAAATAAATATACATATAACATAGTAGAAAATAATAACAAAATATTTTTGGTTATTACAATCTACCCTCCTTAAAGGAATTTCGTCCTCGAAATTAACTTCAACCCACAGAAACACGGGGTATCAACTCCTCATATCCTTACCTATTCAAAATTTTTCTGTTAGAATTTCCACTCCACAGGACCTTATCTAGGGGTATACTCTTATATTTTAGTTCCCCTTTCTACCGCACCTACTAACGCGTCGTATAAGCATCTGCGTGGGATCGGATACGTACCTTCTTCACATTGAGATATTAAATCAGTTATGCATATCCACTATCGTAGGTGGTAGCTCGAGTCTATACACTATTTGGCCAACATGTGTAAAGTACCTATATATCTCAGGCTTTACTCGCCCTTCCTCTTAAAATCCATAACATTTCTTCATTGAAGTAACCTTCAACAACATACTGTCACCAAAAGTATGTAACCTTTTATCATTTCTAAATCATCATCCACGAGAGTGGCGAGCATACTAAATCGCATCTTGTCTACTATTTTTGATAATTCTCTTCCTTCTTGCCGACTTATAGGTGGTACCTCACTCCAAGTAAATTTAGCACTCATAAAAACATCTTATAGGGTGCCATACATATTGTGGCCAACCAACTATCTTCATAAGAGAATGTTATCAACTACAAGCATTTACTCTAACTTACCAGGAAGTATACTATTTGTAACATCCTTGCTTCAAGCCTCCATTAGGTCCTTACACCCACAGAATGATGGCTCTTATACACGAGTACGTCACTTTGGCTACTTCCTGAATGATGCTTCTGCTAGTTTACATGACTTCATCCGGTTCACTAAAGGTTCGTATTTGACCTAACACTTGAAAATATACTAAAACTCAAATCGAGGTCACCTTCCTTACAAATACAAGGATCATATCATTTTCATTAGTTTTTAATGCTCCGCCTTTACGTGCTGGCATGTAGGACGTCAAATCACAAATCCAATTGGCACTTTCTGAATACTCATCCATCCTTTACCTAATCATTGTACTATTTTACAACTAACTCGGGATGCATCTAGTGTGGTGTAGGTTGTGCTTCTGTCATTCTCTCGACCTTAAGTTTCCATTGCAGTACGTTTTCTCCTTGTCTTCGAGTAGCAACACTAACATAGATGCTTTCTTGGTTACAAATTCTGGCCATATCCTTTGTTTCATACTCTCCTTGAGGTTCGTTAATGGGTAGGCTACTACATATTAGGCCAAGGAAGCTTTCAGTCTCTTTTCGGTCCTTGTGCGCCGACAACTCTTGAATATTATCACGCTTGTAGGATCAACCACGAGTTCTGTATTAAGAAATAAGCATTTTTCGAAAGCCATCTCTTTGAACCAATAGCTTTGATCTTCTAATCCTCTAGTTCGGTCGAGTCTTCTAAACTCAGTTTGGGGTCGTATTTAAGTATCCTTAACATCCTTCCACAGGTTGGAGTATGGAAAACATCATTAACAACGAATTCCTCCACCTAATTTTTGAACACTCACACCATCCCCTAGGCATTGAATAACTTAAGACCAATTTCCTAGTGCCCCGGTGTTTGAGTGCTACTTCAGATGTCACACTCTTTGGTACTTCTTGTTGTTGGTGTCTAGCTTAAGTATTTATTCCCAATTGAAGAATCAACATTACTAAAAAGAAAAAATAGACTCCTAAGTAGAGGCGAACTGTCTTCCATGCTAATTATTATTATTTTTTTATAGGAGTTACTTTGATCATAAGAGAAGAATTTGATTGAAGAAGAAGAAATAAATCTTTATTTACTTGAAAGCGTACTAAATCTCTAGTTACATAGTCACTAGATTATTGGAATAGGAGCAAAAATATCTTCTTTGGATAAAATTTGACAAGTTGAAAGAGACTATTATTCATCCTCCACGCATGACTCGGCTTCAGATCCTTCATGGTCTTCTTCTAGGTTCTCTTCTGGGTGTTCCTCGAAGTTTATTTCCATTTCCACATCTGCTGGAATTGGTGCTGGCATGTCCTCGGATTCAGAGTCTGACTCATCAATTTCTACTTCAAAATGATAGTCAGGTATGTCATCTTCTAGTTCATCGATGTTGGTTGCTGTGGGTAGATCTGAGTCCTTGCTCTTCGGTATTGGGGGGTAATCTGGCTCATTGGGCCCTTCTGGCATTTCCTCATCTTTGGATTCTTCATCTGAAGGAATCTCTATTACTTCTACTATTTTCTCTGCTTCTATTTGAGGTGGGCTTTTTAGTTCAAGTTCCAACATTTCTGCTGTCACTTCAAAATAGTCTGGCATTTCTGATTCTTCCAAATCTCGTTCATTAGTTACGTTCACAGATTCAGTTATGTCCTCCACACTGTCGTCACTTAGCTTATATCGTATGTTCTTGACGCGTTCTTCTTCCATGCCGTTTGTTTCCACAATATAAGTCTTTTCGAAAACGAAGTTGTGGAAGTCAAGCGTCAGCTCACATATAAATGCTGTGTATCTAATTGCGTCGCCAAGATTTGAGACACGGTGCCAGACTTCATCGATATAGTAAAGAAGTTCGGGGACATGTGACAAAGCAGCCCTTAGCACTAGAAACTTTTCTCGTGATTTGATTAAGGCTCCCCTCACCTCTACTACTCTTTTAATTTCTTCATTAATTGCGATGACCTCTCGTAGAGCTCTAAGAATCTTATCCTCTTCGTGGCGGATATTTTCGATCTTAAGTGACAGAATGCTTTTTATTTCTGCAAGTACTGTTTCGTTTGACGCCTTAATTCTAAGAGACATATCTCCTATATCTGCAATAATTTTTCTTTAACTATTCAGTAAGACTTAATATAAGTAAATATATAAATCTTTATAAAGAAAATAAAACCTCTTTATTTATTTATAAATTCCAAAAGATAACAAGCTAAAAGAGTTACACTAAAACTCCTAACTAAAGTGGAGCCATACTAACACTCCTTATTACATAAAATAAACACATAGAATAAAATGCAACTTGACTTTTCTACTCTTCTATGTCTGACCCTTCCTCTAACATATCTTCTGTCAAATCTACATAGTCGAGTTCTAAGTACACCAAGTTTGATGAAATTGGTAACTTTTGAAGGAATTCAGACCTAACAGCATTATTGGGTTGATGATATATTTCTTCTTTAGAGCCATCAGGGTGATATATGGTGTCGGTAATTTTGTACTGATCCACTAGGTTGATCATGAGTAGGTCATATCTTTCGGCCTCATCTGCCCCAACATACCCTAGATGTTCCCAATTTGCTCTTAGACTACGTTGGACTTGTGGCATGTTGAGAGCGTGCATCAAGGCTATGTACTTCTCATGCGACTTCAATAAACAATTCCAACGATCTATTATCTTATCCATACCCTCATGTATTTTGTTAATTCTATCAAAGACCTTGTTTTCTTCCAGCATGGGTGGGGTCTTGGGGACTCTCTTTAAGGCCTTAATATGCCTAACAATGTGCTCTACTTGCTCTGGTCTCATGATGTTGGTGCTTAGTTGGTTCTAGGGTTCTGAAAATAAAAAGAACTTCTGAAATTACTAAAATACACATAAAATACAATCATGCAAAAATAATACTTACTTGGTAGCCAGTGGAACCTTTTTAGCTGATATGTGTAACTCGTGAGAACGTTCGGGACCAATATAACTGTGGCTCTGATACCAAACTGTAACGCCCGAACTTTTTCATAACTTACTAATTTAGTTACAAGCGTTAAAATGCGGAAAAACTATAATGTCGCTTTTATTTATAAACATAAAATATTTCATATTTGAGCTCAGTTTGGACTTAAAAGACATAATAATTAATAAATAAAAATAACTGCGACATTAATTTAATAACACTAAATAAAATAAATGGAGCGCGCCCTAGACCACCCTCAGTTATATGGTCCTCAGCGAGTACACACACAAGCCTTCAAGGTCTCACTTGCCACCGGCTTTCTAAGTTTTGCAACCTTAATCTGCACATGGTAAGTTTGATAAGGGTGAGCTACTAAACTCAATAAGGAAATGCTTGTCACGTAGTCACATAAAACAAAAGAAAAACATATAACTAAAACTTGAATGCACATATTTAGACAAATAACAATACATATAAGCTTAATCTTATCACCATTAACTATTCACTAGTTTCTAAGCTAAGTCACATAATAATGGTTATGCCGGTGTTCGACTTTGGCAAATAAACTTGATCTATTAGACTAAATGGCGGAGGGCTGGGTTCAGTAAAATCGTACCCACTACTAGATGGCCCCCTATCTACCATATAGACCCAACAGTCAAGTATTTAACCATTATCTTCTCGGTCAAACCATGTCACATAATCTACAATAAATCTCATTTAAATAATGTTTAACTACTATACATTATTTAAATAGAGTATCACAATTATATCCTAATCATACCATAATCATATCATAATTATTTCATAACTACATAATAATCATATCATAACAATATCATAGTCATATCATATTCATACCATAATCATATCATTGTTTAAATAATGCGAATCCATTGTACCGTCCATTATCTAAACAACATAACTAGTTTAAATAATGTGAATCTTATAAACACATTATTTACATACATACTTAAATAACATGAATCTTATAAACATATTATTTAAATATATATATATATACCTTTAGCAATGGCCATGCTCTAATACGTAAACATACATAAATAACATGAATCTTATAAACATATTATTTAAATATATATTATACAGACATTAAATAACAAACAATAAAGAGTCGTGTAAGACCTTAGTTAACTTCTCTTTTACTATTCCCGCTCTTCCAATGAACGTTATTACATACAGAAAACTTATGTTTTTCTACTTAATTTCCTTACCTCGAATGTGGAGATCCTAGCTTGATTGCGAAAATTATATGTAGAACCAAAGCCTTGTATACATACCACGTAAACCTTAGTTTCCAAATATTAAGATTAGAAACACAAAAATGGCAATAAAACTTAACCCAGTTATACTATAAATAAATTCTCAAAATAACATATCATACCTTAATTTTTGGAAATGAAAACACCAACTAATTGCAACCCTAAGTTTAGAACTCTATAACTTGATGAACAATTGGTAGCAATGGTGAGGTTCATGTGTTTTGGCTAAATAACAAAAATTATGGTGTTGTGGCTATATGATAATTATAAGAAGATGACGGTGATTTTGAAATTAAAAGTGGTGTATGGTATTGTATGGTTGTGTGAGGTGGTATGAATGGAAGTTTGAAGCATTGGTTGTGAATGAAATAAAAAGAAAACTATGAGAGTTTTATGGTGATATTGGTGCTTGGCTCTTGATGAAAACAAAGAGATAAATTGGAATGGGAGAAGATGGCTACGAGAGAGAAAGAGGGAGTAATTGATGAGTGTGAGTCAATAAAAAAAATGAACTTACACTCTTTATTTATAGACTTTAGAGTTAACCAATGCCATAACTCTACTAACTCTAATTAATATTTAAAAATATTTAAATAAATGATCAAGCTCTTATCTTTACCACACTACTCGGTCACACATCCACTACAGAGACTCTCCCTTGAGTCGTACAATCAATAACAATGATATTTCTTTGTTGATTCTATGAGATATATTCTCCAAAGCTGCCACATAAACTTCTTATCACTCCTTAACTAAGTTTTAAATTTTGAATATCCCTCTAGTGCTATCCCAGGTACAAACAACTTCTGCTATTCTCTCTACAACAATACTCTCCACTAATTGATCTTTTCAAGTCCAAGAATAAAGTTTATAATCCCTAGTAAAATTTACTCTTAGTAAGTATATCTACATGCCACACGTGCATGTTCAATCAAATGCATAATAGATATATATATATTTATATATTTTTTTATCACTTAATAAATATTAATCACTACAAATTCTCCAACAAATTCTAGCTATAACTAGTTTCACCAAACTTCTATATCTACTAAGTCCATTTCTTAGTACTAGACGTTCCCAAAATTCAAATTTCAAAATTTGAATTGCCTTCATAACATATATACCTATGAAACTTACTTTAAGTGATATATTGCTTTAGGTATAGACTAGCATGCACACTTTATGTAATTAAATATTATTCCTCATATAATATTTCATTTGAAATATTAAGACCAAACCAATCCCATATATATGTCATTGTACGACCTTACTACTACTACTATGACTACTCTCTTACAATTTAGAGTGATATGCTACTATCTTTAATATTTACTTAATACTAACTTGTGATAATAACAGTAATGTTACATCCTAATTCTATAAGTCCAACACCTAATGGACTAAGCCAATAATCTATAAAAGTCTAATTTATCAAAATGACAAAATTTTCATAATTTAAGAAAATACTATTTAAGGAACACATAACTTATTCTAAGCAATCAACTATTTCCACATCGAGTTAACTAATGATAATAATAAAATAAATATACATATAACATAGTAGAAAATAATAACAAAATATTTTTGGTTATTACAAAGCATGCTGGAAATCGTGTTGGTCTGTAGGGTCAGTCGTCAGTCCATGATGCAGCCAGAGTGACATACTCGTGTATAAGAGCCATTCATTCCGTGGGTGTAAGGACCCAATGGAGGCTTGAAGCGGGGATGTTACAGTATTAGACCACAAGGAGGAAAAAAGCTGTTAGTAAGAAACAAAAGAAAAAGTACACACTATGTTGATACAGTTTAAAGAACATCTTAGAAATGTCACAAGACAGAGGTCAAAATTGGTGCAACTGAAGTAGTACCATGGCAAGAAGAAACAAAAAATCAATCCTTCGTAAATGAAATCATATTGGCATGAAGAGAGCCTTATTCACGCCAAGTATTCCTGCAGTAATCACCCAAGCAAGCGTAAAGTATTGTCTCTGGCTCATCAGCAGATCGAGTTTGCATTGTCTTGTACGCAGCCATTCCATGACCACATTTCGGACAAGATACTGCCAACAAAGTAAGTCATTTTTTATGGTAAGATGAAATCATCAACAAAACCAACTGCATAATTTTTTCATCTAACAATAACACAAATATTGTTCACTATGTTTTAACAATTAAATTGAAAATCCCATGCCAAGATTAGTTAGGGGTGGATAAAACGACATGGTAACTAAGGCCAACAGGGGAAGCCTTACCTTGTAAAAGTTTACTAAACCTTCACCTAATCAAACCATCAAGAATTGTAGTTTTCCAACCCATTCTATCCCCTTCCACAAATAACAGGCCATAGATTCTTTCTCATTTACTCCTTAGTTTACTAATGCACCAACTAAAACATCTATTAAATTATCACAGAAGGATTGATTTTGCCACACGTGATCAAACCATTAACCATCCCTATTGATATTTACTCTTAATGTCAAATACCAAGCTAAGCTTCTACTTTTGATACCAATCATTTTCTCAACTAATTATATAAGTTATAGCCTAAAAGAATCAGGTCCAAATACAGGTCAGAGCTTACAATACCAACCTTACCAAGCAAAAAAGATAAAGTAGTGACACAAAACAACACCAAGCTGATGTTTTGAATAATTAGATTAAAACGTAAACACATTTAGATCCTCGATAATCAAAACTTTTCTAAACAATAACTCTGAACGATCTTTTAGGATTTTGGGTTTTTGATTTAGTAAATGACTTATTTCAACATGTTTATCTGGTGTACGAATTGAATATCAAAATCCCAACAGTGAGTAATCCCAATAGAAATATGAAAATTAAATTAAAACAAGCAATGCCAACAATTCAACAAACCTTCAGCTTTGGGGGCATTCTTCAAATCATCTTGGGAGAAAATAGGTTCAATATCTTTCTTGACCAAGTGCTGCTTTCTCTTTATCTTAACCTGCCAAAAAAAACACAAAAACCCAATTCTCAAACTAATAAATAGTTCTTCACAATTGCAACAACATCATTCATTCATTCCCTTATACAAAAACAATTCAAACGGTGAGACTTGCCATATTATTACCCTGTTCTCTAAGTAGCATACGTAAGGGCAGGTCGGGCAGTAGAATCTAGCAGCGCGTCCCATATGGGGCAGCTCGAATTGCAGCATGTTCCCACAAGTCGGGCAGAACTCCATTGGTGACTGAAAAGAGAAAAACTTTTTGTTTCCCTTCTTCCGAAAGAGAAAAATCTATAAAGAATGCAACTTTCTAGGATCCCAAACAAGAAAAATCACTGATCACTCACTTGCGCGAGAAGAGGTCTCCCTGGAAAGAGTTCTTTTTGCTTTGCGTTTCGGGGTTGGGGATTTTTGAGGAGGCAAGAGGAGGAAACTGAATAATTTGAACGAAGGAGATGTCGTTTTCTATTTCTATAGAAACGATGTCGTTTTTTGGTTTCTAAACGTTGTCCTTGTTTTTGGTGGGAAGTTACCTAAAGAAAATAAGTTAGGGGAGAGATTTTTTAAAAAATAGGAAAATTCTACAATACACCTCTTAAAATGGATATATTGATGCACCCCTATCTATTTTAGCATCCGAAATAATTTTTTAGTTAAATTTTTTCTCATGGTCATGTACGTTATAGTTATTTAAGACATCCTGCAAAATTTTAAGAAATTTGGAAAAGTTTAACATGCCGAAAATTATGTTCAAATAGTATGTTGCACGCATGACTATTTTATTTTATACGCGTGTAAAATAGACTGTTTGAACATTGTTTTCTATATTGTAAATTATTCCGAATTTCTTAAAATTTTGGAGGATATCTTAAATAGCTATAGCGTACATGAATATGAAAAAAAATTAGACTAAATTTTTTTTCTAGATGCCGAAATAAGTAGAAGGTGCATCAATGCATCCATTTTAAAGGGGTGCATTGTAGAATTATCCTAAAAAATATATTTTTTAATTATTTTAGTTATTTTATTTATTTTTGGATTTTCTTTTAATTTTATTTTTTTTTAATGATATTTGAATATGTATAACTATTTGGACTAATATGAACGTGACACATGTATATTTATTTACACGTGGGATAATCCATGTTGGCACATAACCACTCTTATAGACGACACCTTTAATTTACCAAAAGAAATAGAGATTGGCAGATTTTCCCATCAAAGTTTGAGGTTGGAAGCTTAATTGCAAGTGAATTGAGAGTTCGGGGAGTTTAACTGTAAATTACTCTATATATATACTGAGAGTAGTGAAGACCCCAAGAAAAACAAGTGCTTCCTACTCTTTTATTGTCTAAGGAAATATCCCAGCGAGTTTGCGAACTTTGCTTGACTCCCCAATTTGTTTGTGGGCAGTGGGAGACCCCCAATATTTAACAAGACCATAGTGTACTTTGATGCAATTTTTGTTTATGGTCCAAGGGCTAGTGCTGTTGTCATCCTTGATGATCAGGGTAGGGTGTGCTCGACCAAAACAAAGGTGTTTGGGGCTGCTTTAGTGCTAAAGGCTGAGACTTGGGCTGAAATTCTTGCAGTGTCTTGGATCATTCAGTTTGGAATAGGGAACCAGTGTTCTTTTGAAATCGCAAGAAGCTTTGTTGGGCTACGAAAAACCGAAGATGGCCTAGATGGAACTCGGTGTTTTTTTTAGACTGTAATTTCCTTTAGATTTTTAGAGACGACAACTGTTTGGCAGATACCTTAGCCTCTTGGGTTAGGAGGTCAAACTTTACTGATTATCCCTCTTCCAAAGAGTTAACACTCGTTGTTGTTAACAGACTTTAAGGTCCGTTGGTTTTAATAAATTTTTGTTTAGCAAAAAAAAAGAAAAACCAAAGACAATACTAAAAAGAGAAGTGTTAGTCAACTTCAGTGTCTAAAAATACATGTAAGAATATTTATTTTTCAATTTTTTTTTTTTATGATTGTGTTCGTTATAGTGACAATGTCATCCTTATAAAATTTTTAAAAATTTTGAATAATTTACAATGCCAAAACTAGGTTTGAAGTTTTTTGAAGACGCATGGTAAACTGAAATATCAAGAATTTTATTTTGAGTAATATAAACTATATAAAAAAATTTAAAAATTTACAGTAATAATATTATAGCTATAACGAATACCATTATGAAAAAAAATTAAAAATATTTTAGCATATGATTTAAAATATAAAATTAACTGAAAAATTGTAATATGAGATAAGAAATTGTAATTAAAACTCTACCAGAAATTAGAAACAAAGCCCAAATAAAAGTATAATTTCACCAAAATGAGCAAGATTCACAAAATACCATTAAAAAAATGGAGCAGACACGCAGGCATAAGTATTTTAACTCCACTAGAGAGAGAGAGAGAAAAATTATTGGAAATGAAAGGAGGTAAAATATATATTAATATATATGTAAAATATATTAAAATTCCACTAATTATGGATGGGAATAATGATTCCAATGAATTGTTTGCATTACCAAAAAGTTAAAAGTCCAAACCAAACAAAAAAGAAATAGTAATTTTCATTCCATTCCATGTCCTTTCCTAAATCAAACATGCTTAAATATGGTTTCTTAGGTACCCAAAGCAAAGAGTATTAATTAATATTCCTGTCTTTATCACTCCCACTTGATTTGAGTTATTCAATGTTTTATATATTATCTATATGTATTCTTCAATCAAACATGTTCTACTGATTTTATTCATTTGAATAAACTTAAATCTCTTCTTTCTTTAGGGATAATCTCAAATCATGAAATTTGGTTGAACAAACTTTTCAAGTAACCATCTGATCAATCCAATAATGATTGTTTATTTGCTTTAAGGAGGAAACTTCTGCCTTAGTTTTATGGTTCTAAAATTAGGGAAGTTTTAATATTTTTGTGAGAATTAATTTCTTAGTGGAACAGAACTAAGCATCCTCATCCTTCATCAATGGAGGATTTTGTGTTGCCAAGGCTGTACAACTGTTACAAGTGCCAGAACCCAGTATCTCGTCATGATGATATAGTTTCTAAAGATTTTCAGGTCAATCATTTTTTTTTTCTTTTAACCCAAAATTGAATTCTGGTTAAGTGATATATTTAGCATAGAAATATCATGTGTTTGACTTTATGATTGTTCTATTATTCCTTTCAGCTTTCATAAATGTCTTTTTATTTGATTTTTGTTTTAATTAATGGTACTTAAATTAAATGGCTTATATGTATGTATAATAATAATAATAATAATAATAATAATAATAATAATAGGCAACGCATGGGAGAGCCTTTCTGTTTTCTCATGCGATGAACATAGTTCTGGGGCCCAAACAGGACAGGCAGCTTATGACTGGTCTTCACACAGTAGCTGATGTTTACTGCAAAGATTGTGGAGAAGTTTTGGGATGGAAATATGAGAAGGCCTATGAGCAATCTCAGAAGTACAAAGAAGGCAAATTCATTCTTGAAAAATTCAAGATTGTAAAGAATAATTAGTAGCACAATTTGCACAGCTTGTGTTCAAACTTCCCCATTAATTTGTAAACCATTTATTGGAAGTATGGGATTTCATTATTTTCATTACATTAATCTCAAATGTAGAAGCTGATTTTCTTTTCTTTCTTTCTTGGGCTTTATCAGGCATTTTGAATGTGAGTGCATTCTCTTGGGTAAAAGAAGAAGACAATAAAGACCAAATATATGGTGGCAAAGCAATAATATTGATAACTTGCCTTCCCTTCCCTGTTTCAAAATTTTCAACAAAAAATAATGTATTCAACATACTAGAAAAAAATAAATACAAAATAAATAATCTCACAGTTTGCTCAATTGTTGAAAGAACATTAATAATGAATTTGGGTGCAATATTCAAATTTTTGCTCAGTGGCTGACATATGGGGAAAGAACGAATTTGGTTTCAAGAGAAATTTATTAATTTTTGTATGCTGCTGACCTGCTGTTTTAGTTTATGAAAATTGGTTTGGTGTTTCTTGACTTTCTTCTATTGTTTTTTTTTTTTCTAAGTTAGGTAAAATAAGGTAGCAATTGTTTGGAGGTAATAAAATAAAATGGAAAAAAAAATAATTTCATAAAATTTTATAATGCAATCCCTTGAAAGATATGTATTGATACACATCTCTGTCTCTTTTAGTATCCGAAATAATTTTTTAGTCAAAATTTTGTGTAAATACTATTTTGGATCCTATATTTTATAAAAATTATCGATTGGACCATCTATTTTGTTAAATGATAAAATCAATCCTGTATTTTCCAAAATGGTAAGAATAAGACCCTGAGCTTAATTTTCGACAATTTTTTTTTAATATAACTAATGTTATACCCGAAATTCAGTTACACTTCAGAAGCTAATACATGTCCAACAAAAAGAATATGAATCAACTTTAATGATATAATAATGTTATGTCATTAAATGCAGATTACGATAACTCGTTATTATTTCATAAAGGTTTAATAGATAATATTCCAAACTCGTTGATTGTATAGTCTTAAGCGAGACAATAATAAAAATTATTAAACTGATATTAACGAGAAATACATCAGCCTCGGAATACATAGACAAAAAGAGGATATTCATCCACTCGAGCAGAATAAATGTACACATACAACAGCCTCGAGTTGCATTTGGAGAGACAATCACCTCACAATACTGAGCCAAATGAAGGGATACAGCGAGGTGAACGACTTACCAACACTTCACATTTTTTCCTTATTAAGATGAATAAGGAGGATAACTCATAATAAGCGACATACAACCTTCCAAGTCAGCAATAACCGTCTAAAGGATAACAACAAAGAGCAGTGGGGTAGTTATTAGATATTATTCTACATGTGATTAAATGAAACATGGGGATTGTCCACGTTTCATGAATAATTATATTTGAATTGATCCCAAAAGAATAACTGCCAACCTACACTCCTATAAATAGGGGCAAATTTCGCAGAAAAGGGACGACACATTTGAGAGAGAAATTATTATTATCCAAATATTGTATTCTGTAATCATAAAAATTCCTAATAAGAAGGACTCATGGAGTATGTAGATTTTAACTACAAAATAACATAAAAATATCTAGAGTGATCTAATTATTTATTATTAAATTCTGTGAAGTATTTATTACTAAAAAAGTTAATTTTGGTTAACGAAAATATGCGTTAACAACTAATTTAAAGACAATTCTTAACACGAACAAATACAAAAAAATGTAAACAATTTCTCATAACACTTTTAGATTAAATTAGTATTAAATTTTATTTTGACAAAAAATCAGTTCAGGGTCCTATTTGTATCATTTTTGAAAAATACAAGATCTATTTTGTTATTTAACAAAATAGAAGGTCCAATCGATAATTTTTGTAAAACACAAGATCCAAAATGGTATTTACCCTTCATGGTCATGTAAATTATAGTTAGTTAAAACATCCTGTAAAATTTTAAGAAATTCGAAAAAGTTTAACACGCCGAAAAATACGTTCAAACAGTGTGTTGCACACGTGACTATTTTATTTTAGGAATATTGGCGGCTAAACCACTTGAACTTTACGGTTTGTAACAGTTAACTACAAAAATTAAAATTTTGGCAGCATAACTACCTAAACCTGGTTCCATTTTGCTCTGTACATTCCGTCCAAAAATCATAGTCAAGTGCCACGGTGGACTGTCCACGTGTACACCCTTGTACACGTGGTAAATTTTTAGTGGTCCACGTAATATTAGTTTTAAAAAATAATTAAAAATATTTTAAAAAAATTAAAAAATCTGAAAAAAAAAATTAAAATTTTCTTTTTTTTTTTTCCCTTTACTTTTTCTTTTCTTCTTCTTCTTCTTCTTCACTAAAAAACCCTAACAAACCCTAGCCAACCCTAATGTCGGCGACACCCTCGACCCCTTTGTGCGACGTCGGAGCCACCAACGGACCTCCTCCTCTCCCCAATCTCTCGAGCCAAAACCCCAAAACTCAAAACCCCCAAGCCTCGAAACCCAAAACCCCGACCTCCTCCTCTCCCCAATCTCTCGACCAATTCCTCCGGTGATCACCACGTACAAAGAGAGAGACAGAGAGAGACAATGACAGAGAGAGAAGAGACGAGAAAAGAAGAAGAAGAAGAAGAAAAGAAAAAGGAGAAGATTAGGAGAGACAAAGAGATCACCTCCAACCTAGTGCTTCGGCTCCGGTGGTGAGACGAGAGAGAAAGAGGGCCTGGCCTAGGAGGGTTCTGTAGAAAAAGAAGAAGAAGAAAAAGAAAAAAGAAAAAAAATTACTTTAATAATTTTTTAAAATTAAAAAAAAAGTAAAAAAAAAATAATTTTTTCTTCTTCTGATTTTTTAATTTTTTTTAAATATTTATAATTATTTTTTAAAACTAATATTACATGGACCACTAAAAATTTGCCACATGTACAAGTGTGTACACGTGGACAGTCTACCGTGGTACTTAACTATGATTTTTGGACGGGGATGTACAAAGCAAAACGGAACTAGAGTTTAGGTAGTTATGTCGCCGAAATTTCGGGTTTTGTGGTTAACTGTTACAAACCGTAAAGTTCATGTGGTTTAGCCGCCAATATCCCGTTATTTTATACGCATGTAAAATAGACTATTTGAACATTATTTTTATATTGTAAATTATTCTGAATTTCTTAAAATTTTATAGGATATCTTAAATAATTATAACGCACATGAATATGAAAAACAATGACTAAAAAATTATTTTGGAAGTCAAAATAAGTAGATGGTGCATCAATATATACCTTTTAAGAAGATGCATTATAGAATCACCTAATAATTTTTATTATTTATATTTTAAAGTATGAAAATGGAATGTCATTTTAAATTCTAATAAAATGATTTTTTTATCATTTTAGTAAAATTTTATATTTTAAAATAAAATTCTAATATAAATGCTACCTAGTTGTTCTAAATTTTCACAAAAAAGTAATGTGGTTGTTGATTGAAACTATGTAGTGTAGTGGAACTGGACACCTAGACAAACAAAACTGTCTACTTTTTATTCTTATCTTAATCTGTATTTATTTGTGTTACTCTTTTTCCAATTTTGTTTGATGTAATATTTTAATCCACACTACTTGTTGTTTGTTTTGATCTGGAAATTTAAGTGCCCTGCCACTTCCGTGCTAAATTGTTTCAAATGTTATTTATTAATTTTTTAAGTGATTTTAACAACAACACTTATAATTTATAAGTAAAGATAAAAATATATTATTTGTACACTTCATTGTAGTTTTTAAAATTATCATTTATTCACCTATTCAGAAAAGACCTACAATAATAGTAACTCCTTTTATGTAAAACTCACTCATATTCTTAGTTTTTTACAAATCAAATTAATACATCAGATTGGATAGTATGAAATTGAGTTTGAGATAAATTTAATAATAACCTAAATTTTGTTTGGTATAATTTTGGACAAATATTATTGGAAATTATTTCAGTAAACCCTTTTAGGGCTTGTTTGCTACGCCGTCTGGTTCTAGGTCCGGGTTTGGGTCCCGGTCCGGGTCTGGGTCCGGGTCCCGAGTCTCGGGTCCGAGTTCGGGTCCCGAGTCTGAGTCTGGGTCTGAGTCTGGGTCTGAGTCCCGGGTTCGGGTCCGGGTCGGAGATTGATGTTGACCCAAATCCTTTGTAAATATTATAATACAAGCTAATACGGACCATTTATTATGTATTAAATAATACAACATACATTGTATTAAAAAATTTGGTCGTAATAATTAATACAATACATTGTTTTATCCAAATATAGTGTTATTTATTATTTAATACAATACGACCCTTATAAGGCGTACCAAACGAGTCCTTAAAGAATTATTTTAGTATATTTTCTATTTGTTTTGCCATCTAAATTTTTTGTTTATTTTTGTTTTCATAGTCGCATACGTTGTATCTATTTAGGACTACTTATAAATTTTTTTTTAAAAAAAATCCAAATAATTTACACTACCAAAAATAAAATTTAAATAATTACTTACCATGCGTATATAAAAGAACAATCGTACTTAAAACAAAATATATAAATCTATTTTTGTCATTATAGACTATTTGATATTTTTTTGAAAATTTACAAGTGATCCTAAACAACTATAAATAATTATAAAAAGAAAATGGACTAAAAAATTTTTTGGGGTGACGAAACAGATAAAGAGTCTACCGAAACACTTATTTGAGGGAGTCTATAGTAAACTTATCCAATATTATTTATTCAATTTTTAATAGAAAACTATTTAAAAAAAATATTCAAAGAAGGACAAAACTGCAATTTTGGTTTTTTTTTTTTTTTTGAAGAAAATGTTTAGTTAAATTTAGCATTTGTTAGGTAGAATAGAAAAGTGGTGGAAAAAATTAAGAGAAGAAAGAAAGTGACGATAAAGTGAAAATATATGTTTGTTTGGTTGAAGAAAAAAAAGGAGATGGTTGAGAAATTATATTGAGTAGAAACAAATCGATGTATGGCCTGTGAAAATGGAGGAGAAAAAAAAATATTATTATGAATATCAAATTACTTTCATTAATTTAAAGAAAATCATTTTCAAAAACTTAAATCAAAACTTTATATCGAACCTCTAGTATCAAATCAATCTTATTAACAACAAATTAGAAATGTATAAAGAAAATAATAATTTTCATGTATTCTATTTTTTTTACTTTCATCTTTTTGGAATAGCATAGATTGGATAAATATTATTTGGTCAATTTTAACACACTATTTCAATAGAAAACTATATTTAAAATTATTTAAAAAAAAAAAATTAAGGACAAAACTGCAATTTTTGTTCCATGTCTAGTAGGTAGAAAAGTGAGAGGAAAAAAATGAAAGAAAAAGTAAAAATGTGTTTTTAGTAGGAGAGAAAAAGGCAAAGGTTGGGAAAAATTAATATATTTATTCTCCATAAAATAGAGATAATATAAGATAAAGAAATGTCAAATGTCATAATGAATTGTCAAATTATTCTCAGTATTTTTTTTTATTAAAACAAAAAATATATACAGATAAAATGTACTTTGAGTGAAATGAGCTAATCTATATATATATAAATAAAGGAAAGCATAAGAGCATTGATGTGGCATCTTTTCCTTCCATTTCTCTATTTTCTCTATTTTGTTATGTTTTTTAAATAAAGGAAAGCATAAGAGCATTGATGTGGCATCTATATATATAATAAGAAAAAAATAATGTAACCTCCCAAAATAATGTAACATAACCTCCCCATTATTAATTTTTTATAATCTATTAGTATTCTTTTAAACTATTAGTATTCTCATCTATCTATATATATATATATAGATATTTTATTACACCAAAAAATATGATATATGTATAGTAATTTTGTAAATCTATATAATTAATTAATCTTTAATAATTCAAAATATATGTAACGGCTTTTGTTTCCTAGTTGTATATATTTGAAAGATCAAGATGTTTGGTCTTAATTTGATGTGAGCTCGTATTGGCGGAAACTCATGAGATTTAAGGTTTTCTTTCAGGTAGATTTTATGAAAGTATGTAACATTCACAGATTTCAAGTGAATAAGGTGTATGATACACAGAGGCGGAGGGGAATGGGGTCATGTAGCACATGACCCCACTCAACTTTTAAGAAATTATTTTTTTGCATAACTTTTTTAAAATATTTTCATTTTTGTCTCTATAAAATATTTCTTTTAATTTTTGCCATCATATATTTTTATTTTTATTCTTGTAAATTTATAATTTTTTTATCTCACATATTTTTATATTTATTCTATAAAAATTTATTTTTATTTTTATTCTCACATATTTATTTATGTCCCATTTATATTTTTCTTTATTATAAAAATAAGAATTTTTTTTTATTAATAAGCTACTTTTGCAAAAAAAAAAAAAAAATGCCCCTACTAACATTTACGACGGGCTCCGTCACTGATGATACACTACTGGCAGAGTGCTTTTCGATAGCATTTGAGAAGATTGTTTGGTATTCACTTTCAGTTTTAAAACATTGCTTCATTTTGTAGTAAGTAATTCATACTAACTTTCTTATTCGAAATAATCTCAACAAAAAGTAAGTCTTTGTAAATTCTACTATGTGTCCAGATTGTGAGATGGCCATAGAAGATCATGCTTATTATTTTCATGTCCCTATCATGGAGAGTGATGTGTAAAATTGGGAAATAGCTAGGTAGTTATCTTTGGTCTTGTACATTTTGATGAACTGATTCCATGGGTGAATATCAAGAGGCCAAAAAGGCTTACGATAGAGGTGGACTAGGAAACTTTAGCATGGCTTATGAATTTGTGTATTTTTGAATGAAAGTGTCTTGCTCCACAGTGTATAGATGTAATTGTAAAATAAAATATTAAGGCAAGATTGAACTTTGTAAATGAGAAGAAATTTTTGATGTTTGGTGTTGTTTGAGTTGTAAATTCCTTTGTTTGATTAATGAAGTTTTATTTTTGATAAAAAAAAAATTAGTATTTTATTGTATGAAAGTTTTCTTTCATTATTGTTCACCAAATAAGATAGAAGATAAATATTTTATTTTAATTTATTCCCCTTACATTATTTATCCCCTCTTGATTTGTTTTCTCCATACCAAATGTCAAATTAGTGGGAAAAAAAAAATAGTAAATAAGTTGAAATGACACTTTTTTCAGCTGATTATCAAAAAGTCACCACTTTAAAGTTCCCTAGAAATTCAGAAATGTGTAAAAGTTGGCTTGAAATGTTATAAGAATCATTGCTCCATTTTTTTTTATTTTTTTCCACGAAACCTTCTCATTACCTCAAGTAATTAAATTAATTATTTATTTATTTTATATAACAGATTGATGGAAATTTATTGTCTCATTTCTCTTTGTTATAGTCTTTAAACAAAAATATTATATTATATCATATGTGGCCCCAGAGTAGTTGCTAGTAGTGCTATGACAAATGAAGTGATATGTTTATCAATTATCAATAAACTCCAAAAAAGTTGGATATATTTGTACATACATTTCTCTTTACATTATTACATGATCTAATATTTTATTTTATTTTATTTTTCTTTGAATTTTATAAGTAAATACTTACTTCTTCATACAGCGCAGGCCCTTGTTTACTGTAGACTTCAAATCTCTAATTAATAGTATACCTACTTTCAAAAATGAATCAATTAACATTTATTATACAAGGATAAGAAGCATTTAATTAACATAATTTAATATATGGCCTACCAAATTAAATCAATGGCCATCCATGGTTAAAGACTTACTAATATGCTTTGGTTTGGAGTAAATGTTTTTGAAATAAAATGCTATTTTCAATAATGGTCTATGACTATATATCACTATATAGCATAAGATAGTCATTGTCACATTGCATTACATAGCAATATTATATTTTTTTTTAAAAAAAAATCTTTACATATAAATAATTGAAAAATAATCGGACGGCTGATATTGTGGAGTCTGGACACAACATGGGAGCAAGTACAATAATATCTAAAGGAATTTGGAAATTAAATAAAAAAAAAATAAGAGGAAACTTCAAAGAAGCCAACTCTCCGGACAATTTAAGCTAAAGAAGATTACGTCTACTCATAAAATCTCCTATTTCCTACAACAGAACTTTCCTAGAAACTGTTGGATATTATTTTCTTTCAATACAAAATTAAATCCTTCTTAAAATTTTAATAAAATAAAAGATAATATCAAACCTTAATAAAACCTCTTTCACATGTCTTGTATTGTATTTGTACCCATCTCAATAAAGAGAATCGAATCGAACGGTTCATTTTCATAGCCAACTCTAATCACAAACCATTCATTTGGAAACCCCAAAATTCTCATACTAATAATGAGTAGGGACAGAGACTTAGTTATGAGATTGGTAAATGTAATTTGAAGGGTTAGATTGAAAACACCACCACACAAAAAAGTTGCTCTAAAAAGTAGGCAAACTTTTCATATTAGCCTTTATATATACCACAACTCTTTCCTTAACTCTTGCCTATACCAATTCCTTTTCCTTGATTTTCTTGTGTGTTTCTCCTTGGAAGCTTCTTTCTTTTTCCTTCAACAGAAAATGGAACATAACAATCAAACAGAGAGGAAGAAGAAGACTACAACAACAACTACAACAGAGTATGAAGACTTGTTACCAGTCATGGCAGAGAAGCTTGATGTTGAGAATTTTGTGTCTGAATTATGCAAAGGGTTTGAGCTTTTGGCTGATCCTGAAAAGGGTCTGATTACTTCAGGGAGTCTTAGAAAGAATTCTGCTTTTCTTGGGATGGAAGGAATGAGTAAAGAAGAGGCAGAGGCTATGGTTAGAGAAGGAGATCTTGATGGAGATGGTGCTCTTAGTGAGACTGAATTTTGCATCTTAATGGTAAGACTTAGCCCAGGAATGATGGAAGATGCTGAGATTTGGCTTGAGAAATCAATTGATCAAGAGCTAAGCAAATCAAAATCATCAATTTAATTCTCCTTTTTTTTTTTTGTATTATAGATTTTTATAGTTGTTGGAATCCAAAACTCATATTATGTTTCTTCACTTGCTAAGAAATGTTATTATTATCAGTATTGTTGATCAAAATAGTGAGCAACACTAGAACATGGAATAGGCTACAAGACAAGGCATATATTTTATAATTCAGTCAGTCTATTATTTTCTCTATGTGCATATCAAAAATGAAAATTTGGAAAAGGCTGGAATTTCCATATACCTAATGTTAATTGGGAACGGAACATTTGAATGGTACGCAATTAGATGCCAAAAGAATTAAATGTCCAAGTGAGTGGTATACAAAGAAGACAAGAGCAAATAGGTTGACCACAGAGCTGATATTTCACACATGGGACGTAAATCAGACGGAACAAATTGTTCAAATCATAATATAGGGCTTTAATTTGGCTTAAAAGGTGCATTTTGATCTACTTTTTCAAAAGGAAAGAAAAGACTAATTGCTTTAATCTTTTGCAATTTCCACCCCCAAAAATTGATTTCACCTGTAAGATTTAATGCTTAAGTGGGAAAATGATGAGAAAGCAAATACTTCATCGTGGGATCATCAAAAAAGTGACGGCATTGCCAATAATAGATGTTTGAGTGACTGCTGCTGCTGAATATGGCTAGGAAATTTCCAAAAATGTAGCCTCATTTAATAATGAGTAGTGAGCAATGATTGGTATGATATAGACCCCACCAAGCACCAACACTAAAGTCACTACTATATCAACCTCTATTATAAAACACTCGATGGCAAATTATAACAAACAGCAATGTGGCAAAAAACCACTCATATGATAATAACAACTTTCAGAATCTTTATTTTTCTAAATCTTGATTCGAGACCAACTTTCAGAATCACCACCTCCAGAGTCCACACCACCTTATCCAGAGATAATGATGGGAATAAGAAGCTCAACTCCTTTTCGGTAAGAGGCAAGTTAGACCTAAGGATGTAAATGGGGGCGGAACTGACCCACCTCGGCCTCACCCCAGACACATAAAGATACAAAATCATGGCCATTCACATATCCCATTTAATAAGAGTTTGTTTGTGCTTTAGTAACTGACATAAATCAAAATCCAAAGCTGCATAATAAAGTCCTATGGCCTGCGCCAGTCGAATGTTCAAATTTGGATAAAAGCAGTTAAATACCAAGTTCTACTGTCATAATTCACCAATATACTTTGAACATTAATATAGTATTTCTTCAAGACAACAATAAACTAATCAAAACATTTAAGATATATTATCCATGCTCTATAAATCTACTACCCCTATGTAAACCTATAATCAACCACTTTGTATCACTATCACCAGACTGTATCATGTTCAGGTCCTTGATCGGCGAATAGGTGAGCGGCTGCAAGTAGTGAGGTATAAGAAATGAGAACTCAAATATTTGGAAATGAACAAATGAGTTATAGAAAACAGTTATTTAAAACCAAAAGCAATGAACATATCCAACAATATAATTAAACTGGACAGCGCGTGCATAACTACAAACCTGCGATATCTGCCATATTCAGGACTGATGTTTCGACCATAATCGGGACTTCTTCGCCTATCATAGACAGGGCCATTGTATCTGTCGTAAGCTGGGCTTCGGGGTTGACCATAGTCAGGACTTGGACGCCTGCGATACGCAGGGCTAGGTGATCTCCCATAAGGACTATCCCCATGCCTACTGTAACTTCCTCTTCTTGGACTATCATAGCGATCAACTCTCTCATCATCATCCTTGAGAGCATACTCAACAGAGACCACCCTGTCCTGTATCTTGCTGCAAAATTGAAGTGTTTACGTCAGAAGACAAATGGGAAAAACACATAGATGATAGATTCATATCATAAATAACATGAAATACAATTATGATACAAGTTACAACCTTTTCCAAACAGAATAGGTATATATATATATATATTTTACTCACCTCATGTGAGTACACTCAAGCGCCTTGGTAGCATCTTCCTGAGTCTCAAACTGCACAAATGCAAAATTCCGTCTAACCCTAACATGAAGAACCTTTCCATATGGTTCAAAGTGTTTTTCTATATCACGAGCTCTTGTACGAAGAGGGTCGAAGTTGATCACAAACAAAGTTTTTGTAGGCCTCTGATTTGACCTCGATCCATCACGGTGTCGACCACGTTCACCCTGGTAAATTAAGCTCATAAAAATTAAAAGATAAAACAAATTATGTAGTTCAGCCCTTGTAACAGAATTATACAGATCACGCATATCATTGTTAGAAAATAGAAAGTACACACAAAAGCTGACCAATTACAAGACAATCAAACAAATTGTACCTTAGCCCATTCAACGGATAGCTTGCGCTTGTCGTATCCAAATGGCCTATTGTCGAGGGAACGAATAGCATCTTCAGCATCCCGCTCGTCATCAAAATAGACAAAAGCAAATCCTGGAATGGAAAAAAGAATCAAGGATAGAAGAGAAATAAAACACAAGTACATATTATCAAGTCAGCAGGCAATACACAAGCCTTGCTACTTGTCTTCCCTCACACAAACTAAAGAAATACAACACCTGCATATGCGTCAAAGTCTGAAGCACATTAGGCTGTAGAGTCGTTGCAAGAACTAAATCATGTTGGTACATATTAAAATTATAATCCAAGTGGCATACTTCACCATTCAGACAGCACGAGTTCAAAAATGGAAGTCATGGCAAGACATGTTTCAATGCCCATGTTTCAGAAATGGAAGGCATAGCATGACGGATTTCAATGATCCAAAGTTTCAGAAAATGGAAGGCATGGCAAGACAGGTTTCAATGGTCTTCCTATTATCAGAAGTAAGCATGTCCACATTTCATTGGTCCCCTATGAACAATAGTGGTAGGCATGTCAAAATAATTGAGTGATTCCCAATTAACAATTCATGTGATATGGCAACTTTATGCGAAGAGTGACTGAGAGAGTTAGAGACGGATGAGCGAGTGAGGAAAATGCAGAGTGTTGATCTGTGAGTAAAGAAGACGGATGAGCAAGTGAGGAAAATGCAGTGTTGCTATCTGTGAATAAAGGAGAGCAGGCAATCAGGAAGGTTTGCTTTCCAAAATTATATTTTTTTGCACAGATGTTGGCGAGCCAGATAGAAGCTCAACTCATTTTCCCTTAGCAGAAGAAGATCCTGCGTCAAAAAAAAATCTTAAACATGGAGGTTTTCTCCAAAGAAAAAAAGCATACTTGCCGTGTCAATTCCTCTTCCCCAAGGAATAGGTACTGCGGATATATATACATACTGCATAAGTAGTAATATATCCATGTGAACTGCACTTAATAAAATAGCTTCTCTAGTAAAAAAATCATTAATTGACAGATGGGCCCTTAGCCGGGTACCAGAAGCAGCGGCAACTAAAGCTTGTCACCTTGATCAACCGACAAAGGCCTAGAATTTGTTTTTACATAATGTAAAATTAAATCAAAGATGAAAGGATATAACAAACAGCATTCTCCATGGAAGACAGAAAAAACCGTTAAGAAACAATCAATAAACAATGAAAAAGGAAATAAGTAAACAAAATCTAAGAAAACAAGTCCCTTGTTGAGCTCGAATCGTGACCAAGACATTGGGCTGGTGTACAAGCATACATAAATTTGAAATTTCTAAGTTATCCCTACGTTTGAGCACTCTACCACACGCCAACCTTAGCAATCTTCGAAAGAGAACCAAAAAAAAAAAAACCATATTTAAAAAGATTTCTTACCAGATTTCATGTCGACACGCTCGACCCTCCCGTACTTGGAAAAAAGGCGCTCCAACTCCGATTGGCGAGTATCATACTCAAAATTCCCAACAAATATCGGCCTCATTATTTTGACGAAATTCCCCTATGACAAAAACCCTACACAAACCAAAATATTCAATTAAGGAACAGTAACATACTAATATGAATACTATGAAATTTATAGGATTTTATGATATCGGTAGGGTTTTAGATTTCATAAACTCTAAACCTTAACCCATATTAATGGTGAAAGTTTAAAGGACACCTTATTAATCAAATCAAATGTCTGTAACGAGAAATACCAAAAACCCTAAGGGGCTGTTCTTAGTTTGATTCGATTTTTATAGAACCTTGAATTATGGCTGACTTTTTAGGAAAATAGTCCCTAACTTAGCGGGGCATACTCTCTTCACCATCCGATCTTAAAATGACCGACGTGGCACGATCTTAAGATTTGGGCCTTCATAATGGGCTCGGGAGTTGTACTCTGGATCCCCTTGTACTCAGTTTGGCATTTATGCTTGGCCCGATAAGATTTTAGGAGAAATCAATAATAATCTCTTTCACAACGTTTTCTGTGTTATTTTTTTTTTTTTTGGTAATAAGATAATATTTGGTTTTGAGGAATTCTTTCATTATTTTAATTATTAAAAGGGATTTTTTTAGGAATATACTAAATTATGTAACTTTTACAAAAATGACGTTTTTTTTAAAATGAAAACAAAATGACGTGACACGTCATTGTCTTCCCCACCATAATCTTCAACCAGAGAAACGGCTGAACCTAAAAAACTGGAATCACGCGCCTGATTCCTAACCTACAAACGAATTATATATAATCCTCAATCTTCATTTTAAACCTCATTCGAAACCAAGAACATATCTAGAAAAATATCGCACAGTCGCAAATCTCCACCACCAAAATATCGCACAGTCGCCTAAACCTCCATTGATGAAACCTTCTTAGCTTCAACCTTCAACGAATTACCATAAAAACGTCAACTATATATACGGAAACTTAACATAACAAAAATAACGTTATTTTTGAAAATAATTGTCAAAATAAGGTGGCCCATGAAAATTTCCCTTATTAAAATTGGTTAAAATTTTGAGTTAGGCATTATTTTTTTTTAAGTACCTTTATAAATTGAATGGTGGAGAAGAATAAAAGAAAAAAGGAGAGACACGACACGAGATTAAACATTGGGTAATTACAAATGTAGAGCATTTGCGAATAACTTATAATAATTAAGAAAAAACTTCCGTGATGAAGGAATAAATTCTCATATACATATAAGAAAAAGGTTTTGTTTTGTTGTTTTTTTGAGAGAGAATAATAAAAAAAGATAGCTATGTCAGGCCTCACCCATATTTAAAAAGCCCGCAATAATATGTGAGTGCTGTGTCGGTCCATAGAAAGATATGAATCATTTTGTGTTTTGTGTAAGCTTAGCATGACCCGTAAGTTTATATTTTCGTGTTATGTTTTACTTGGGTGGACATGTTTTCTTATAGGGCTTGAATTCACGCTCCACTTTCCTATTATTTTTGGGTTAATTTCACAAATACACAAAAACAACAAAATACGGTTTCACGGAATTTTAAACATTTTTACGATTTTTTTGATTTTATTTACATAAAATACGGTCTTTTATGTTGAAATTTTGTTCATTTGTTGTTAATTTTTTTGTTATATGTATGTTATTTTTTGTTGTTTTTTTGTTGTTATTTTAATATTATTTTCATGTTACTTTTATGTTGTTTTCCTGTTGATTTTATGTTGTTTTCGTGTTATTTTTTAGAAAACCGTGAAAATGTAAAAAAAAAAAATATTCTTTGAACGTAAAAATGTAAATATTTTACAAAAAATTGTGCCTTATGTAATTATTCCATTATTTTTTACAATTAATGAGTTAATCACTAAATTATATATATTTTTTATAGTTTCAAATATTTTTATATAATTTTTTGAGGAGTGATAAGGAGACTCTCTATTTTACTCTCTTTTGTACGAGGAAATTACATTGTATATCCCTTTTACTTTACTTGTTTTAATTTTTACTTCTATTTTCATATTTTTTAAAATATAACCACTTTTATAGATGATGTCCCTATTAGACCCCTTAGGTTAATGTAAATTATATGCTAGACTTAAGTAGAGAGTGAGGGTATACTAGGCTACTCACTCAAAAAGTGGGTAAATCTTAATAAAAAAAATAATATGAGGGTATTTTTGATTAATGAATACAAAAAAAAAGGTATTTTATAATTTATCCCATTTTGTACTCTCTCTTTGATGTAAGAGGAAATTACACTCTATACCATTTTTATATTGTCCTCTTTTATTTTTACCCTCTTTTTTAAAGTCTATCATTTTTACCTCTTTTTTTAAATATTGTACCAATTTTGCCTCTGTCATTTCAAGATACTCTCCATGTGACTCTCTTATGTTAGGGTATTTTGGGTACAATACATATAAAAAGAGGTATGTTTCAAATAAATATAAAATTAGAGGTAAATTTGATTAATTGATTAATAAAAGGGGTATTTTTCAATTTACCCCTTGATGTAATTACAAATGTCAAATTTTAAGTAAGGTTTATTTTTGTTTAATATTTAGTTATGATATTCTAATGTTATTACAATTATACCTGAAAAACCGTGTTTTTGCAAATGTCAGTTGTATATGTGAAATTATAAAAACTGTAAACGTTTGCAGCAGCAGAAAGTAATTCTGCTACAGCAAAACTGAACAGGCAGAATATAAAATATTTTGCAGAAAAATAAATAACTTGACACAAGAGATTTATACGTGGTATCAGTGTTCTCACGAACACTCCTAGTCCACGGGGCCACGCCCAGAGAATGAAATCAATTAATAAAGTATCAAAATTACAAAGACAATTGACTTAAACAAGTTTAGACTCCCTCTAAAGTATTGCCGCAATCCTTTGTAATCCACTTTATGAATCTGACTTCTTGAAACACCTTCAAGCCCGAACTCCCTTCGTCTTTGAAGTGTGAGTGCTTACTTCCTCCCGAAGTAAGGCTTTAGCAAGTCTTCTCCCGAAGACCAAGTGCTTACTTCCTCCCGAAGTAAGGCTTAATCAAGTCTTCTCCCGAAGACCAATCTCTTGTTCAGTCAAGTAGTTCTTCACAACCTCTAGGATAGAGTAAGAACAGAAATAGAACAACTAGAACCTAGGTGAACAACTAGGCTCTCACAAAACAAAGAAACACTCTCTTCTCACAAAAGATAAATGCAAAAAATGAATAATGGAAGAGGTAATTCGAATGGTTGCTCTCTAGGCTCTATTTATAGATCATAGAAACCAAAGAGGCAACCACAAGTTCGAATTAGCAGCTGTACAAAAACTTTCCAAAAACAAACACGATCTGCTACATCAGATTCGGTTGCTGACGAAGCAGATCTGCCCAGAAACAGGAAACTTACTAAAATCGGGTCCGATCTTCTTTCAAAGCTTGATTCCTGCCAAAAACAGATTAGATATTCTGATTGTATCAAGATACAATCGAAATCAATAAGGAAAAGGCAATAAACAAAGTTTCCCTAAAAAAGGACAACTTTCCAAAAGAGAATTCCTTCTCTTTTGAGAAGTTTTCAACAAAGGAAAGTTCAGCTGAAAGTGCAACTTTCCAAACAAGGAAAATGGCAACTAAAACCGAATAAAAGAGGTAAGATTTCGAAAATGAATGCAAGTCAATCTTACCATAAAAAGGAAAAATTATTTTGTCACCTAACTTGCCAAAAAAAGGACTTTACAATCTCCCCCTTTGGCACTTTAGATGAACAAAATAATTTTTTCCATAAAGTACCTGCAATGCAAAGTTAGCAAGAGCAAACGATACTACTCCCCCTGAGTAACACAATCGAATATCACAACAAAACCAAAAAAAATGCTAACTTTAAATAATAAGAAACATTAAGTTCACAGGTACTAACACACCACAACTCCCCCTAAAAAAGAGGGTCCAGAGTTGGGCAACAAACCAAAAAATAAATATCTCTCCCCCTTTTTGTTTATCGGAGGGCCAAAGTAAACAAAGAACAAAAATAGACCAAAGTTTAAGTAAAAAGAAACAAACTATAACACTTTAATTTTTGGAGAGTTTAATCAAGGTGGTCAGTTGCCTGGACATGTCAAGCTGGACATCAGCCATTGCTTCAAGACGAGTGTACACATTCGAAGTTCGGACTTGACTTCCGGGAGCTCTGCGGCAGCGGAGCCGAACTTGCACCGGCGAAGCGCAGCAGCACCAGCCTTTGGCCGTTTTTGGAACACACCATCAAAATATTCAGAAGGTTGGAATGTAGGGCCAGTGATGGGAGGATCCAGAGTTTCATGTTCTTGGGCCACATTCTTCTGAGAAGATAAAACCTTATAGATGAGATTTGGAAATACAAGTTTGAAGGTTGGCTTTTTACCTCTTCGAAAGGAGACAATCTGGTTGAGAATATGAGAAGCTAGATCAATGGAAGTTCCAGAGGTGATGCGGTATAGGAGTGTAGCCACTTCTTGAGACACCACGGTCTTGTTCGAATTTGGAACCCAATTGCTTAGTGCAAACCGCATAAGGGAAGCATGAGCAAAAGTGAGGTGAGTAATTCGAAGACTCTCCCCTGGTTTCAATTCTGAACGAGCTCCAGTGAGTTCAGAGTGCATCAAGTCACGATCCATGGACATCACAGCATTGGAAACATTCTCAGGCAATTGCAGAGCCTGAGCAATGTCCTTTTCAGAAAAAGAGAACCAGTGACCTCTAACATACACTCTTCTATACAGTCTAGAGTTCTCATCAAGGAAATCATCAGTAAGATTAGCATAAAATTCTTTAACAATGTTAGCAATGAATCCAATAAAACCAGTAAGAGTGTGTTCCCATTGATGAAATTGAATGAACTTTACAATACCATACACACGATGGGCATGCAAATCATAATTCCTCTCACTTTCAAACTTACGAGTTGCATAAAGATTCCAGTCACGCTCATTGTCTCGGTAGTAAAAAGTTGGACAGCCAGAGATAGAGGAAGGGATATTACCAGATGGAGGATCTTCCATGGGCTGCTTGCCTTTGGCAGCAGCAGAGGCCTTTGCTGCAGAAGCAGTTTTTGAACGAGGAGGCTCTGGCTCGAGTTCTGTGTCTTCACTGTCCTTCTCAGTATGCAGAGATACTGATTTGTCTGAAGAGACTTCCATTGGATCCTCTTCTTCTGAACTGGAACTTGAGGAAGCCGAGGGAGGATTAGTCTTGAGTTTCTTCTTGGCTGGAGGAGCAGTCTTTTCTCGAGATTGAGAGGCTTGAAGTTCTTTCTCAGCCGAGGCTTCTTTGGGCTCGAGTTCGAGTGGAAGGGCTCTGTTGGAGTGGTGCCGGCCATTGATGCAGCGGGAGGAGGAATGTGCCCAATGGAGGAGGAGATTCCTTCGAGGATTCAGAAGAGGAAGTCCAGGTGCGATAGGGCCTTACAGATTTGCGAGCAACTTGCTTGGGTGGACGTTTTGGCTTCACGGCTTGAGATTCACGCTGAGGAAGCGATGAATCTCCAGGCTTTGCAACAGCAGGAGGAGGAACTGAGGCAGCAGGGGGTGCACTAGAAGGAGTTGGAACAGTTTCTTCTAATTTTTTAGAGTGCCCTAGATTCTTGGTTCTCACCATTTTGAAACCGAAAGTTATAAGATGAATAGTGTTTGACAGAGAAACAAGAAAGGGGGTTCGGGTAGGTGGTGAAATAAGTGACAAAATTTGGTTTATATAACCTTGGAATCAAAACAAGAAAAAGGAAACCAATTTTGAAAATTCAAAAGGAAACCGCCAGCCCATGAACCAAAAGAGGAAACCGCCCACTTCTCAACTCCTTTCCCCTTTCCTTTTTTTTTTTTTTTTAAAAAAAAAAAAAATAAAAGGAAACTAGAAATGCCAACAAATTTTTCCAAAAATAAAGCAATCTTTCAAGAATAAAGACACATTACCATATAAAGATTAATCTTTACTTGGAAAAATATCATAATAAATCAAAGAAAGAATGAATGTTGATACTTACCATTTATGCACAAGATTTTCCTTGACCATGAGGCAAGTCACACGCCTCCCTCTTTTTTTTTTTTTTTTTTTTATTTTAAAATAAAATCGAAACTAAAAAAAATAATGTGTACAGTGAGTATATGTGATTCGAATCAAGCAGAGAAATTAAATATCATTGACAATTGACAAAGTAGATTACATGTTATGCTTTCAAGGAAAATAACTAATTAGAATCTCATGAGATGATCATACTTAATTGATGTTGAGGAAAAAGATATGCATGTTACTGAGAATTGTGAACCAGGATTATTAATTTAATTTTAATAGAGGAGACTTACAGAGTTGAACACACTTGTCAGACATAAGTGTGTGCAGTGAAAATAGGATCATTGTCCTTGGCATGATTTTTCATTTTCGCCTTTTTCAAATTGATCCCGCAACTGGATGCTTTCACACCATACTGAAGGTAGCCCTTTTCTATGGTAGTGCATCCTCATCATAGTTGCTAATTACAATGTTCCAGCTTACTCATCAGATGGCTTTCACACTTCAGTATGGGTAGCTCTATTCCAGCAAGGGGCCTGACAAGCATGAAACAAAAATTGCTCAACTCTGTATAAGAACATTATTTAATCCTGCGGACACAAATAAAGAGTAACATGAATCTTTTAACACAACATCACAAAGTATGATCAGGCAGAGATCCTAACTAATTATATTCCAAAAGCATAAACATGATTTGTCAAAAACAATGATAGAAGATTTAGAGCTAGAGAAGAATCACACAACACTATTGTACACGAATGATGAACAGATAGAATTAAACAATGCAAACTCCCAAAGACTTTCTGAGGGAGTCAAAGCGACTTGCATCTAGGGCCTTTGTGAAAATATCAGCTAATTGTTTTTCAGTATCAACATATTCTAATTGCAATGATTTATTTTCAACAAGTTCCCTAATAAAGTGGTGTCTTATATCAATGTGCTTTGTTCTAGAGTGTTGAACAGGATTTTTGGAAATATTTATGGCACTAGTATTGTCACAAAAAATAGTCAAAACACCCAAATCAAACCCATAATCAATCAACATTTGTTTCAACCACAATAGTTGAGTGCAACAACTGCCAGCAGCTATGTACTCAGCTTCGGCAGTGGATAAGGAGATGGAATTCTGTTTCTTGCTATGCCAAGATACTAGGTTATTCCCAAGAAAGAAGCACCCTCCACTTGTGCTCTTTCGATCATCAGCATTTCCTGCCCAATCTGCATCACTAAAACAAGCAAGATTTGAATTGGTATCTTTCGAGTACCAAATTCCATAATCAGGAGTGCTATTAACATATCTAATAATCCTTTTTACAGTTGATACATGAGATTCCATAGGATTACTTTGATATCTAGCACACACTCCCACACTGTAACATATATCAGGACGACTAGCAGTTAAATACAAGAGACTTCCAATCATGCTACGATAGAGTGTAGTGTCTACCTTTACTCCATTCTCATCTTTTGTTAATTTCAGAGTGGTGCTCATAGGAGTACTTACCTGCTTAGCCGATTCAAGGCCAAATTTCTTGACAAGGTTCTTAGCATACTTGCTTTGAGATACAAATGTACCTCCTTCCATTTGTCTCACTTGAAGACCCAGAAAGAAATTAAGCTCACCAACCATGCTCATTTCAAATTCACTTTTTATTTGATCAACAAATACCTGCACTTCATGGTTAGATGTAGAACCAAAAACTATATCATCAACATAAATTTGAGCAATGATAAAATCAGATTTTATATGTTTGATGAAAAGAGTTTTATCCACACTACCTCTGTGATAGCCATGAGAAAGTAAAAATTGAGTCAACCTTTCATACCAAGCTCGAGGAGCTTGTTTCAGACCATACAAAGCTTTTTCAAGTTTGTATACATGGTCTGGAAATTGAGGATCTTCGAATCCTTTTGGTTGCTCAACATAAACTTCCTCATTCAAAATACCATTTAGGAAGGCAGATTTCACATCCATTTGAAACGAGCTTCTTTAATATTGAGAATACAAGCAATACATAAAAGTAAACGTATTGATTCTAATCTTGCAACAGGAGCAAAAGTTTCATCAAAATCAATACCTTCTACCTGAGTGTACCCTTGTGCCACCAAACGAGCCTTGTTTCTCACAATTGTACCGAACTCATCACTTTTATTTTTAAATAACCACTTTGTTCCAATAACATTTATACCTTTTGGTCTTCGGACCAAAATCCATACCTTGTTGCGAACAAATTGGTTGAGTTCCTCTTGCATTGCATTGAGCCATTCCTCAAAGGTCATGGCTTCCTTCACATTTTTCGGTTCATATTGAGAAACAAAGCAAAGAAAGCTGATTAAATTAATGTACCTTCTGCGAGTTACCATGCTTTCTTCAGGATTTCCAAGGATGAGATCTTTTGGATGATTCAGTTTGACTCTGGTGCTTGGTTCTTTCTGAATAGAGTCAGTGATGATGTTTGGATGAGTCAAGATAGACGGTTCTGGTTCTCCAGTTTCAGTTGCAGCAGCAGATTCGTCATTTGCAGCATCAGCAATGGGTTCTGCTGCATCAGGATCTGTTGTTACAACTTTTGGAGGAAGATCCATGAGACTATCTATCTTGGCTTCTGTGGAAAACTCTGAAAAATCTCTAAAATCATCAACAACCACATTAGCTGATTCCAAAACAGTTTGAGTTCTCATGTTATAAACACGATAAGCTCTACTGTTTAAGGAATATCCAATAAACACACCAACATCACTTTTAGCATCAAATTTACCAATATGCTCACGATCTCTATAGACATAACACACACATCCAAAAACATGAAAATGACTTACATTGGGGCGCTTACCTTTCCAGATTTCATAAGATGTTTTTGAGGTACCTGGACGAATAAACACTCTGTTTATTATGTAGCAAGCTGTGTTAATAGCTTCAGCCCATAATCGCTTTGTCAACTTCTTGCTATTTAACATCACTCTTGCCATTTCCTGCAAAGTTCGATTCTTCCTCTCAACAACTCCATTTTGTTGAGGAGTTTTGGGAGCTGAAAATTCATGAGTTATACCTGTAGACTTGCAAAAATCATCATACACAGAATTTTCAAACTCCTTACCATGATCACTTCGAATTCGAACAATTTTCCCAATATTACAACCTTTCTCAACTCTTAATCTCAGACACAGAGTTTTAAAGGCATCAAAAGTGTCAGATTTTTCTCTTAAGAAATCTACCCAAGTAAAACGAGAGAAATCATCAACACACACAAAGATATATCGTTTACCATTCAAACTTTCAACTTGGATTGGACCCATAAGATCCATGTGAAGCAATTCCAATACCTTTGAGGTATTGATATCGAACACGAGCTTGTGAGTGATTTTTAATTGCTTCCCAAGTTGACACGGTTCACACTTACCTTCACTTTCCTTGCCAAGCTTGGGAAGACCTCGAACAATACCTGCATTTGACAGTTTTTTCAGGTTTTTAAAATTAATATGCCCAAGCTTGGCATGCCACAGATCTGTGGTGTTGTTGATAGCTGAGTGACAAGTAAACACAGGGGTTAGAGTGTAACAGTTATCATTGGATCGAAATCCTTGCAAGATACATTCATTGTCATCATTCATAACATAACAATGATCACTATCAAAAGAAACAGTAAACCCTTGATCACAGATTTGACTGATGCTAAGTAAATTAGCCCTCAGTCCTTCAACTAACATTACATTTTTCAGTCTAGGTAACCCTTCAAAATTTAGAGTTCCCATACCAACAACTTTTCCTGATAAGCCATTACCAAAAGTGACTTCTCCACATTGCATAGGCCGTATGTTAGTCAAAAAATCCTTGTCACCTGTCATATGTCTAGAGCAACCACTGTCAAAATACCACATTTGAGATGCAGCAGTTTTATCAGAAAAACCAGCTAGACACTTCTTTTTCACCCATATTTGTTTCAAACCTTTATGTTTCTTTTGAGATTTTTTCAAATTATCAAAATAATTTGTTTTAAACAGGTTGTTCAATGTGAAACATTTAGGTCTGATATGTCCTTTTCTACCACAAAAATGACAAATGGGAACAAATCTTTTTACCTGAGATCTTACCCTTTTCGAAAATCCTGGAGATTTTACAGCATCAGAAGCTGTTCTTGCTGCCACAGGCTGTGAAACTGTTACGGCAGAGTTTGTAGCCTCATGGTGATTCGTTGGAACACTAGCTTTTACAAACTTCGTGACTCCAGAACTTTCTATTCCATTAGAACCAAGGCCTCCAAAACCTCTCTGACCTGCATTCTGAGCTTTTTCAAAAATAGAAGATCCAGGATTAAGCATTTGAACATTTTTCTTAAAGTTTTCAAGTTCCTTCTTCAATAGAGAGATTTTTTCATCTTTATCACAAACACTTGTCTCATATTCTTTTATTTTCAACTCACACATTTCAATCTGATGAGACAATTTTTTATTCAATTTATTCAACTCTCTATTTTCAGAAGCAACCTGAATCCATTTTTCATACATGACTTTGTATGATTCAAATAAAGAGATTCTTCACAGATTTCAGACTCATCTGAATCTGATTCCTCTTGTTTGGTGGTATTATTCAGACATACCAATCTATCTTTCACCTGTGAATCACATAACACATTAGTCATAACAGAGGTTAGGGCAACATTTTCAGTAATATCTTCATCACTTTCGGTTTCATCATCACTCCAAGTGACATTGAAACTTTTCTTATTCTTTTTCAAAGTGTTTGCACACTCAGATTGAATATGCCCAAAACCTTCACATTCCCTGCACTGAATTCCCTTTTTGTTAGAGACAGAAGGTTTAATGAAAGTATTACCTTTTGAACCTTTCGAAATATTCTTTTTATTTCCCATCTTCTTCATATATTTCTGAAAATTCTTAGTTAATAAAGCAATCTCATCATCACATTCACTATCAGAATTTTCATTATCAGCAACTTTCAAAGCAATACTTTTACCTTTATCAGCAATGGATTTGGGTTTGTCCTTTTGTTTAATCTGTTGATTTAATTCAAAAGTACGTAAGGAACCCATCAATTCTTCCACTTTCATAGTGCTAAAATCTTTAGCTTCCTCCATTGCCAAAAGTTTCGTATCAAATCTTTCAGGAAGAACTCTAACAATTTTTCTCACAAGAACAGAGTCATCAAGCTTTTCTCCAAGAGCAAAATATTCATTAGCAATGTCAGATAATTTTTCATAGAATTCAGTTAAAGTTTCATTATCAGACATTCTAAGTTCATCAAATTTAGTTTGAAGCATGATAAATCTAGATCTTTTCACATCAGAAGTTCCTTCAAACTGAGTTTGAAGAATCTCCCAAGCTTCCTTAGCAGAAACACAAGATGATATAAGTTTAATGTAACCCTCACCTACACCATTAAAGATAGCATGCAAGGCTTTGCTATTGTAGGCAGATAGTTTATCATCTTCAATAGACCATTCCAGTTCAGATTTTATAATAGTATTACCTGAAGAATCTGTCTCAACTGGAGGAGACCAACCTGATAGAACCATTCTCCACGCCTTCTCGTCTTGAGATTTGATGAAGGCTCTCATTCTAACTTTCGAGTAAGGATAGTTAGAGTCATTAAGCAATGGTGGTCTAGAAATAGAACTTCCTTCTGCAAAAAATGACATTCTAACAAAAACGTTATAGGACCACACTAAGAGTTTAGTGTCCTGCTCTGATACCAATTGAAAAACCGTGTTTTTGCAAATGTCAGTTGTATAAGTGAAATTATAAAAACTGTAAACGTTTGCAGCAGCAGAAAGTAATTTCGCATACAAAGAAACCGAACAGGCAGAATATAAAATATTTTGCAGAAAAATAAATAACTTGACACAAGAGATTTATACGTGGTATCAGTGTTCTCACGAACACTCCTAGTCCACGGGGCCACGCCCAGAGAATGAAATCAATTAATAAAGTATCAAAATTACAAAGACAATTGACTTAAACAAGTTTAGACTCCCTCTAAAGTATTGCCGCAATCCTTTGTAATCCACTTTATGAATCTGACTTCTTGAAACACCTTCAAGCCCGAACTCCCTTCGTCTTTGAAGTGTGAGTGCTTACTTCCTCCCGAAGTAAGGCTTTAGCAAGTCTTCTCCCGAAGACCAAGTGCTTACTTCCTCCCGAAGTAAGGCTTAATCAAGTCTTCTCCCGAAGACCAATCTCTTGTTCAGTCAAGTAGTTCTTCACAACCTCTAGGATAGAGTAAGAACAGAAATAGAACAACTAGAACCTAGGTGAACAACTAGGCTCTCACAAAACAAAGAAACACTCTCTTCTCACAAAAGATAAATGCAAAAAATGAATAATGGAAGAGGTCATTCGAATGGTTGCTCTCTAGGCTCTATTTATAGATCATAGAAACCAAAGAGGCAACCACAAGTTCGAATTAGCAGCTGTACAAAAACTTTCCAAAAACAAACACGATCTGCTACATCAGATTCGGTTGCTGACGAAGCAGATCTGCCCAGAAACGGGAAACTTACTAAAATCGGGTCCGATCTTCTTTCAAAGCTTGATTCCTGCCAAAAACAGATTAGATATTCTGATTGTATCAAGATACAATCGAAATCAATAAGGAAAAGGCAATAAACAAAGTTTCCCTAAAAAAGGACAACTTTCCAAAAGAGAATTCCTTCTCTTTTGAGAAGTTTTCAACAAAGGAAAGTTCAGCTGAAAGTGCAACTTTCCAAACAAGGAAAATGGCAACTAAAACCGAATAAAAGAGGTAAGATTTCGAAAATGAATGCAAGGCAATCTTACCATAAAAAGGAAAAATTATTTTGTCACCTAACTTGCCAAAAAAAGGACTTTACAATACCATTCTAACTAAATTATTTTATAATAACTAGATATTTATTATAATCTAATTTTTTCATTAATTTTTTATTTTTACTTAATTATAAGCAAACAATATATATTTAGAAGAAAAAAATAATCACATTAAAAAAATTAAAAAAAAAATACAATACATATATTTAAATTATACATAGATTAATTGCAAGATTTTATTTTTTTAAAAGTAAAAATTATATTAAGTTAATGTATACAAAAGTTAATACAATTAAAAAAAATCAATGACTTAAAACTATTATTATTAATTTTTTTGTACTATTTTATATTTTATTACTTCTTTTATTATACAGTATTAATTTTTTTTCAGATTGATGACTCTATTTTTTAAGTTATTTTTTATTCTTCTTAACAAGTAAAAATTCGCTCCACTAAAATATAGTATTTTTCAAATATTTTTTGTTAGAGATTTTATAACAATGGAAGAAAATCAAAATATTACAACTCTATTGTAATACAATACAAGGACCAACAAAGAGATTAAATAAATGTTACAACAACATACTATACAATATATATACACTATATATATTATATATAAGAAATGTAGAAGAAGATAAGAACACATGCAATATAAAATATGTATATATATAATAAGAGAATAATATATATATATATAAACACTCACTCACAACCTTGAGTGTTGTTAGGCTAGAATTAGTCTAAGTTTCGGGTCGTATTTTCGGTTAGTTTTCACTCTTTGTTTCTAGTTTTAGGGCTATATTACGCTTGATTCTTTTGTTTCAGGTCCTCGGGCATTTAAAGAAAGTATGTACAAGAATTGAGGAAAAACGGTGAAAGAATCGAGAAGAAAAACCAAAATTGGTGTTTCTGCCTATTCCCGTCGCGACGGGGGATTTGCCAGTCGCGACGGGAACTTACAGAAAGTTTCAAAAATTCAATGCTGAACTCCCGTCGCGACGGGGGGATTTGCCAGTCGCGACGGGAACTGACAGAAAGTCTCGAAAATTCTCTGCTTAACCCCGTCGCGACGGGGATTGTGCCAGTCGCGACGGGGACCCTGTTGACGGGATTTTTGGGCAATTTCATAATTTCACGAATTTTGAATATGAGAATTGGTTTAAATAGCAAGGGTTCGTGAAAAATAGAGAGGATTCAGAATTGGAACCCTAAAAACAAAGGAGGAGGCTAGAAGAGCGGCTTGTGGCGACCCGGATCAATTGCTTCAACTAGTTCTTTCTCTTCTCTTTAATTTTTCTATTTCAATGTTAATTATGGATTTGATTATGGATGCTTTGAACTAAACTCCTATTTAGGGAGAATGATGAATGTTGTTTAAGTTTTTCCTAGTTAATGATTAATTGCCATTCCTCCATCTTGATTGTGAATACTATTCATATTTGTGTTTAATTTCCATGTGCAAGATTGATCACCTTTTACATGTTTTATGATCTCAATTCGAAATCTGAAAAGTGAGAATTGAGAATGCTAAAATTGGATAGTCTAGGTTTTGATGTGAAACGAAAGTATTTACATAGCCTTTGTGACATTTAGATTATTGCTTAATGCTGATTTCATGTTAGTTTAATTAAGAGATTAATTAGAGAGCATGAGATTTAGAACCTAGAAGATCTGAAAAGAGCTAGGTTAATTCATAATCTGTCATTCACTTCAAGAGAAGGATAGCAATTAGACATTAACATTGGTAACTTAACAACAGGATTCGTCTCCCTATTTTCTTATCTTGATTAATCTTCCTTTTGTTAGTTTTAATTTTCTGAATTGTTTTATTTAATTCATAAAAAGTATTCTTTTACCAGATAGAATCAATAGTATAGTTTAGTAGTAATTAATCCAATTCCCTGTGGTTCGACCTCACTTGCGTGAGTATACTACTTGATTGCGTGCACTTGCGTAGTAATTTATAAATTTCAGCAACAAGTTTTTGGCGCCGTTGCCGGGGAATTGTATAAAGATTGATATTACATAAAATTATACTAACTTCTACTTTGGTTAATTATTTTTGCTTATTTCTAATCTGTTTCTTTTAGATTAAATTTTGTAATATTATTAAAAATTAAATTTTGTTCTAATTTGGTTTTTCTTTTTAGTTTTAGTATTAATTTTGTTGTTTCAAATTTTTATCTTTTAATTACTAATTTAGTTTTATTTTTTTTTTAATTTTACTAATGTTTTACTTATGAGTTTGACCTGCAAGACAAATCCAGATGCTATATCTTGAGGATTTTGCCCAACAACACAATGAACCATTCTATTCTGCTTGGAGGAGATTTAAAGAGCTTGGAGAGAGATGTTATCCCACTTTTTCAAGTGGATGTTTTACGTGGCTCTTTTATAATGGACTTGATGATGAAACAAAAATTTGGGTGGATTATGGAGCAGAGGTTACTGGAGAGCCTTTGTTAAGGAGAGGCCATGAAACAATAAATCTGTTGAATGATATGGCAGATTTTGATTATGATTGGCATTGGAATCCAACACTTCAAGGTTGGAGTCATCAATACCCTCCTTATTGTCCAAACTCACCCCAACCAATTGAAGAAGAGGAGGATCTACTATCACTTCCAAAAGAGATTAATCGCTTGGCGGACATGGTAAAAGCTCTATGTGATAATTTAATGGTGCAGGATTCAGAGAGTTTTAAGGATAATAACTCAAATAACGAAAGTTATGAGAGTAGTTTGAATATAGTAGAAGCACCATCAGATGAATACATAGAAGAGACTGAGCCTAGAATTGAAGAGAAAGAATCCTTTGAAGTGGTTGAAAATTTGGATACATTGGAAGCTTGCTCAACAAATGATGAACTCAATTTGGTGAATGAAGAAACATCCATCCTCAATGATGAAATTATTGAAGATCAAATCATAGTCAAGGATGTGGATGGTCATGAGGAAACTGAACAACCAATTGAGAGGTTATTTGAGAAAAGCAAGAAAGAGGTGCCATTGGTGGTAGAAGAATCACTTGTAGTTGTTGATTTGAGGTTGTCAACACCACTATATTATGAACCACCAATGGACCCTTATTTTCCACTAATGCCGCATTCTCCATATTGTATTCTCTTCGAGTTACCAAAGGCTTCTCCTCAAGCACATCATCCAAAGTCTTGTGTTGTTGGTGCTGACTTTTGTTCAAACTCATCGCTTGCCAAGCTTGAAGGCGAGTGCAACAATAATTTTCAAGTTTTCTTGCATGACGCTTATTACGGGCGTCAACCGCTTGTTGATGTGGCGCGCAGGTAAGTATCTCTCAACCACAATTTTATTTTAACACATTGGGGACAATGTCATATTTAGTTTGGGGGGAGAGATTTAGAAATTTTATTTTCTGCACTTTAATTTTCTGTGTTAGTTTTTTTTTTCTGTTTTAGTTAAGGATGGCAATAAGTTTGACGATAATTGTATACTGCTGATTAGTGTGATGTGTTCTGAAATTGTAAAATAACTGTGTGCTTAATTCTGTTAACTCTTTGGATTAGTTTGGATGCTTAGAAACCTGTGTTTATCTGAAAAAAAAAATATTCAATCTGTGAAAATTGTTATAATTGTTTTACTATGGTTTGTGGTAAGATTGACAGGATAGTTTAGAACTTGCATGTTTATTCTTTTGAGACGAAATCCTTGATGGTGTTCAATTGGAATATGACTTAGGCATTTGTTGGATAGTTTGAGCCTTTCAAGCCTACCGTAATAATGTGTATCCCTAGTTAACCTTTTGAGCCTAAACCTATTATGTTTTTCACCCATCGAAAAAATTGCAACCACACTATTAATTTTTCTTCACCATGTTATCTATGATATCATAAGCTACGTAATTAGTTTGGGGGAGGAGAAACATTTAGTGTGAGGAAATAGTGAGAGGGAAAAAGAAAAAAACTTGTAAGATTGAGAAGAGGAAAATTGTGTAATTCATTGTCACTGAAAAAAAAAAAGAAATATGATGAAAAAAAAAAACACAATAAAAAGTAAGAATATGTGTGAAAAAATTTCAGTGATGTTGAAAAATAATAGAGACGTCTTCTATCAATCTTGGTAAACCTGGGAATATTATGGGATCTTAGAAAAAGAAAAGTAAGAAGCTTGTGGGTTCGGTTTGTGTGCTTATGATATCTTGAGCCAAAATTGTCTTTTGCCTATCTCTGAATATCTGAGCCATACTGCCTAAAGCCTTGAAAAGACCTAATGATTCCAAAGAATACTGTCAACATTAGTGGAGAAAGGTAAGCATGCAAGCTTATGAGTTATCGGGTTGTGGAACTGTTAGAAAGAGTAAAGCTTTTATAACAATGTTTCATATTTGAATAAATTTTTGCAGTTGTACATAGTGTTATAAACCGAGCATCCAAATAAATTGTTAGAGTTGGTAGAATTGAAATTCTAGTTTGAGCAATAGAAGAGAACATCACATGAGGCAGTAGTATTATGATTATCTGATAGCGTAGTTAGTAGTTAGTAGCATTCATCTTACTCGAGGGCGAGTAAGAATCTAGTTTGGGGGAATTTGTTAGGCTAGAATTAGTCTAAGTTTCGGGTCGTATTTTCGGTTAGTTTTCACTCTTTGTTTCTAGTTTTAGGGCTATATTACGCTTGATTCTTTTGTTTCAGGTCCTCGGGCATTTAAAGAAAGTATGTACAAGAATTGAGGAAAAACGGTGAAAGAATCGAGAAGAAAAACCAAAATTGGTGTTTCTGCCTATTCCCGTCGCGACGGGGGATTTGCCAGTCGCGACGGGAACTTACAGAAAGTTTCAAAAATTCAATGCTGAACTCCCGTCGCGACGGGGGGATTTGCCAGTCGCGACGGGAACTGACAGAAAGTCTCGAAAATTCTCTGCTTAACCCCGTCGCGACGGGGATTGTGCCAGTCGCGACGGGGACCCTGTTGACGGGATTTTTGGGCAATTTCATAATTTCACGAATTTTGAATATGAGAATTGGTTTAAATAGCAAGGGTTCGTGAAAAATAGAGAGGATTCAGAATTGGAACCCTAAAAACAAAGGAGGAGGCTAGAAGAGCGGCTTGTGGCGACCCGGATCAATTGCTTCAACTAGTTCTTTCTCTTCTCTTTAATTTTTCTATTTCAATGTTAATTATGGATTTGATTATGGATGCTTTGAACTAAACTCCTATTTAGGGAGAATGATGAATGTTGTTTAAGTTTTTCCTAGTTAATGATTAATTGCCATTCCTCCATCTTGATTGTGAATACTATTCATATTTGTGTTTAATTTCCATGTGCAAGATTGATCACCTTTTACATGTTTTATGATCTCAATTCGAAATCTGAAAAGTGAGAATTGAGAATGCTAAAATTGGATAGTCTAGGTTTTGATGTGAAACGAAAGTATTTACATAGCCTTTGTGACATTTAGATTATTGCTTAATGCTGATTTCATGTTAGTTTAATTAAGAGATTAATTAGAGAGCATGAGATTTAGAACCTAGAAGATCTGAAAAGAGCTAGGTTAATTCATAATCTGTCATTCACTTCAAGAGAAGGATAGCAATTAGACATTAACATTGGTAACTTAACAACAGGATTCGTCTCCCTATTTTCTTATCTTGATTAATCTTCCTTTTGTTAGTTTTAATTTTCTGAATTGTTTTATTTAATTCATAAAAAGTATTCTTTTACCAGATAGAATCAATAGTATAGTTTAGTAGTAATTAATCCAATTCCCTGTGGTTCAACCTCACTTGCGTGAGTATACTACTTGATTGCGTGCACTTGCGTAGTAATTTATAAATTTCAGCAACAAGTGTAGATTAGTGGGGATCACCATGACTTGAACAAGGTATTACACCTTTGTCCAAAAGCTTATTTCCCCCTATCTCTAAGCACTAAGGGAACTCTCTAGGAAATAGCTTTGGGAATTATCAAGCCTTAGGGTTTTCTAGCAAAGTGCTTTCTTGATAGAAAACTTCATCTCTTACAAAATGAGCACCAAAGACCTCCTTTTATAATGTATAGGTGATCACTTAGAATTCAAAATACACAACACTCATTTCTCTCATATAAATGAGTATTAATATAGTTTGTAACAACTATATTTCATACCATTTGAATCCTATCATCAAATTGTGTAACAACCCTTTTATTACACTAATAATGTGTGATCAACACATGAGTTACAAGTGACAACAAATTGTAACTCCTCTCCAAGTTACAACATGTAGGTTACAAAAGTGTAGGTTATAAAATCATAGGTTACACATTTATTTACCATACACTTAATATATATTATTCACATAATATTATATATTACCACATTTTAATCTACATATTATTATATTAAAAATAATATAACAATCCCCCACTAGATTAAAATGTGTGACACACTTGTAACACACTTGTAACATTTATTTAATCAATCAAAATATTATATCAAAATCTAACATTCCCCCACTTTGATTGAATAAATACACACTTTTAAAGAAGTCTTGCTTAGGTGCATTAGGTAAAATGTCTTTCGACTTGAATTTTACCTTAGTGTAGTTACCACAAAGTTTGATGAAATTTTGGTTGCCGTAGCATTGAACCACTATTTCTTTAATACAAACCGGTGATAACACACACACCCTCGCTAATGCTCACTTGAGACCGCATGTCTCGCTCTTGCACCGTTAATGGCCATGTGCAAAATTCCAATTCATGGACTCTCTAGAGAATACTCCCAATTCTCATAAGAGGCGGCACCACCTCTAGTCCATATAGGTGGAGTTTTAGTGTCTCACCACTCGTTAGACACTTCTTAAGCTTAAGTGAGTTTTCTTAAGCTTAAGCTCCATTAAAAAACCTTTTGGTTTTAACCCTCAATTTTACAACATGTACTCATCCATAGATGGGACAATTGAGTACCACATTCACTCTATTGACTTGTTATTACCTATTGAACTTAAGACTAGATTTTTACTAGTGTTAAGATAGGTTACCATCAATGAGCAAAACGCTAAGGGAGTTTAGGTCCCATCCCTCGAAAATTCATGCTTTAATCTTGTACGGAGATTAAGCGATTTGTTATAACCTCTCACTATTGATTCCATGTGAATCATGCATGCCAAAAAATATAGTGTTCACTTTGTGACCACTTTTCTCCTTAAGTACTTAAGCTTTGAAAATTCAATCATAAAAGATTAATTTTCACTCAACTCAAATTCTCAATAATTTTGATACCAAGCATATCAAAAATACACTAATTTAGACACCAAATATGTCTAAATTCTCATATTTTAATTTTAGACACCAAGTATGTCTAAACTTTCTCATATTGGAGTATGCACCCCCACATTTTCACATTTCATTATCAAGACAATATCTTGATTTTAAAATATAGAAGACTACTTTGTCTCTATAACTTTTTTTTTTTTTTTTAAAAAAAAAATTCTTCTTGAAATTATTTTTACCAAAACTTTGACACTAAATATGTCAAATATTTTCACTTATGCACATAGCCAAACTTGATTTAGAATTTGAATTCAAAATCAAATAAATTAATCAATAATGTCTCAACACATTTTGATTAAATTTGTGGCTCACCCCCACATTTTTACCATAAAGTGTATATAAAATATCACTTTTGTGTATTTTTCTCTTCAAATGACTCTTTAAGGCCACTTTAAAAATACCATTTGACATTTTTAGTTTTCTCAACAAAACTAAAATATCAAACTCACATTACTACTCATAAAATAATGTGATTATTTTTACTCATAATTTTAAGGTTATCTCCTTATTGAGATTAGCCATAAATTATACCAAAGTTAACAAAATTCTCATCAATTTTGTTCACAACTTTGATCATTTAATATTCAAAATTGCTTCTCCAATTTTGTTATCTTTTCACTATTTTTGAATCCACATTGATTCATTTACTTTTGAGTCCAAAATTGCTCTTCCAATTTATGGCTCATTTCACAAGTTTGGATTCACTTTTAATCAATTTGTTCTTCCTATGACAAGACAATTCTCTTAAGTGTAACTCTTATAGTTCACTTTTTTATCTCATAAAGTGAGATAATTATCACTTTAAATTCTCAAAGAATGTAACTTCTCACAAGTTACAATTTTTTTTTTTTTTTTAAAAAAAATCACTATTGAAAAAAAACAAAATTCAAATTCTCTTTATTCACAATATATATGATAATAATCTCCACATCAATAGTAATAAACACTATTATACTACTATTAATATTATTATCATATATATTATATAATTTGTATATTAATATACAAAATTAATATATATAACTCTCATGCATGAATTATAACTCTCAAATAATAATTCTATGCCAACTAATATAATATGTATGTTACTAATCAACATCAAATATGTAACCATACACATAATATCAATATTAAATTCACAATATATATGTTACATATCTCATATATATATATAACATATATACTATAATATACATATATATATCATATACACATAATATATACATTAATTATACAACTATATATGTTACATACCTCACACATATATAACATATATATACACTTTAATATACATGCATGATATATATTATATACACATATATACATATATTATATATGCATGTCTCACATAAATACATAGAAGTAATTATTTCTACATATTTAATCTCACTAATATATATTATATCACATGCTCTACATATATGTAATATATATTACTCATATATACATGTTATATATTATATATCTCACATATATACATATAATAACATGATATAAAATTCAAATATCATATTATATACTACTATATATATTAATATGATATAATCACATGATCACATATATGTCACATATATATATATATATCATATATATATATTACTATCATATAAAATAGTAAATCACATAATATATACCACCATGCTCACCCATGAATGGTTTTCACATAAAATCTCTTATCCTTGTATTCTCACAATCTTGATTTATCTCCTCTTCCATTGAAAAGGAATAAGCTTTTGATTGTTAGAGATTTTATAACAATGGAAGAAAATCAAAATATTACAACTCTATTGTAATACAATACAAGGACCAACAAAGAGATTAAATAAATGTTACAACAACATACTATACAATATATATACACTATATATATTATATATAAGAAATGTAGAAGAAGATAAGAACACATGCAATATAAAATATGTATATATATAATAAGAGAATAATATATATATATATATATATATATAAACACTCACTCACAACCTTGAGTGTAGATTAGTGGGGATCACCATGACTTGAACAAGGTATTACACCTTTGTCCAAAAGCTTATTTCCCCCTATCTCTAAGCACTAAGGGAACTCTCTAGGAAATAGCTTTGGGAATTATCAAGCCTTAGGGTTTTCTAGCAAAGTGCTTTCTTGATAGAAAACTTCATCTCTTACAAAATGAGCACCAAAGACCTCCTTTTATAATGTATAGGTGATCACTTAGAATTCAAAATACACAACACTCATTTCTCTCATATAAATGAGTATTAATATAGTTTGTAACAACTATATTTCATACCATTTGAATCCTATCATCAAATTGTGTAACAACCCTTTTATTACACTAATAATGTGTGATCAACACATGAGTTACAAGTGACAACAAATTGTAACTCCTCTCCAAGTTACAACATGTAGGTTACAAAAGTGTAGGTTATAAAATCATAGGTTACACATTTATTTACCATACACTTAATATATATTATTCACATAATATTATATATTACCACATTTTAATCTACATATTATTATATTAAAAATAATATAACATTTTTTAAGTATTTTTTTTGTTTAATATAGTATAAAATAAATTCAATAAATTAATACACTATTGCTCAAAAAAAATTAATATACTAGGTCAACAATGTATTTTTTTTTTAGAAAAAGAGGTAAATGATAGATTTTTTTTTATTATTATAGTAACTCAATTTTTTTTTTCAATTTGCCATACTTTTTACAATCGAATATATATAGATAAATGTTTGAACTAATATTTATCTTATATATACCTATTTTTACTATATATCAAATTATAATAAAAAAATAGTAATATTAGGATGAGTAAATCACATGATATGTGTCTATTCTACTAGTATATATATATGGGTGCACTTTTAATGGGTATTACCCATGAATGGGTAAAATTAAAAAAAAAAATAGTTTTTATGTATAATTTTTCTATTTAATTAAAAAAAATCTCTCATTTTTATATCATATGGACTGAGATTGTTCCATCGGTAAAAAAAAACTTTAAAAAAAAAGTTTTTTGGCAAGAAAATAAGAAAAGAAAAAGTTGAGTTTGAGTTAAATATTTTTGTATGAACATATTTTTTATATAGTGTAAAAAGAGATATTTTTTGATATTTTTTTTTTAATTAGGTAGTTAAATTAAGCATAGAAATTCAAATTTGTGATTTCATTATTCGTTATTAGATCAAAATTCGATGGTTTGATATTTTTAAAATTAATATTTATAGTTAAATTTGTTTAATAACCATTCATGGGTAATACCCATTAAAAAGTTTTCCATATATATATATATATATACAGTACTCTATATGAAAAAGAAAAAGAAGTACATGTAAATACCACAAAGGAAATAAATAAAAGTATTTAATTACATATATAAATATATTAGATGGTTTATTGGTCTATTTATATTTATAAACAATATAATTATAATAATCATAAAAAAATTATTACTTTTTTAGAAAATAAAAATTTAAATTGTATTAATTTTTATATTGCATAATTTCTCAAAAAGAAAAAAAAAACTTACAATTTTTATACGAATATTAATTGTTACTTCTTTATTTTAAAATATATGTATGAATTTTTTTTTTCATTTTTATTCTTATTGTGGTTAATTCTTTTATAAACAAAAAGTTACCAGAATAATTGTATTAGAAGTAGTAATGGCACAATTGTAATAACATGAAAATATCATAACTAATTATTAAGTAAAAATAACTCTTACTAAAAATATGACATTTGTCATCACATCAAAGAGATAATGCAAAAGAGAGTGGAATAGAGAGTTCTCTTAGCACTCCTCTAATTTTTTAATAATACTTTACATATAATCATATAAAAAAAATAATTAAAATGATTAGAATTTGAATATATATTAGTAAATACATGTGTATTATTATTATTGTTATACAAACTTTTGGTTGGGTGACACGGCACACAATTAATGAGAAGGCACGTCATCACATCACAAAGAAGGCTTGTGAAGGGTACTCTGCTAAGAAACAAAATATCGAGACCCATAAAAGCCCATGGTGGATCATATGGGCGACATATGCACAAACATGCTGCCCAAATAGTAATACTCAGTACCTAGGCAGCATACATGTGCCTCCCAAGTAACTTCTGAGTTACAATTCGACAGTTCCGAGCTAGCCTTCTTAGAAAGTGGTCTGATATGCCTTGCACAAAGAAAAGGTAAACTCTGAAGAGCCTCAGGTGTGGAGCACACACTTGGGTGGCATACACCATGTCGCCTAGGTGTATGCCTCCTAGCTTGGGCAGCACAGTAGTGTTGGGTTTTATGCCCTAAATAAAACTCATTTCAATATAATCAGATTTACTTATTAATATAGATCAAAAATAACATTTAATGTTGCATGGTTCACATGATTTATTTCATGATTATATGTACATAATGTATAAATTCATCTGAAACCCTTTTCACATACTTGATCCTGTTTATTGTGCCGTCAACACATTGGAAAGTAAACATGACTATGTGAATAAAGCTTCCTAGATTTATCAGACACAGGGTTTTACTGATATGATAATCTACAACAGAGTTTACTTGCATTTGGAGAAGTGCTATGTTCTTTCCAGAGCATTGGTTAAAGTAAAGCTCAGGTTGGATGCATGGAGTATGCATCGGAAGGGACCGATATTGAACTTTGACTTAGATTTAATTAAACTTACCGTAAAATCTATTCAAGTCAATATCGCCTAGTTGATCCTAGATCAAATGATCTTAATCCTGTTATGATTAGGCTCAATCTTGAAAGGCTATTCGTGTTCCTTGAATTGTTAGTTAAGCCTACTTTTAGGTCAGGGTGATACGTACTTTTTGGGAACACGGTAGTGCAATTGAGTGGGAGCGCTAGCATAAACATGGAATCTATAGCTTCTATCTGGCGAATAGTAAGCAAAGGATGATCACCTTCGAGCTTGACCAAACGAAAATAAATGGTGGAGATCTCATTTCACATAAGCTGAAATATCATTTATACGGGGTCAAGTGTTTTAAGGATAAAATACATAGTAGGGTGTTACGGTAATTTAATCCCTTTACTGTGTAGATCATTCATATAGAGGATAATTGATCAAATTAGGATTACAACAATGGATAACTAATGATGTGTCTATATGGTGGAACATATAGAGCATTCTATATACTGAGAGTTCAATTCTAAGTTCTATGCGTGGATTCAACGAAGAATTAATAAGTTAGTGAATTTTAGTGCTAAATTCTTGATCTACTTATTGGAAGCTCGGTTATATAGACCCATGGTCCCCCCACTAGTTGAGATAATATTGCTTGTAAGACTCATGTAATTGATTTTGATTAATCAATTATAATTCACAAATTAGACTATGTCTATTTGTGAAATTTTCACTAAGTAAGGGTGAAATTGTAAAGAAAGAGTTAATAGGGGCATATTTGTTAATTATGATACTTTGTATGGTTCAATTAATAAATATGATAAATGACAATATTATTTAATAATTATTTATAGTTATTAAATAGTTAGAATTGGCATTTAAATGGTTGAATTAAGAAATTGGCATTTTTGAGAAAATCAGATACAAAAGGTGTTAAAATTGCAAAATTGCAAAAAGCAAGGCCCAATCCACTAAGTGTATGGCCGGCCACCTATGTAGGTATTTTAAGTTGATTTTTTCATTATTTTAATGCCATATAATTCAAATCTAACCCTAGTGGAATGCTATAAATAGATAGTGAAGGCTTCAGGAAAATTACACTTTTCTTCAGACTTCTGAATCAGAAAAACCTGAGCCTTCTCTCTCCCTATCTGGATGACCACTCCCTCTCTTCTTCTTCAATATTTAGAAATCCTTAGTGATTAGAGTAGTGCCCACACACATCAAGTAATACCTCAATCATAGTGAGGAAGATCGTGAAGAAAGATCATGAGCAAAGGAGTTTCAGCATCAAAGATTCAGAGAAAGGGATCCAGGTTCAGATATTGATAATGCTCTGCTACAGAAAGGAATCAAGGGCTAGATATTTGAACGGAAGGAGTCATTATATTCCGCTGCACCCAATGTAAGGTTTCTTAAACTTTATATGTGTTTAATTTATCGTTTTAGAAAGTTCTTATTTAGGATGTTAATAAACATACTTGTGAGTAGATCTAAGATCCTGGTAAAATAATTTCCAACAACTGGCCTCAGAGCCATGGTAATTGATTTACTTGCAAGAAATTTGGACTTTAAAATGATTGTTTGTATGATTTTTGGATGGTATCATGTTGTATTGAGTGTTATTTGATGATTGATTGATGCTTGTAAATTTTCGTGAAAAATAATTGCGATTTTGTTTTTGGAATTATTTTTATTGGATAGTATGGAAAAAAATTAAGCAAGTTAGCCTTTTACAGAACTCAATTTCGATTTTATTTGAATCAGTTATGAATTTTTGAAGATTTGAAAAAATCGGGCATTTTGTCTTGAAATTTTCTCGCGATCGCAAATCTGTCCGTACAGTTCACAATTTTTTCGTTTTTCTTCGATTTTTCATGCTTTTTCATGGAATTAACTTCCGATTTTTGGTATAGTTTTGTATTTATACTATTACTATTCCTAATTCAATTCTAATTATCATTTTGAATTAATTTAATATTTTTTAAATTTAATTCAAGATATTAGTGTAATTTGAATTTGAATAGAATTAGTATCTATCTTCTTGCTTAAAAATCTATCTTATTTTAAAATTTGATTATTTTTATCTTATCTTAAATTTAAAATAAGATATTTATAATCATGTAATTTTTAAATGATATAAGATATTTTGCTAATTTTTTAAATTTTGTTATTTTATTTATTTAGATTACATTTAAAATTTGAAAAAGATATTTACTTATCTTTTCTAATTTTTTATTTAATTTTTATTTATAAAATAACATTTAAAATTTAAAAGTAGTTAGCAAATTTTTGAAATGATATTTAGGTTGGTTGAAACCTAATTTTTCAAAAATTGTAGGTTTAATTTTAAATTTAAATTTTTTTTAAAAAAATTTCGAATTTTTCAATTTTTTTTTTTAAATTTTTGATTTTTTTTTATTATTTAATTAATTATTTTCGAAATTAAATAAATCCTACATCCAACTATCCAACTAACCTTGTTGCAGGAGTATGTGTTTTAACTTGTTTGTAAGTTTTCAAAACCTATTATTACTTGATTGCAAATAGCCATGGTTACTTTTTGCCAGATCTAATGATCTGATGGCTCCCTTGGTCAAGATAATAATTTGTTACAGGTATATTTACAATCTTCTTTCATCTGACCCATCCAAGTGTGCATGTATGAGCTTATATGTTTAATTTGATTATAGATGCATATAGGTTATTGTTGCTAAAATAAATTATCATAGTTCTTGATAGAATTTATTTAGGCCCATTTAGTTTTTGGGCCTATTCAATTAATAACAGTTGTTCTTATTAAGGTTAAATTCATCTCTTTTGGGCCTTGTGTGAGAGTTGGGAGCCATAGAAGTGGGTACGACATACTGAACCCAAAGACTCCCTCACATGAACCACCCCAATTGTGAAGGCCCATTTGCCTGATTTGAACAACTGTACTAGGTTAATTACACTAGTTTAACCTAATAAAATTGATTAGCAACATAATTAATTTCATTTATTTTGAAATTAATTTAAGAAAATTATAGTTTAAAGAATTTTTTATTCTAAGCTAAACTATATGTATTTTCTTGTATTTAATTAAATATAGAATTATAACCATCTAGATTCTTTCTGGAACTTAATTTAAATTTTTCATTAAATATTCTTATTTAAGTTGATATTTAGTTATCTACAACTAACCAACTTAAATCTGAATATCTTTTGAATTTTAAATTTCAAAATTAAGTTGAGGAATTTTAGGCATTGGTTATTAAGATTCTTTAGATATTTTTTAAGTTAATATCTTTTCGAATATTAACTTAAAATGGAATATTTTCAAATTAAGTGGTTACAACTTAATTTTTGATATTTAATTAAATTTAAATTTGAAAATATTTAAGTTCTAGATTTTTTCTAATACAACTTAAATTAGATATTTTTTCAAATTTTGTGGAAAAGATACTTAGTCAAATAAGATATTTTATAGATAGTTATTTCTAGACTACTTATTATTTCTAATATTAAATAGGAAATATTATACATTGTGAAATTAATTATTTATTAATTAATTTTGGTACAATTTATTTTAAGTATATTTTTCCTAGTATTAAACTAGAGCTTAATAATTAAGCCTTCTTGTTGACCGAGGTTTTCGGCAACTAATAAAATATGAATATAATGATGAGCTGTAAGAAAGCGAGACGAAGACTTTTTACGTGGTTGGGGCGTTAATGAGCCTTAGTCCACGAGTCACTGCTATTAATGGATATCTTTGATACAGATTTTACACTTGGGAGAATGTTTCTCTCTTTAATACAAAGAATGTTCTTGGTGAGTTTTTTCTCTTTTTGCTCTTGAGCAACCAAGATTCTCCGACCCCATTAAATGAGCTTTGAGGGGGTATTTATAGTGTTTTTGTGGGGTAATCCCTAGAATTATCCTTACATATGTGTCTGTAAGTATCCATAAAGTTGGGCATTTCCGATGAATATACCATGGGTGATGCATGGTCAAATCCCTAGGTGCTGTAGGGTTTTTATGGAGAATGTCCTTTTTGCCTTATGATTGACGTGACTCTTCGCAGAGTAGCCGTCGCTAGACTTAAATGATCATTACTGTAGCGCTGCTGTTTGGGGGTTGTGCCGTCAGACTTTATTGCGTGTTACAGTCCCAACACGCTTCCTCCCATGCAGCATTAATTGCGACTTGATTTCTCGGGAGAGACCTGACACATCCCGGAGTGCCTTTAAGCTATGCTCGCTTCCGGGAGTACCTTGTACTCCGGGTACATCTTCCGGGACCCATGCGAATAATGCTTCCTGGTGTCATACAAAGACTTAGCAGTTCTTCTCAAGTAATTTGATCCACGTGTCCCCTCTTGACTGGTCCACGTATATTGGGCGAATTTAGGGGCAACATTTACCCCCCAAGCCTTGTTTACTTAGTAAAAATAAACCAAGGCTTGTTCAAGTGTCTCCAGTTGACTCCTCATTTCCCCAGCTCGATCCTCGAGCGCGTGGGGGCACATTAAATGATGTTATTTAATGCGACAATACGTTTGTTCGCAGGAATGTTTCCAGCCGCCTCCTCGGTCTTATGATACGACTTGGGGGCGCGTGAAGGTGTGTCTAATAATGGCATTAAATGCAGTGATTCACTTTTGCAGAGGTCGATTCGTTTCACGCCCCATGATTGATGCGGCGCATTGATGGTGTCAGGCGGATACTCAAACGTTTGCACCGCCTTAATGGTAGATTGATCTAGCCCGTTGATCTTTTGGGAATTCGAATCGTGCGTTTCCCCTGCCGTACGATTGGTAGGTGAAGACGCCTGTTCCTCATGCATTTTTGCCTATAAAAGCCACCACCTTTCCTTCATTTCGGTTACTTTCCATTCCTTACCATTTTTGCTCGAATTTCTCAGAGAGAAAAATTCCTCAAAGTAGCACAAACCGTCTTAACACTTAAACACTTCCTGTAATTTTCCAGTGTTCGGTTTTTGCCAGGGCTTCTCAACTCCCGCTCAACCATACCCAGTACCCCCAGTTCAACAATCAACTGTAAGTTTTTTGCATCTTTAGATAATAACATGCTTACATTTATTTTGTTTGTTTTCTGGGTTCGTACTTAGAGATTTCTGGAGTGTGAGGGTTTGAGTTCTTCGAGTTCTGCTTTACGTTTTACTGTATTAGCTGTAGAGTCGCCATTGTCATGCCTCTGTCGTAGGCGTACAGTTTTGTTTGAAGAAGGCCATGTATCCTTCGTTTAGCCATCGCTTAGGGCATAGGAAAACTTTTCTCTTTTCTTTTCCTTTTTGCAAAACCACTTTTACTGCGATTTTACCGCACCCGACACTTGTTCAGGGATCCTCTTTTGAGTTTCCCAGGTGACACGTGTCCGGAGGGGGCCTCTTTCCAGCGGTTAGGGGACCCCCACTCCCTCTTTTTTGGTTTAGGGTTTGGTACGGGGCCTAACTGCTGGGTTTTCTTTTCTTTTTGTTTTTCTCAGAGCATAACATGTCTGCTTCTGGCTCAAAGTCTTCAAAGAAGAAAGGGAAGAATATTGCCACCCTGGAGGAGGTCTCTCTGGGACCTGTTGCCCAGGAAGGGTACAAGTCCCGCGCTACTGGTTGGGAAGCGGCCGAGCTTCGATCGACCCTGACCTGCCCTCACCAGCTGGAGAACATCATCAATGTAGCTGGAATCAAACCCTCTACCTCAGGGACCTTCCACCGGCCTCCTCGTGACTCGGAGACGCCCAACCTCAACTATGATGGCTTCGGGGCTTGGAGTCAGACCCATCTGATGGCCGGTGCAATGCTCCCGCTCCAGGATTATTTTGTTAATTTTCTTGTATTTGTCGGCCTTGCGCCATACCAACTTATTCCTCAAGCTTACCGCCTGCTCTCAGGCTTATTTATTCTTTACGCCGCACGCGGCTGGGGGTCTCCCAGCCCGGCGGAGATTTTATATTTTTATGAACTTGTATCCGTCCCCAAGAAAGGGGACAAACTTAAGGATGGTTTTTATGGGTTCCGGATCCACCCTGCTAATGAAGGGGTGGTTCCGTATAATAGGCAGACTCATGTTAAGGAGTACCGCCACCGATTTTTCTTCTCCTCCGGTTTTAGGGCCGTGGACCATCCGGAGCTTCTCACGGAGTGGGTGCGGATCCCACCTTACCAGCGGACGCTCACCACTCAGGCTTTCCTTCGAAGGGCCCAAGCCTTCGCCTCCTACGACCATGCCGATCTTGACGTCGGGGGCCTGGTCACCACGGAGAATTGCAGAAAGGCTAAACTTATCCTTTCTCACCAATCCGTGGATGACTCCAACCTCTCCAAGGTTATCTGCCCTAACGTGAGGGCGCCGGTCGCGGAGAAGGCCTTCCGGGATGAGCTTATTGCTACGGCAGAGAAGAAGTACCAAGATTATCTCTACCGGAAGGCCCAGGAGAAGGCGTATTCTAGTGCCCGAGTGCCGCCTGCGGGAGAGGGCTTCGCGTGGGGAGCCCGGTGGTGCGGAGAAGCCAAGCCATCGGCGGGAAGTCCGAGGCAAAATTTTTTGACAAGATTCTTCAAGAAGAGATTGGAGGTCCTTCCGCCGGGGGACCCCTTCGTCTTGAAGGTTCTTCTGAGAACCAGACTTCCCGGCCTCAGCCTTCAGCCGGTCCCGAACCAAACTCGGGCGCTCCCGGTGCTAGCACTTCTGGTGCTGGTGGTAAGTCTCCTTTGATAATTCAATATGTCCCTTCCGTTGATGAATATACCAGTCGTAGGCCCATAGGGTTCGACGAGCGTCTCCGTAGGTTTAAGATGCCGTTGACCCGGTGGGGGGATCATTTGAAGGAATTTTATTTTACAAACTTAGGAGATTACCTAGGTCGGTCCCGGATGGGTCCCGGCCCTCCGGAACCTATTCCCTTAGGTCCGTCGGCTTACATAGCGTCCACCGGTTTCGGCCCTCGGACAGTTATCTTGGAGATGATGCTGCCAGCATTAAAGTTCGGGACTTTGCTAGGGCCGAATTAGGGAGTCCGGGTAGGAGTAGTTTATTTGCTGCACCTTTTTGTAAGCAGTTTCTCACGGACTTCTAACACTTGCTTATTTTATTGGAACAGGTACCTCCATGGATGCCATCCTGGAACAGCTTGCCGGGGTCCATACTCCGGTGGCTCCTCCGGCTTTCACTCCCTCTCCCCCGGCCCCTTCCTTGAAGGTTTCTTCCGGCGCCCCTCCCGAAACCATTGACTTAGTGGATGACGAGGAGGTGCTTCCGGGAGAAGGCCAGGGGAAAGGGTGGGACTTCTCGGAGGAAGCCGCCGAGGGTGCTGGAGAGCCTCAAGCCCTTCCAGTGGTAGCAGAGGAGGACGAGGAGGAGCCTGAAGTGGCTCTGATTCGCAAGCGTAAGGGCAAGATGGTTGCCCAGGATGAGCCGAAGAGGCCTCGGAGGGCCGACACTCCCGCTCATGGCCTAGACGGCGGGGTTTCTCCGATGGAGGAAAATCCTGCTCCTCCTCACATTGAGCTTACCCCGATTCCGGGGGATGAGGCAAGGCAGGAGCTTCGCATAGCCAAACACAACTACGCTATGGACGAGTACTCCCGGGGATATGCCGATGTGGAGGCCCTTAGGAGGATTCTGCGAGCGGAGGTTGAGGCGAGCATTAACCATCCGGACTATCATGACCCGTGGAACCTCAACCTGGATCCTTTGGCAGACTGGTTCCGTCCCCTCCTAGGGCCCACTTTGGCTCCCTTTGCCGCGGAAATGACCGGTGAGTTCGCTTCTCAGCTTACACGCTGTGCGCCCAAGCGGTTTGCCACTTGCGCTTCTCTGAACTCCATCTTCCAGGTCCAGGACCTCAGCCATTCCCTCACAGTGGTAAGTACTTTGCAATTTCTTGTGTTTCCTTTTTTGGTGTTTGTATTTTGTTTTCTTCCTTTGAGGAATTTTTCCTTACACCCCGTCATGGTTCAGCTTGCAGCTGAGGCTGGTCGCCTCTCCAAGAACATTATAAGCCATGGCTTCGCTCTGTCCGATTTTGGGGACATGAACGACGTCAAGAAGGTCCTCCAAGACCTTACAGCGGAGAGACAGATCTACCAGGAGGCTGCCGAGCGCCAGGAAGCAGCGGCCAAGGCCAAGGAAGAGAAGGCCAAGGCCAGGGAAGAGGAGGCCATCCGGAGGGAGGCTCAGGCGGAGGACATGATCCAGGCCGAGGCCCAGCGGAGAGGCAGGATGGAGGCCCACCATCAGGAGGAGCTAAGGGCTCAAACCGAGGCTGCCGAGAAGGCTAGGCGAGACCTTCGGGAGGCCAGGGAGGCTTTGGATGAAATGGCCGCCAAGGTGAGGTCTCTAGAGGAGACTCACCAGTCGGATATCGAATCCAAGGCCGCTCTGGCTGCGGAGCTGAAGGAGCTTCGGGACTACAAAGATCAGTCCGTCAGGAAGGCCAAGAGGGCCGAGCTCCTTTCTCCCGTCTCCTGCGCCCGGTGCCCGAAGCGCTTTGATGATGGTGTCTACATGGCTTGGGCCACCAATGATCAGAGTATCAAGCTTTCTTTTTATCCCAAACCCGAGGACATGATTGCCAAATTTCGGGAAAAGAAGAAGAGACTTGATGCTGAGCTTGAGGCACGGATCGGACCTCGTCTTCCGCCGCGGGCTGACTGAGCTGCCATATTATTGACCCAGATTGTACCCGTTCTCTTTATAACTCTTTTTTTTTTCTTTGTACATACTTGCTGCTGCCTTAGAACAATTTACATACAGGCGGCAGCTTTTATTTGAAGGGGAGACAATTTAAGGCCTGTCCCCGGGCCATTTATATGTGTATGACCTACCCTTCGGGCTAGGATATTTTATTTTTTTCTTTTTATTTATATATATGTGCGATCTTTCTTCACACTTTATATATTTCAACCTGTCCTTTGGCTCAGGGTTTCTTTTTTTTTATTTATATATATGTGCGATCTTTCTTCACACTTTATATATTTCAACCTGTCCTTTGGCTCAGGGTTTCATGCTTATGCTCTTTATTTTTGCGCATGTTTTTGACCTGCCCTTTGGGTCAGGATATTTTACTTAGCTTGACCTGCCCTTTGGGTCAGGATATTTTACTTAGCTTGACCTGCCCTTTGGGTCAGGATATTTTACTTAGCTTGACCTGCCCTTTGGGTCAGGATATTTTACTTAGCTTGACCTGCCCTTTGGGTCAGGATATTTTACTTAGCTTGTTTTTGTTTGTCCGTGCGGTATACCCTAGTACCCCCCTGAGTGGCATAGAAACTTTGTTTTTAAGGCACTCAGTTTTATTTAATATAGAGGAGGCATACATTTGGACGGTACAAACCCTTTGAACAAAAGCTAAGTTTAATTCGCTACTGGTAGTATTTTCTGAGGTGATCGGCATTCCAGGCTCTTGGGACAGTAGTTCCGTCCATTCTTTTCAGTTTGTAAGTGCCAGAACCGATTTCGTCCTCGATTTCATATGGTCCTTCCCAATTTGGTCCAAGTACCCCCACTCCGGGTTCTTGGGTGGCTGGGAAGACCCTTCTTAGGACCATGTCACCAATAGCGAATTTTCTGTTTTTAACCTTGGAGTTAAAATACTTGGTCACCTTCTTTTGATAAGCGGCCATCCGTATTTGGGACTCATCCCGGAGTTCTTCGACTTGATCCAGAGCTTCTTGGAGCAGGGCCTGATTAGCGGCCGGATCGTAGGTCGTTCTCCTGTGGGATGGGAATAATGTTTCCACCGGGACCATTGCTTCACAACCGTATGCCATTGAGAACGGCGAGTGACCGGTTGTGGTTCTGGGGGTCGTCCGGTAGGCCCACAATACCCTTGGCAATTCTTCAGGCCAGTTATTTTTACAAGCCAGCAGCTTCTTTTTCAAGGTGACCTTTAGGATTTTATTGACTGCCTCCGCCTGGCCGTTTGTTTGAGGCCGGGCTACCGCGGAGAAGCTTTTCACTACTCCGTGTTGGTTGCAGAAGTCAGTAAATTCCTCGCAATCAAATTGCTTTCCATTGTCTGAGACTATTTTGTGAGGTAAGCCGTATCGACACACTATGTTTTTGATAACAAAGTCCAACGCCTTCTTAGCGGTTATTGTCTTCATAGGCTCAGCCTCTGTCCACTTGGTGAAGTAGTCTACTGCTACTATTGCATACTTTACTCCTCCTTTTCCCGTAGGTAGAGACCCGATGAGATCTATGCCCCAGACCGCGAAGGGCCAGGGGCTTGTCATCAGCGTGATCTCATTTGGAGGAGCTCTCGGTATGTTCGCGTACCTTTGGCACGAGTCACATTTTTGGACATAGTCTATACAATCTTTTTTCATTGTTGGCCAGAAGTATCCCTGCCTCAATATTTTCTTTGAGAGGCTGGGTCCTCCTGTATGATCTCCACAGAACCCTTCGTGGACCTCCAACATGATTTGTCTAGCTTCAGGGTCCGATACACACCTTAAATAAGGCATGCTGAGTCCTCTTCGGTAGAGAATTTGATCCATCATTACATAACGATGAGCCTGATACTGAATCTTTCGAGACAGTGCCCTCTCTTGGGGCAACTCACCTGAGGTTATGTATTTTATGATGGGGACCATCCAGCTGGGTTCTTGCCCAACCGTTTGTGTGGTCTCTCTTATTTTGATGCTTGGCTCTGCCAAACGTTCCACTGGTACTACCCCCAGCTCTTCGATCTCACTGTCCGAGGCTAACTTAGCCAGACAGTCTGCGTGAGCGTTCTTTTCTCGGGGGATTCTTTCTATTTTATAGTCTGTGAACTCGTGGAGCAGTTCTCGGACTATTGTTACGTACGCGGCCATCCTTTCGCCGCGGGTTTGGTATTCTCCGGATACTTGGTTTACGACCAGCTGAGAATCGCTGTAGACTTCCACCCTCTTGGCTCCTACAGCTTTAGCCAACCTTAGCCCTGCTATCAGGGCCTCATATTCGGCTTCATTATTCGAAGCTGTGAAGTTGAATCGGAGTGCTGCCTGGAGCCGTAACCCGATGAGTGATATCATAGCCACTCCGGCTCCTGAACCGTTTTCATTAGAAGCCCCATCCACAAATACTCTCCAAGTGGGGATGGATGGCTCCGGTGTATTGGCTGTTGCCTCAGCTTCATTACATTCGGTGATGAAGTCCGCCAAAGCTTGGCCTTTTACGGAGATCCGGGGCACGTAATGTAAGTCGAACTGACTTAGTTCCATTGCCCATTTGAGGAGTCTCCCGGAGGCTTCAGGTTTCTGGAGAACTTGTCGGAGCGGGTGATTGGTCAAAATTCTGATCGGATGGGCTTGGAAGTATGGTCTCAACTTCCGTGATGCCATCAGGAGGCAGAATACCAGCTTTTCAATGACCGGATACCTTGTCTCGGCCCCTATCATGCGTTTACTAACATAGTACACGGGGTGCTGAATCTTTTCTTCCTCCCGGACCAATGCAGCACTGACCGCATGCTCGGAGACGGCCAAGTAAAGGAACAAGTCTTCTCCAAGGACGGGCTTTGATAGGATAGGAGGTTTGGCCATATGGTCTTTTAACCTTTTGAATGCCTCTTCGCATTCATCCGTCCATTCGAACTTTTGGCATTTCTTCAGTATGTTGAAGAAGGGTATGCACTTGTCCGTGGATCGTGAGATAAAGCGGCTCAATGCGGCCACCTTTCCGGTCAAACTTTGCACGTCCTTATGTTTCTTGGGGGATGGCATGTCCAAGAGAGCTTGGATTTTCTCCGGGTTTGCCTCGATTCCCCTTTGGCTGACTATGAAGCCCAGGAATTTTCCCGACTTGACCCCGAAGGTACATTTTTTCGGATTAAGCTTCATGCCGTATCTCCGGACGACTTCGAAACATTCTTCTAAGTCGTTTGCATGGCTATTGCATGCTTTGGATTTGACGAGCATGTCGTCTACATATACTTCCATGTTTCGTCCCAGGAGGCTTTTAAACATCCGGTTAACCATTCTTTGATAGGTTGCTCCGGCGTTTTTCAGTCCGAAAGGCATGACTAGGTAACAGTATACCCCCTTATCGGTCCTGAAGCTAGTGCACTCCTGGTCTGCCGTATGCATTTTTATTTGATTGTACCCAGCATAGGCATCCATGAAAGATAGTAGTTTAAATCCGGAGGTGGCGTCCACCATCTGGTCGATCCTGGGCAGCGGAAAGCAGTCCTTGGGGCAGGCTTTGTTTAGATCTGTGAAATCTATGCAAACCCGCCAAGTCCCGTTTGGCTTGGGTACCAGGACCGGATTGGCCAGCCATTCCGGATAGTATACGTCGCGGATCATGCAATTGGACAAAAGTTTATCCACCTCTTTCTCTAAGGCCTCGGCTTTCGCCGAGTCGAGCGGGCGTCTCTTTTGCTGTATAGGAGGCATGTCCGGGTTGACGTTGAGGACATGGGTGATGACATGAGGGCTGATGCCGGTCATGTCCTCTTGGCGCCATGCAAAAATGTCAATGGCGCCCTTCAGTGTTTTTATTATTTTATCCTTTTCCTCCGGATCTAGGCCTCTTCCTATCCGGAGTACTTTGGTGGAGTCGTCGTCGCACACTGGTATCTCTTCGACGTCCTCCATTGGTTCTACGACCCTTTCGGATCCTATACGAGGATCCAACTCGTCTTCTTCAGCCTTCTCTACTTCAGGGGGCCCCCGGACCATGAGCACTGGCAAGTGGGTGGCAACGTTGTAACATTGCCTGGCCTCTCCTTGATTTCCCCTCACCGTTCCGACTCCGGCTTCCTGGGTAGGAAATTTTAGGCATAGGTGTCGGATAGAAGTTATTGCACCAAAGTCGACGAGGGCCGGTCGGCCTAAGATTGCGTTGTAGGCTGTTGGACAGTCTACTACCACGAAGGTGCAATACTTGAACGTGCTCTGGGGAGTATCCGGGCACAGGGTAACTGGGAGCCTGACTTTTCCCATCGGGATTAGAGTTGTCCCGTTAAACCCTGTGAGCTGCGATCCGCTAGGAGAGAGGTCCCGGTCGGTCAACCCTATCGCAGTGAAGGCCTCTTTGAAGAGCAAGTTCACGGAACTTCCATTATCAATCAAGACCCTGGCCACTACTTTATTTGCAATGGGGGTCTCTATGACCAGCGGGTCGTGATGAGGAAAACGCACCGTCTTGGCGTCTTCTTCCGTGAATGTTATGGGCTGGTCCATTAGCCGAGGCCTTTGAGCTGGGAGTTGAGTGACCTCCCACACTTCACTGTGCCTTGCGGCCTCGGCATATCTCTTTCGCTCCTTTCGAGTGTTTCCTCCGATATGGGGACCTCCGGAGATCATGGCTACCCGTCCATTAGGCCGGGGCGGTAGTCCGGGTATATGCTGGGCGTCACCTGCGGGAGCAGCTGGAGGCAATGCTCCTGCTGTACCCCCTGGTGTTCCCGAAGGCATGCCCCCTGCCACCTGCCCCGGGTTAAGGTGGGGCAACCTATTTTTGATCCACTCATAGAGGTGGCCCAACCGGATCAGATTCTCAATCTCATCTTTGAGATTTTTACACTCGTTGGTGCTGTGGCCAATATCGTTGTGATATTCGCACCTTTTACTCGGATCTCTCCGGGAGCTGTCCCTGTACAGTGGCTGGGGTCTCCGGTAATGCGTATTCTGCCTTGTGGCAAAATAGACACGTTCCTGAGAGTCCGTGAGCTCTGTGTACTGGGTGTATTGGGGTGTGTACCCCTTCTTTTGGCGCTTCTCGCCCGTTCGGGTGCTACCCTTGGAAGACCTCTTGCTTCTAGACCCTTGGGTAGGGCCTGTTAAGCTAGCGGTTGGGGCAGCCTGTGAAGGAGCCCGTCCATTCACCCCGGACGGATTGCCGTAATGGGAAGATGCCGGGGGCAGAGCTTGGCCCTGGCTGTATCCGGGAGTAGCAGAAAACTGTATGCCACTAATCGGAGGGGTCGCGGTCGGGACAGTACCCGAGGGCGATACTCCTGGCATGTATCCTGCTATCCCGGTGGGATAATAGCCTCCGTAAGCCACGATCTGGGCTTCCTCGAGGTTAATATATTTTTGGACTAAACACGGAAGTCTTGAAGGCTAGCAGCGCCTTCTTGCTGTAATTCGTTCCAGAAGGGAGTCCCAGTGCGGATTCCTGCTTGGAGAAGCGCAAGCTGTTGTCCGTCGTCGACCTTCTTGGTCTTCGAGGCTTCCTCTCGGAACCTCTTGATGTAATTTTTCAAGGTCTCGGTGGGTAGTTGCTTGATGTTAGTCAAGGCACTAACTTCCAAATTGACCTTCCTGGCGGCGACAAATTGTCTCCGGAAGTTGGTTTGGAGTTTGTTCCAACATCCCACCGATCCTGGTTCTAGTTTCTTGAACCATTCCTCCGCCGAACCGCTCAGAGTGAGGGGGAAGCATAGGCATTTGGCGTCATTGCTGACCCGCATGACTGTCATGACTCGGTTGAATCGTGACAAGTGATCACTGGGGTCGGAGTTCCCAGTATATGCCGCCATTTCGGGCATTTTGAAGTTTTTAGGGAGCTCCGCCTCCAGGATATGCTTGGCACAGGGCTCCCGGTCCTCACTGTCCGAGTCGGAGTCATCTCCCTTCTGCCTCCGGGAGACTCGGGCAATATCTTTTCGAAGGATGGCAAGCTCTGCCATAATCCCTTCGTTTACAGTACCCGAGGAGACTTCGGGTCTGTATCTTTTTTGATCAAGGTGATCCCGGAGGTCACCTTGATTCCCATTGATTTGATTTCTCAGATCAATGGGTGGACATCTCTGTCCTCCTCTTCCTCTACCCCCCGGTTCCTGGTGCACGGAAACGCTTTTCCGGTCCCCTCGATCCTGAGGGCCAAGACTCCCTCTTTGGGGCTTGCCCCTCTGCGGACCTTTCCCTTTAGGGAAATCTGAGCGGACCTTTCGCGGATCCTGCGCCTTTTTCTTTCGACCAGGGGCAGAAGTAGGGTTTTTTGCTTGGTTTTCCTCAGCAGGGTGCCTTATAGGGCTAGGTTCCCTAGGCCTTTGCTGCTGGGAATTAGGCGAAGACGTAGCTGGCTCTCCGTCGAGTCCAGCGGCCATTGCCTTGGGATGCACGTGAATGCCAGCTGCCTCCATGGCTTTCTGCATGGCTAGCATCACCTCATGCATCTTTTGATTTTGCACTTTCTGAGCTTCGATCTCAGCTTCGTGATCGATAGCTTTTTGTCTGAGGAGCACCAGCTCTTGGTAGCTTCCATCATCGTAAGCGTACTCGTCGAGGTGTTCCTCGTGGTTTTCATCTGGAACTTCTTCCTCGGATTCCTCTGCTGCCCTTGAGGCTACATCCTCCTCATTGGGATCTTGAGCGTCTTCTAGAGGGCGAGGGTGACGTGTAGCTCTCGTCTCCACCATTATCGTGAAGTTAAATGCTTGTTGTGAAGCAGCTTTCCTCAGCTCTCAATGAAAGCACCAAAATGTTGACCGAGGTTTTCGGCAACTAATAAAATATGAATATAATGATGAGCTGTAAGAAAGCGAGACGAAGACTTTTTACGTGGTTGGGGCGTTAATGAGCCTTAGTCCACGAGTCACTGCTATTAATGGATATCTTTGATACAGATTTTACACTTGGGAGAATGTTTCTCTCTTTAATACAAAGAATGTTCTTGGTGAGTTTTTTCTCTTTTTGCTCTTGAGCAACCAAGATTCTCCGACCCCATTAAATGAGCTTTGAGGGGGTATTTATAGTGTTTTTGTGGGGTAATCCCTAGAATTATCCTTACATATGTGTCTGTAAGTATCCATAAAGTTGGGCATTTCCGATGAATATACCATGGGTGATGCATGGTCAAATCCCTAGGTGCTGTAGGGTTTTTATGGAGAATGTCCTTTTTGCCTTATGATTGACGTGACTCTTCGCAGAGTAGCCGTCGCTAGACTTAAATGATCATTACTGTAGCGCTGCTGTTTGGGGGTTGTGCCGTCAGACTTTATTGCGTGTTACAGTCCCAACACGCTTCCTCCCATGCAGCATTAATTGCGACTTGATTTCTCGGGAGAGACCTGACACATCCCGGAGTGCCTTTAAGCTATGCTCGCTTCCGGGAGTACCTTGTACTCCGGGTACATCTTCCGGGACCCATGCGAATAATGCTTCCTGGTGTCATACAAAGACTTAGCAGTTCTTCTCAAGTAATTTGATCCACGTGTCCCCTCTTGACTGGTCCACGTATATTGGGCGAATTTAGGGGCAACACTTCTCTACACTTAATTATTTATTTCTTGAATTTAATACATTTAATTAATTTGAAAATTAAATATCTAAGTTGATTTTTATCATCATACTTAAATATTTCTTTTTCATGACATTTAATTAAATAGAAAATTATTTTTAGTTGAAATTTATTTTTTCAACTAAATTTAAATAATTTTCAAAATATTTTTTTCTTTATTTTATTAATCAAATTTCGAAATTGCATTTCTTAAATGCTGGAATTTCAAATTTTATTTGAAAAATAGATTAAGTTGTAAATTAATTATTTATTTTAATTAATTCTTGGATCAACTTAAATCAATGACTTTTTCATTTATTGATTAATTTAAAATAAATTGAATTAAAGTATATTATTAGAAATTGAATTAATTAGTCAAAGGAAAATCTAGATAGATGATATTTTTGCTTGAAGTATTTTTCTAGTATATTTAATTAAATAGAAAATTAATATTTAAGTTGATTTTCATCATCATACTTAAATATTTGAAATTTTTCTTATACATATTTAATTAAATAGAAAAATTATATTTTTTGTTGTAAATTAATTTTATTAATTAATTTTGGGCCAACATTAAATTAGAATAATTTTTCCAGGATTAATTTTTTTTTTATTTTAACATGCATTTTTCGAAAATTGTATTCTTAAATACTTTAATTTTTCGAAATGCAATATATATTTATAGAAAATTAAATTTGAGTTGTAAATTAATTTATATTAATTTTGTAACAACTTAAATTGAATATTTTTCTAAATATTTATTAGAAATTATTACTAAGATGGAAATAATTCATGTTATTTTCATATCCATCTAAGTAAAATTTATAAATATTAAATTAAAATTTATATTTAGAATTTTTCATTCTAAATTGGAAATTTTAAATAAATATATATTTAAAATAAATTGATTAAATAAAGAGATCCAAAGAAAATACAACTCACTTTAAATAATGAGCTTTATTATTAAGACATTCGATCTCCATTGTGGGTTTTACACCGCGTTTGTTTTAGTGAGTAATCCTCCCTAATGGAGGAACGTTCATTAGCAATTTCGCACCGTTTAACCTCGCATGATAAGTAGTTTGTAAGTGTTTTGTATGGTATGGATCACCCTAATGGTGGCGACCATACTTGACTTGCAAATTATGAAACAATGGTGGAAGCTCATAAGATAGAATTGCCTTGACTCTCGCCTAAACGGGACAACGCTGAATTCCAATCTTGATCGAATAAAAGGTTGCTAGAATGGTTATCATTTTAGATGAGTTGACAACTTTATTCAATGGATGATGCTTTGACTCTCGCCTAAACGGGACACTGTATCAGTTTGTCGAAAAACCTTGGAAATTATTTAGGATTGTATGTTTTAGTATTTTCACTTGTCATTCCTAGTTGCTATATGCTTATAATTTCTGAATTGTGTATGAATTTATATTGAACCATGTTATTTTCTGTTATTAAGTTGTAGTTTAATTTCGAATCTTCATTGTTGATCTAACATGTTTGTTTTTCTAATGAGATAAATCCCTAATGGATTTTCACCATTAGACATACATAATAGTGTAAGATCTCGAAAGATAAATATTGTATATGCAACATCTAGCTGTTCATCAATTAATGACGCCTTAGACTAGTATTTTTACAATATGAAACAAGAAGATTACATAAATAAGATTACTTTGTCTTTCGCTAATCGAAGCATCGTTGGATTCTTATTTACAAACGAAATTATCCTAATTCCTCTTAGCTTATTCATTTCGAATTAGCTCCAAAATATATCATTGGATGAATGGTCTATAAATCATTTCATGTCATTATATTTTCTCTTAAGAAATTAAATGATGCATATGATTATAATCCCGAAATTCTATTCCCAATTGATATAAATCCTCAATCTTAGAAATCTCCTACTTGTATGGGCAAATCTGACTTAGAGTTTGTATTAGTAGTGGTGGTCCAAGATAGAATTACTCATTATATTTGGTATAAATTTAAGTCTTTGACTTTAATTTTAGATTCCAAACAGAAATTTTCTTATATTTCTAATTCCATAATACAATACAGTTACACTTTCTCAAGTGTTTAATGTCCATCTTTTATTAATGGATTCAAACTGTATGGAATATGAGTTAGGTATTCTGTGACCAGGATCCACTTGCAGTATTCTATGAACTCGTTGATGTAACTATACCTAAGTCATCAAAACACACTACCACATTTTTTTTATCTATGGCATTTGTATCTTGTTCATAGTGGATTTGACAAGATCAATCTCTGCAAAGAGTTAATATGCCTATATCCACTGAAAGTAGTTCATCTCATTCGCAGATGGATGTACATTCAGGGGTGGATATGAGTTTTTCGTTGTATTCTTAAAACGATAACTCTAGATTATACCTTTTAGCAAGAAATTTGAAATGTTTGAAAAATTTCATTAATTTCTAGCAATGGTCAAAACCATTAAGGTAAGTGGTTAAAGATCTTGCGAACTGATAGGGGTGGAGAAATAGTTAGTAGATATGCAGTTCAAAGATCATTAAATTGATTTTTGAATTATATCCAAACTTACCTCCCCAGAAATTTCGAGTTGCATATTGATGATTAGTTACTAGTCGTTGCCTAAATCCTTCTATGGTAATACAATTTCAGAATGATGTAATGGTTGTATACTTAATGTAAATCATTACTAGATTCATGGATGACCTAATCAAAATCTTAAGAAAAGCTAGAACTGTTAACCATGGTTTCTTAGCTTTTCTAAGTGATTAGGGGTGGACCATCCCATTGTCAATAGATAAGAAAGTGTTTGCTCAAACAAATACTACTTTTCTAAGATAATGACTAAGTCTGAAAACAAGTAGCAAATAAAGGAGATATTTAATTCTTGATTCCAAAAGTGTTCTATCATCTTATATAACATATGATGATCCCACTGCCTCTGTTGTCTTGTCACAACCGAAGAGATCAATACCATTTAGTTTTCTTAGACATAATTCACGGTGCCTTGTCGTAGTGGGAGAGTTTCTAGGAACTCACCTTCTTATGACTTGGGAGACACTAGTGATTAAAATCCATTGTGAGTTTAAACAAGTAATGGATTGTCAAGATAAGAAACTAAGAAGAAAGCCAATAGAACTATGGTTTATTCCATTCACATGGAATAACCTAAAGTTTTCTATTACAAGGACATAAAAGGAAATTTTAGTTAATAAGTCTATTCTATGGACTTAACAAACTTCCTGTTCCTAGTATTATAGGTTTGAGTTTATCTAAACCTATGGCTTGTGGTATACCTGGTAATTACTTACTCTAATGCAAGCAACTTACTTTAGTAAGATGCTGAAGCATTTTCTTTCTAATGACAATCTATAGAAGCTTCACAACTTCTTAGACATAGATTTTATTTATCTAAGGAAAAGTCTCAACTATTCCAGAAAAGATAAAGCCATGAAAGAATTTCTTATATCAACAGTGAGAGGTCTTAGATATGCTTTTGTATGCCTTAGACCGGACACCGTTGTTGAGTGGGAGTAATGAGTAGGTATCAGATTAATCCAGGAGAAGAACATTGGAAGACAATCAAGTAAATCTTAAGATTAAGAAGAGGAACTATATGTTAGTCTATAAGGGTGTGTTTAAAACTCTTAGACTACACCATATCAGATTTCGAAATTTGCCTTTGTGCTAGTAAATCTTTTTGATAAGATGGTGGTTACTCTGGGGGTGGAATAGTGATTTTGGAGAAGTGTAAAAACTTATCTGAAGTCTCTAGGTCTACCAGAGAGGGACTGAATGTTAAGGTTGCAGGAAAGGTACTTATTCAGTCTAAGGAAAGTTCTATACATTTTTTACATCATTCCAAATTGCCTTAAACTACTAGTGTTAATTTCCTGATTAACCAAAAGTAGTTGCCAAAGATATAGAATCCAGTATCCCAAGAGAGTAGACATATAGAGAGGAATTTCACATTATCAATGATTTGTGATTAAAGGAAGAGTAATAGTGGAGAAAAGGTTGTGGTTAATTCAACCTTTCAGATCCTATTACGAGGAGGTTACTACTACTACACTTGATTTGTATATCAAGGTGTTGAGATTATTTGAAACGAACTTTTTGTTTTATATTAGTGCAAGTGGGAGTTTATTGGGTTTTATGCCCTAAATAAAACTCATTTCAATATAATCAGATTTACTTATTAATATAGATCAGAAATAACATTTAATGTTGCATGGTTCACATGATTTATTTCATGATTATATGTACATAATGTATAAATTCATCTGAAACCCTTTTCACATACTTGATCCTGTTTATTGTGCCGTCAACACATTGGAAAGTAAACATGACTATGTGAATAAAGTTTCCTAGATTTATCAGACACAGGGTTTTACTGATATGATAATCTACAACAGAGTTTACTTGCATTTGGAGAAGTGCTATGTTCTTTCTAGAGCATTGGTTAAAGTAAAGCTCAGGTTGGATGCATGGAGTATGCATCGGAAGGGACCGATATTGAACTTTGACTTAGATTTAATTAAACTTACCGTAAAATCTATTCAAGTCAATATCGCCTAGTTGATCCTAGATCAAATGATCTTAATCCTGTTATGATTAGGCTCAATCTTGAAAGGCTATTCGTGTTCCTTGAATTGTTAGTTAAGCCTACTTTTAGGTCAGGGTGATACGCACTTTTTGGGAACACGGTAGTCCAATTGAGTGGGAGCGCTAGCATAAACATGGAATCTATAGCTTCTATTTGGCGAATAGTGATCACCTTCGAGCTTGACCAAACGAAAATAAATGGTGGAGATCTCATTTCACATAAGCTGAAATATCATTTATACGTGGTCAAGTGTTTTAAGGATAAAATACATAGTAGGGTGTTACGGTAATTTAATCCCTTTACTGTGTAGATCATTCATATAGAGGATAATTGATCAAATTAGGATTATAACAATGGATAACTAATGATGTGTCTATATGGTGGAACATATAGAGCATTCTATATACTGAGAGTGCAATTCTAAGTTCTATGCGTGGATTCAACGAAGAATTAATAAGTTAGTGAATTTTAGTGCTAAATTCTTGATCTACTTATTGGAAGCTCGGTTATATAGACCCATGGTCCCCCCACTAGTTGAGATAATATTGCTTGTAAGACTCATGTAATTGATTTTGATTAATCAATTATAATTCACAAATTAGACTATGTCTATTTGTGAAATTTTCACTAAATAAGGGCGAAATTGTAAAGAAAGAGTTAATAGGGGCATATTTGTTAATTATGATACTTTGTATGGCTCAATTAATAAATATGATAAATGACAATATTATTTAATAATTATTTATAGTTATTAAATAGTTAGAATTGGCATTTAAATGGTTGAATTAGGAAATTGGCATTTTTGAGAAAATCAGATACAAAAGGTGTTAAAATTGTAAAATTGCAAAAAGCAAGGCCCAATCCACTAAGTGTATGGCCGGCCACCTATGTAGGTATTTTAAGTTGATTTTTTCATTATTTTAATGCCATATAATTCAAATCTAACCCTAGTGGAATGCTATAAATAGATAGTGAAGGCTTCAGGAAAATTACACTTTTCTTCAGACTTCTGAATCAGAAAAACCTGAGCCTTCTCTCTCCCTATCTGGCTGACCACTCCCTCTCTTCTTCTTCAATATTTCGAAATCCTTAGTGATTAGAGTAGTGCCCACACACATCAAGTGATACCTCAATCATAGTGAGGAAGATCGTGAAGAAAGATCATGAGCAAAGGAGTTTCAGCATCAAAGATTCACAGAAAGGGATCCAGGTTCAAATATTGATAATGCTCTGCTACAGAAAGGAATCAAGGGCTAGATATCTGAACGGAAGGAGTCATTATATTCCGCTGCACCCAATGTAAGGTTTCTTAAACTTTATATGTGTTTAATTTATCGTTTTAGAAAGTTCTTATTTAGGATGTTAATAAACATACTTGTGAGTAGATCTAAGATCCTGGTAAAATAATTTCCAACAAGTAGTTCCTCATATATTTTTTTTTGGGGTACATTTAGTCGATTCCAAGTTGTTCTATCTTTATCGGCTTGCCAAGTGTGTAGATCGTGATCATAAGGACGTCCTGCAACTAGGCAACCCTTTTATCCTTGGCCTCATATAATTGAGTGATCCTCTCCACATTGATAGCTTCCAGCTTCTGCTTCAGGTCCTTTTTTATCTTCAACAAGTCGTTTCAATCATTAGTGACCATGAGAAGCTCCGCATCGCGGACCCAAATCCGCTCCTACTTGGTTTCAATGTCTTTGTTAAGAGTTGTCACCTTTTCCCTGCCTTCTTTATTTTGCCATTTGCCTCACTCAGCTTCCCTTGCAGCTCTATTTGGCTCGTCTTAAGGATGATAATTTTGTTGTGACTTGTCTATAGATGACTTCAACATCTTCAACTTGTTTGGACAACTGTTGTGAAAATTTTAATACGCAAGTACATGTGTCGTCTACAAATAATAATAGAAGTAAAGTATCATTCAGGACTGTAAATAAGTACCAAATAATTCAATTTCTAATTCTTTTTGGTGACAATAATTTCCAAAAAGTCTTTTTTTTTTTTTTTTAAAAAAAAAAAAATCTAAATTGAAAGCAATAAAAACAATGACTAAACTAGGACAATTAGTTTCAATTGCATCAAGTTCTTATGGTCTAATACAAGTTTAGTTCCTATTCCAACTTCTATGTGATATCGGATTAACTATTGCAATTTATATTATTATTATTAGGATATATATAGAATCTAAAGTGTATGGTAAAGTCTTATAATTCTGTGGTGAATTAAACATACAATTTGCATTAAACATGAAAATTCTAAATGTTACATAGACTATACAGGTACTCTCGTCCAATATTAAAATCTATGTTTATTTTACTATAGAGTAATCAACATTCACTTTTTTATATTTTGAATTAAAAACATAAACAATTAATTAGTGATCATGCAATTAAAAGAATTAAGCACAAATAAAATAGACGCACATAAGAAATTGAGAAAGAATTAAATTGCATTAAGCCATAAAGAAAAATCAACAATATCCATTATCACCTTAACAAAAAGTTTAACTACTCATTTTCATTATGAACAATTGATAATAATAACTAAGTAAGAACATGAAAAGTCAAGAAGAATAAAGAACTCATCAAAAAATTAATGATGATAGTCTCCAAAGTTACTTCCTACCTCTAATTCTCATCTCTCAAAGTTTTTGCTCTCAAAATTCCTTGCCAAAAACCATAAGTGGGCCGCAACATGGTCATATGCATGCCACGACCCATGTCCTTGAACCCCACACGAAGCCTTCAACAAAAGGTAGAACGGGTCGCGGCATGCCTATCCAATGTCGCGACCCGTGTAGGTTATTTTTAGACAGTGAGCTTTAATCGTTCTAATGCCTCAACATAAGATTCTAACGTTGACACCCACCTTGACACCTTTGAATCTCGACCTTACTGCCTATTTTTGGCATTTTAGCACCCTGACATTAAATTTTTATGCCATGGCGCTACTCCACTTTCTTCAGTTCTTCAACTTTAAGAGCTCCGACCACACCTAATCTTTTGGATTTTTCCATGATCTTTTGGTGCACTAGCTACAAAGCTTCACTTAATTCATCTTTTTTGTAATCATTTCTTTCCAACTCATTCACTTCCTCTCTATACTAAACCTAAAAATATTAACAAACAAAAGCGTAAAATTACACAAAATGAGACTGCCTGAATACCGAAAAAACTGAAAACTAAAAAATCTACCTTCGATTAAAATTGTCTTAACACAATCGGTTCTAGTGTCAATGGCAAACCGACATATTAAACCGATAACTAACCGAATATATATATTATACACTATACATATTTATCATATAATTAGGGTAAATAGCGGCATAAGTACCCAAAGTTTTGAGTTTGTAAGCGACATAAACCCAATGATTTTTTTAGTGGCATAAGTACCCAATGTTTGTAAAACTGTAATTTTTCTCTATTTTCGTCAGTACAGGCTCCGTTTTAAATTTATTAAAAAAATATTTAGAAGTAACTGATACTACATATTTTTTGTCCAGACCAAATAATCTAAAATTTGAGTCTTATATGTGTCATGTTTAAGACAATAACAGAGTTTGTACTGATGAAACTTGAAGAAAATTACAGTTTTATAAACATTGGGTACGTATGTCACTAAAAAAAATCATTGGGTTTATGCCGCTTACAAACCTAAAACTTTGAGTACTTATGCCACTATTTACCTATATAATTATTATTGTACATATTTTATATACAATTTTATTAAACTAGTTTTACTTTTTATCTTTTTTATTTAAAGTCTCAATTATTCATTACATTATTTTATTATAACTTGATGTATTTACGTATTACACACATTTATAAAATAATACGAGTTTTTTACTATAAGTCATTTACCATATTAGTAGAACATATAATTTGAGCAAATTTAAAAAAGTTAATTTTACATTATTTATTTTATAAAGAAAATTTTGTTCTTAAATTATATGACATTTGATACAATATTCTAATTTTTTTAGTTTTCAAATAATTATAGAAAATTTAAAGACTTTTTTTTTTTAAAAAAAAAAAATGAAGCTCGGTTTAAACCGACCAAACCGTGGATTAAAACAGCCGATTTTTTTTACAGTTATATAATGATCAGTCATTTTTCGAATTATAACCATGAAAATCGAAAATCGAATTTTAGATTTTTTTGTGTAAAAAACCGACTGTTGCTCACCCCTATTTCTCGGTTCATGACTACGAATCATAACTTCATATCAAGACTAGTCATTGCTTGTTTAAATGTAAACAGATCATCATCATGAGTGTCACCAACAACCAAGTTGATTTCACCATCCAAGTCATAACGAAGTAGTTTGATTGAAACTCTTCTACTACGGCGAGGTAATGTGACTTTTAGAAAAGAACTTCAGTGGTAATGTCCTATTCAGTTGTCTCAATTTACATTGGTTCAACAGAAAGAGTGAGATTATTCTCTACAGGAGTAGAAGATGAAAGAACATCTCTTGTAGATATAAATCTGAAAGCATTTCTTTTAACACTATTTTGCTACATGCTTTGAGATTTTTGATATGATTATTTTCTAAAAAAGTAGCATTTGTAGAAACAAATACTTTCTTCTCTTTGACCATTTTTAAAATTTTAGCCACTTGTTAGTAATTAGCAACTAACTTAATTGGTTTTACAATTAGTTATAGTATAATTGTTATCTCGGTTTCCCAATTTCTTGGAGCTCTTTTACTGGTTTATATAAGGAGCATTAGTTATCAATTCTTAGTATGAGCTAGAGAGATAAATTGTGAAAAAAAGATTGAGAGATGAGGGATACACAAGGATTGTGTGTGTTTGATCACAACACCTCTATGTACAGTGATGAACTCATCATTTTTATTATGTGAGACTTAATTGTTATTAAACAAATTTTTAGGTCTACTTTAATTAATTTTTTATTTTTGCGGAATTTTTTTTCTTTCAATTTTTTGTGCTATAATTATCAAATGAAAAAAGAAAAATATTTAATTTTTTTAATGCATTTTTTTTACTGGGGCTATAGCCCCCACACTATTGTGAGTGTGTTCCCTATGTGAGTGAATTTTAAGGGCAAAACACCATTTTTATTATTGATCTGATCTTTGAACATCAAGCAATATTCTTTTGAATAAAGATTGGTGACAATGTGTTTCCTCCTGGGAATTAGATCTAAGCGAAAAGTTATTTGAAATGGAATTTCGTTAAATTAATTGTCTGTTGTTATCGATGCTATATCTTTTTGTCACATCATATTTTTGTATTTAATTATTTTTATAATTTTACTTAATTATTATTTTTGTATTATTTTGCTTTATTATTGAAACTAATTCGTTCTTAAAACATGTTAATTCACAACAATTATAAAATAATCCATCCTTAAAACTTTTTGAAATAGCCAAACAAACATACAAATCTCACTTTGCGTTCTATTCTAACTTTCTTTTGTTTTTTTCTTGAAACATGAGCAAGACATCTGAAAAAATTAATGACATAAGTTAGACATGAGATGAGAGTATTTCATAATTTTAAAATAATAAATATTTTATTATTATAATAATTAAAATAAATATAAAAGTCCTTTTAAAAAATAAAATAGAAAAAGAAGGTCAATGTGTTAAATGGTACGAGGGAGGGGAAGAACTTTCCAGGAAATTGGGTTGGTTTATATGATTTGTCTTTCACCGCACCACATCAAAAGTAGATAATTTATTACAAGTATTATTTTGTTTTTTTAAAAAAAAGAAAGTAATTAATTGGACAACATTGACAGCTTTGCATTCACTTATTTTGTTCTCCTTTTATTTTCAAGGAACGTTGATTTTCTTGGGTTTCTAACATTTAATTATAGTGTCTAAGCATGCTCAATATATTTTTATAGGGAAATTTGATTTTCTATACTTACATATACTTAATATTTTATTTCTAAACTAATACATATCATCATTGAAAATATATGACCACTTTATCTAAAATCCAAAAATACCCCTCTCAAATTTTCCATACTTTTTTTTAGTGCAAAAACATAAAAAAAAAAAAAAAATTGGTAGTCCGATGGGGTCCGATGGTAGTCCGATGGTGGTCCGATGGTCACCTGATGCTACTTTTGTATGCACAAAAACATAAAAAAAAAATTGGTAGCAGATTTGGTCCGATGGTAGTCCGATGGGTCCGATAGGTGGCCCGATGGGTGGTCCGATGGTGGCCCGATGGGGTGGCCCGATGGGGTGGCCCGATGGATGGTCCGATGGGTAGCCCGATGGGTAGTCCGATGGTGTAAATGGGGTGATGTAAATAGGGGTATTTTAGGGATATCATAAAAATTGTCATATTTTACAAATATTAGTTATTATTTGTTTAGAAAAAAAATTTTAACCAAATGTAAGCATAAAAAATCAAATTTCCCTTTTTATATACTACTTATATACCCAGACATTGTAACACTTTTTCTTTTGATGTAAAAAAGAAGTATGTAAATTTGGGAGTCCCAAGACATTTTCATATCAATAAAATAAATAAATGTTTGTTAAAACAAAATAGAAGGCAATATCAGTTGTTAATTATAGGGCCATTTTCATAAATGTACAACAAAAATAAAATAATTACAAAAAATGTACAAAAAAAAATTATTTTAAAAATTTATACATTTTGAAAACTTATTACATGAAACCATACATTTTTAATATGTTTATTAAACCTCAAAATAAAAAATTTCGTAAAATTAATTAAACGGTTTTATAAAAATAAACAAGTTAAATATTTTTTTATTAAAAGATAAATGTTTATTATCTATTTTAGTATGAATTATTATAATTTAATAAGATTTTTTTTTAATAAAATACAATATCAAAATTATAAACATTAATGTATATAAATATAAATCAATACTTAAAATTACTAAAAATAAACATGACACGTAGAGTGATATAATAAACATATGTGAATATTATTATTTTGTTTATTAAAGTAGTATGTTTAATAAATAGAAAACAAAATAAACATATATATACAAAATATTTTATATTATTAGTATGTTTATTATAATTGTAAACATAAAAATAGACATAGTCAATTTATACTATACTAAAATAAGTATATTTTCTTTCTATTGTTTCTATATATTGATTATTTTCTAATGAGTTAGTGAACAAGTTTTTTATTGAAGTATAATTCTTACATCAAAAAATAAATAAACAAACATAACTTTATAAATTCCAAAAATTATTTAATTAAAAAAAATAAACACGACACAATTAATAAACAAAGAAAAAGATAAAGATAAACAATTTTTTATATATATATATTATTTATTTTCTAAAAAATTACTAAAAAAATAAACATAACACACGTAGAGTGATATAATAAACTTATGTGAATATTATTATTTTGTTTATTAAATTAGTATGTTTAATTAATAGAAAATATAAAATAAATACATATATAAAATATTTTATATTATTACTATGTTTATTATAATTGTAAATATAAAAATAAACATAGCCAATAAACACATATATAAAATGTTTTATATTATTAGTATGTTTATTATAATTGTAAACATAAAAATAAACATAACCAATATTACCATATATATACTAATCAATAATTATTACCATATATATATTATAATAAAAATTGAAAAAAAGTTTTTAATTATATATAAAAGTGTATGAGAAAATGATAATAAGTTTTTTTGCACATATTTTGTAATTAATTAAAATAATGTATACAAAATTGTAAAATGCCCTTAATTATATCTTTGGCGGAAGTTGGTTGTCCAATCTGAAATCCATCTCAAGCTGTCTCAAATTTCATCATGTAAATACGATTTTGGATCCTCTGTTTTATAAAAATTACCAATTAGATTTTGTGTTTTGTTAAATGACAAAATGAACCCTGTATTTTCTAAAATAGTACATATAGGACCCTGAATTGATTTTTTATCAAAATAAAGTTTAATTATAATCTGATCTAAAAGTGCTATGACAAAACTGTTTATATTTATTGTATCTGTTCGTATTAAGCATTGTCTTCAAGTTGGTTGTATTAAAAAAAAAGTTGTCAAAAATTAAGCTTAAGGTCCTATTTTTACTATTTTAGAAAATACAGTGTCCATTTTGTCATTTAACAAAACACAGGGTCCAATCTGTAACTTTTGCAAAACACATGGTCCAAAATAGTATTTACCCGAAAAAAATGTGGTTAACATAATTTTTTTTTAGAACATTACAGAGTGTTATAATATAATAATATAAGGAGATGTTTGGTAGGAGATTTTTAAAATAATTTGATTATAAAGAATATTATAAAAGAAATTATGATTGTCAAAAAATGTGTAAATCGTGTTTAACTGTGTAGGATAATATTTAATTATATATTTACGTTAATTGAATTACATTATTTGATTGAGTACTTGAATCTTGTATATTATTTTAAAAAATTCAAATAATTTTTTATTATATTTATTTAATGCTAATTATACATAAAAATAATATAATTTTTTATTAAAAAAATATATTTATTAATTAGTTATTAAATTTTTTCATTGTCAAAAAAAAAAAAATAGTTATTAAATTTTATTGTATTTTTTATTAAATAAAATGAACAATTCTATATATTTTATCACTATATTATTTATTTTTGTTCGCTATGTTATTTATGTACATCATTTATGTATAATATATATTATTGCTAATAACATAAAACTAATCCAGTTAAAAAAAATAATCTCACAGACTAAATATATAGTAATATTTTATTTATAATAAAACATAATATTAATGATATTTAAGTTTATTTATTATTTTAAAAATACTATTTAAATTAATATAATAGAAGAGAATAATTCAATTTCACCATTTTTTAAGGCATCAATATTATTCTCTTCAAGAGTAGTTATATTACTAAAGGATTAACATTATGAGATTAAACCCTCAAAACAAATAAGGCAATGTTTCATATTACTATTCTCTTGCTAGTATTAACTCATTCCAAACAGTTCTTAAGAGTATTTTTATTACTGCCCATTTGGAGCTTAAAATTGAACTGAAAATGATTGGATTTGATTTGATTAAATTGGACTGAATAAAATTGAATTATGCTGAAAGTAATCATGCATTTAGTTTAAAAATAAATTGAAAATAAATTATTTTATCTATTTCCTTTTTAAAAAACTTAAATTAAAATAAAAATATATAATAATAAATAAAAAATAAATGATTCCCATAAAAAAATGAATAATAAAAATAATTTATCATATTTTTATTTAATAAATAATAGAAATAGTAAAATAAAAATACTGAAATAATATAAAATTATTTATGCTAAATAATAATTTAATTACTAATTTAATAAAAATATTAAATTTATAAAATATTGATATAAATTTTTTAATAATTTAAAAAGAATATATAATTTTATTATCAAATTATTTTTCTTAGGAATCAATTTAAGTAATTATTATTTAATTAATATTTTTAAATTTTAAAGACTTATGTATAATAATTCAAAATTATACATTTTCACTAATTTTACTGAATAAGTTTTTGATAAAAAATTATAAATAAATTTATAATAATTCTTTCATTAAAATTCTTATTAAATTTAAAATATATTAACAAAATCAAAATTAAAAAATAAAAACAATAAAAAAAAATCTCTTGTATGAGATTATTTATCCCACCCTGTTGGATTAGATACACAACCCTATATAGATGAGATTAGCTAGATTAGTTATCCAGACAACTAGCATGCCCAACACTGGATTTGACAAATTAGTTTGTCTAATGTAGTCTTGTCATGCATACCAAACGAGTCCTAAGAGTATTGTTATAAGACACACACCTAGTACCACCTAAAAGTAAAGCCTTACGATTGGTTAGTGATATTCTATAAAAATTATTACATTAAAATATTTAAAATACGATTCTTAATTACACCAATAATAATATGACACCGTGAAGGATGCTAGACACAAGTGATACCCTTTATCATGAGCATCTCTAAATGCAGCATTCTTTAAAAGTGTTGAAAATCTCCACATCACCAATAAAATATTTTTTTTTTGTGATGTGGACATTTTCAACACTTTTAAAGAGTGCTGCTTTTAGAGATGTTCATGATAAAAGATATCAGTTGTGTCTAACATCTTTCATGAGTTGGGCGGAGATGAGAAGGAGGGAAAGAGGGAGATAGAGTTTTGAGATCGGAGTATTTTTGAACTAAAACTAAAAATTAGTGGGTTTAAATTTAAAATTTTAACTTAATATATGGATGAAAAATCAAATTTTCCATACATTTATTATAATACAAATTTTGTATTAATTTTTGTATTTATTGTAATGCTACATTCTAATTCAAATTTAGATAAATTTTTATTATGTGATAAATTTAAATTAGCACACAATCCATATGAGTTATATTTTAACAATAAATCACAAATCTTAACAAAAAAAATTGTTGTATATTTGTTTTATTAAATTTTGTATGAAAAAAGAAAAATGCATATATATATATATATTTCGATTTTCAATAACGGCCTACGCGTACGGTTTTCGAATAAAAAGCGTCAGCAAGTCAAACCACGTAAAAATCACAGTTATCACTTTAACCCCACTAAACACCATCTTTCTTTCTTTTCTTTTTTTTCTTTTCTCTCTTGAAAAAACAAATAAAAATTATGAGGAGTTTGAATGGATTGTATTAATAATACATTTTATTTTGATGGAAGGATTGTATTGAATATTTATTATTATAAAGCGAAAGAAAAGCTACAAGAGAAGAGATTCTTTTGAAAGAAAAAAAGAAAAGAAAAAAGCAAAGAGAATAGGACCAGTGAGTACAGTCCACTCTTCCTTCTAACAAATATATATAGTCCTTTCTCTTTCTTTGACAACTATATGGTTTGGCCTTTGGGCACAGCACAGGACTAAGCCAGTTCTTTTTTAAAACTTTGCTTTGTTCACAAGCCAACAACCCAAACCACCCACCCATCCAACCACAACCACCTCTCTTCATTCTTCATCTTCTCTGCTTGTTTTGATTTTGTGTAGTTTTTATTTATGGTTGCTGCAAATAATTAAAGGTTAGATGTACTTTCTTTCACATCTCTTTTAATGTATAATTTTGACTCTAGTTTAGTTTTAAGTTTTATCTCAATATTTAATTTTTGTCTGGGGGTGATATGGAAGGAAGGTTCTTAGCATTTGCTAGCCTTTGTAAAACTCTTTCTTTTTCATATGTAGTCTTTCTCAGTTCTGACATGAGTTATATTGCTGTGGTTGATAACTGTGCCTATACTATATATATATTATCTTAATTATACATACTATATATCTAAGAATTATGTTTTGTCAAAAAAAAAAAAAACGTTCCTTTTGGGAATGGAGCGGGAGCAGTTTTTTTTCTATAACTAAATATAATCAAGGTAGACTAGAAAAACTGTAAACAATTATGTCGTTTTTGAATTTGATTTATGACGATGCCAAAAGTTAATTACTGTTCTTCATTCATTTGCATTTTTGAAAATTGTTTACTTTATTTTTTCTTCCCTCCTAATTAAACCAATTCATATTCTACTGAGTTTGGATTGTTTTACGAGCTGTTGATTCCCGTAACATGTTTTTGGCTTTTTCTGTAGGAATTTGATATGGTCACGATGAGACAATTTTAAAGTTTAAGTCTTTTTTGTTCTGGAGTGAAATTTGAACTTCAAGGAGAGAAGAAAGAAGCATCATCAATGGAGGAAAAGCCATTCCCAGCTTGGTCCTGGTCTGTTGAGCAGTGTTTAAAAGAATACAATGTGAAACTTGATAAGGGTCTGAGTGGTTATGAGGTTGAGAAGCGTCGTGATAGGTATGGCTGGAATGAACTTGCTAAAGAGAAAGGAAAGCCGTTGTGGCGTTTGGTTTTAGAACAGTTTGATGATATGCTTGTCAAGATACTTTTAGTTGCAGCCTTCATATCATTTATTTTGGCTTATATGCATGGAACTGAATCAAAAGAATCTGGATTTGAGGCCTATGTGGAACCAGTTGTGATTGTCTTGATCTTAGTCATCAATGCTATTGTTGGAGTTTGGCAAGAGAGTAATGCTGAAAAAGCACTTGAAGCTCTTAAAGAGATGCAATGTGAATCTGGGAAAGTTTTAAGGGACGGATATTTCGTGCCCGATTTGCCTGCTAGGGAGCTTGTTCCTGGTGATATAGTGGAGCTTCGAGTTGGTGACAAAGTCCCTGCTGACATGAGAGTTGCAGCTTTGAAAACTTCTACTTTAAGAGTTGAGCAGAGCTCATTGACTGGAGAAGCCAATCCTGTTTTGAAAGGAACTGAACCTGTTTTCATGGATGATTGTGAATTGCAGGCTAAAGAAGACATGGTTTTTGCAGGGACAACTGTTGTCAATGGGAGCTGTATGTGTATTGTGGTTAGCACTGGGATGAACACCGAGATTGGTAAAATACAGAAGCAAATACATGAGGCTTCTTTGGAAGAGAGTGACACCCCTTTGAAGAAAAAGCTTGATGAATTTGGGAGCAGGCTCACTACTGCAATTGGGGTTGTTTGTCTTGTAGTTTGGATTATAAACTACAAAAACTTTCTGTCTTGGGATCTTGTTGATGGAAAGCCAACAAATATTCGGTTTTCATTCGAGAGATGTACTTACTATTTCAAGATAGCTGTCGCTCTTGCTGTGGCTGCAATCCCTGAAGGCCTTCCTGCTGTTATTACAACATGCTTGGCTCTTGGAACAAGGAAAATGGCAAAGAAGAATGCCATTGTACGAAAACTCCCGAGTGTGGAAACACTAGGATGCACAACTGTGATTTGTTCTGACAAAACTGGGACTTTGACAACAAACCAGATGGCTGTGACAGAATTCTTCACTTTGGGAGGGAAGACAACTGCCTCTAGAATAATTCATGTTGAAGGGACTACTTATGATCCCAAAGATGGTGGGATAGTTGATTGGACATGCTACAATATGGATCCTAATTTGCAATCCATTGCTGAAATATGTGCTGTTTGTAATGATGCTGGGATTTACTTTGATGGGAACCTTTACAGGGCTACTGGGTTGCCCACTGAAGCAGCTCTTAAGGTTTTGGTTGAGAAGATGGGAGTTCCAGATAGCAAAGCTAGGAACAAGATTCGTGAAACTCAGCTTGCTGCAAGCTATTTGATTGATAATAGCACAGTCAAACTGGGTGAGTATAGAGCTTAGTTTCTATATTTATTATGTGTTTGTAGTAGTCTAGAGTTTTAATTCATTGGTCATTATTGTTATACTGAGCTCAGGTTGTTGTGAGTGGTGGACAAAGAGATCAAAAAAGGTTGCTACTTTGGAGTTTGATCGTGTTAGGAAGTCAATGAGTGTTATTGCCCGGGAGCCTACTGGACATAACCGACTTCTTGTCAAGGTGACTGATGTTACAAGTGCTGTTTAACTTGGATTAGGCCTCTTCTTCTTTTTTGGTTAAAAGCTAATTTAATCACTATAGATTGAGAAGTACAAACTAATGTTTTAGGTACTTAAAAAGAAAAGCAACAGTTTGTTAAATTGGACAAAAGAAAGCCTTACAACTGAGAGGTAACACAATTTGAAGAATTGAGAGCTTAAGCCTATCAAAGTCACTTCAAAAAACAAGATTTTTTACTTGAAAGACCAATGAACCGCCTTAAAAACAAACAGATTGATCATTTACAACTATATGTATTCAACTTAGATTAGGCTTCTGGTTTGTCAAATTAGCATAGTTTATTTACTTATTTTCTGTTTGGTTCTTTTATCTGCAGGGTGCTGTTGAGAGTTTACTGGAGCGAACCTCACATGTTCAACTTGCTGATGGATCCCTTATACCAATAGATGAGCCATGCAGGCAATCTTTGCTTATGAAACTTTCAGAGATGAGCTCCAAGGGATTACGTTGCTTGGGCCTGGCGTATAAGGACGGACTTGGAGAGCTTTCAGATTATTACTCTGACAGTCATCCTGCTCACAAACTGTTGCTTGATCCAGCTAACTATTCCAGCATTGAAAGTGACTTAGTTTTTGTAGGGATTGTTGGTCTGAGAGTGAGTATACATAATCTTATTATGCTATTGTGTTTTGAGTTAGGCTCCTATTTGAAAATGTTTTTTAACGACTACTTTGGACAGGACCCTACTCGTGAGGAAGTTCACAAAGCAATTGAGGATTGTAAAGAAGCTGGGATTATGGTTATGGTCATAACTGGAGATAATAAGTCCACAGCTGAGGCCATTTGTAAGGAAATCTCATTGTTTTCGAAAGGTGAGGATCTAAGGGGGAGAAGTTTTGTTGGTAAAGAGTTCATGGCTCTTTCACCTTCAGAACAAGTTGAGATATTATCGAAACCAGGAGGAAAAGTCTTCTCTCGTGCTGAGCCAAGGCATAAGCAAGAAATCGTTAGGATTTTGAAGGAGATGGGTGAGATTGTTGCAATGACAGGAGATGGTGTCAATGATGCCCCGGCACTTAAGCTAGCTGATATTGGAATAGCCATGGGAATTACTGGAACTGAGGTAATCTAGCCAATCACTCCTTCATAATAAGATAAAGACTGTTATTTGATAAAATGTCTTATACATTGCATATTCTCAGGTTGCAAAAGAAGCTTCAGATATGGTTTTAGCAGATGATAACTTCAGTACCATTGTCTCAGCTATTGCTGAGGGTCGTTCCATTTATAGTAACATGAAAGCTTTTATTAGGTAAAACACTCTTAGCTCTGCATATATACCCTTTCTTATATGAAATATCTCATTGGTGAGCAACTTATATAGTTCTGTTCATATTGTCAATTTTCAGGTACATGATATCGTCAAATGTTGGAGAGGTTATATCCATATTCTTGACTGCAGCATTGGGAATACCTGAATGTATGATACCAGTGCAGCTTCTTTGGGTGAATCTGGTTACTGATGGTCCCCCTGCAACAGCTCTGGGCTTTAACCCTGCTGATGCTGACATTATGCGAAAACCACCCAGGAAAAGCAATGATGCTCTCATAAATACTTGGGTTCTTTTCCGTTACTTGGTTAGTTGGATAAAAACACTTAAAACTTTTCAATTCAATAATGCTAAGCAGACATGTTTTTATGCTTCATTCTCTTAAATGGCTCTCTTACCTTCCACCATGGCAGGTTATTGGCTCATATGTAGGCATTGCCACAGTTGGTGTCTTTATCTTGTGGTACACTCAGGCATCCTTTTTGGGTATCAATCTTGCTAGTGATGGACATACACTGGTTGAGTTATCTCAGCTTCGCAATTGGGGTGAGTGTGCTTCATGGTCAAACTTCACAGCTGCTCCATATAGTGTGGCTGGGGGTCAAATGATCACATTTTCAGATCCTTGTGATTATTTTTCTGTTGGGAAAGTAAAGGCGATGACATTGTCGTTGTCTGTCCTGGTGGCAATTGAGATGTTCAACTCTCTGAACGCCCTTTCGGAAGATATCAGCTTAATCAGAATGCCTCCTTGGAGGAACCCTTGGCTTTTGGTGGCCATGACAGTGTCATTTGGACTCCATTGCCTCATACTCTATGTTCCTTTTCTAGCAAATGTCTTTGGAATTGTTCCACTCAACTCAAATGAGTGGCTTCTGGTCATTTTGATGTCTGCACCGGTGATACTAATCGATGAAGTACTCAAATTTGTTGGAAGGAGTCGAAGGAAGCAAAAGAAGGAGAAGATAGCATGAGGAAAGAAAAAAATCAGGCCTTTGACATAAAATGGACTTTTATAAAAACAATTTTTGGTGATGCATTATTAAAAATCAGGTTGTTAGTTCCTACTTAATATTCTTTGATAGTTTTATTGTTCTTCACGAACTACATTTGTCCTATATTGAAAGGAAATGCACAAGATCTATATGTTCCTTTAAGAAATACAAATGAAATATTAGGAATCACCTGTTTACTGATCTTTTCCTAACTATAAGTTTCATTTTTTTTTTTGTAAGAAAGAGGCTACTCCTAATGAAGCTATAATTACGAGAGAATTATTTCTGTATATTATGATTTTGTCATACTCTTTTTGTCCTATTGTTGTCGTTTCACTTCCAACGTTCATTTTTCTTTTTCACTGTATTTGATTTTGATGGTGAAGAATTGAAGATTGATAACATTGAGCTTTTCAAGCTCGTAAATTTGTTTTTTCACTATTTTCAATGATGGTAGAATATACATCCCTCAATGGCTTGCATATTGCCATATTGTATATCAACAATTATGATTTATTTTCAAAGTTTGAATATTCACTTTACCGTTGTATGTCTCCCTTTACATTTTCTTTTCAAAAAGTCTTGTATGTCCATATTTGATATTACAGCTGAGAACTTTTTCACTTTAGTTTAAAAATTGGTCCATGAAACAGGGGACCAATTAATTGTGTAATGGGATTCTTGCTATATTATTATAATTGTTGTTTTTTTTTCTTTTTGAAAAAAAGGGGGAAAGAAAGACACATTTTGGTTTATTCAAAATTGTATTTCTTCAAGTTTAGTTAAGAAATAATTTACGTCTCTATAAAGCTTCACTTCATCATAGAAATCATCCAACAAAGCATATATTTCATCATTTCTAGGATGTGACTTATCGGCCACAATGAATTTTTGAAGTTGACCTCTCTCTTCAATGAAACTATACCCTGCTGCCTTGCTAATTTTGCCTCCCTTCATCACCTTCCTCAGCCTAGCAACACCGCCCCATTCGCCTGCAGATGCATATATGTTGGAAAGAATGACATAGTTTGCTGGATTCCATGGCTCAAGCCGGAAGAGGGACTCTGCTGCTTTTTCGGCAAATTTGACATTACCATGAAAACTGCAAGCTCCCAAAAGAGCACCCCATATGACATTGTCAGGTTTCATTGGCATTTCTTGTATCAGTTCATAAGCTTCTTCCAATTCACCAGCTCTGCCTAGAAGATCAACCATGCATCCATAGTGTTCCAATTTAGGAGCAATACCAAAGTTTGGCTCCATTGATTGGAAGATATGGCGGCCTTTGGTAACCATTCCGCCATGAGTACATGACAATAAAAGTCCCACAAATGTAACATCATCAGGTCTAATTTCTACAGCCTGTTTCCAGCCAGATAAACAAGATACTAACCAATTAGAAATCAATTGCAATGAGTTAAAATTCATGAAGGAAAATACTTGACTTCTTACCAGCATTTTTTCGAAAAGAACCAAAGCTTCTTTGCATTTTCCATGGACTGCCAAAGCCATGATCATTGAGTTCCAAGAGCACAAGTTTCTCCTGCTCCCAATCTCATCGAACACTTGCTTAGCTATATCAATTTTACCACACCTTGCATACATTTCCAGTATACCATTAGTTACATGCAAATCCTTGAAGAAGCCTCTTCTTCTTGCATACTCTTCAATCTTCTCTCCAATATTAAGTGCACCAAGATTAGCACAAGCTGGAAGAACACTAGCTATAGTGACTTCATTCGGCTTTGCATCCCTCTCTTTTTCCATATGCATAAACATCTCCAAGGCCTTGGCATACTGACCATTTTGCGAGTACCCAGATATCATCGTCGTCCAAGAAACCACATTCCTTTCAGGCATCAAGCCAAACAAGTCCACTGCTCTTTCCATGTCTCCGGACCTAGCATAGCCTGCTATCATAACATTCCATGTAACTATTTCTCTAACTCTCATTTCATCAAATTGTTGGCGAGCAGAAGCCATCATTCCCATTTTGGCATACATGTCAAGCAAAGCCGTTTCAGCAAACACGTCTAAGGAAAACACCGATTTGACGAAACGGGAATGAATCATCTCCCCTAAGTGATGGGACGAAAGGGAAGCGCAGGCCGAGAACAACAAGGTGAAAGAATGTTCATTTGGAAGGAAGCACATGCGGCTGTAGAGAGACAAGCACTGGCTGTGTTGACCATGAGAAGAGTAGGCCTTCATGAGCTTGTTGTAGAGAAAGACTGTTGGCTTAGGAATAAGGTCGAACAGTTTATGGGCATATGGAATATCTGGGATTTCAAGCAGCTTCAGTATGAGATTGTTGGTGTAGTCTATGCCATTTCTAAGGGTGTAAGCATGAATCTGCTTAAGGTGGTTCATAACAACAACAACAACAACAACAACACAAGTCGTATATTGTAATCATAAGTTTAGAAAAGAAGAGAGAGTCCAAAATTTCTCGAATACGAAAACGACATGAACCATCGTTTCAAGAACTCGTTCCATTGATGAACCATTACTGTGCAGTCGCTGTTGGGAGTTGCGGACTACTCTTGTCTCTTGGTCAGTTGGTGGTCGTGAGCGGTGAGTGAGTGAGTCGTAATCTAGTACTACTATACTATTTACATGCAAATCCCACACAACACAACCTTTACTTTAATAGTCAAAGTCAAAATATCATATAATTACGTGCCAACCTTTCTCACCTCATTTTTCTTTACATAATAGGTGAAATAGTGAACAACTTTATGGATTTTTTTTTTCTTAACCAGCTTTACTTGTAAATAGTGTAGCTGATAAAGATAAAACGGGTTCTTTTCCTTTTTTAGACACTACTATTATTTCTGCAAATATTAGCTTTTTTTTTAAAAAAAAAAAAAAATTCCTTTTTATGATTTTTAAAGAATAAATTTGTAAAAATATATATTTCTTTCAAAAAAAATATTTTATTGAATTTTATTAAAGAAAAGTAAAAAATATTAAAAAAGAATAACACAAGGCACTGTTATCTCCTTATAGTAATTGATTAGTGATTAGTATTCGGTTACTTTTACTTGATTTTTTACATATTTTTTTTTTTAATTTTTTTGTCAAATTTTCTTATAAAATATATATTTTTACTTTTTCTTTTTTTTTTTGAAAATAAATATATATTTTTACTTAAAAAGTATAAAAACCCATCAAATTTGTATATATATTTTTTTTGAACAAAGGTTGTATATCTTTTTCGAACACACCTTAATGTTAGAAATTTTTACATGAAAAATCCATTTTGCACAATTTATTACCTAAATACCTCTACACGTCTACATTTTTACTTACAAAGTTGGTTTTATTACACAAATACCACTTAGTCATCATTCCATCCATCATCTATCAAATCCTACTCTCTTCCCTCTCTTTTTTCATTTTCTATCAATCAATCCATCATTTCACTCTCTTTTTTTCTTCTTTTCTTTTTCTTTTTAATTTTATTTCAGTTTTTAATTTTTAATTTTTAATTTTATTTCAGTTTTTAATTTTTAATTTTTATTTTTATTTTTATTTTCAGTTTTTAATTTTTTATTTTTTTTCCATAACAATTCTTCTTTTCTTTTTATTTTTAATTTTTTAATTGTAAAGCTAGTTTTTAACATATATTGTTCTTGGAGTGTCACAGGATTGACTTCTATCAATCAATCCATCATTTCACTCTCTTTTTCTTCTTTTCTTTTTATTTTTAATTTTATTTCAGTTTTTAATTAAATCTTTTTAACTTATTAGTTTAACTTTACAACTTCTGAAATACTTTCATGACAAAAGAGAAGACTTTGACTAGGCCATTCAACTGATATAAGCATGTACAAATAAATTCGTACAATTTTAATGTCATTTTCATTCTCGCTGGACTAGCTCAAAGCCACGTCGAAATAATTAGATAACAAAATAAAATAATAAAAAACAATTACCGATGATATTCTATACTTGAAAAGAAAACGATCTAATTCATGCTTATAGTAGTATTGACGTGAGTAGAGTTATAAAATTAATATTAGAAAAGTATTAGGACAAACATGATTAAGATTTATGAGTAAAGGTGGCAAAGCTAATAGATTAGATTAACTCAGTCGATCCCATTTTTATATCATCAATGGGTAACAATGAGATTTATCATGGATGTTGATGTTCAAAGAGTTTTTCCGTATTTTAGTTTGTATACGGTTGTTTGTAGTTTTATTATAGTTTTGCTACTTGCATATGTTATTTCACTATAAAATTAATATGCAACTATTCTTTACAAAACTTACTATGTATAACTACTATTTCTTAGTCCCCATCAAATTAAATTCTTGCATAATATATAAACTATCATAAAACGATAATGCAACTATAAGGCAACTATTTGCACTTGCATACAAACTTGTTTTGTAGTTTTATTATAGTTTTGCTACTTGCATATGTTATTTCACTATAAAATTAATATGCAACTATTTGCACAAAACTTATTATGTATAACTACTATTTCTTAGTCCCCATCAAATTAAATTCTTGCATAATATATAAACTATCATAAAACGATAATGCAACTATAAGGCAACTATTTGCACTTGCATACAAATTGTTTTGTAGTTTTGTTATAGTTTTACTTCTTGCATATGTTATTTCACTATAAAATTAATATGCAACTATTTGCACAAAACTTACTATGTATAACTACTATTTCTTAGTCCCCATCAAATTAAATTCTTGCATAATATATAAACTATCATAAAACGATAATGCAACTATAAGGCAACCAAAACAAAAAATAAATCAAAATGCAACTGTATATAACGTAGATGTATTATTCATGAGGTTTTTTTTTTTAAATTTTTCACATCATACATTGTTTTGGATTTAGTGGGAGCTCCAGATCTGCATTTCATTACGTATCTACATTTCATGAATATAGATTTCGATATTAGGGGGAGTTATTTTGATCGAATAAAATAGAAAACAAATGTGTAATTTCAGTTTCTTCACAGTTTTTCTGATTTTTTTTTCGTCATTTTCAGTTTAGAACATTGCAGGTATTCTTTTCCAGTTGATTTTGCCAGAATTAATAGTTGTATTTTTCTCGTTTTGGTTTCATTTTGGTTGTTTTGCGGTTTTGAAACGAGCGCGTTTTTTTATCTTCATGGTTCGCTCTGTACAGCTGAAGGCTTAGTGCATGTGGTATTTTTGTAAATATTTGTATGTGGACTGTATAAATGTTTAATGAATTTGTACCAAAGTATTTTTGTAATTTTTTTTCCTTTTTTGTATTTTTTTGTTTTTTTCCCTTAATGTTATTACACCATTTTTTTTTTTTTCGATTTTTGAAAAAGAACAAGGTCCGTGACTCCGTTATCACAAATGTATTACTGTGTAAATAAGTAAATGGAAATTACTTAGTAAACACCAGACAAATACGAACTTCCATGAAACATGACATCTGCCTGCATAAGAGTTTTAAAAAATTTCCACAGAGATGCAAAAGTATTTTTGTTATTGAAAGAAGGGCATTACAAGCTTAGTGGAAGAAGATAGAAATTTTACAAGAGAAATTATTATAATCAAATATACATTCACATTACTACACAAAAAAAAAACAATAACTAACTAATTAACTACAGAAAAACAACATAAACTTGGAATAAAATGCTTAATAAATTCAACACAAAAGACCCTGTAGTCAAAGCTTGAACTCCCTCTTCTCAAATCCAGAAGAACAGGATCTACCTTGTCAAAGAATTGTATTCTGTCAAAGAAAGTGAAGAAGCTAAGCTTGGCAACCAGTCCACCAGTGTTGCTTCTACTTTCTTTAGCATTAACATCATCAAATCAATGAAGCTTTAGAACACATCTGTAGCATTTAATATGAGCTACATTATATGTTTCCTTCCTGTCCAATAACGGTCTCATCATAATTATCTATACAGCCAGCTTTAACAAATTGAATTAGATCACTTTTGATTCCTAGGAGAGTAACCAAACTACATGCTCTCAAATCAGACAGGTTGGTAAACTCAGGAAGAAGGAAAGTAATCTAGATTTTCTTTCTTTTTTACAAATGAATAAGAGAGATATGATCTGCCTTCTTTGGGAAATGCAAGGGCTTCTTCCCCCTTGAAATGTGCTTCCTTCAGCATCTGTTTCTTTTTTTTTTTGGTCTTTTTCCCGAAGAATCTTATGGAGCCAAAGCATCAAAATGAGCTTTGTAATTGACCAGAAGCAACAAGTTTCCTTCAGAAATATGAAGATTGATCATGAAGCACATTCAGATGAGCAAGTATTCTTGCTGCTAGTGATTTGACACTACCATTTCCGCGCTGAGTTAAGTCAACTAAAGGCATCTGAGCAAAGCCACCATACTTTTGTTTGAACTCTATTTGCCGGAATATCCTTTCCAGAGCGCTTAGAGTCTTCTCCTGCAATCTAGGAGAAGGGGAGCTAAGAAGTTTTATAATGGGTTGTATGGCATTTAAATTGTCAAGCACCTTACTACCATTTTGGAGTTTTTCACCTTCAATTAAAGTTAAAAGTGCATCTAAAGAAGCCTCACAAGCTCCAGGATCAGGTTCCGAAAGTATCCTCACAAGTGGAATAACTGCATCAGCCTCCACAAGGCAGAATGTTGACACAACACCACAGATCCCTCTATGAACGGGACATCCAGTTTCAGGAGGAGGTGCAAAGCACCAGATCCCTTTACTCTTTGGTAATGGCCTGCTTAGCCTTGACGAACTCTCTGAAAAACGAGAAAGAGCTATAGCTGCACGCTGTTTGGTCAATCCAGTTCCAGACTCAAGCAAGTGCACCAATTCAGTAATAATGCCAGCTTCAGCTGTTCGCTGTTGCCATTCCAACCTTGTTGAAACAGTGAAACGGCAAATGGCTCCAACAGCATTCTCTATCAACTGGTTCTTGAATGGACCATTCTGCTGGCCATTTTTGAGTTTGCGGATGATGAGTGGAAGTGCTCCTGCATCAAAAATCCATTGATTGATCCCAGGGATTTCCGGAAGGGTAGAGATAATGCCTATTGCTGATGCAATCTCATCATTGTCATCCGAAGATTTGATGATCTGTATTACAGTCTCTATGAATTTCTGATTTACATGCTCCAAGATAATAGCTTCATCTACGCCGTCTGCCAAGCAACAGAACAGGTTGATGGAGTTTGCTCGTAACTTTAGGTTATTATTCTCACACAGTTGGACCAACACTGGCAAAGCTGAGAACTGCAAATGTTGATAAACCAGTTAATATTTGAAAACAAGCTATACAGGAAGTTGACACAAATAGTTAACAACAGAAAAAGTAGTCACACAAATCTTCTCTCTTCTCTCTTTGTATCATTTATATATTAAAGGTTTTTTTTTTTTTTTAGAAAAAAGTTAGAACGCATTAAGAATCATGTAGTTCAAGATTTTCAGGAACTAACTCTTCGGAAAAATTGATCAATAATAATACAAACTAATAATGACTCATGCCTTTTATGCACCTTTTAATTATGAAAATAATTCAGTGATGCACAGAAAAATTAAACTTAAATAAAATCAATCCAAACCATCTTATAAGCACTCAAAGTATGGTGGAATTTCTAAAAACACAGCAATCGGATCATAGTTTCTAGAGAATAGATACCTCTATTAATTTGGCTTTAATATTTGTGGATGAGCGGGATTGACACAGAATGTGGAAGGTCCTGATAATGTCTATCTGGACATTAGGTCCTGTGAAGCTAACTAAAGAGAAGAGTGTGGAAATATCTTCATCAGATTCCAAGAATGAAACAGGTGGCTGATTAGAGTCTTGAGAGACAGTTGAGGTAGCTAGATTCATAATGGTGGCTGCTATAAGTTCTTGTAAACTTGAGTGTGACATGTTGCGACTAAAAAGAAGGCCAAGTAAAGGTCGCTCTGCATGTTCTCTGATCATCTGTAAACCATTTTTTGGTAAGCTTGAGAGGTTTCGAAGAGCCCTAATAGCCACCCTTTTCATATCAATGTCATCATGCAAGACCAAGCCAAGAAGAGGATGTAGCACTCCTCCTTCAAACAGAGACTCTTTATTGTGCTCAGTCAATTCCATCTCTGCCAAATTCATTGCCATTTTCTTTTTCACATCTTCAGGTCCTGCGATACAAATATTTATAGGTCATTTTAAAAAAAAAAATTGCTTCATCAATAAGCACTGGGTAGCCTGCCAAGATAACATGAAAACATATATGAACCTGTAGAAAGACGATCAAGAAAGTGTTTGAAATAATTAGCCTTTGCCATTTGAATGACATTCTGATCACAGAATGATAGAATTGCCAGTAGCTCCTCTGCGTCTCTAGCAGATTGATTATCATCGCCATTTGACATGGTCACTAGTAGGAGTATGCAACCTTGAACCTTTCCAATGCATTCTCTTGCTGAATTGCATTTAGATAATTCCAATAGCAATGCTACTGCTAATTTCCGTTCCTCAGGACGACGTCCAAGTGATCGAACAATATTTTCAATGGCACTCTCAACTATTATGGTTCTTTCCTGCAACATTTCCATTTTTCAATGGGAAATTCTGTGAATATTAACCATTCTAGTTGATTGATAATTAAAAAATTTAACCTTCTATCAAGTGTATAATGATAAACACTATGGGCTCGTTTGGAATATTAGGTCGTATTGTATTCTATTATAATGAATTGTATTTTATGCAATATTTTTATGTAAAACTATATGTGGAATTAAAGTTTTACATAGTATTATATAAAAATATGGACAATTTACAGTAATATATACATTATATAACTTTATTACAATATATGTGCATAATAACTTATTTTCATATAATCATACATTTTATCTGTTATGAAAAAAATTATTTTCAATTTATTATACAATATATAAATGGTAAGTATTTGATTGTTTGATTTATTCTCACTCATTATTATAGTTATTAATGATGTTATATTAATAATTACTTTATATTTTTATATAATTTGAAATAATTTTAAAAATCAACCATTATTACAAATATTGAAAGTTTGTATTTAGATTAAATCACTATTTAATTTTTCCCTATAAAACTATTATTCAAATACATACTATATCCAAATACAATATACTCAAATTTTACACATTTATGTTTATAAAAATTATAATAAGAAGATTTGTATTTTTTTTTATTTATTTACATGTGTTTTCTCTTGATTTGTATTTTTTATTATTATTTGTGTTATAAATGTATCCAAATTTTTTTGTTTATATTTTGTTGATATATTATCACATTTTTATTTAGGGCATTTTACAATTTTGTATACATTATTTTAATTAATTACAAAATATGTGCAAAAAAACTTATTATCATTTTCTCATACATTTTTATATATAATTAAAAACTTTTTTCAATTTCTTTTATAATATATATATATGGTAATAATTATTGATTATTATATATATGGTAATATTGACTATGTTTATTTTTATGTTTACAATTATAATAAAAAACTTACCAATAATATAAAACATTTTATATATGTGTTTATTTTATTTTCTATTAATTAAACATACTAATTTAATAAACAAAATAATAATATTCACATAAGTTTATTATATCACTTTATGTGTGTTATGTTTATTTTTTAATAATTTTTTAGAAAATAAATAATATATAAAAAAATTGTTTATCTTTATCTTTTTCTTTGTTTATTGTGTCATGTTTATTTTTTCTAATTAAATAATTTTTGGAGTTTATAAAATTATGTTTGTTTATTTATTTTTTGACGTAAGAATTATACTTCAATAGAAAATTCGTTCACTAATTCATTAGAAAATAATCAATATATAGAAACAATAGAAAAAAAAAATATACTTATTTTAGTATAGTATAAATTGTCTATGTCTGTTTTTATGTTTACAATTATAATAAACATACTAATAATATAAAATACTTTGTATATATATGTTTATTTTATTTTCTATTTATTAAACATACTATTTTAATAAAAAAAATAATAATATTCAGATATGTTTATTATATCACTCTATGTGTCATGTTTATTTTTAGTAATTTTAAGTATTGATTTATATTTATATACATTAATGTTTATAATTTTGATATTGTATTTTTATTAAAAAAAATCTTATTAAATTATAATAATTCATACTAAAATAGATAATAAACATTTATCTTTTAATAAAAAAAATTAACTTATTTATTTTTATAAAACTGTTTAATTAATTTTACGAAATTGTTTATTTTGAGTTTTAATAAACATAGTTTAATATTTAATGATTAAAATGTCTGGTTTGATGTAATAAGTTTTCAAAATATATAAGTTTTTAAAATAATTTTTTTTTGCACAGTTTTTGTAATTATATTGTTTTTGTTGTACCTTTATGAAAAAAGCCCTTTTATTTATTGTAAAATATATGATTCTCAATATGATTTTTTATTTTTTTGAACAAAGTTATAAATAATTTTGTAATCATTAGGTAAATTATATGCCTACATACTTATCTACAATTTATATTTTATTTTTTCTAATTAAATAATGTTTGAAGTTTATAAAATTATGTTTTTTTATTTATTTTTTGATGTAAGAATTGTTTTTCAATAGATAAATTTGTTCACTAAATCATTAGAAAATAATCAACATATAGAAACAATAGAAAAAAAAAATATATTTATTTTAGTATAGTATAAATATTAGCTATGTCTATTTTTATGTTTACAATTATAATAAACATACCAATAATATAAAATATTTTATATGTATATATGTGTTTATTTTATTTTCTATTAATTAAACATACTAATTTAATAAACAAAATAATAATATTCACATAGGTTTATTATATCACTCTATGTGTGTCATGTTTATTTTTTAATATATATATAAATAATATTTATAAAAAAATTGTTTGTCTTTTTTTTTTGTTTATTGTGTCCTGTTTATTTTTTCTAATTAAATAATTTATAGTTTATAAAGTTATGTTTCTTTATTTATTTTTTTGATGTAAGAATTGTATTTCAATAGAAAATTCGTTCACTAACTCATTAGAAAATATATTTATTTTAGTATAGCATAAATTGACTGTGTCTATTTTTATATTTACAATTATAATAAACATACTAATAATATAAAATACTTTGTATATATATATATATGTTTATTTTGTTTTCTATTTATTAAACATACTAATTTAATAAATAAAATAATAATATTCACATATGTTTATTATATCATTCTGTGTGTCATGTTTATTTTTAGTAATTTTAAACATTGATTTATATTTATATACATTAATGTTTATAATTTTGATATTGTATTTTATTGAAAAAAAACTTATTAAATTATAATAATTCATACTAAAATATATAATAAACATTTGTTTTTGAATAAAAAAAATATTTAATTTATTTATTTTTATAAAACTGTTTATTATTTATTTAATTAATTTTAAGAAATTATTTATTTTGAATTTTAATAAATATATTTTATTATTAATAATTTTTAAAACATTAATATAATAAACATAAGGATAAGATATTACAAAATAATATTACAAACATTAATTACATTAATCTATTTATGGTAATTAATTTAATCATTAATGATTTATATGTATGGTTTTTATATAATAAATTTTCAAAATGTACAAGTTTTTCAAATAATTTTTTTTTCACATTTTTTGTAATTATTTTATTTTTGTTGTACATTTATGAAAAAGCCCTAAAAATATGATATATAATCCAATTCAATATAATACAATACGACCTAATACGACGTTTCAAACGAGCCCTATCGAAATTCGGAAGAAGACAACAAGGGCCTATGCCAGAATTGCCAATGTGATAGATCACAAGAATGCAATCTTAATAACAAATTATACAGAAGTATCTCAGTTCTTAAGCTTAATAATCAACTAGATCCTCAAGAGTTTTACCATAGGAATGAGTACCAAGTGATGATGGAAGCTGTTACTTTTCAATTGCAGAGAGTCTAACAATACTGAATTATGGAAAATTTGCATTTTACAAAATTAAAGACCAACAACTCTCTTTCCAAGAAATTTATTATCCAACTATGAAACTTAAATTCAGTAATTTGTATTCATAATCAGAGTTTGCTTTCCTAGAGTTCAGGATTAGTTTTAGCACTTCATGTAACTATCTACATTCCTTATGCATATGAATCCATTGAAAGCTCTCCACAAACTTATTACAATCATCTATGGCCACAGTATATTATAACATATTAAAGTACAGTTTTTCAGTAGGCATATAAGCATAGCAAAATTGGCATACTGCTAATCTAGAGAGAGAGAGAGAAAGAGTACCTTAGCATCATCACTATCCTTTGCCAGAATACAAAGGATGATAAGAACTCGTTTTCTTATCTCGCGATTTTTCGCACCAAGAAGTTGGATGAGAATTGGAATGTAATTCTCTAGGATTACCCATTCGCGGTGCTGGTCTGTTTCTTCACAGAGAGCATGTAGCTCTCCCAGGATATTAAGAATTTCTTCTTCTTCTTCCTGTCCAGACTCAAGTTTTTGTTTCATGGAAGCAATCATAATCATGGTATTTCTGCCCTTCCATTCTTCGATTGATTGCCTCAGAGTTTTATTTGGCCGTAATATTGATGTGTCTAATAAAGTCATGGTTAGGGGACAGCATTTATGACCATCTGCTAACCATTTTTCTATAGCACTTCTCTCAAATGTTTGTCCTGAAGAAGTTTCAACTGGATCCATCATAACATCCCTTGTGATGGGGCAGTAAAATGATTGAAGTGGTTCCAATGGTTGGTTACCTAAGGACTTTCTCTTACTAAAGTACCTCATTTCTTTCTCCTTTGATGATGAAGTTGCATCAGCCCTTTCTAACAAAGCAATTATCTGGTCCATCTGTATAGCTTCAGCCTGATCTTTCCTCAACCGAGCATTCTCTATCTCATTTTTAAATTCTTCAAACTCCTTCTTTAACTCTGATCTGCTGGTTGAGATTCCAACAGCCTCTGCAATGAGAGCCAGCAAATTATTTGCATACAAACGATCAACATTCCTTTCCTGTATGCCGGACTCAATTTTCTCCATGATCTCTTCTTCTGTAATCGCCACTCGAAACTCAGACTTCAGCATACTTTCACTAAGCTTTTCAATATCTGCAACAATTGCTGATGAAATATCAAGTGTGGTCAAAGGAAGAAGACTTAAAGCCCGGCTAATCTCTTTCGACATAGACTCGAGACGCTTTGTAATCCCTCTGCAATTCATGAAGAGATACACTTTGCTTTTATTGGTGCAATCCAGCATTAATTGCTTAGCCGCCTTTGTTTCTCGGTTGAGAATCTCAACAGCATTCTTCAAGCTCTCAGAATGATCAATATTTTTCTTGCCCAACTCTTTTAAAACAGGCACTACTCTTTCCAAGTAACCTGTCAGTTCCTTAAAACTTTCCTTATTAACGAGGACATCATTAGCAGTAACAAAAATCTCAAGAATGATTTCTATTGTTTGAGAAAGGACTTCTGAAGCCGGAATAGCCGAAGCGCTAGAGACCACATCCAGTGCCATCTTCCTTAAACCCAACAAAGCTATGAAAAGAGATGGTGTTTTCCCCTTAGACTGTTTGACTGACCAACAATTGCACAACTTGGTAGCAGCAAAACAGCTTCAACTTTCTGACCCACAACAGTTTTTGTATCCATATCAGGTTCAAATGAAAAATGTCTTCTTTAAGCTTGTCAGTCAGGATTTTTCTGCCAAGTTTCACTACTTATTCCTAAGCTGCAAACCCTAGATTAGCAGTTCCACTGTTTCTTTGCTGTTAAAAAAGAAAAATCATTTGAGTTTTGAGGAGTGTGCACTTGAATCATAATCCTTTAGCAATTGGAGAGCTTTACATGCCCATTCCTCAAACTCAAATTCAACAAATTCACATGGGTGTTTATAGGTATATACCCATGAATAAACAAAATCAAAATTTCAACTTCAACTTGAAGCTCAAATTGCAACAAACAAAAAGGAAAAAAATGGTTTCCCACCCGACATTTAAACGCAATAAAAACACCGGAGAAAGATGAAGCGATGAAAAACCAAATAGTCAACAAAAAAGTCTTCAGAAATCCCAGAAGAGAAATAAATTACACTAACCTGAAAAAGAGCTAATGCCCATCAAAATTCAGCTCGCCACGAAAATGCATTAAAGCTTTCTGGTCAAATATCGATCTCGTATCTGGAATAAAAACCAGCACTTTGAACTGAGAAACAATATAACTTATGTCACAAACACAAAAAGATAACTTTGGAAGAGTATTTCTCTTTAGTTTTCATAAAAAATATATATATAAATATTTTTTTTGTAATATAGATAAAGATTATTATTATTATTATTATTATTTTCCTTTTTCTCGTAAAATTTTTTGTTGGTAGATCATATTACGTTATTTATCTCTCTGTCGTTGTAGACACTGAATTGGGAAATCACCTTTCTGCCAGTCTCTTCCCACAGCCATTGCCTAGCCTGCCCCCTTGACTTGTTCTGTGTTCTTTGAAGATTATTCTTTTGTATGCAATTAATTTAATTGTTTAATGTCAAAAAAAAAAAAGAAGCTTTGTTTTCTCACTTCAATTCGAGTCTTTACTCATTGACCTTGTAGAATAGTCGTATAAACTCACTTGCTAGCGACCAACGACCAATCATGTTATTATTATTAATATAGGTAAGTGACTTTGCAAAAAAAAAAAAAAATCACATTAAAAAGACTAATGCAGCATCAAAATTAATTTTTAAAACACTTCGTAATTTGAACACTCAACTATTATACTGAGTTTTTTTGATAGGACGACTGGTCGATTATTTTGAATTTTCGATTGCTGTTTTCACCTGAACGATAGGATCTACATCGTCCATAGATATGTCTCTATTGCGACTGCCAGTTTTGTTTCAAGTGAGTACTATGGTTACAGTATACAACATTTTATGATATCACTGCTTTCTTTAGTTCTCAATTAAAACACCAATATATTTGCTAAGATTTTTAGAAACTAATAAAATATAATAAAACTAAAGAAAAATAATCAATAAAGCATGAAATCAGAGCTTTTATGTAGTTGAGGCATTGATGAGTTTTAGTCTACCAATCAATATTATTGTTATAAGACTCGAAAAACCTTATGATTTACACAAGTGTCTGAACTTTAGAATTTGCCTCAGCACTCAAGGATTGAGATTCTAACCCTTTGCAAGAATGAGTTTTCTTAATTTATAGTGTTAGGGTTCTTGTTTTCTTGACTCTGTCCACTGATGGGGTAAATACAAATAATATATTGACTTTGAGCCCATTTGGTGGAGCCCGACCCTGAGACGCTGATTGTATGTTGATGTGGAGACCACATATCGTTTATATTTGTCAAATCCTGTCCTATTTTTGTTGATAATAAAAACACATCAATGTTTGATTGTTAATTACTATCTTTTCATTTTGGGAAGATATGATCCTTGAATGAAATCTTTAGAATTAAGTCCTGATATCGCAAGATCTGGTAATTAATGAGTATGATAATGAACTGGATATCCAGATGCTCACTAGTTACTTCTCTAGACGCTCTGACTGAGGTCTTCCAAATACACGCTGTGCTGGAGGGTTATCCTGCATGAACGAGTCATTTGTCCAATATCCAAAAGACATGACTTCACAATAAATTTGGTCCATTATCTTAGTTAGGCCTGCTATTGGACTTAAAGTAACTTAGTTATACTATTTTTTTTAGAATTACACGTGTCCCATCCAAAAATACGGATAATATTTAAAAAAAATTTACAATTAACTATGACACTAACATAAACAACATTAAAATAGCATGAATTCTTTTAGAATTCCAATTTTCACTTTCAATCTCTTCATTGGTCCATTCAACCACAAGCTTGACATTAGTCTTCTCACCAATGTGCACAATGGGTGGAGACCAACCAATAATATTAGAGTTCCACACACACTCATCTATATACTATATAGCTTTAAGAAAGGCTCTCATATGAGCTTTCCAACAAGCATATTTGGTTCCATCAAGCATGGGGTTTTATAAGTAAAATTGCATGGGGATTTTAGAAGTAGACCCACCTTTTTTGAAACAATCTATAGAACACTTAGACGACAGTAGTGAGTAAAAAAAATCAACAACTAAACAATACAAAATGGAACCAATACAGGGCAAACAACACGAGTAAAGAATCAAATAAATCAATCAAGAAAGCAGCAAGGACCAACATATTAGCTCTGATACCATTTAAAAGACTAATTAACTACTTAAACTATTTGTCCACTTAATTAGATTAACAATATTCAGATATTAATCAAATAAAACCTAAGAACAAAATAACATAAAAAATGACACAATCATTTTAAGTAGTTTGGCCTAAGATTTCTCTTAGATCAATCCACGGGACCTACTATAAAGGTTAAGCAATCCACCATATAAATAAAGTTGTTACAAACTATTCTTATACATACAAAAAACCAAATAAAAACTCCCTTTTAATTTGTTTCCAAGAACAAAAAATAGTAGATTTCGGCTTCAAGTTACTAGCCTCCCAGTGGTTCTAGTTTGCTGGAATCCCTCCAACTGCTAGACTCCCTCTAGCTCTGCTCAAGCTCCCCTTGAAACTCAACTTGATCTCCCTTCAAGCTTTCGCCCAACACCATCACTACACATAGTGTGTTGCGAATAATTTACGATATTCTATAATAGTTATTAAATAAAAATATATATAAGATTCTTTATTTAATTGTACTAAAGTGGTATAACGCTTTGTGATAGTGTTGAATACTATTTAAAATTTCAAAAAAAAAAAAAAACTACAATCAATAGAATTTATTTTATAAGGAATTATAGTAATAATTATAATAGAGAATATAATTTTCTTAAAAATATTTTGGTAGTTTATTGTGAAAAATAAACTAATGAATAATTTAGTATAGAAATAGTTCATATTTTATTACGAATTTTGAAAGTAATAATGTTTTTGAAAAATATTTATCTAATATTTACCAATTTTAATAGTTGACCCCTCTTAAGTTATCTCTTTATATCGATATCGTTATAGTGTAGTGGTTGGGATTACAAGAATTTGTGTGAATCTTTGGTACTCTTTTTTGGTAGATGGCTTTTAATGATAATCTCATTTTATTTTAAAATTAAAAAGGTTGGCCCAATCCAGCCTCTGCCCCTGCGTACAGTAACCCTTGATTTGGCTAAGTATGTATCTAGACTAGACAATTAGTTATCTTAGTTTGAAGAGGTCCATACACTGATAACTAATATCTTCATCGTGAACTTTTAGTGTAATTCATTTTACTTTATAAAAATAATAATCATAAAAGAATGTAAGGTTGACACCATTGTTGCTGGGGAGGCTGAGTTTGGTGAGGCTCTCCATTTATTGAGACAATGACAAGTGGTGGTGTTCTCTATGTGTGTGGCTACAATATAGTGGTGGTTTGTTCTTGTAGGAATTCTTTAATTTCAAGAATGCCCTACACCAACTCAATATTTTAAAAGGATAAAGTGAAAATTGACCAAAAATAATTAAAACAAATTTGATTAAAAATAATCAAACTGTGAGTGGTTTAACTCGCTATGATAAATCGTTTGAATCAAAACGATTTGTCGTTGACCAGAGCAAACAAATGATTCTAAATGAGCTAACCCTAGCTCAGATTCAATCAAATAACCTTCGAGATTTAAACCAAATCTCTTTCTCTCTTTCTTCCTCTTCAAACGAAACCTAGGAATCCAGATAGCCAACTCGATCAAACCAGACCGATATCACTAGAACCTATCCCCAAAAAATAGATCACAATTATACAAACACAAGTACATGCATCAAAAGAAAAAAAAAATAGAGAAAACAAACACAGCGATTATAGAGGTTCGCCCTAAATCCAGGGATACTTCCTCTTTGAGCTCGCCTTGAAGAACGATCTCAAATCTACACTATACTTTGAAGAATATTACATAAGGTATGAAATCCAAGCCACAAACTTGACTGGTATTTCAATTTTCTTTCTTCTTCTTGTTTTATAATCTTTCTCACTAATTCTCTTTTATTTTTCTTTGCATGAATTCACCAAGCTCAACACATGAGCTCCTCTCTCTAAATCTGGGTCTCACATTTTTGGTATTTCTACTCTGCTTTACGATTGGTGAGGACTCCTCCTTTTATAGCTGTTATTACAATTGTAATTAGAGCAGAGGAATTTTGGTTTGTACAACAAAAATTATGTTAGGAAGTAGTTGGAGTTTGTTATTTCTGGTGAGTGAGAATCATGAGCCTTTTTATTGTATTTGCTTTTCTATTTGGTTGTTGTAAGTAGCAAGTGATATAAAAGAATTTAATTTTTACAGTTTTGTTGTTCAATTTTGTGGTTTCGGGTTCTTTACCCACTTGATTAGATTAACTATTCAAATTTTAACTATAAAAAATGACACAATCATGTTTACATAGTTAAGTTCAAGATTTCTCTAGAATTAATCCTAGTTTAAAAGTGAAGCAATCCACTATATACAACATGAAAATTATGTAATAGTGAATATTGTAAAACTGCCACAATTTTTAGTAAAGACAACACTTAAAATCACTATGATATTTTTACCTGACCTTTTGTGGCTTAAACAATTCAATTTGAAGTATTGTAGATTTTTCCTACACTATATTGGTTAGAGAATTTATTTGGTCATTTATATTTAAGTTTATCTTTTTTGGGGAGTAATTTTGTTTTTTCGATATAATTTCTCCATTTGGTTGTGCCATTGCTGAGATCATCTTTGTGTTTTACATTTATGTCCTCTATTTGGATTTTGAAGGTTATTTCTTCTTTTACAAAAGAAAAAAAAATTATAAAAGAATGTGGTATTATCCCATCCTTATCAAGTATTTAAGTAACATGTTTAATATAACGAGAGAAAGAAAAAAAAAAGTAATACTATACTAATAACATCAAACATGTGAAACTCATTGGCTTTGACTACACAACCTTGCTTATAAGAGAATGATATACCATGTCCCCACCCAAAAAAGAAAAAAAAAACACAGAAGGAAAAACAAGGGAGTCATTTTTGGTTTGATATGTGTAAATTCATTTTGTAGATGTAATAAGTTAATTGTTGTATGTAATTAGAAAGTCTTATTGTGATTTCAAAAAAAAACAAAAAAAAGTCTTATTGTATTTGTTTTAGTACAATTAGAAAGAAATATGTGTAAAGCACCTAAAATTTTAAATTTGTAAGAGGCATAAATATAATATTTATTTTTAGCGGCATAAGTACTTAATGTTTGTAAAATTAGAATTTTTTTCAAATTTCATTAGTACAGACTCCGTTTGAATTTATTGAAAGAATATTTAGAAGTAATTAGTACTATATATATTTCTGTCTATACCTAATGATATAAAAACTGAGTCTAATACGTGCAATCTTTAAGATAATAACAGAGTCTGTATTGATGAAATTAGAGAAAATTTATAGTTTTACAAATATTTGGTACTTATGCCGCTAAAAATAAACATTGAATTTATGCCACTTACCAACTTAAAATTTTGGGTACTTATGCCACTATTTACCCTTAATTAAATGAGTAAATTATAAATTTTATGGGTTTTCATATTTTGGTGCAAAAATATAATTTTTTTCAAAAAAATATTATTTATGGGAAAATGAAATAAGAAGTTTAAAAATACGAAAAATTAAGTAAGAGTAACCATATACCTTCAAATGGTAGCTACTTACTAGGGATGCACACGGGGCGGGGAATTGGCAGGGAGTGCTCCCCAATTCTCATCCCCGTTAAGAATTTTAATCCCCATCCCCGCTTATTCTCCATTAGGGATGGGGCTGAAAATCCCCTAATAGGGGTAGGGACATGGAGGGGAATCCCCTAATAGAAAAATAAAGTTTATAATAAAATTTTTAATATACAAAAATATTAAAATACATAAAAATTAAGATATTATACATTAATTATTATTCAATAAACTAATTATTATCTAAAACACAATTTAAAATTCATAAAAAAGATACTAATATACTAAAAAAATACAAACATAAATTATAAAATATAAAATATTACTAAAAATATAAGATAAAATACTAAATGGGTCCCCGTCGGAGTGGGGAGTGTGATCCCCATCCCCGCCCCATTTTATATTTAAGGACAAAAAGTAATCTTGTCCCTGTCCTGTTCCCCATTTAGACGGGGAATCCCCGCCCATTAGGGACGGATCCCCGAGGGCCATCCCCATAAGGAAAATGTGCATCCCTACTACTTACCATAAAGAATAATCAAGTACTTTATGCTATTTTTATATATATATTTTAAACTTTTTTTCTAAAAAATTTCCCTAACTAAATTTGACCTCATTAATGTTACGGTTTTTTTTAAATTTTATTCACATAGAATTTTAGTATCCTATAGAGTCTAGTCAAATGACATGGTTGGCCTGTTTTGATTGATCCGTTCGTGCTGGTTTGTTTTGTCTGAGATTATATTTTTTAAGTTTGGTGTTTGGTGGTTCATTGTCTTCACAGTCTGGTGATTTTGGCATTATTTGATCAGCATGGAAGAGCAATATGAGGCATTTACAATACATGATGATGATGAGGAGGGGCTTATCTTCGAAGCAGGGGCGGATGGCTTAGCTGAGATTGATGATCGGTGGCTCTTAGTAGGTCGATTTCTCACTAATCGGGCTATCGACTTTCAGGCGATGCAAAACAAAATTGCCACTCTTTGGCAGCCGGGTAGAGGTTTGTATGTGAAGGAACTAGACCCAAACCTTTTTCTTTTTCAATTTTATCATGAAGTTGATATAGAACGAGTAATTGAGGGGAGTCCGTGGACGTTCGATCGTGCACCTCTTATCTTCGAAAGAGTGAAGCAGGGAGAGAATCCTAGGAACATACCATTGGTGAAGCTGGATCTATGGGTTCAATTGCATAATATGACTGTTGGCTTTATGTCTGACAGAATTCTACAGGGAGTGGGTAATTACATTGGCACCTTTATCAAATCTGACCCAAATAATTTTTCTGGTGTTTGGCGGGATTATTTGCGTATACGAGTGAAGATTAGAGTGGACAAACCACTGAAAAAAAAGAAGAAACTTGAAATAGTGGGAGGCCCGAAATGTGAAGTTTTGTTCAAATATGAAGACTTGCCAACCTTTTATTTTCTTTGTGGTGTTCTTGGACACTCCGAGAAGTTCTGCGAAAAGCTATTCGACACTCCGAAAGATCAACTTGTTCAAGAATATAGCCTTGAGTTAAAAGCGGCACCGAGAAGAAGAAACTATGCTGATGGTTCACGGTGGTTGAAGTCGGGTCTGGCAGTCAAGAACTCCCCCGGAGCAAGCAGTTCGCGAGGTGGTGACCGGAGCAATCAAATCCCATCACGCCGAGAGAATCAAGGGAGAGCCATGAATCAGGTATCCCCATTAATGTCCCATGATTCACGTTCTGTCAATGTTAATGTTGTTTTGGAAAAATCCCATGATTTAAGGAAGAATGATGAGAATGAGGGTGTGGCGCCAACTGGGATAGATTTGAATCCAGGATTGACTTTTATTGATAATAAAAGAAGGAGAATGGGCTTGGAAAAGGAGATTGGGCTTGATGAGACTAATGAAAATGAATTGGGCCGTGTGGGTTTTAGTCATAGTCAAGGAGTAAAAAATATGGATATTTCTAATTTGGTTGACAATGATACTACAACTCATGATATGATTTCAAAAAACATGCTCGAGGCGGGTGCTGGTATCCAGGCCCGCCAAGAATTATGAATGTGTTGAGCTGGAATTGCCGGGGGCTTGGGAACCAACGGACTATTCAATTCCTTAAGGAACTTGTGTTTCAAAAGAGACCCGATTTTATCTTTTTGTGTGAAACTAAGTGTCATAAGTCAAAAGTGGTGGGCTTGGCCCAATCTTTACATTTTGAAGGAGTCTTTGTGGTTGAAGCTATTGGGGCTTCGGGTGGGATGGCTCTACTTTGGAAAAATAAGGAGGATGGCACTTTGTTGGGTTACTCTAATAATCACATTGATATTCAAATATCAATATCTTCTACAACCCCGGATTGGCGTCTTACTGGTTTTTATGGAGAACCAAATCGTAATAGAAGAAGTGAATCTTGGGCTTTGCTTGAAAGCCTCAAAGACCGGTCTTCGCTCCCTTGGTGTGTTATTGGAGATATCAATAATATTGTTCGTCAAGAAGACAAGAGAGGTGGACGTCCTTATCCCCAATGGCTGTTAACGGGGTTCCAACAAACTCTGTTGAATTGTGGATTGGAAGATCTTGATCTACAAGGTCATCAGTTCACTTGGGAAAAAGGTAGAGCCACAAGTGCATGGATTGAGGTACGTCTTGATAGAGCACTAATTTCTAATTCTTGGAATCAGATTTTTCATTCGGCTGTGCTCTCTAATTTGGGATTTGCTACTTCGGATCATTCTCCTTTGTTTCTTGAACCCATTGCGGTTAATAATTTTACTCCTAACCATCGTTTTCGGTTTGAAAATTCATGGTTAAAGGAGCCTTTGTGCTTGGAAATCGTGCGTGATGTCTGGTCCCAAGAACAAAATGAAAGTATCTCCCATAAACTCAAGCTTTGTGCCGAGAGACTTTCTATCTGGGGTAAGGAATTGACGGGTTCTATTAATCAACGAATTAGGCGTCATAAGGCTGATTTGAAAAAACTCCAAGGTTTGCGAGACTCCATTTCAGTTCAGAGGTATGCCGAGATAAAGAAGAAGCTTTATGAAGCTCTTGACCAAAGAGAAAGCTATTGGAAGCAAAGGGCGAAACAGTTTTGGTTACGGGAAGGGGATCAAAATAGCAGTTATTTTCATAAGGCTGCTAGTAATAGAAAGAAGAATAATCAGCTGAATGAGCTTCGTGATGCTAATGGCAATTGGGTTTCATGGGACTCGGGTTTGCCTTCTGTTGTAGCCGATTATTTCAACAATTTATTCACATCTTCGGGTAGTGTTTGTACTGAAGTGGTCGATTGTGTATCAACTACAGTGTCGGATGGGGTTAACTTGGAACTTTGTCAAGCAGTTTCTGAAGAGGAGGTTCGAAAAGCAGTTTTCCAAATGCACCCTGACAAGAGCCCGGGACCTGACGGGATGACACCTGCTTTCTTTCAAAAATGCTGGCCGATTGTGGGAAGTAAAGTTGTGGAAAATGTGCGTTGTTTCTTTGAACATGGAACTCTTGCTGATCATTGTGGAGATGCTAACGTTGTTCTCATTCCAAAGACGAGAAACCCAGAACGTATGTCTGATCTTCGGCCTATTGCTTTATGTAATGTCTTGTTCAAAATCATCACAAAAGTCATGGTTAACAGAATGAAACCATTCATGGACTCCATCATTTCTGAAAATCAAAGTGCCTTCATCCCAGGTAGACTAATCTCAGATAACATTATTGTTTCTTTTGAGATTTTACACTACCTAAAGAAGAAACGAAAAGGTAAGGAAGGTTTCATGGCTCTAAAACTTGACATGAGTAAGGCGTATGATCGAATCGAATGGAATTTTCTTGAAGCAATGCTTCGAAAGCTTGGTTTTATTGAGAATTGGGTTCGGCTTATCATGAAGTGTGTGAAATCGGCTAACTATTGTGTGACTCATGGTAATAACGAAGTTGGCCCAATCATTCCTACAAGAGGTATAAGGCAGGGTGACCCCTTATCCCCATATCTTTTTATTCTTTGCGCTGAAGGTTTCACAGCTTTACTGAAGAAATATGAACAAAATGGTTGGCTTCATGGGTGTAAAGTGGCAAATGGTGCTCCTAGAGTATCCCATATGCTTTTTGCAGACGATAGCTACCTATACTGCAAGGCTACTGAATCTGAGGCTCGGCGGATTATTGAAGTACTATCCAAGTTTGAATTGGCTTCTGGTCAGAAGGTGAATCTAGCTAAGTCTTCAATCTTTTATAGCACTAATACTTTGAACTCTATAAAAGATCGAATCAACTCCATTTTGGGCATGGTCACGGCTACTGAAGGAAGTTTGTACTTGGGTCTTCCTAGCTCTATGGGAAGAAACAAATCAGCAGCCTTGGGATTTTTGAAAAACAAAGTGAAGAGTAGACTTCTAAGTTATGGTACGAAGTTTCTCTCAAGGGCAGGGAAAGAAATTTTGATTAAAACAGTCGCACAAGCTCTTCCAAGCTATGCTATGAGTGTGTTTTTGATCCCGCAAGAGGTCACGCGAGATATGGAAAGCTTGATGTCCAAATTCTGGTGGCAATCATCAAATAATTCTTCATCAGGTATTCATTGGATGTCATGGAAAAAGCTTTGCAAACACAAAACTAAAGGAGGCATGGGGTTTCGAAATTTGAGAAGTTTTAACTTGGCTCTTTTGGGAAAGCAAGGGTGGCGTTTGCTTACTAATCCAGAAACTCTTGTGGCTAGGATTTTCAAAGCAAGATACTACCCTCGAGGTACTTTTTTCACTGCTGAAATTGGAAATAACCCAAGTTATGTTTGGCGTAGTGTTCTTGAAGCTCGTCAAATCTTGACTCATGGTGTTTGTTGGTCAATTGGTAATGGCTCTTCTATTTCAGTTCTTGGTGAACCGTGGCTTCCAGATCCTCAGAATTCATTTGTGTCAACTTCACATCCTGCTCTTCAAAATGCCAAAGTTTGTAATTTAATGGCAATGGATGGCTCGGGTTGGGACGAAGATTTAATAGCAGATTTGTTCCTTGAGCGAGACCAAAATCTGATTTTGTCCATTCCTCTCCAATTTAGTCAGGACCGAGATCATCTCACATGGAAGGGGGAGATCTCTGGGTGGTTTACTGTTAAAAGTGCATATCGTTTAGCCCAAGAGATTAATGGGGAAGATGGTCAAGATGGCGATGTCGCTGCAACCTTTTGGAAAAAATTCTGGGCAGTGAAATCACCTCCGAAGATGAAAAATATGGTGTGGAGGGCCTGTCAAGGATGTCTTCCAACCATGACACAGTTGCGAACAAGACATGTGGCCGTGTCTCTCGTCTGCCCAGTTTGTAACAACCACGAGGAGACAACTTTCCATGCCCTGGTGTCTTGCCCAGCAGCTGCTCTTTGCTGGAATAGAGTCGGCATTGGCACGGTGGTGAACCAGCAGCAGGAGAATTTTTTTAACTGGTGCTCCTCGACTTTTCTGGTGTTAGATGCAGATCAGAGGAGACTTATGATTGCTCTTTGTTGGTCTCTGTGGAATGCAAGGAACGACAGAGTTTGGAATAACAAATTGGTGAGTGTTGAAAGTATAGTGTTGTTAGCAAGAACATACCTTAATCAATGGCAAACTGCTCATAATTCTAATGTTACATACCCGAATCCTGGTCTAATTCCAGGTGACGGTGCTGAGCAATGGCAGCCACCACATGGAGATAGTTTTAAGGTTAATGTTGACGCTGCTATATTTGCAAACACAACTCAATTTGGTTTTGGTTTTGTTGTTCGTAATTCACAAGGATTATTGATCGAAGGGGTTACCAAACGTTTCAATGGTTCGGCTACACCTGAATTTGTGGAAGCTTTGGGAGTCAAGGAAGCCTTAAGTTGGATCAAGCGTAATCAACCAACTCAAGTTATCCTTGAAACCGACTGCTTAGTGTTTGTTCAAGCCTTGCGTAGTTCAATTGATATGATTTCCATGTTTGGTCAAGTGGTTAACGATTGTAAGGCATTACTTAAAGAACTTCAAACTGTTTCTATCTTTTTTATTAGGCGATCAGCTAATAGAGTGGCTCATAACTTTGCTAGAGCTTCTTTATTCTATCCAGATTGCACCTTCAATTTGGGGTCTGTCCCAATTGATTTGTTACCTGATTTGGTAACTGAATTCAATGGTTAATAAAATGATGATTTTCCATTCAAAAAAAAAAATTTGACCTCATTAACACTAAGAATCATAGGCAAACCAAAAAGAAAAACTTAAAGAGCACATAATGACCATTCCACATCAATATTATTATAGGGAAACTTACAAAAATACTGAAATTTGGATTAATTTTTACAAAAATACTGTCACACGGAAATTTTTTCAAAAATACTGTGTTTTTATAAAACACCAGTAAAACACAAAGCAATATAACTCAAAACAACACTAGAACACTAGTAAAACACCAGTAGAACACCAGTGAAACTTAACATAGTATATTGCAGTATGAAACTTATAAAAAAATACAGTAAAAAAGTAAAAAATATCGCCTGGCAGTATTTTTGTAAAAAAATGACAAAAATTAGTATACCATGTAAATTTTCCATTATTATATTACGTAGACTGTTCTATTCTGTCGTGTTTATTTTTGGGAAGAATTCTACGGTAGATTTCTGCAATTAATTAATATTATATAAATTGTCATTTTTGGTTTATAAGTCTTGTAAATATCTGACTTTGTCAATTTACTATGTTTGACTACTCGAATAAGAGAATATCACGAATCAAGTTTTTTTTTTTTTTTTTTTTGTATTTCTTTTAACATATAGGAAGAATTGCAATTAAATTACTAGAGATTCGTTATTTTAAGCACAAATTTTTAGGTATATATATTTACATAACCTTTTTTTTTTGATAAAATGTAGGCTAGGATTTTTTTTTTCTTTTTAACAGAATTTTACTTAAATATATTTTACACAAGAATTTGTAAGTATATATATCCAACTAAATAAATATATTTTACACAAAAATTTATAAGTATATATCAAATTAAATAAGTATATTCTATTTAAAATATTTAGTATTATTTTTATTAATAATTTAAAATAATTAATTTATGATATAATCATATCACGACTACTAGTAAAAGGATATATAATTTAATAAAATAATGCACCATTCAAAGGATGGGAAATTTGATTTTCTATACTTACATATACCTAATATTTTATATATAAACTAATACATATCATCATTAAAAATAGTGGACTTTTATTTGCACCCCACCAAATTATAAATACACTCCATTATTAAAAAAATATAAACTTAAATAATTTATAAAAATTACTCTCAATATTTTTTTTTATTTTTTTCTCACATTATTTTATGTTAATTTTAATACTTATTTTGATTTTATTTTCATAATTTTTTCTAACTCATGTATATATTTTTTTTTATTTTTTACTAAGAAAATTTCATAAAAATTTTTATTTAAATTTTTTTGTCATAATATTTAAAATATAATTTAATTTTATTTGATAGGTATATTTTTTAAGTTTATGAATTGGAAGAAAAAAAATTTAGTATAACTAAAGATATAAATTTTATATTAAATTAAAATTATTAAAATGGGGTGTCTTTAGAAAATTTTGGGGTGTAAATAAAATTCCCCTTGAAAATATATGACCACTTTATCTAAAACCCAAAAATACCCCTCTCAAATTTTCTATACTTTTTTTTAGTGCAAAAACATAAAAAAAAAAAAAAATTGGTAGTCCGATGGGGTCCGATGGTGGTCCGATGGTCACCTGATGCTACTTTTGTATGTACAAAAACATAAAAAAAAATTGGTAGCAGATTTGGTCCGATGGTAGTCCGATGGGTGGTCCGATGGGTGGTTCGATGGTGTAAATAGGGTGATGTAAATGGGAGTATTTTAGGGATACCATAAAAGTTATCATATCTTACAAATATTAGTTATTATTTGTTTAGAAAATTTTTTTTAACCAAATATAAGCATAAAAAATCAAATTTTCCTAAAGGATTAATTAAGTAACAGTTAGTCAACATTTGACAGTCAGCCAAAATCAAAACATTATCAGAACCTATTTAAGAGACTCTAATCAAATACTTAACTATTCAGCAAAATATATGTTCTTTCATAAAATTCCAAAAGTAAATGATTTTTATACAAAAAGAAAAAGAAAGAAAGATAAATGCAGAGAGAAATTTGACTTGTTTTTAGGTGCAAAGAAATCAACGACTTTGATTTTTCCATGTTGTTCCAGCTGTGGTGTGTGCCAGCTCAGGATATTGATAAAAGGTTAGGCAAAAAGAAGACCACAATATAATAAAGGGAAGCCTCTTGTCTCAAATTGGGACTAATTTATTGCCCCCTATATATTTAATTTAATTATTTATAATTAAAGGTTATTTAAGATTTTGGTCTCGAGCTATTATTATTATTATTAGATCGTGTTTCATAAATATTTCGTTCATTAAAACTTTTCTCAACAAATCTTCTGATCGATTTGTTTATACTAACAAAATATTGATCTCCTTCCCAACAAAAATAAATAAAAAACAAAATATTGACCTAGCTCTTTAGTAATTTTTTTTTTTTGAATAAAAGATGGTGTTTATTCAATAATTTTCAGTAGCTACAATAGTCCTTAAATCAAAAGGAACATCAGTCTCATTGAAAATACAATCTGACTTTAAGCAAGACCCTCTTGCTACACAATGAGCGGCCTTGTTTGCATATCGTTTTACAAACATTAAAGAAATATTATTTAAGATAGAAAGAAGTTCTCGACAGTCACGAGCAATCATACCAAATTGTGATGGCATATTTATCGAACTTTTGATTGCCTGAACAACCATCAAAGCGTCGGTCTCGATCACCACATTTGCCCATTTCTTTCTTTTTATCCAACTTAAAGCCTCTTTGACCCCAATTATCTCTGCTACTTCTGGTTGAACCAAACCAATACGGCTCCCAGAAATAGCTTTAATAAGCTGTCCATTATGATCCCTTGCCACACAGCCAAACCCAAACTTATTCTCCGCTTGAAAAATGGCGCCATCAACATTAACCTTAACCGTATTCAACATTGGTTTCTTCCAGTGCTCATTAACATTATTAATATCATCTATTAATAATGCCCCCATTTTTTGTGATTGACCACTTAACCATTGGTCAAGGACTATTCTAGCCGACCGCACCACATCATACGCCGAACAAGTTTTGTCATTCCACACAAGATCATTACGAACTGCCCATATTTTCCAGCGTACCATAGCTGCTTCTCGAACAACATCAGCAGGTTAAGAGGCCGTTAAATCAAAAAAAACTAGGTGTTGAAATCACTGTAATTCGCACCAGCAATGTTCACCACTGATAAATTCCAGCATGATCTACTAAAGCTACAACCGAGAAGGATGTGGAATATTGTTTCAGCAGAAAATTGTAGAAAGGACACATCATTTCAATATTCACATGCTTAGTATTCAGTTGTACATTAGTTAGTAGGCATCCCGGATATTGCACGCCATAAAAAATGTTGAACCTTTTGAGGAATATCAAGCTGTCATAGCTTTTTATACCCATCTTTGTTCTGAACATTATGCACGGTTGCAGTATTCTGATGTAGGTAAGAGTATGCACTCTTAATTGTGTAGAAGCTCGAAGAAGTCTTGTTCCAAAACAAAGATCATCTTCCACCGAATCACTGAGTTGAATTGACAGAATTAGCTCTTTATCCCTCTCCTCAAATATGTCATTCAACACCTCCATATCCCAACTCTTCTGCTCAACCGAGAGTAGATTAGATACCCTCTTCCCTTCCAATGCAGGATGATTGGAAATAATGTAAGGATTTTGGTGATGAGGAAGCCACGGATCTCTCAAAATGCTAACAGAGTTCCCACCCCCAATTGATCTTCTTGCACCAGCACACACCAAACCCTTGGCTTCAAAAATGCTTCTCCATATGAAGCTGGGATTCTGACCAATTTCAGCCGTGAGGTAGCTACCAGTAGGGTAATATCTTGCTTTATAAATCATACTAACCAATAATCTCCATCCTTGTTTACCAAGAAAATAAAGATTATAATTACGAAGATCTCGAAAGCCAATACCACCCTCATTCTTACGACGACAAATCTTCTTCCAACTCATCCAGCTCACTCCCTTCCTAGTAGAATTGGTTTGAGATTTCCACCAGAATTTAGACATCATTCCTTCAAGATTAGAGAAAATCTCTTGAGTGAGTAAGAAGACGCTCATAGCATAGCATGGCAAAGCCTGGGCAACTGATTTCAATAAGACTTCTTTTCCCGCTTTAGACAAAAATCGACTATCCCAAGAAAATATTTTCTTTTGCATTTTTTCCTTGAGAAAACCAAGTATTACATTCTTGTTTCTACCCATAGTACATGGCAAACCCAGGTACATGTTGTTTTCCATGGCTTCATTTTTTCCAGAACATTACACAATCTCACCCGAGTTCCCTCATTGGTATTTTTACTGAAAAATATTGAGGACTTGGCCTGATTAACTTGTTGACCCGAGGCTCTTTGGTACACTTGGAGGAGCTGCAACACTCTTTCAGCCTCATTATCATTGGCCTTGCAATACACATAGCTATCATCAGCAAATAACATGTGAGAAACACGAGGTGCACTCCTTGCAACTTGACATCCAGTCAACCATCGATTATGCTCATAATGTTTCAAAAGTGAAGACAATCCCTCAGCACAAACCAAGAATAGATACGGTGAAAGTGGATCCCCCTGCCGTATACCTCTGCCTGGATGAATAGGACCCATAACCCTCCCCCCATATGTAACATTATAATTCACTGTTGTCACATAAGACATGATAAGAGAGACAAAATGGTAACCGAATCCCATACGGAGCAACATTGCTTCTAAAAAATCCCACCCAACTCGATCATAGGCCTTACTCATGTCGAGTTTAGAGCCATAAAACCTTCTCTTCCCATCCTCTTCCTCTTCAAATAATGCATGATCTCAAAGGAAACCATAATATTATCCGATATCAACCGACCGAGCAAAAAAGCACTTTGAGTATTAGAAATAACATCTGGTAAAGCCTCTTTCAATCTATTGGCACGAACTTTAGAGATAATCTTATATAGGACATCACACAATGAAATCGGTCTAAGATCACTCATATGTTCGGGTAGTTTTTTCTTAAGGATTAAAACAATATTTTTATCATTTAAATCACTAGGAAAAAATCCAGTAGAGAAAAAAGTCTGTACCATGGTAATAATATCATCACTAACAATGTGCCAGAATTTTTGATAAAACCCCGGGGTCATTCCATCAGGTCTAGGAGATTTTTCAGGATGCATTTGGAATAATGCTTTTCTTTATCTCCTCAGCTGTAACATCACCAAGCATTGAGCATTTTGTTCCTCAGTTATTTTTGGTTGTATACAATCAATTACAACTCTACGGTCCACGACTTCAGTAGTAAAAAGGTGATTGAAATATTCAGTAAACACATTTTGAAGCTCATCCTCCCAACCAATCCAATTCCCCACATCATTTTTCAGCTTCTGAATTGCATTGTTGCGCCTTCTTGAAGTAGCTTTGGCATGGAAAAATTTTGAGTTTTGATCACCCTCCCTAAGCCACAATTTCTTACTCCTTTGTTTCCAGAAAATTTCACGCTGTAGCAAAACATTGTTGAGCTTTACCTGGGCTGCTTTGTAATTACTAACAGCCACGGTATCTCTCCCCTTTTTCCAGTTTCGGATTTCAGCTTTGCACTCCTTAATTTTTTCTTTAAACTTACCTGAATAATCTTTGCCCCATTCAAGTAAAACCTCCCCACAGTATTTGATCTTCTCCATAATCGGGCTGCCCACAGATTGAGTCCAAGTATCCTCAACCATCTTCTAACAAAGAGGCTCTTTCAACCAACAATTCTCAAACCTGAACACTTTCCTAGTAACAGCCGTTGTACTCAAATTAACAGGCATCAAATGTAAAGGACAATGATCAGAAATTGAGAAAGTTAATCAATTTAACCGAAGGGAACATCTCCAACCATCTTTGACTAAGAAGAGCTCTGTCAATTCTTACTTCTATCCAAGCATCGGTACTACGCCCACGTTCCCATGTATACGGGTAGCCACTCAAATCCAAATCATGGAGTCCACACTCATCCAACACCCCACAAAACCCATCTATAAGCCAATTTGGATATAGATTACCACCACACTTATCTTGTTGAGACGTAACATTATTGAGGTCACCAACTATACACCAACGCAAATCATACGTATGTTTTAATCCTCTGATTAAGTCCCATGTTCTCTTTCGAAAAGCTCTATTTGGCTCCCCATATAAACCAGTTAGTCTCCATTTTCCAATCTCTCTACTAACAATAGAGACATCAATGTAATTCGTACCATATCCAAGCAACTGAAATTCTTCATCATATCTCCATAACATAGCCACTCCTCCACTTCTTCCTTGAACATCAGCAGAAAACGCCCCATCAAACCCGAGAGACAAACGAAGCTTCTCCACTACATCCTTTCTTGATAAAGTCTCACACAGAAAAACAAAGTTGGGTCTCTTTTGGACCACAAGGTCCTTAATGAATTAGTATGTTAGTAGACAACACAATTAGGCATCGTGCACTCAGTTTAAAAATTAAATAAATGTGTGGTAATGTTTATTTATTTATTTATTTATTTTATAGTTTTTTTTTTAAATGGAATTCATTCATCAACTCAAAGAGCTGCTTGATAAATACAATGAAGTGTAATTCCAATTTCGTAGCATTAGCTTTAGTTAACAAAATTTGATTGGTTAAAATATAAGCCACAATATTATAAGCTTCTCTAAAAATAAAAAACAAACCTAACACAATAGAATATTGTAACAGTAAAAGAATTTGATGGAGTAATCCGTCAATATCCCGACAACTAGCTTCTTTTTCTTTAATCAGCTAAACTGCGCCCTTAAACTATCAATTTTTACACTGAATTTCCCAGCACCTCGTTAATCCCAGCCAGAAGTCCTTCTCGAATGCTCATTCATTTAGCTTCCAGCATCTGTTTTTGGTTGCTGCAAACACGATTTCTCCATGCTCCCCTCCTCCCACATAACTCGTGGCAATACATCTTTCTTTGCTGTTCAAACCAGCATCTACATTGATTTTGAGACAACTTTCTGTTGGGCTGGTTCCAGTGCACCTTACCTCTAGTAGCACTAATTAATAGTGAAAAATATATATTTAATGAGCTTAAAGTTTAATATAAATTAAAAATAAATTGATATTTTTATGAGATTAATTAGATATATTTTTTATGTTGAAAATATTTAATTTAAATTTAATTTATTATATTTTTCTTGTAGGAATTAAAATTAGTTGGTGTTTTGAAAAGAAATGAAGAATTGGAGAAACGAAAATATATATATTTAAAAAAGAAATCAGATTTTTTGAGCTGATGGAAGCCCACTCGCGTGTCATCAGCCTCTCCCAATCACAGCCGTCCATGCGGCTGATCAAGGCCCTGGTGCGCGCGTGTTTTCCACCCCAGACAAGGGCGCGTGAGGCGCATGCCTTCCACCTGCCAGCACCAGCGAACGGGTCCCACCTGGACCCGCCTGTCCCCTAGCGCCAGCTCCTCACACGCTGCCATGTGTCCGCCTCCTGCCAGTCCTTTCTCTCGACCAGCCAATGCAAGCTCAACACTTGTGCGCTCCTCCTTTAATCCGAATTTCAGCAGCAAATGCATGTGCGCCAAGTGTCGTCTCCTCCTTCAATCTCCCATTTTTCAAATTATTTTAAAATGCAATTTCAAAATAATTTATAATTTTATATTTCTTGGCTCTCTTTACTATTTCTTCCAACTAATAAATTGCACCTTGTATATTTTACCATTTTACCCTCACCTACTTCATTTATGCCAAGAAATCTCTAGAAAAAAATATTAAAATAATTATTAATTATTTTAATTCACCTATTTTAGCTATAAATAGGGAAGAGATGAGACCTTTTGAGACACAACCTCTCACCCCTTGGGGGCAGCCCCTTTCATTCTCTCTTTAGTGTAATTTTTATAGTAGAGAAACTATAGCAAAATTTCTTTTCACTTTTCTTCTCATATTTCTTTATGAGAATGATTAACATAATGGCCTAATCTTCCTTGGAAGGTTAGGGATGATTTCATATGCAAAGTAGGGTTATTTTGTATCTTTGATTCACTTGTAATATTTATTTGAGCAATGCAAGTTCTTATTTCACTTTTATTTTCTTGTTCTTCATCCATCTATACTATTATATATGCTATTATTTACTAAATATATATAGACTTAGTCATGCTCTTTCTATATATTTTTATTTAGTGATTCTAGTAATAATAGTATTTATCTTGTTCTATCTTTTATGTTCATTCTTATTTACTTTTGTTATCAATCATATAGGTTTAGTCATGCTCTTCCTATGTGCTTAAAGATTAAGAAAAGTAATATTAATGTTCATTTCCTTCACTATCACCACCATCTCTATTTCTATTTTCTTTGTCATTATTTTTACTAAAAATATATAGGATTAGTCATGCTCTTTCTATGTGTTTCTATTTAGTAAAAATAACATTGATGTTTTAGTTTTATGTTTAATCTTTTATTGTATTATTGCTTGATGTATAATGTCATTTCTAGGTTCTACATAAGATTAACTCATTTCTTTTATTTGCAAGAACTTGTATATTCAAAAATATAATGAACTTTAATGTTAAATCATTAATCAACTTTGTGAATCAAGGGTACAAAATAGCTAAACAAGCATATGGATGATTCTTGAAGTCTTTCTTCCTTTTACTATTGATTACACCTTTATTTACTTTTTTTTAATATTTATTATCAAAGCAAAAATCACAAAATCATTTGTTCCTATTATCACCTTTTATTAACATTTTGTTCTTATTTTTCTACTAACGTTTTTGTCTATAATTACCTCCATGTGGAATCGACCGCCCGATCTATACTACAACCACCACTAGTGGAAGTCACAATTTGGGCGTTAAATCAAGAACCAACATTTTCCTTTCCACCATTTGCATCCTCAAAAACTGTCCACACTATCCTTATAATCATGGTCTAAAGTTTTGTTTTTTTCAAAAAAATAATATAATTGCAAAGTTTTAAAATTATAAAAATCCACTTTGTTTAGCAAAAATTGAGAAAACAAGGAGAAATCAACTCACCACAACTATAATAATTAACAAAAGATATAAACTATAAAACATAAAACCAATCTCATAACAACTATAAAACAACTAAAAAAATAATTTATTGTTTTTACTGAATATGTATTTTTGTAAATAAAAAAATTCAAAGCGTAAAAATAAAAAAATTTCTGTGTTGATATACTTTTGTAATTTTTTTTAATTTATTAAATTATGTAAATTTTTCAAAATAAAATTAAATATATATGTCACTCTTATCATTATTATTATTATTTATTTTAATAAAAAAAAAGTACAGTGATTTGGAGAACATATAGAGAAAAATGAAGTTGCGATTGTGGAGAATCATTGGGTTTCAGTTCGTCGGACCCGAAAAAAAAATTTACAAACACTCTTGGTTTTTCACTCACAGTTCTTTTGGGGCTTTTTTGGAATATCGTATCAGATCGTATTGTATTGTATTATATTGAATTGAATTATATATCATATTTTTATATAATACTATGTTAAACTTTAATTTATACTAAAATATTATATATTTAAGTGTACATAAAAGTTAATATCACATATAATTTTACATAAAAATATTGCATAAAATATAATTCAATATAATATGATTCAATACAATACGGTGTAATACGTCGTACCAAACGAACTATTCAAGAAAGTATTGGAAACCACGAGAACTAGTCACCAGATTTGTTGGTTTCTCTCAACACTCTCTCATCCTTCTACGTTGATATTACACTTCATTTTTGCTGCAACCTCAGATTCAGATCTACAATCGATCTTTCTCCCTCCATCAACCACGAGTATCTTCAAGCCTTCGTCGCTGCTCAAGAAACCTTGGATTGCGTCGAGGTTGAGGTTGATGCACTCGCCGATTGTTGTGACAAGATTGCCATAAAAACATAAATCTTTAAACTTTTCTGATAGTATAGTTATTAAGAGCATTTCATCAACTTCTTTATTTTATTTTCCAAAATATATTACTAAAATTTTACATTCTTAATTAATGACATTTTTTAAAATTTAAACTAAAATCACTAATGAAATTAACTTTTGATCATTTTTTACTTTTATGTTCTCTACTTTAATTAAAGAAAAGAACATTGTAAATCATCTAATATTGCTTTATTCGACTTTATAGTTTATACCAAAATGAACTTCATTATGAGTTGCAACCATTCCCAAACTATTTTTAATCGTATGTAGTTACCATTATAGAAAGTTCCAATTCCAATAACATATATATGTCTAAATTACAAGTTAAAACTAAAGCACACAAGAAAAAAAGGAACACAAGTTTTTAAATTTGATATGGACTCAACTGTCTATTTACACGTACTATCATATATTTCACCAAGAAAGATAGCAATTACACTTAAATTTATTGTAAACTGAAAAGCATGTTAATCAAACTAATTACATTTATAGTTTTATATTAATACTATGTACACACATAATCTACATACATAACACATATCGACAAGTTATTTTTGATAAATGAAACTATCTTTAAAAAAAAATAATTAGTTAAAATTACTTACCACATAAATGTGTGTCAAGTTTGTATGTGTTTACTTTTAATGAGAGTTACTTATGAATTAGCAATATTAGAAAATTTTGTGTTTTTAATTTTTCTATCTAAAATTCTTTAAATTGGGTTGTTCCATCGACTTAAAAAAAATTAACAATAAAATAAAAGTTAAATTTAATTTAAATATTTTAATATAATGTAAAAAAAATATTTTTTTAATTAAATAACTAAATTAAATATAAAAATTTAAAATTTTTAATTAAATTTTTTAAAAATTAAAGTTAAATTTAGTTAGTAACAACTAACATTAAAAAGTGTTACATAAGTTTATAATAACACTCTAAAACCAAGTACCAGCTTCACTGGAAAACTCCCTAAAATTGTCTTTAAGACTTGTCCCCAAAATTGGGTTGTTTCTAGTTTCAGTTTGTCACTTTGTTTGTCTTTTGCTGTTTTGTTTGTTTGGTTACGGTTGGCTTCTCAAGGATGGCTAGCTCAAGTGGTGTTAAGAATAGAGGCAGTGAGGATGTCTACAGCTTTCAGATTGAAGAAGAGGACTTGGAAGAATTAACAGTGGGGAATGAAGGAGAGGAAAAGGGGATTGATGATAGATGGTGTCTTGTCGGAAGGTTTTTGACTAATCGGTTGATAGACTTTGATAAAATACAGAATATTTTAGCTTCATTATGGCAACCGGGAATGGAAATGTTTGTCAAAAAACTAGAAGATAACCGGTTCTTATTTCAGCTGATTATAAATGGCAGCCCGTGGACTTATGATCGAATGCAGCTGATTATTCAAAGCCTACCAGTGGGAGGGGATCCTAATCTGTTGCAGTTAAATGATCTTGACATGTGGGTTCAGATCCACGATGTTAAACTAGGATGTATGACGACGAGTACGGTTCGTGGGGTAGGTAATACTCTAGGGAAATTCATTGAGTCAGATCCAAACAACTTCATTGGTGTTTGGCGAGAGTATCTTAGGGTGCGAGTTACTCTTGATATTAGAAAACCGTTGAGGAGGCGTATGAAACTAACCCGTGATAATGGAAGCTGGTTTTGGGCACATTTCAAATATGAAAGGGTGCCAACTTTTTGCTTCATCTGTGGATTGATTGGCCATTCCGAGAGGTTCTGTAGGCGTTTGTTCCAGCAGCCTATAGAGCAGATAGTGAAACCATATGGAGAGTTTATGAGGGCGGTGCCGCAAAAATCTTACAAGAACATCGGAGCAAGGTGGCTGCGCAATAGAGGGTGGCAGCCGGAAGGAGTTTCTGGGGACAATGTACCTGGACAGAGTTCTACACATCAACCAAATATGGAAAGAAATCCTTCGGTTGACTTAGCCGATAATCATGCTAATCAAAATATGACTAATAAAGAAGGAAATAATGGCATGGATAATTTGATGATGGAAGGGGATCAATGTGAGGAAGACACTGGTATAATGGAGGGAGAGGTTAGTGGAGATATTTATGGCAAGAATAAAGCAAAGGGGAAACTTATTGAAGGAAATTCTGGTGTGGTTATTTTTGACAATAAAAAGAGGAAGGTTGGGGAGGATGGGATTATGGGACACGTGGGGCAGGCCCAACAGACAAGTGGGCTTTCAAAAAACTCTTCATTGGCGGGCCTTGGTGTTGGGGCTCGCCAGACATTATGAAACTTTTAAGTTGGAACTTTCGTGGAATTGGGCCACCACGTAGCATTCAGTTCCTAAAACAATTGGTTGATCAAAAAAGGCCTAGAGTGTTATTTTTATGTGAAACTTTGAGTAACAAGGAAAAAGTGGGTGCTCTAAGTTTGAAGATGGGCTTTGAAGGGTGTTTTGTTGTGGAGGCTCAAGGCAGAAGTGGAGGTTTGGCTTTAATGTGGAAAAGTGAGGAAGAAGTGGTTATTGACTCTTTCTCCATGAATCATATTGACTGTTTTGTCCATTTTGAGGGGTATAGGAAGTTTCAGTTTACAGGCTTCTATGGTGAGCCCAACCGAAGGCTAAGGGAAAACACATGGGAATTGTTACGTACTCTTCATGCAAGGTATCAAGAAGCTTGGTGCATTATGGGTGATTTTAACAATATCTTGCATAATAAGGAAAAAAGAAGGGGTAAGCCTTATCCAAGTTAGCTTTTGGACGGGTTTCAAGAGGTTGTTCGACATTGTGGTTTGTGTGATTTAGACATGCATGGTCATAGTTTCACTTGGGAGAAGGGGAGAGATACCTCGGCTTGGATGGAAGCAAGACTTGATCGGGCTATGGTCAATTTCACATGGCTTACCATTTTTTCTGATGCGAAGTTATTTAATTTGGAAGTGTCTCCTTCAGACCATACTCCTTTATTTTTGGATATAATGCCTCATATTCAAGTTGCTGGGAAGAAGCAATTTCGTTTTGAAAATCACTGGACTCGATTCCAAGAGTGTGAGGAAGTTATTCGGCAGAGCTGGTGCAACTCGGGCATGACTTTTTTGCAGCACAAAATTCAGTTCTGTGGCCAGAATTTGCAGACGTGGGGAACTAGTATTGTTGATAATTTCTCTGCAAGAATCAAACATTGCAACAAAGAACTGAAAGTGTTTAAAGGAAGGCGTGACAGTGAAGGGAAAAAGCTATATTCGGATTCTAAACAGATGCTGTTTGAAACTCTAAACCAGCGGGAAATATTTTGGCGACAACGTTCGAAGCAGTTGTGGCTAAAAAATGGCGATCAAAATAGTAAGTTCTTTCATTCAAAGGCTTCATCTCTTAGACGTAATAATAATATTGTTTGTCTTAAAGATGAAATGGGGACTCCTAAGTACTGGGACACCGATTTGGGGGAGCTTATGCTTGACTATTTTTCAAAAATCTTTACTGCTGAACCTGGAAATTGTAGTGAAGTTCTAAGTTGTGTCAGCCCCAGAGTTACTAATGATGAAAATGCAATCTTAATCCGCCCAATTGAAGACCAAGAGGTTAAAGATGCTTTGTTTCAGATGCACCCGGATAAATCACCGGGACCAGATGGAATGAACCCGAAGTTTTTTCAAAAATATTGGCACATCGTTGGTCCGGATGTCATTGCTTGTGTTAAAGATTTTTTCACGAATGAGGGGATGCCAGAAGGATTGAATGATACTAATATTGTGCTAATTCCAAAAAATAAAAAACCAGATCAAATGAGTGAGTTAAGACCTATTTCCCTATGCAATGTTGTTGAAAAAGTCATCACTAAAGTTTTGGCTAATAGGCTAAAAGGTTTACTCTCTCGTATTATCTCTTTAAATCAGAGTGCGTTTATTCCTGGAAGGTTGATTACGGATAATATTATGGTGTCATTTGAGGTGCTTCATTACCTCAAACGGAAGCAGATTGGGAAAGAAGGTTGTATGGCGCTAAAGCTGGATCTTAGCAAGGCATATGATAGAGTGGATTGACATTTCTTGACAGCAATGTTATCTAGATTGGGTTTTTGTGACAAATGGGTTCGGCTAATATATGGAAGCCTTTGTTCGGTCCAATATCATATCGTTAGTAGTGGTTATACTATGGGTCCAATTCTTCCAAGTCGAGGACTTCGTCAAGGTGACCCAATTTCACCATATCTTTTCCTTATTTGTGCGGAGGGGTTGTCGACTCTAATTCAACACTATGAGGAAAGAAAGTTTTTACATGGGTGCAGAGTGGCTAATGGCGCTCCTATTGTATCACACTTGCTTTTTGCGGATGATAGTTTCTTGTATTGCAAGGCTACAGATAGAGAAGTTTCTAATGTTCAAAGGATGCTTGAAGTCTTTGCTAATGCATCGGGGCAAAGAGTAAACTTTGAAAAGTCCTTTGTGTTTTTCAGTACCAATACAACCATCCAAATGAGACAGACTATTTGCAATAGACTGAGCATTCGAGAGGCAGAAGAGAAAAGCAAATACTTTGGGCTCCCAAGTTCCATAGGCAGGAATAAGATGGCGGCTTTTAGCTATGTGGTAGACAAGGTGCAGAAGAGGATTCAGACTTGGGATAACAAATTTCTTTCTCGAGCAGGTAAGGAAGTTCTAATTAAAGCTGTGGTTCAGGTGTTACCTGCTTATACTATGAATTTGTTCCTTCTTCTTATGGGCTTTTGTCGCCAATTAGAAAGTGCAGTTAGTAGATTTTGGTGGAAGTCAAGCAATTCCAAAGGAATCCATTGGTTGAGTTGGGTGAAGCTCACAGATCATAAGGTGCACGGAGGTATGGGCTTTAGAGACTTTCGAGATTTCAATCTTTCTTTACTAGCTAAACAAGGTTGGAGGTTGTTGTCTTGTGAGGATACGCTAGCTACTAAAGTTTTTAAAGCTAGATATTTTGCATCGGGAAATTTTCTCAATGCCACTCTCGGAAGTAATCCGAGTTACGTTTGGCGGTGTATCTTGGAAGCTCAGGACTTGGTTCGGGCTGGTGCGAGGCGCCTGGTGGGAGATGGTTCCAGAATTTCTATTCTGCATGAACCGTGGCTGCTAGATGTGGTTAATCCATACATTGAGACTTCAAGTCGAAGTCTTCATGGGAAAATGGTTCAAGCTTTGATGCAAGTTGACAAACTTGAGTGATACAATGAGGTTATCTCTGATGTGCTGAATGACAGAGATAGAGAATTGGTTTGGCGCATTCCTCTCTCGTCTGCAAGGAGAAATGATAACTGGTTTTGGTTGCAAGATAGCTCAGGTATTTTCTCGGTGCGGAGTGCTTATAGACTACAACATGAGGCTAATAACAATGTCAATCATGCTGTCCCTACTGATGTGTGGAGCAAGTTATGGTCTATTAAAGTGCCTCCGAAGGTACTCAATTTTCTTTGGAGAGTGTGTGCTAATTGTCTTCCTACAAGGTTCTTATTGACTACTAAGCATGTGCAAGTCGAAGCTGGGTGTCCATTGTGTGCTGCAGCCCCTGAAAGAGCACTGCATTTGCTGGTTCGATGCAGCTTTGCTCGATCCTGCTGGCGACAGAACAAAGTGCCGGTTGTGGCACCTGGTGCAATGACTTTTCAGCACTGGTTTGAGGAAGGTTTGGCTAAGTGGAGTGAGGTTGAAAGCATTGAAGCGGCTATGACTCTTTGGGCCGTGTGGAAGATGCGGAATGATGTTGTTTGGAACTCTATTTCTCCTTCGAGTGAAGAGGTAATTCACACTGCACAAGTGAATTTTCTGGACTGGTGCAATGCACAGCAGCTAGAAAATGATACTCTTCCTGGTTCTAACATGGTTTTATCTGAGAAATGGTGTCCCCCGACCTTCCCAAGTGTTAAAGTAAACGTGGATGGTGCTTTATTCAACTCAAATGGGCGATACGGGGTGGGAATGGTGGCGAGATGTGCTGCTGGTGTGATGTTGCAGGCCCGGACAGTACTCAAATCGGGCATGTTACAGCCACATGAGGTGGAGGCAATTGGAATCAAGGAAGCATTGAGTTGGATTAAATCTAATGGATGGGATGGAGTGGTTCTTGAGTCGGATTGTTTAAGAGTAATTTCTGATATCAAAAGTAATAAAAATATGGTCTCTCCTTATGGCCATATTATTTTCGAATGTAAGGCTTTATGTGCCGAAGTTAGTAATCTCTCTTTGAGTTGAGTGAAGCGATCTGCTAATAGGGTGGCGCATTGTTTGGCGCGATCCTCTCTTCATGAGGCTGATCGTACTTTTAATTTTTCTTCTTTACCTTTTGTAATTTCTTCTCTGGTTTTGGATGATTTAAGTTAACGAAGTTTTCATTATTATTAAAAAAAAAAAAAATTAAAAAAATAATCATACAAATTTCAATTAAAATCCATGTATTAGATCATATATCATTCAGTTTATAGTTCTACTACTACCACCCTACCTTAATAACTGCCATTAATCCCAATCAAACTCTCCCTCACTAAACCAACTAACTAAACCCAAACTCTTAGTTGAAGACGGATATTCCAAAAACCAAATATTCAAACACATCCAGTTCTGAAAAAAGAAAAGGTTCAAAATTACAAATTCAAACATGGGCCATTTGAAATAAAAGTAACCTAATTAATTAATCAAATATCAATCTTACATGTGTTTTACAGTAAAAACCTCTGTTTCATTAGAACAAGAGATTCTTTAAACAGCAAACGAAACCGAACTGTGATGATCAATGACACCAACCAAATTCCTCACCTTAACCTTAACAGCTCCAGTAAGCTTCTGAACCCTTCGAGCAATCCCGGTTAAATGTTCTTCTGCCATTCTATTTTTGGACGAAACCAGAACCATTTGAGTCCCCAAAATCTCATCATATACCCACTCGAATTCGTCCAAAACTTCACCTAAAAGACCCACCTTGTTTTTTCCAACCAACATTTTTACTAAACGCACCAAATGCCTATTAAACCTTCCTTTCTCCACTAACCCCTTAACCACACGACCCTTTTCTTCCTCTTCCAGAAACGGGTCGGACAAAACAGCCCGAACCCGGTTGTTCTTTAGAAGCTTGGACAATCTCTCCACATCTTTCCCAACCGAGTCAACCGAGTTGTTGAGTTGAGCTACGTCGAGCAGAGCCGCGGCGTAACCGGCGGAGGCTTTCCTGTGAATCGCCGCAAAAGATGGGGATGAGGGCCGAGATGAGGATTGGAAAATGGGGTTGTTGAAAGAGTTGGGCTTGGTGGAGATTGAGTTGGTGTTGTTGATGGGCTTGTGGGTTGAGAAGAGGAGGGAGTTTGGGGTGTATAGAGTAGAAGTAGACTTGAAATGAGTGAGTTCACGAGAAGAAGAATTGGAATGAAAGGTAGGAACTTTAATGGTGGAAACTGAGCTCGACAAAGTATCCATGGGAGAGGAGAAAGATAGTTTCTTTATGATTTATTTTATTTTTTCTTGTTTCTATGTCATTTTGGAAGATAGGGTTTTCCAGCAAGTGGGAGTATTCAAGTTGGAGAGGGCTTATAATTGATGATAAGGATGTTGTTGAGTTTGATGGGAGTTGAAATCAAACCATAATTATTTTGTCTTTTATAATTTGTGATTCACAGGAAGCACTGACGTGGTTAGGTGATTCTCCTTGCTTATTCATTATTCAATTTCATTACATTTTCTTCTCTTTAATCTTGTACCATTGCTATTGACCAGGATAGAACTCATATTTAATTACTAGAATATAATATTGAAAACAGTATTAAGTACTAATAATATCTTTTAATATTTCTTCTAACCTTATTAAATGTAATTGTTGTTTCTTATTGCAATGACTTTGGTGGTTAATATATCACATTAGCGATTTCCAAAGTAACAAAAAAAAAAAAAACAATTATACCCAATTAAAGATGATTTTCATTTTATATGTAACAAAAAAATTTAATCAGTTATTAATAAAAATCAATCTTAAAAGGGACTTATAATATAATTTATGTCAAGTTTGTGTGTCAGTATCATAGTTCATAAATATATTTTTACTTTTTGGCCTTAATAATACAAGCCATATAAAATTTATATCCTTTTTTAATTTGTACAAATTTAGTCATTGATTACATGAACTTCCCATTTTACCCTTTTTTTAAAAAAAAAATAAAATTGGTAAAAACTAAAATTGGTCTTTCTCTCTCTCTTCCCTCTCTCTCGTGCAGCACTCTCTCTCTCTAGAAAAAACTGAAAAAACTTCTCAAAAATTTCCCTCTTTCTCGTCCGTCCCACTCTCTCGTCCCTCTCTCTCTTCCCTCTTGAATGGTTGTTTCTCGGTAGGTGTTGGTGGAAAACCGAAGCACAACCCAATATCACTCAACACCATTACAATGGATAAGTTGTGTTTTAAGCATTTTGTTAGACTTTATGTAGTTTAAAATTGTTATATGTGTCGTATTTGTTGGAACTGCTGTTTTTTGGTCTGAAATTGTTGAGATCTGGCAGATCTGGTTTTCAGTCGAAATCTGGGTTTTCCAATTGTTATCGATAATATATCGATAACTTATCGATGGTTTGTCGATAATTGTAAGAGGGAAGATCAGTGATGACCATTGTCGACGTGTTCTCGACAGTATGTCGATAGCATGTCGACCAAAGCCATCAGCATATTATTTATAAGTTTTCGATTTTTTGTCGACAGTTTGTCGATAGCATGTCGACGAAAAAGCAATCACTATATTATTCACAAGTTGTCGACATTTTGTCGATAGCATGTCGACAAAAAGCAATCAACCTTGTGTTTAGAACATGTCGACATTTTGTCGACACTATGTCGATGCACATTAAAAAAGTAAACAAGCCATAAATAAAACATAAAATAACATTAACATTAAATAACATTAAACATAACATAAAATAACATTAAAAAAAACAGAAAATGAAGTTCATAAAAAAAAAACAAACATTAAATAAAACTCACCACAAGCCATAACATAACAAATTATTTTTTAAATTCTTTGGCTTGTGGGTGAGCCTTGCAATACTTGCATAATGTTCCAGGCTTCACCGGTTTACCGTTAAAGATGCCTAGTTTGCAACGACGGCATCCTTCGGGGAACCCTGGTGGTGGAGCCGGCCATACACCAGTTTTGCAAAATTCTCTTTCAAGTTTCATGAACCTGAACTCGTTCCCACATCGTTCTCTTTTGAAAGCTCTTTGGGCGTCAAAAACTTTCTGCATTTCAGGAGTAATGATGCCATCATCCTCCTGCTTCAGCTCTTCAGGAGTTAAGATGGGGAATTTGCCTTTGTTCTTTCTTGGCGCCATATTTAGAACTTAAGAATAAGAGAAATTTTTAAGAGTAAGAGAGAAGTAGAAGACAAGAGCACTTATGAATAAGAAAGGGATTTGCTTTTATAGATTATACATGTTGGGAATGTAGGAAAATTTAATGGCCATTAAATGTGTAACTGAACAGGTGAAACGCATGAAAAGGTGTATTTGTCGACCAAATATCGATACTATGTCGATATGATGTCGACAACATGCCAATTTAGTGACATGGCAAACTTATTTGTCGATACAATGTCGACGTCATGTCGATAGCATATCGATAGGACACGTGTCTGACATGGTTGGGAAGGGTTGTTGGGAACGTAGGTAAAATTTATTAACATTAAATGTGTAACCGTAAAACATGAAATGCATGCACTGTGTGTTTGTCGATTGAATGTCGATACTATGTCGATTGTTTGTCGACATAGGAATGGATTTATTACCATTGTACACGCGTCTGTCATGCAAATTCCTTTGGGAGAATATGTCGATATAATGTCGATGGTGTGTCGATGTTATATCGATGACGAGCATGCTTGGTGTGGTTGTCGACGTTATGTCGATATTATGTCGACAAAATGTCGACAATTAGTGTCATATTTTCTGCTGTTGTTGTTATCGACATTATGTCGATTGATATCGATGGGATGTCATTTTTTGTTTTGGTGTTTTTTCCTTTACTCACCTTGTTTGTTTGGTTTGCAATTGCAGGAGAGAAAGTGTTCCTTGTTGTATCGTACGATGGTGTTTGGTTATGTGAGAATTATAATTGGATTTACAAAGCAGATAGCAGCTTGACGTTGACAGTTACAACTGAGACAACCCTACAAGAACTGCGACAAATTTTATATGAAGAGTTGGAAGTTGATCATGTAGCGTATGATTTAAAGTTGGAGATTTGTTCCTTGTACATGAAGGGACAAATGGTTGCGCCAGAGGTTATTAAGAGAGAACGCCAACTGAGAACGTTCTTAGAGATGAGGGCAACAATGTCAAAGTATGTCAGGAGTAATCAGCGCGTTAGCCTCGCGCCCCAAAAGCACTGACTCCATAAACAAGCACAAGCCGAGCTTGTACAAGTCTTCCGGGTTCTGACAGTTTGTTAACCTATCTTGGAGTGCTTCTGTCTTCACACTACCAGACCGGTTGAAATATTTGTTGATCAATCGGTCTGAGCCTAAGCGAGCAACCTGCGCAGCCTTCTCCTCTTCTGTTGGCCCCGCGGAGAAGTCCAGTCCTGTAATGAGTGCAAACTCAAGCACTCCGAATTTGACATCCTTCCGACCGACGTAAAACCGCATCATCAACTCCTCCTGAGCATCAACTTTCGTTTTGTGGAGCATCAGCTGGTGAAATAACACCGAGGAGAATGTCAAGGGTACGACATTCCAAAAGCTGCCGAAACGGCTTTCCTTCGCCGTGTTATTCAGATTGAACTCCTCAAACCGAGCTTTGATTTTTGCAAAAATTTCGGTGCCTCTATATGTCACGCGGCCAGTAAAATGCTCGAGTGCTAGAATTATGAGTTTGGGAGCCATCTGAAAAAACAAAAAACAAATAAATAAAGCTGCCAAAAAAATTTAAAAAACATGTCGACATTATATCGACATGCCGTCGACATTATGTCGACATTATCAAAAGCAAACACAATTCACTTATGTCGACAAAATATCGACATCCTGCCGACATTCAGTCGACAATACAAACTTATATTCAACATGTTAATATAATCGACAACATATCGACAACATGTCAATATGCTGTCGACAATTTCAATCAGACAACAATTTCACAACTAGTCGACAAAATATCGACATACAGCCGATATTCAGTCGACAATACCAACCTAAATTCAACATGTTAATATAATCGATAACATATCGACAACCTGTCGATATGCTGTCGACAAATTCAATTAGATAACAATTACACAACATGTCGACAACATATCGACATACTGTCGACATTCAGTCGACAATACAACCTAACAATCAACAAGTTAATTTAATCGACAAACCATCGACATACTGTCGACATCCTATCGACATACAAACGATATCCTATCGACATACAAATTACAGCAAAATCCAAACAGACACCCAATCTATCGACATCCTATCGATATCCTATCGATATGTCATCGACAACCCTGTAATCAACACAGATTTCATTGAAACACTAACATCTACAACCTAAAGATCACAAAAGCTACAAAAAATCCACTAATCTCAACAACATGCAATAATTAGCATCCAAATCTATGAAAATTATATTTTTTTCTCAAAAAAAAACATTACCTTTTAATGAATTTGGTGGTGGTGGCGACGGGTCCTGCTCGTGGTGGCGACGGCGGTTCTTCCTTCGGTTTGGGTCGACGTTTCGTCGTGGGTTTGGGTAAAATTTGAGAGAGACACACCTTGGTTTGGGTTTGGGTTCGCCTCGTTCGTGGGTTGGGTTCGCCTCGTTTGTTGGGTTCGTGGTGGAGATGGTCGACGGAGATGGGTTTGCTGGTTTGGGGGTTTGGGGTTTACGGGTTCCTGGTTCGTGGTGGAGATGGGTCGAGGTCGACGGTGGTTTCTGGTTCGTGAAGAGGGAAAGTCAGAGAGAGAGAGCGAGAGAGGGAAAGTGAGAGAGAGAGGGAAAGTCAGAGAGAATGAGTGAAATTTTATTTTAGGGGTATTTTAGGAATCTTTTTGAATTAGTGGTATCAATTTGTACAAAAAATAAAAGGGTCCAATTTTTGATATAAGTTGTATTATTAGGTCAATTAATGAAATTTTCCTTATATAAATGGTAAGAGGAAAGATAAGGATTTGTACCAATAAAAAGGAAAAGTGGTCAGAATTATTGACAAATTACAGAATAATGAATTTTTACGGAAAAATACCTAAAATTATACTTAGTATGAAATTTTAAAAGTTCTTATGATAAATATATTATATTTAAGTTTGACCAATTTATATGGTATTTTTTTGTTTTTAGATTTTTTTATGGTATTTGATATGCGATATATATGTAATTAGGTTTCTAAATCCCATACTTAATGTTTTTATTTGTTTAGGAAGTTTTATTTGTCATTGATGCCGGAAAAGTCACCGGAGTTTGCTGCCGGTGCCGGAAAAGTCGCCGGAGTAGCGGTCGGTGTTGAAAAAGTCGTCGGAGTTGCTGCAGTTGTCGGAAAATTCGTCGAAATTTGCATTGTCGCTGGAAAAATCACTGAAAAATCACTAAGAAACCGGTTTCTTGAAGTCTAAGAAACTGGTTTCTTGGTGATTTTTCCGTTGACAACGCCAATTCTGACAACTTTTCTGATGCTAGCAGCTACTCCGACGACTTTTCTGGCACCGACAGTAAACTTCAGAAAAGTCATCAGAATTGGCATAGTCGCCGGAAAAAATACTAAGAATCTGGTTTCTGGTTTCTTGATGAAGAAACCAAATTTTTGGTAATTTTTCTGACAACAATGGCAATTCTGACGAATTTTCTGGCGTTGGTAGCAACTCTGACGACTAATACACCGGCAGCTACTCCGGTGACTTTTTCGGTACCGACGGTAAACTCTGGGAAATTCGTCAGAATTGGCATTGTCGCCGGAAAAATTATCGGCAAAATTACCAAGAAACTGGTTTTTTTTCTTCATCAAGAAACCAATTTCTTGATGAAGAAACCAGTTTCTTGGTAATTTTTTTTGTATTTTTTTCTCTATTTGGTTGATTGATGAAACTGGTTTCAATTATTTTCAGTGTATATCATTTTTGTTTTGTTTTCATAATCTTTATTATTGTTGTGTAACAAAATTAGTTCATTGATGAAGAAACCACTTTCTTGGTGATTTTTCTAATGAGTTTGCTGGTGACAATGCCAATTCTGACGACTTTTTTTACGCCGGCAATAACTCCGACAATTTTTCCAACACCAGGAACTACTCAGGCAACTTTTTCGGCACCGACATCAAACTCTAGAATAGTCGTCGGACTTGGCATTGTTACCGATAAAATTACCGGAAAAATCACAAAAAAACCGGTTTCTTCATCAAGAAACCAGTTTCTTGATGATTTTTCCAGCGACAATGCTAATTCTGACGACTTTTTCAGCGCCGGCAGTAACTCCGGCAACTTTTCCGACACCGGCGGCTACTCCGACGACTTTTCCAAGTCTTGTTGACAAGAACTCCTATGAATTTTCCTAAGACGAGTGACAACTTCGACAATCACTATAGTTTTATTTGTTTTATTTTTTTAAAAAAAATAAATATGAAGGGAATTTTAATATTTTTTATGGTAATTTAATTAAGTTTTTATTTTTTATGAATTTTAAATTCAGATTTTTTTTTAATGTTTTATATGGTTTTTTTTAGGAAAAAAACCATATTTTTAGTTTGATTGGTTAGATAATGCCATATTTAGTGACATTTACTTTTTATGCCATATTTATCATAACCTTAATAATTTTTCCCATATTTTTTAAAATAGCCCTTTGTTTTTTCTTTTGGAAAATTACATAAATCATTATTTTTTTTTTAAAAAAAAATTACATTTAAAGAAAAATAACATTAAATAACATACAGATAACAAAAAATCAACAACAAACTAACAAGAGAACAATATAAAAAGATTATATTTTCTGTAAATAAAATCATAAAAATTGTAAAAATATTTTAAATATTTAAAATTCGGTACAACTATATTTTTGTAAATTTTTTGTTATTTGATGTATTTGTGAAATATTCTCTCTTTTCTTTTACATTTTTATGGATTTCTTTTAATTTTATAGGTCTTTTACTTGTATTTTTCTCAGATAATATTAAATATTAAATATTGTATATTTACTTTTGGTGTTTGGGTATAGTGATAAGGGTATTCCTAATTAGGTTTGGTGTATTCTAGGGTTGGATATCCTCCCCCTATATAAACTCATTCTGTACACATTATTTCATTTTAATACAATAAAATCACTTTTACTAATATGGTATCAGATATTCTCTCTCTCTCTCTCTCTCTCTCTCTCTCTCTCTCTCTCTCTCTCTCTCTCTCTCTCTCTCTCTCTCTCTCTCTCTCTCTCTCTCTCTCTACTTTGACCAGATCCACTTTTTTCGGATCAAGATCCACTTTTCACGGATCTGTGTCCCCTTCCACGTTTCCAGCATCTGCAACCTCTCTCTCTCGTTCATCAACCATATTCAAATGGCCCGAACACGACGACTTACCTTGGCTGCATCCTCTGAGCATGTCGACGACGACTCCACCACTGTTCCCGTGGTGCCTCCTCCGTCAAACCTTCCCGCAGCTCCCGTCTCCGTCGTCGACCATGTCGTCGTCGACTCCACCACTATTCCCGTGGTGCCTTCTCACGCAGCTCCGATGGAGCACGCAAGAACCGGTTCTTGAACTCGCAGTTCCATCGTCGACGATTCCACCACCGTTCCCGTGGTGTCTTCCCACGTTCAAGAACTGGCTTCTTCTCCTCACGATGCTCCAATGGTACGTGCACCCACTGCTCCGATTTCGTCTCCATCTCAGCATGTCCGAGCCGCCTCTGTCATTCCACCTCCGGTCATATCTTCAAGATTCGTTTCTCCGATGACTAATGGTAACGCTCCTTCCACTCACTCTGTCATTCAAAACACTAACTCTGGTTCTTTGCAGCCTCCTCACGATCGTCCAGCCAACGAAGACAATCCGTACTTCGTTGGCTCCGGTGACCATCCCGGGTTGATTCTTGTGACACCTCCTCTGTCCGACCATAACTTTCAGCAATGGCATCGGGACTTTCACTTAGCAAAACCGGTTTCATTGATGTTACACTCTCTCAACCCGATCCTACTAGTCATCTATTTCATTCTTGGACTCGCTGTAACCAAATGGTAATGTCTTGGATTATTCATTGTGTTTCTTTGGATATTAAGAGCAGTATAATGTTTCTTGATACTGCTCATGAGATGTGGAATGAGCTTACTAACCGTTTTAGTCAAGGAAATGGACCTGGTCTTTTTGAGCTTCAAGAATCTCTTACAGGTTTACGCTAAGGTGATGAATCCGTCACTGCATATTTCACCAAGCTTTGGGCTATATGGGATGAGATAAATGAGCTCCGACCTTGTCTTCCATGCACTTGTCAAGCGTCTGCCGATAACACAAAATTTCAGAATTAAGAGAAGGTCCTTCGGTTTCTTACTGGTCTAAATGAGTCATACCAGGCGGTTCGTGACCAAATACTCATCACCAAGCCCTTCCCTTCTCTTTCAAAGGTGTTCTCCACCATCATTCAGCATGAGCGACAAAGGAAACTTCGTCTCCTTCCGAACCTTGTTGCTGCCACTTCATCTCATTCATCAAATCCACCTCGCAATAAGAAAATGCGACCTTTTTGTACTCACTGCCAAAAACCGGGCCACTTAAAGGAGAAATGCTATGTTATCCATGGTTTTCCTCCTGGTTATTTTGACAAGCGCAAGTTTGAATCTTCACAGCACTCCTCTTCAGATCGGGGTTCCCAAGTCAAAGGGTCGGCTGCCAACCAAGCTTCCGCTTCTCACTCCGTTTCGGACAAGCTTGCCTCGCTGCAAGAAATGATTTCACAACTCACTCAACAAATTAACCATGCTCAACAGTCTCAATCCACCGTGGATGTCAACACTCCATTGGCATCTAACCTAACTGGTAAATCTGTATCTTTCTCAAATAATATTTGGATTGTTGATTGTGGGGCTACCCACCATGTTTGCTTTGATAAATCTTGTTTTAGTTCTTTTGATACTATTCCTAGTGCCTCGCATATTACTTCACCTAATGGCATAAAAATCCCTGTTACTAAATCTGGTATTGTTCACATTAATGCTAATTTTTGTTTAAATAATGTGCTTTTTGTACCTGATTTTCAGTTTAATCTTTTATCGGTCACCTCTATTGTTCAAGATCCAAAATATTCTGTTTTATTCACGCATTCTAGTTGTTCTATTCAGGACACGAGTCGGAATCTACAGATTGGGATTGCTAATCGCGTTGGACAACTTTTCTTTCTTCAACAAGAAAATAACGCTATTTGTAATTCTGTTTCTTGTAATGATGTACACAAATGGCATTTACGCCTAGGACATCCCTCTTTACGGATTACTAAATCCTTGAATAAAATTCTTCATTTTGATGATTCTGACTCATCTTTATCTCCTTGTCATGTATGTCATTTAGCTAAGCAAAAAAGACTACCTTTTAATTCAGCTAATAACATGGCTCCTATTGCTTTTGACCTAATTCATTTGGATATTTGGGGTCCTTTTCACAAAACCAGCATAGAAGGTTATCGATATTTTCTTACTATTGTTGATGATCACACTAGATTTACTTGGGTTTATATGCTTAAAAATAAATCTGATGTCAACATTATTATACCTCAATTTTATGCTCATATACTCAATCAATTTTCTATTTCTATTAAAGGCATACGATGTGATAATGCAAAAGAACTAAACTTGTCATCTTTTTTTACAACTAAAGGCATTGTTCCTTATCATTCTTGTGTAGAAAGACCTCAAAAAAATTCTGTTGTTGAACGCAAGCATCAACATATACTGAATGTTGCTCGCTCTCTTGCTTTTCAATCTCGTTTATCCCTTGGGTATTGGAGTTACTTTATTAATACCGCTGTTTACTTACTAAATCGCACACCCTCTGTTTTACTTAACCTTAAGTCTTCTTTTGAGTTGTTGTATAACAGGTTGCCCTCTTATGATCATCTCCGCACTTTTGGTTGCCTTGCATATGCTTCCACTTTGCACAGCTCAATGCATAAATTTTTCCCAAGATCTCGGGATTGTGCATTCATTGGATACCCGGTTGGTATGAAAGCTTATACTCTACTTGATCTTGAAACACATCAAATATTTCACTCTAGAGATGTCATTTTTTATGAACATATTTTTCCTCTTAAAAATACATGTTCTAATGATAATATTGATGAGTTTTTTTCTAACACTAATGGTTCACCTAGTGGTCTTTCACAGGTTCCTTTAAAGGCTGTGGTACCTGGGCCTATAAACCCTCCACCACTGCCCGAACATGTGGCCACTCCTGCCACTATTCCTGTTGAATTACCGCAACCACCAGCGGCTATTCCAACCCCTACAAGTGACTCCAACATCACCACAACATCTGGTCGAACGGTCATTCGTCCACCCCATCTTCAAGACTACATTTGTGAGTATTCTACCTCACATCCCATTTCAAATTTTATCTCTTATGACAAATTTTCTCCTAAGTTTCGTGCTGCCATTTTAACTGCTTATTTGTTTTCTGAACCCACTTCTTAATCTCAAGCTTCTAAAATTCCCGTATGGGTAAAAGCTATGGATACAGAAACTGTTGCACTTATAGCAAACAAAACTTGGACTGTTGTCTCTCTTCCTGCTGGCCATCATTTCATTGGCTGCAAATGGGTATATAAAATAAAATATAATGCCCAAGGTGAAATTGAAAGATTTAAAGCTCGCTTAGTACCTAAAGGGTACTCCCAACAATTTGGGATAGATTACCTTGAAACTTTTGCTCCCGTAGCAAAGTTTAATACCCTCAAAGTCCTCCTTGCTCTTGCTGCCATTAATAATTGGCAACTATATCAAATGGACATTAACAATGCTTTCCTCCATGGTGATCTCAATGAGGAAGTTTATATGGCACTTCCTGCCGGTTACAAACACCAAGGAGACCTTCCTCCCAATGCCGTATGCAAATTACATAAAAGCATCTATGGCCTCAAACAAGCCTCTCGACAATGGTATGCCAAACTTAGTTCTACTTTGGTAAGTGAAGGATTCAAACAATCTTCTTCTGATCACTCCCTTTTTATTAGATCTTCTAACAACATTTTTCTTGCTGTCTTAGTTTATGTTGATGACATTTTAATTGCTAGCAATAATTCTAGTGATGCTGAATTATTTAAAAGACAGCTTGACTCCAAATTTAAACTCAAAGATCTTGGTCCTTTGCGGTTCTTTCTTGGATTGGAGGTTGGGCGATCCACCAATGGTATTTCGGTCTCTCAAAGACCATTCATTTTACAACTTTTAAATGATACAGGTTACATTGGTGCCAAACCCGTCTCCACCCCGATGGAACCAAACACACAGCTCAGCAAGGGGAGTTACTTTCTGAACCTACCACCTATAGAAGTTTGATTGGAAAACTCATTTACTTAACAATAACTAGACCTGATATTTCTTTTGCTGTTAACAGGTTAAGTCAATTTCTTTCTGCTCCACGGCAACCTCATCTCCATGCCGCTCAACGCATCCTCCAATATTTGAAGGGTTCTCCAGGCCAAGGATTGTTTTTCCACTCTACTCCTTCTACACAACTCAAGGCTTATACCGAGAGTAACTTGTCTGTTAATGAGGTACAACTTAAAGTTTTTTCTGATGCTGACTGGGGTGCTTGTCCCGATACTAGACGTTCTGTCACAGGTTATTGCATTTTTTTGGGAGACTCCCTCATCTCTTGGAAATCCAAGAAACAAAATACAGTTTCCCGTTCTTCTGCCGAGGCCGAATATCGCGCCATGGCCAATACTACTTGCGAGATACTATGGTTACTCGCCTTATTGAAGGACTTTGGGATCTCTCATCCACATCCAACTCTCATGTATTGCGACAACAAAGTTGCTATTCATATTTTTGAAAACCCGGTCTTCCATGAACGGACCAAACATGTCGACATTGACTGTCATATCGTTCGTGAGCGGGTTCAAAGTGGCCAGTTGAAGCTTCTTCATGTCAACACCAAACGTAACCTTGCCGACCTTCTCACCAAGCCTCTCTTCCCATCTCACTTCAAGGAGTTATTTTTCAAGATGAATGTTACAAACTTGTACACTCCATCTTGAGGGGGCATATTAAATATTAAATATTGTATATTCACTTTTGGTGTTTGGGTATAGTGATAAGGGTATTCCTAGTTAGGTTTGGTCTATTCTAGGGTTAGATATCCTCCCCCTATATAAACTCATTCTATACACATTATTTCATTTTAATACAATAAAATCACTTTTACGAATAGATAACAGTATCCTTTTAATATTGTTTTCATGTTCAGCAAGGGAAAATAAAAGTATTTTTGTAAAAATAAAAAATAAAAATTCATAAAAATGCTAAAAGAATGTAATATATATATGTATATATTTTTTTTTTGGATATTTATGAAAACATCCCAAAGTGCAATTCTCCTTGTATGCCCATTGACGTGCCCAAAAGCCCATTAAAAAGAGCGGCCGAAAGCCCATACAAGTGTTATTTTCTAGATAAACATAAGGGAAATTTTCATATATATACGTAATTTACAATCTATTAACGTAAATGACGTTAATTAATCTAATGCACTCCTAATAACGTGCCACCTCATCACCATCTACCGTAAATCCAAAATAAACCCAGACTGCCAACGTCATCAAAGGCGCTGCAATCATCCGAAAATCAAGGGATTTTAATTCCTAAAAAGCGCGTGATCTATAATCAAAAAGGAAACCTATAAATCTATAATCCAAAATCTGAGAATTCAAATCAAAACTTAAAAAAAAAAAAAACCATTCACGAACAAAAAAAAAAAAAATCGTTCGACAACCGATCGAACATCCTAAAAACAGTTTTCGATTCTGCAAACTGCACTAACGATTTGCAAAATCGCTTCCCTGCGATTATACAAATCAATATCACAACTGCAAAACTTCTCTCCAAAAAAAAAAAAAACTCCATTAACGAACAAAAAAAAGCTTCAGAAACAAAAAAGTCACAGCTAGCTGAATCAGAATCAACGACAGATCAACCAAATAGTCAACAGAGCAAATGCGATCAAGAATCAAAGCTTGAGAAAAAATTACCTTCTGCAGAGTACTCGACGACATGTACATCTTCATCGTCTTCCTCTGCCTTTCCTAGAAGCACCACCAAAAGCTATCAAAAATAGGTAATTATAAAAGTTAAAAATACATAACTGATTATTATACAAACAATACTTTCAAATACTTATGTGAGAAAATCGTTTTTTATACGTACATTTGTCAATAAAAAAAAATACTTAGAATAATCAAAACTATTTATAATAAAAGTTACATTTGCATTGATTAATGACAGTTTGATATGGAAGATCCAAGAACAGTTATGATATTTTATAATGGACAATGGGTGGACAAAACAAACTACACAGATTTTGAAGTGACAGGGATATTGATACCATCAAAATGTTCTTACAACCTACTTGCACAAACAATATGTTCTACTTTGGGTTTGGACAGAAGTAAACAAAACATTGATGTTCAATTCCAAATTAAATCAGGAATACCACCCATGAAGATTACAGATGACAATGGCTGCAGATTTTATGAACAAATCAGAAAAAAAGATGATGATGAGACCAAATACCCTATGATGGTAAACCTTTCAGCAGCCATTCCACCAGAAAACATTGGTAGCAGCTCCATCAATCATGACTACTCTGAACATACAATGCAAATCACACAGCCTATACCTACAAGGACAGAGTATGCACAAAACATGGCAGACTTTGTAATCAATCAAGTTGAAAATGCAATTGAAACAAGCCAGCAAGCAACAAGTCAGGTGATCTCAGATCCTCATGTTGATAACATATTTGTTGGACAAGTTTTTTCAAACAAAGAAACACTACAAAATGCTGTCAGCCTATACTCAATAAGAAGAAATCAGCCCTTCAAGGTAAAAAGATCCTCCAAACTTGACTACAAGCTAGTTTGCATCGATGAAAATTGTAAATGGAGTTTCTTGGCATCAAAACATGGAAAAACAAACATGTTCAAAATCAGAAAGATTCAGCATTCTCATACATGCTCATTAGATGTCACATCTGTAGACCACCCTAATGCAACAAGCAACCTGATTGGTAGTGTAATAAGAATCAAATTTGTAAACCCAAAGAGAGACTACACACCAAATGAAATAGTGGATGACATGGCAGATGACTATAGTGTCTCCATATCTTACCAAAAAGCATGGAGGGCTAGAGAAAAGACTATTGTAGATGCAAGACGCTGTCCACACGAATCGTACTCTGAAATACCAAGAATCTTGTACATGATGGAAAAATGCAACCCAGGTACTACTTCATAACCCTAAAACCAATTTTTCCAAACAAAACTATAAAAAATATAATATACTAAATAGTTTCTTGAATTACAGGAACAATCACAGACCTTGTCACAGACGAGAATGGCCACTTCAAATACCTATACTTCGCAATAGGTGCTTCCATCAAAGGTTGGCAACACTGCAATCCAATAATAGTCACGGATGGTACTTTCTTAAAAAATCAACATGGTGGAACATTGTTAATAGCTAGTGCACAAAATGCAAATAGACACATATTTCCACTAGCATTTGCAATAGTAGACTCTGAGAATGACACTTCATGGAACTGGTTCTTCAAAGAAACTAAAAGAATCATACAATGAGAGAGAAGGGCAAAGGCATTATTTCAGATAGACATGAAAGTATTGCGAAAGCAGCAAATACAAACTTCCCCAACCTCATGCATGGAGTTTGTTGCTACCACTTGCTAAAGAATATCAAGACCAAGTTCAAAAAAGGTGGAGATGAACTCAGAAATGCATTCAATGGTGCTTCCAAAGCTTACAATGCTGCTGAATATGAAAAAAATATGAGAGATTTAGACAATATTCATAGCGGCATAAGAGACTATCTGGTAAACGAAGTTGGAAACAGTAAGTGGACAAGGTTATACGACGAAACGAGCAATACAAAACAATGACATCGAACATCGCGAATCTGTGAATGCAGCACTCAAAGAAGTAAGAGAGTTACCAATAGCAACTTTACTAGAATGTCTTCACTCTTTGGTCCAAAAATGGTATTGGGACAACAAAAATAGAGCATTGTCTACATTCACATACTTGGCACAAAAACCAGAGAAAAGTCTACGAAAAGAGCGAGATATGAGCTTAAAGTACAAGGTAACATATCTGCCTTATAAAAATTATTCCATATTTATATAAAATAGACGTATTGGTTTATTTTTGCACTTTATTACACTCATACAGTTATTAAATAAACTTATTAGTCTATTGCTGCATAACAAAAATCAAACTCGTTTGTATACCAATAAACATGCTTAATTTTTTTTTTTATATGCAATCAATAATGTAACTAAATATAACTACTTTCACAGGTGGAAACATCAAACCTGATTGTATACAAAGTACATGATTGTACCGACTCATACATAGTAAACCTGGAAAAAAAAACATGCAGCTGTCAGAAATTTGAATATGATGAAATGCCTTGCTCACATGCAATGGCTGTGTTAACCAAAAGGAATCTATCATGCTACAGCTACTGCTCTTACTACTACACAAAAAAGGCTTTTTTGTCAACATATGAAGATAATATCTTCCCACTAGCAGATTCTACAACTTGGGATATACCGGATCATATAAAAGATATGATTGTTCTACCCCCAACACACAAGAGGCCAGCAGGGCGGCCAAAAAAACAAAGGTACAAAGGTGTGCTGGAAACAAAAACACAGGTCAAATGTGGATCATGCAACCAAAAAGGACACAACAAAAGATCGTGCAAAAATGAACCAGTTCCAAAGCCAACCCGAAAGAGAAAGAACATCAGTACTTAAAAAAAAATAGCATTTTTTCACAACATTTGATACTTACAGTAATAAGTACTACATTAGTACTATGTCTTGGACTATTATGAACATAATGGTTCCTCTGATTTTACAAAAACAAAAACATGTCAAAAAAATAAACAAACATGTTACCCATATCCATCCATTTCAGGTTTTATATTTTCTTATAATGATCTTCAAATGAAAATTAATATGCAATTTTTTAAAAAATAAAAAATAAAAAAAATTAATATATCTATTACCTATTCGTATCCTCACACCAATTATAAAAAAAAATGTACCTGTTACCCTCTCATATCGATATGTAAACAAGAAAAATATCTGATGATAGTGATTTGTTTCCTGAAAAAAAAATCCATTTTAATTAGATTGATCATCAATTGAAAAAGTAAACTAATCATCAATTGAAAAAGTAAACTAATTAGTTTCTTAAGTACACAAAAGTTTCATTTACACAAAATAATGTTCCACAACATACAAGGTCCGTATACCACCTAATTAAGTGTTCCAACCCAAAAGAAAACTTGCACACACAACAGTTACATAAAACCAAAAACTACATGTTAAAGTTTGCAAAATACTACAAGTGCTAATTACAAAACATCAGGAAACCACAAAATAACAGTCTAAACTAAACGATAGTAATTGTAACACTAATCATCCAATCTTCAAAGCTCCCCTAGTAGCTTTGGGCATCTTCCCAAAGAACTGCGAACCGCATTCATATCCATTCAACTCCTTCTTCATAGCATGCACAAAAAGCTCAACGCACATCTTCTTTCGGACGAAATCCATATTCAAAGTTTTGGGGACATTGTTGATCATTTCATGTATAAAGTATTCAGCATACTTTATAACGAATACACCGCAGTCACTACAAAATAAAGAATAAAAATAACAGTCAGAACCATCGTAAACTAAAATGTTAATAAAAAAAATAAAAAATATACAATATAGTTACCACTGATCTTGTTGAGGCAATTTATCTATAAAAACAATTTCCAATGGATCTGTATCCTTCACTCCCTGAAAATACTGAGTGCTCTTGTCAATATCAGACCTCCGACCATAGAAATCCACATGAGACAATAAAATCGGCAAAATAACAGCAAATGCATTCACAAAACTGCGACTGTCCTTAAACTTTCCACGCCTCAAAGAATTGCACACCTTAAGACATCTCATCTTGATGTCAAAGACGCACAAAATCCAATGTGCCAAAGCCATTACATTGACCGGAAATAGCATGAAATCTAAAACGAACCATGGTTTACCACACAACAAGCCAAATCCCGCAATATACGCAGCTGCCTTAGTGTCCCGAGGAACAGAATTAATATCCTCATCATTTGCACAAAACTTATTGTACAAATCAAATATATGGGCTGCAAAAAAACAATCAGTGGTGCTGGCAGCAACCCTCACACTTTTGTCATACTTAATTTGCTTCCTCAAGTAATAAAAGCACACATCAATATGCTGCATAACGTATAACATAAAAAAAAAACATAAATTATAAACAAATAAATGAAAACTCAAACACAAACATAAAAAAACAAAACTCCCATCAATATATCATAAGAAAAAAATACTAACCGAACATGATAAATTTCTCCCCGGGGTTCTCAGATCGTAAAACCACATTTTATCGTTAACCTTCACAACAACAAAATCTAATGGCACCTTCAATACTCGATCCTCTTGTTTGAACTTCTTCAATTTGTTTTTATCATTGAAACCAGCCTTGAACCATTGCTCAAATGATTTAACTTGAAGCTCATCTGGCATGGCCATCAATCCATTTGAAAATGGAAACAATCCATACACTTCACCAGTTGGTTTACCACTGCTGGCCGAACCAAAATTTGTTGTGTAAGGACTCTTCATTACAGATCCAGGCTTCGCAGCCCTTTTAACAACCTTGGGCGTAAACTCTACATTCAAATCCTACCAACAAACACAACAAACACAAATTTTAAAAATAAAAATAGTAATAATAAAAATAAACTAAAAAGTTTCAATAATAAGTACATAAACAAAATTAAAAAATAAATGTTGGTAGATAATAATTAAACATTTAAAACATGGAACCTTTGCAATATTCCTCTGATTAGAAGCCATTACTTCTTTGTGCAACACCTTACCCTACAAAAAAAAAAAAACAGTTAAAAAAAAACAACCTAATAATCCATAACAATTACCAAACACGAACATAAAAATACCTTTGCAATTGTTTCCTCAATATCATTGATCTTCTCTAAAGCAGATAGTGTTATACTATCCTCTGTACCTTGACTATCACCCAACTTTTCAGTTGCACCAGTAAACTCTTTAGTTTCTTCATAAATCATCTCATCATCAGCAACCTTCTCATTTACACTAACTACCTCCTTGCCTTCTTTGACAGCTGACTCCCCAGCACTCACTCCACCACTAGATCCACCAACATTACCTCCACCTTTAACTTCCTTGGCACCAACCCCATCACCACCAATACCCTGCAAAAACAAAATAAAAAAATAAATTATCAATATGCAAATATATATATATATAACTCACATACCAAAATATATAAATAAAACACAAAATATAACCTTGTCATCGCCATCATTATCATCTTCCCTTAACTTGTTAGATCCGTTCTTGAACATCTCATGATCATCATCAACCACTTCTTTCTTGTCATCATCCCCTTTCTCATCACCAGGTTGGGATGTAATAAAACACATTATATCAAAAGTAGGCTGACTACCACCATCATTCTACAATAAAAAACAAATCATAAACCAAAATGTTACTGATTTCTAAATATAACAAGTAAACAACAAAACAAAAACTACAATAAAAACATAAAAAAAAAAAAAAAGTTACCTTATTCTCTATATTCGTAACATCTAAAACTTCCTCAACCTGTATATAATTTCACATTACACTACAAAAATAATAAAAATAATCCTAATAATTTACATCAATATTAAAATTTAAAAAAGTTACCTTATTATCTACCAACATTTCATCTCCAGCTTTTTCAACCTAAACAAAAGTTTAACTTTATATTACAAATATTATCAAAAATAATCAAAACAGTTTACACAAAAACAGTTTACATAAAAAAAAACAGTTTACATAAAACCCAATAATTAATCTAACAACTAATTAAAAAACAGTAAACATAATAGTTTCTTAATTAACTAAAATTACCTCCACAACTGGCTCTTCTTCATTTGTCAAAACAAGGTCATCATCATTCTGAAAATAAAATACAATACACACAATAAAAACACAGCATTATAACTAATCACATACTCAATAAATAAAAAATACACACTATCAAATAAAAATAATCTTAAACACATACCATATTAAAAGTATCCTCATCGCTCACTACAACATTTCCACCATCATTTCCACTTAAAAAGCAATTTCTCAACTCATTGAACTTCATGTCCAAATAAAACTTCAAACTTCCATCAATTTTTGCATCGATATAAGACTTCATATTCAACTCACATTCCTTAACACTACACTTCATCTCAGTACTCAACAAACTCAAAGACTCATCAAATTTTGTTTGATTACCAACAAGCATCTTCACATTGTTCTTTAACTCTACTAGATCAGATTTCCCCACACCATAACTTCTCTGTATACCAGATGGGTCACCTTTCTCATAATGCTTCCTTTGTAATGGCTCATCATCAAAATCATCTTCAGAAGTTTCCAACACGGGGAAATCAAAACCTTCAAGTTTCATCATCTTCCTTTCAACATCAATGGGGAGAATAGCTTGAGCTTTCAGCTACAAAAAAAAAAAAGTAAAAAAACGAGAAAAAGTAAGCAGATAAGTTTACAAAAAATATATCACACCAGTAAACAGAAACAACTACATAATTTTAATAAATACTTATTTACCTTTGATGACATGAAAATTTTCCTATCCAGCTCCCCAGAGTTAGGATTTCCAGTACTTGACCACCTACAAATCCTATACTCTTGCGAAGCATCATATTGGCATATAGATGCCTTAAGACATAACGGAATAGTTTCATACAACCAGACCATAAATGCATAAGGGAAACTAGGTAACTTGTATGTTTTACTATTTTCTTTCGTCTGTTTGCGTTTCACCTTAGCTTTTCCCTTACCACATGAATCATCGAACGGATACGTTCTTTTTCGCCTCAAAGCAATCATCAAATTGTGCAATGTAAGATCAAAAACAATTTTCCCCCAAGGGAAACTATCGTATTCACCAAGCCCCACAATATTCATCAACTCATCAGAAACTTTTTTTACATCAGGACTACAAATCAACCCATTGGTAAGAAGGTACAAAATTGCCATTTTAACAGCATACTCATCACTCTTGAACTCACTAAACATAAATCTTTGTTCAACCGCACCATGAGTGACTTCGTCGCTCGAAAAAATACTTATCAACAAATGCATTCTCCCTTTTTGCATACTTTTTCATATCATTATCACCATTACACAGTAAACCAGTTATGACCGCAAACTCAGCCAAACTAAACCTAAAATTTTCACACCCAAACTTAAACCACATCTCCTTCTCATTTTTTTGATGTACCTCCCTAAGTAGAGCATTATGTATTAACTGAGGTTGATATAAAATTGGTTTCATGTCTAACAAATGACCAAAACATGATTTACGAAAAAGCCTAATTTGTTCAGGGCTCAACTTAGCATTGATATTTGCAATCACTTTGTTCTCCAATGTATTAGGGAAGAAAATCATCTTACCCTTAACACGACTCTCAGGTTTAAAATATTGCTCCCACTCCTACAAAAATAAATAAACACATAAATCAACATAAAGATACTGTAAACTAAACTATAACAAAAATAACACTAAAGAAGCATTTTTTTGACTATAAACTAACACGTATATACATTCTACCAGAAATAAAACACCCAAAAATCCCAAATAAAAAGCAACATAAAGATTCTGTAAAACTAAACTATAACAGAAATAACACTAAAAAAGCACTTTTTTGACTATAAACTAAAACGTATATACATTCTACCACAACTACAACACACAAACAAAATAGTCCAAAATATTTCAAAATGGGAAAATCAAACTTATAAAGTGAATACACCAATACATATTTAACCCTTTTCCATTCTCAAATAAAAAAAAAACATTCTAACAAAATTCCCAAAAAAAATAAACAAAACAATAATACAAGCAAAATTATATAACTCTGAGAAGAAAAAACAAAAACTCGTGGGTCTTGATCCCAATATTGATTATCATGATCATCACATTCAAAACAAGTTCCTAACAATGCAATTAGTTGCACAATCTATACAAAATTTCTGAGTTCTTTTTTTAAAGATAAATATATGTAATGTCTTAACAACTTGATAATTAGTTAATTACAACACTTAAACAGTATACATGATTAGAAATACTAGCAACACTCTTCTTATGGCTCTATTTCACTCACTGTCTACTCTCTATTCTCATTGTTTATCAACATGTACGATAAGGGGAGAAAAATATAACATTTTGGGTCAAGCTATAATTTGACATATTTTATCAACTGAAAAACAGAATTGCTCAAAAGCCTTTCAATTAATCTTTGGTGTTTAAACTTTCCGATAAACCTTTTTGTTACAATAGAAGCTGTCATAATATTAGAAGTTCTTGTTTAACAATCGTTTCGGTTTCATAACCAACTAAGTTATTAGAAACCAAGAAAATATTCCTTTCGCCAAAACAAAAAACAAGAAAAGATACAAACACAGTTCATGATATTCCTTTCGCCAAAACAAAACTCATGGCCATCACAGTTCATGATATTTTTTCAAAAAATTGGTTTCGTTGGATATGATCAAATTTCAAGAAATCAAATTAATCATAACTTTCATCGACAAACACTTCCACTCAACGGTTACGTTTTCCAAAAAAGAATACATACATTTCTAATAAAAACCATAACCCATAAATCCATCAAAACAAAAATTAAAAACAACAAATAGACTAAAAAAATTACAATAAAATAAAAATTATATATGCAAACTGTAAACCCTAAATAACCGAAAACATAATAATCACTAAAAACAAATTAATATTTGAAATGTATATACTAAAATTTATTGAACAATAAAAAAACAATAAAAAAACCATAGAAAACCCTAAACACAACTAAAAAACATCAAAAGGAAAAAAATAACACACATGCAATAACTTAAATTGAAAACCGAAAAAAAAGAACAAAAATCCAAAAACAAATCCGTAAACCATAAAATCCATCAAAACCAGAATATTAAATCAGACAATAAACCAAAAAAATTACAACAAAATATAAAATATATATACCTTAATACTATCTGGAACTCCAATCTCCAAATCGTCACTATCATATTCAACATCGTCTTCTTCAATCACTTGCTTCATCTTTTTCAACGGACGATCTGCATGTTTCCCCTTCTTAGACCCAACATTGTTCCTCTTCCTCTTCGAAGAAAGCTCAGACTCTCCACTATCACTACCCTCGGACATTGTTTCTTTTGATTTGTTCTTCGGATTCATCGCCTTGGAGGACGCGGATGGAGATATAGACGAACGTGTTTTCACCATTACTAAACGTTTAGAGAAAAGAAATGAAGTTGGGAAAAAATGGAAATAACACTTATATTGATAGGCATATAGGCGGTTTGGGTTTACAACCCACCTTTTGGGTAAAAATTTAAAAAAATTCAAAAAGTGAAACGTGCCCACGCGCCCACACTGATAAGACGCCTATCACATTTCAACTGACACTTACGTCAGCCCCTCTCATCCACTAAGCGTGTTGAAGAAGCCAAAAAATAAAGAAATGGTATAAAAATCAAAAACGGTAAAACTGACGGTAAACTTAATAATTTAAAGATAAACGGTATTATTAGAAATAAATGGAAAAAAACGTGTCCCAATGTAATTTTCCCTAAACATAAACCCATATAAACAAGTTACATACTTAGTTACATGCAACTTAAAATAAGATTTTTTTAAAGAGAAAATTGCATTAGAAGTTCTCAAAAAGTTCACTCCAATCCACGAAAAATAGCACTAAGTCGCTAACCTCATTGTCTATTGATCCTCATTTTAACATATTCCTTAGTTGCTCTCAAATGCCGCATATTAGTAAATATTAAATTACTGTATTAAATTGCTGTATGAGTCCCTAAAAAATTTACTTTGACGTAGATAACTCCATAATCTCAAAAAATTATAATAAAAGTTCCAAAGCTCAAAATTCTAGTTAGTCTATCACTAGGTACCCAATTTAATAGCTCCATTTAGAATTTTTAAAATTACTATATATTAAAATTTTATTGATCCCCATCATAAAAAATTTAAATAATGAAACAAATTATTAAAAACTTTAATAACCTTTCTTTATTTTCTTTTATTAAAGATTAAAAAATATTATATATAAACAAATAAAAAAATTAACAAACATCTACCATTTGCCAGGTTGCCCCGTCCCAACAGTTATAGTCTCTTTGTTACTTTTTTGTGTTTCGCGACGCACCCTTCTTGGTGGTGGAGACTTAGTGTCAACTAGTGCCATCCATTCATCTCCACATTCTTCCTCGTCCCATCCCACTATCTGAGCAAACTAATTAAGCAAAAGAAAAAAGAAGAGATGTGATCGAGATCAGGATCGTAATCTTAGAGAGAGATTAAACTTTTTTTTTAATATATATTTTTAGGAAACTGAGAGATATGGATGGAGTATGCGGTAGAGAAGAGAAATATGGCCAATGGTGGGTTTTGGTGGACAATTCTTTGACTTCAATTTTTCTGGTCGTTTACTTAGTTTTTTTTTTTTTTTTGTTAGAGTGACCCCTCTTGCCAATGGAAATTGGAAAATTTTGGTAGAATAAATCGGGACTGAGCAGGTTGGGCTGAGAGTAAATAAGAAGAAAGAAAAATAAATAAATAAAAAAGATAACAAAATAAACTTTACTTTGAAAATTATTTAATTCATTCATTCATTTATTTTAAGTTATTTTAAACTAAAATTATAATTTAGATCAACAAAATATTAATATTTAGCATTTTAGAAGCAACAAATGAAGCAGTTAAATTGGATATTTACTAACTAACGAGAATCATGAGCTTGGGGCGATTACCACTATTTTTCGAGATTGAGAACTTATTTGTATCAAAATGAAATTTTTGGAGACTTATGTCACAATTTATTACCAACATATGGTATTTTTGGAGCAACTAATACATCTGTCAAAATAAGGATCAACAGACTTACAAGAATCTTAAATTTAGGGACTATTACTACCATTTTTTAAGATTGAAAACTTAGAGCACTCACAACAAGTGAGTTAAAAAATAGCTAAGAGCTTAAAATTAAGCTCCAACAAATGCTTTAAACACTTAACTGTTATAACTCATCCCAAACTCAAAGAAATTCTTCTCTACATTTAGCTCATGAATAGTGAAGAGGTAAAACATATTTTATATTTTTCTTGCTCTCTTTTATTAAATTAATTAATTTTTTATTATTCTTTTTACTCAATTTTATATTTTTTTTGTTTTAATTAATAAAATATATGTAATGTAAAAATATAATATTTAAATGATATTGTTAGGTTACTTTTAGTATTAATTTTAGATTAAGTTTAGTATATTTTTTTCATCAAAAAAAAAAAAGTTTAGTATATTTTTAATTAAGTTTTAATTGTGTTTAGAGTATTTTTACGCTTGTTATCTTATATTTTTGCAGATTTAAAATAAAAGAAGATTAGAAAAATATCAGAGGAAAAAGATGGGAAAAAAAATATGTCACAAGAAGATGATATTTAAAATAGAGAAAATTATGCAAGAAAATAAAGTTGAAACTTCAAGCCTGAATTAGACTATCTTTTGATTAGATTTTGAAAAAGGTCAAAACATTAAAGTTCTAGATGTCTCTTTTATCTTTCTAGAACATCTTGAATCGTCTGATTCTGAGCAATATAGAGAGAGTTATGTTCAAAATACTATGAGTCGACGCAATAGAAAAATCACCGTCGAAACGTGAAACTCCAAAACGGGCCGCGGCATGAGAAAGCTGGGCCGCGGCCCGCCCCCCTAAACTGCACAAAAATCATATATTTTTTTTTTTTGTCTCACGTGGGTTTTGGTGGTTTCCTAATTCGAATAGGCATTTAACATGTGCGTTTTTCTATCTTTTCAGTCCCTGAAAGCCTATATAAAAGGTGAATTTGAGTTGATTTCAGTGAAACAATTTCAGAGAGAAATAAACAAAGAATACATATGCGAATTTGAGAGATCAACTACAATATTAGAGGCATTCTTCAGAGAGTTTTCAATATTCTTCTCTTATCTTCTCTATTTTCATCTTTTTTTTTTTTAAAGTTAATATGTGTGATTGTGCTCTCATAAACATAAGTAGCTAAACATTTAATTAGGATTAAGTTGGAGATTGTTTAACATTGTTTTATGGTTTTAATATGATTTATTTTTCTCCTAAATTCTATGTATTCTATTTCATTCGTGCTTAACTACTTTTAACTGTCTGATCACCAATTAATTGTCTATGATTTTGATGCGAGATCTGAGAAGTGAGTGCCGATTATGCCATAGGCGGATCCAGAATTGAATTTTAGGGTGGGATTAGTTATACATTTAATATAATCTAAAACAGTAAATAACTAGTTAAATTTAAGTAAAATGATAGTTTAGCAGCATCTCCCTATTCTGATAGTCATAAATTTGATCCTAGTTTAAACCTTATACTTCATTTATTTTTTTAATAAATAAAATATAAATACACATAGAAAAAAAAAAGGCGAAAAAATTCAAAACATGGTCTCCCATGTAAATTTAAAGTATCTTAACCAATTGTTCTATTTAACTACTATGTATATATAAAAATAAAAATTGTATATTAATATATTTTTAAATCTCAGGGTGAGCTTTAGCCCTCCGTCAACACCCCTGGGTCCGCCTATGGATTATGCTATAGTGAAATAGAATTGAATTTCGATATAGGACGAGAGTACTTGTATGGTTTAGATAGCTTATGTGGATTCTGTGCTTAATGCCTGTTGCATGTTAAATTTATCACGAGAGTAGAAAGTTTGCATGTAATTGAGATTTATATATCTGAGAAGACTATAAATTACCTTAATAAACCTGCTATTGCATAGAAATTAACAATAGGAAGATAATCATATTAGGCCATAATCAATAGAAATAATTGAAATCGAAGCCCTAGCTTTTATTAACTGTCAATTTTTTTAATTATTTGCTTCTTACTAGTTTTCTTATTTTTAAAATTCTTTCTTAATTTTTATTTAACCAAATAGAAGTAAAAATTTAATTTTAACGTACTTAACTACAATTCCTGTGGGATCGACCTCACTCCTGGTGAGTTTACTACTTGTAACAATACGTGCACTTGCGTGTTCAAAATATCACAACAGATATAGAGAAATTGATGTATAGTGTAATGTAAATGTGTGAGGTAAAATAATAAAAATAGAGTTTTGATAAAGTATCAATATAAATATATAAAGGAAAGTATAAGAGTAGTCTATGTGGCATCTTATCTCTTTTTCTTCCTATTTTTCTAATTTTATGACACATTCTCCTTATTTTGTTGGTAAAATAATCCACATATACCAACTAAAGTCCCACATCGCTTAGATAATTTTTAGGTATTATCTTTGTTGGTTATAAATAATACTTTAGTTAAATTTTTTTCCTTAGTATACAATTTTTTTTATATTTTAAGGGTGATTGACTAATGTCTTACCCCATAAGTATTTTATTAATATTTTAGTTTTAACAATTAATTTTTTAAATTTATTTTTTATTTTACCTCTTTGTTGTTATTTTTTTTTATTTTATCATTTTTGTTGTTATTTTTTTTATAAGTTTAATTATTTAAATAGTCAAATTAGAGATAGAAATAGATAGGTGCTTTTCTTTTTTCCCTCAATAAAAGAAAATAAAAGTGTTTTTATATTTTTTTTTCTATTATTTTAAATTTTGTGAGAGTTTCTTATCAATATATATAAATAATTTTATTTTAAGAACTTAATTTGTACTATTCAATATTCTTATATTGTTATTTGTTCAAGTTAAAATAATTTTTTACAACTAAAATATTTTCTCTTAATTTTTATTTGTTCAAAAGTTAAAATTTTAGTCTATGTGGCATATTATCTTTTTTTCTTTATATTTTTCTAATTTTATGACACATTCTCCTTATTTTGTTTGTAAAATAATCCACATATACAAACTAAAGTCCCACATCGCTTAGATAGTTTTTAGGTATTATCTATATTGGTTACAAATAATACTTTAGTTAAACTTCTTTCCTTACTTTACGATTTTTTATGTTTTAAGGGTGATTGACTAATGTCTTAGCCCATAATTATTTTATTAATATTTTATTTTTAACAATTAATTCTTTAATAATTATTTTTATATATATTTATGAAAATAATTTTATTTTAAGAATTTTATTTGCACTATTGAGTATTTTTATATTGTTATTTGTTCAAGTGAAAATATTCTCTTTTAATTTTTATTTGATTAAAAGTTAATTTTTTATTTTATTTTATTTGTAAAAAGTGATTGTCAATATCATATATGACTATTTGAATACTCTTGATTATATATACATATATATTTTTTGTTATGTTTTTTATTGTTTCAATTTTATAGAACATAACTATTTTTACAAATTGATTAATTTTTTTATTTTAGCTATTTGTTGTTATTTTTTTTTATTTTAGCATTTTTACTGTTATTTTTTTTGTAAGTTTAATTATTTAAGTGATCAAATTAGAGATAGAAATAGGTACCTATTTTTACCTCAATAAAGGAAAATAAAAGTGTTTTATATTTTTTTTTTTCTATTTTTTAAATTTTGTGAGAGTTTCATATCAATATATATATAAATAATTTTATTTTAAGAACTTAATTTGTACTATTTAATATTCTTATATAGTTAAAATAATTTTTTACAACTAAAATATATATATTTTTAATTTTTATTTGTTCAAAAGTTAAAATTTTATTTTTTATTTTATTTTTAAAAAGCGATTGTCAATGTCATGTATTTATACAAATTGATTTTTTTATTTTAGTATTTTTGGTATTATTTTTTTTTTTTTTTGTAAGTTTAGTTTAAATTATTTAAATGGTCAAATCGGAGATAAAAATATGAAATTTTCTTTCTTTAACTTAACAAAGGAAAATAAAAAATATTTTTATATTTTTTATGTGGCATCTTATCTCTTTTTCTTTCTATTTTTCTAATTTTATGATACATTCTCCTTATTTTGTTGGTAAAATAATCCACATATTTTTATATTTTTTATTTCTATTTTTTAAATTTTATGAGAGCTTCATATCAATGTATCAATATCAATATCTATACATATATATAAATATCTATAAAAGAAAGCACAAAGAGATTGATGTGATACCTTAAATGAGTTTCCTTTTATTTTCTTTGTTTTATTTTTTATTTATTTTTTATATTTTATAAGAGCTATTTTTAAAAACTCCGAATTGGTTTAGAATTCATTGTATTGATTATATACTTTTATGTTTTATAGATCACTATCTTTTAGTTTAGTTTGTCCCAAAATTAATATTATTTATTTTAAATGTGAGCAATTGATGAACTTAATCTTGTGTATATATATATATATATTTATACAAAGGAGAGCCTAAACAAAGTTGATGTGACATCCTATAAATTTTTCTTTGTATTTTCTTATTTTTTTTTTCTATTTTTTAATATATTTTTTTTTATATATATTTTTAGAGTATTAGAGTTTTTTTTCTTTTCAAAAGTCTCACATGATTTAGAAATTATTGTGGTGATATACTTCTAGGTTATGTATAGATCACTATTTTTTTACTTTAATTTATTACAAAAATAGGATTATTTATTTTTTTTTATGTGGGTGATTGAATAACTTAATTATGCTTAATTAGTTATATTTTTTTTTTTTAAAAAAATGAATGCAAAACATAATTTTGTATTTTTTTAATGTGTTTCATTGTAATTTATTTAAATATACCTAAAAAAAATACATATAAAAGATTACCTAAATAAAATAGAGGTGACATGCTATAATTCTTTTTTTTCTTTTTTTTTGTATTTTCTCTTTTTTCTCTTTTTTTTCACATTTTTTATATATTTTATTTATACCTTTAGAATATGAGAGTTATTTTTAAAAAGTCCCACATGGTTTAAAAACCATTGGTGATATAGATCTAGGTTATATATAGATCACTATTTTTTCACTTTAATTCATCTCAAAGTTAGTATCATTTATTTATTTATTTTTATATAAGTGATTGAAGAACTTAATCATCAATTAAGTATAATTTTTATAAATGAATGCAAAACACATTCTTTATATTTTTTAATCTTTGTCAAGTATTTCATATAAAAAGTTTTTTCTTAAGAGTTTTTTATCGTAATTTTCTTTTAAATATATTTAAAATAATTAAAGATAATTTCTTAATCACCCTTATAACTTTTTTAAAATGAAAGAAGCATGCACTTTTGCATTTTTCAAAATTTGTGAATTATTAAAAATTAAAAAAAAAATCATTTAAGTTATTTAACAAATGAAAAGAAATAGATCTTTTTTTTATTATTATTTTAAATTATTAATTTTAGTTGAATACATATAAAATTATTATATATATAAAATAATAAAAAATTATTCCAATTTTTATTTAGAATTAAAGAGAAAATAATAAACACATGATTTATAATATTTTACTTATTTAGTAAAAATATTAACAACTACTTAATATATGAATTTCTGAAATAACCAAATAATCATAAATTAAATTTTATTTTTCAATGATTATAACGATCAAGTGAGCACTCAACCAAATTTATACGGTACTTATCATCTTAATTACCACAAAATATTGAGACCAATACACATTCATTATAGAAATAATTAGTCATATGAATCATGACTTTCCTTTTCATTTAAAGTAGAAATTAACACATTCACATAATTTATCAAAATTAATCTTCTTATTATACATTTCATAGATAAAAATTCTATCACTAATATTTTTTTATATAAAATCCTTATTTTTCAATTTTTACAAACATATAATGTTATGACAAAGTATTTTACAGTTGTCATCCTACATTCACATTTGTGGAGAAAATGTTCTACCTATACCACAAAATAAAATGTAAAAATTTTCATAAATCGTATGTTAAATTATTTCTTTCTATTAAAAAAAAGGTCTAAACAATATTTTAAAAACAACAACATCATCAGTCACAAGCTCAGTTTATTAAATTCAAAAGCTGTTATCTTTTTTCTTTATTTTATTATAAAAACACATGCAATTTCTTTGTTAATTCTACCATTTAATATTTGTCACAAAATCGTTATCTTTTTATGTATTTTAAAATTATGTTTTAAGTTTTAATATTATTACTTTGTTTATAATACACATCAAAGTATTATATTTAAGATTATATCACTCAATAAATATAATATATATATAATTTACAAAAGTTAGGCAACACCGCGCGAAGCGCGGCTTAGTTGCCTAGTTTTAAACAATAAAGAAGAGAAACTGTTGTGTGCTCTTATTTGCATAATTTTTTAGAGAATTTTACTACAATTTTCTCTTTTTCATAATACTTAGAACAACCCTAGTGAAATTTACTTTTAATGGTGTCAGATTTCGGTAGGATATTCTTGAATATTTTTCCATTTACTTTTTCTCTTTTGATAAGTTATTTATCATCAATTAGTTGAAAAAACATAAAAGGTACAAGCAAATACAGGAAATTTATACAGCTAAATTTAGTGGCTAAATTTAGTATCTATGTATATACGCATAATTATTTAGGAGTAATAGATAGGAGATATTTCTTGCAAAAAAGTTATAAAAAAATAAAATAATGATGAAATTATTTTTCTTATTAAATTATTATGAAATAAATTATAAAGAAACTTTATAATTGAGGTGGAGAAAATCCCACCTAGTCTTTACCCCTTCTCTATTAAATTATTATTTTTTTTTTGCTGAAAGATTCAAATTCATTAAGCTAAACAGAGAAACTTGGTGAGCACATGGGGACTCACCTCTCAGAACGGAAGATAACCATTACAGCTATGAGTCAAGCCTCACCTTGCAAGGGTGTGAGCCGCCTCATTAAAAACACGAGAAATCCAAACTACAAAGTGCCTAGTAATGTCAAAATCATTACAAAATTTATTGAAAGTAAAACGAATACCCCAATGAGGACTGCGACCCTCCGATAAACCACTCACGAGAGGCAAATTATCAGAGTAAAAATCGGCCCCCACCTCAGCAAGGTGCCTAACCAAACTAACACCAAAACTCAAAGCCTCCAACTCACCTTGCATCACAGAAACAAACGACACCTTCTTCGCCCCGAACCACTTAACAACACCTTCTGCATCAAAGATAACCGCCGCCACATCACCTTGATCCTCAGCATAAGCAAAATCCACAAAACATTTCATTCTCCCTGGTCTCAGAAGACCCCAACGAACAACCTCAATTCCACCACCTGCCTCTATCGACTCCACATTCTGAACCAGCAGTGAAGAATGTTCCTTAAAACCCCTCTCAATCATTTCACGTATTCCTTCAAAAGCCATCGGAGTGTTATTATGAAAGATAACATTCCTTAAGCTCCACAATTTATAGTACACAACAGCACCATAAAGAATAAAATCCTCCAATTCAAAATGCGACAAATCATGAGAGAAAGGGGATTAAGTAGCCATTCTACCATGTCCTTCCCACTATTCAGGTGGAAGTTGTCTATGCGAATGTTCCAAGTGCTAGAAAACCACAAACAACTGGTGACATTACACTTAGCAACAAAGTGTTTGACAGTATCTCCATAATCTTCACCACACAACACACACTGACCCGGAATGGAACTTGAAATGGAGCTCAGTTTGCACCCAAAAGGCAAGGCATCATGATAAAGTTTCCAGAGGAAGAGTTTAACTCTTTCTTGGAGCTTAGCTTTCCATATCCGGCTGCACGTGGAATCTCTTCTGTGAAAACGAGTCTCATTGAGATCCTAATACGCCCTTTTGATACTAAATTCTCCATCAGCAGACGACCTCCAAAGCAGCTTATCTTCATTCGAAAGGGATCGAAAATTCGTTCTTGCCAGCTGTTGAACCGTCTCTGGTATGATCCATTCAGCTAAAAAATGCAAGTCCCATCCTTCCCCAGATTAGTGCATAAGATCTCCAACAGTATTTACTTCAATGCACCTCGGATTGATGTCACCAGGGCCACAGATTAATCCGTCCATACTTGACCAATTGCCTCCCCAAACATTGACTTGCGAATCTCTGCCAATAGCCCAAACACTTTTCTCACCGATGAAAGTTTTTGTTGCCCAAATCCCCCTAGCCACCGGGGATGCAGAACGAAAAATTGTAGAGGAAAGAAATTCTGAGCTTCTACAATATTTCTCCATCAAGACTGCCTTCCATAAAGTCCAGGACTCACCCGCCATAACCCAACCTAATTTAGCAATCAGGCAGAAATTAATGTCAGCCGCTCTCCTCATACCAAGACCTCCACAAGATTTTGGTGTGCACAATGTTTCCCAAGCTTTGAGAGCCATGAATCTGCCATTTTTAGTGTCTCATTTCCACCAGAATCTTCGTAGAATTCCATCAATTTTATTAGTGATCTTGCGAGGTAACATAAAAACTGACATAGTGTATATCGGAATCAAAGCCAGGACACTATTAATCAGTAGTTCTAGCCACCTGGGATAGCAATTTGGCCCACCACCCTTCTAACCAAGAGCATATCTTCTCAACAATGAACTCAAAGTCTGAACAGCCCCTGCCACCAGTGGTAAATGGATTTCCCAGGAATTTCTCACCTCTAGCCATTTCATCATACCCAAAGTAATCCATGATCTCCCCACGACGGGCATCAGAACAATTCTTAGAGAAGTAAAGTTTCGATTTTTGATCATTGATCACCTGGCCAGACCACCTACAATACTTATCCATCACCCCCTTGAAAGATGCAACGTTGTTGCAGTCCGCCTTAAGGAAAACAACTAAATCATCAGCATACATTAAGTGTGTAATCGCCTGGCCGTCAACACCTATAGGATAACCAATCAGAGCCCCCTCAATCTCCTTGGCTAAGAACATTCTTGAAAGAACCTCCCCACAAAGGATGAAAAACAAAGGTGAAAGAGGATCGCCTTGTCTAATTCCTCTCCTCGGAAAGAATTTCTTAGTAATACCTCCATTGATAAGTACTTGAAAACTCACTGAAGAGATACAATGCCTAACCAAATTACAAAAATAATTATTGAATCCAAAAGCATTAAGAACCTTATAGAGAAAACTTCATTCCAATCGGTCATATGCCTTAGACATGTCGCATTTGATGCTCACAAAGGCACTCCCTCCACACCTTCTCTTCATATCATGAACGATTTCGTTTGCAATAATCGAGTTTTTAGCAATGTTTCTCCCCTTGACGAAAGCAGCCTGTTGAGGGGATATTAACTTATCCAATACCGTACTCAATCGATTCGCCAGAATTTCGGAGACTATCTTGTATGTAGAATTGCATAAACTAATCGATCTGTAATCATTAAACCTTTCCGCTTGGGGCTTTTTGGGGATAAGGACAATGAAGGTCCTATTCACCTCTTTGCAGAAAATCTCATTGTGGAAAAATTCCTGAACAAAATTAACCACTTGCATACCAACCATATCCCAGTATTGCTTGAAGAATTTTACCGGGAAGCTGTCCGGGCCTGGCGACTTCAAAGGAGGCAAAGACCACACCACCCTTTTAATCTCTTCCTCAGTAGGACACGCACTTAATCTTTCATTTTCTGCCTCTGAAATGCTATTCAAGATGTATTCCGATATCTCCTCATCCACAGAAGGATTAGAAGAGTTAAACAGCGTTCGGAACTTTGACCGAAAATATTCTACAATGTTTGGTCTCTCTTCAATAGTAGTACCATCATCTTGTCTTACTGCCCAGATATGGTTACGTTTACGCATAACCACAATAGATGCATGAAAAAACTGGAAGTTCTTGTCACCTTCCTTCAGCCGATTCTCCCTCGATTTCTGTTTCCATATGGACTCCAACCGATTCTCCGCTTCATCCAACTCTAGCATTATAGTCCCCTCAAGCTCCAAATTTTCCTTCAAAGAAGGGTGATTTTGCACCTCACTTAGAAGCTTTTCAAGCTCCTTCATCTTCGTTTGGCAGTGGCCAAAAACTAAGCGGTTCCACTCGCATAAAGCCTTTGCAGTAGCTTTAAGTTTATAGCAGAGAATGAAGCTATGATAGCCTTCCACACCACTTTTCCAAGTATTTTCAATGATCCTGCGACAGTCACTATCCCTACTCCAAGCATCCCGATAACGAAATGGAGCAGTAAAATTCTCTCTTTCCATTCGTGTATCCAAAATAATAGGAGCATGATTAGAGTGGCGAATCGCCAAGTTTCTTACCCCAGCCTTCTTGAATTGAGTTAACCAATCAGGAGATACTATAACACAGTCCAAACGCTCCCAAATTAATCTTTCAGCTTCTTGGCCATTAGTCCAAGTAAAAAGAGCCCCAACGCCAACCAAATCAATGGCCCCATGGTTGAAGATGAAATTTCGAAGGCCTTCCCATTCCGATCTAGTAACCGCTCTCCCTCCAACCTTCTCATTAGCACTAAGAACTGAATTAAGATCACACATAACCAACCAAGGGGTCGACAAGACTCCCATAAATCCCCCAAGGTCATTCCAGAAATTCAATCTGTCTTCTCTCGTAGGTGGAGCGTAAGTAAAGCATCTCACCCAATCCGACAAGAATCTATCTCCACCAAACTTAGCCACAATTTTATTAGTATCCATATTAGTAACTTGAACATCCCATCTCTGTCTCCAGAAAAGAGCCAGCCCTCTAGAAGAACCCTCTGCCGAGACTTCCACTCCATTATTAAAACCCAACCTTAGCCAAATAACCTCCTTGTCCAACGCACTTCTCTTAGTTTTTATCAGAAAAATGACGTCGGGATTGGCACTCCGAATTAAACTTCGGAGGGCATCGACTGCCGCAGGTTTGCCAAGCCCATGACAGTTCCAGGCAAAGACTAACATGGGGCATTGGGGGGCATGTGAAGGCCCGCCTCCTCGGCCACACCAAAATCCTCCTTCTCCTTGTCCACTTTCTGAGTTCCATTCTCTGTAATGCTCCTTACATCAGCAGTAATGTCTCCTGATTTCCTTTCAACATCTTGGCTCCCCTCTTCTGCACTGATCCCTTCTCTATCCTTCTGAGATTTTCCAACCATGTTGGAACCTATTGAAGCATTCAAAGGATGCCTGGATTCTGTATTCACATTCCCTGGGCAAACTTTCTTCCTCAAATTAGTGACCCTTTGCTCCTTAATAATACTTTTCAAACCCCGGCCCAATTCAGTAGAGTTTAGGCGCCTCTTTTTCCCATTACCCAGAGAACATTCCTCTATCACAGGCCCATCTTTAGGGAATAGGTTACCATCTTTAAGAGGTCTAATGGGCCTTGATTGTTTGTGGACCGATTTAGAGTTAGAGCCCAAAGTAGCTTTAAATACCATGGCAAGATGATCCACGTGCTGTGAATCCACCTCACCAATTCCGTTAATGTTATCCTCTTTTTTTGAATTAGTGGTGGGACCACTGACAACACCAGTACAATTTTGCGCCAACTCCACCCCACCTACCTCGTCGTCCTTCCCATGCACATTGGAATTATCTTGACAATTATGCCCTTGACTCTACGCCGGCATATGGCCCAGACTCAAACATTCCTCCTCCATCGTTTCTAACACTGGCTCTGCCTCTTCACCACCATTAGTCACAGGCAGGGGAGTAGCTTCCACCTCCCTTTTGGATGTCTCCACTACAGCTTCCATATGTATCTCTGTGCCTATTAATGCTGGCTCAAAATTTTCCTCCCCAAGGATCAAATTTTGCCTAGCTTCTGCTTGAAACTGGGCATCTGCTATTTCCTTATTCAACCTTTCTTGCTCATATTGTTCATAGTTCAAAAAATAGTCTTTTGACGAGATCCCAATCATATCCATGGTCCATACATTGGGGTCGTTCTGTTGCAATCATCCTCCTCTTACGCCTGCATCGGAACTCATTGTGACCAACTACACCGCATTTGTAGCAGATACAGGGCATGTTTTCATACTTGAAATAGCACCAAAGACTCACCCCTTCTTCCATTGGCAGAAAAACCCCCACCATTATAGGTTTATTCAACTGGATATTCACTTGAAACCGTATGTATTAATTAGTAGGAAATCCGTTTCTCCACATCCTGTCAATCGATATCACCGTTCCAATCTTCTGGGTGAGAGCATTAGCATTCTTCAAGGTCCGGTACCTAGGAGGCACCTCATAAACCCTTACCCAAATAGGAGACAAATTCAGATCCGCAGAAGTCCATTTTCCACCTTCAGGCATAAATTTCACCACGAGAAAACCATCACATATATTCCAAGGACCATTCCTAGCAATCTGGACCGCCTCTTGCTTCTTAGTCAATCTCAAAATGAAGGTATTCCTCTCCACTTCTTGGAGTTTCCAACCCTTAGCCAATTTCCACTTTCTACCCAGTATCAAGCGCAGGAGACCATTGAAAACAGTCTTAGTAGTGTACATTTCGCCACCACCGATTTCTCTACGCCTCCGTCCCAAGCTCTGGGTTATCTTCAAGTGTAATCTTGAAATCCTCCAACCCACAAAGCTCCATCTGCATCTCATCCGATTGAGCCGCCATCACAGGTACACCTTTCCAAACGAAAAGAACTAAACCAGCAGAAAGATACGAAAAGAACTATACCAGCAGAAAGTTTAGACAAGCAACAAAAAAGAGCACGAAGACACCAGGCACCAGAGGAACCTTCTTTCAAATAACTCTTTCGTGTATACAGAAAGATACAGTAGGGATATTGGGAAAAAATCCTAGATCACACAATGAATCAGTATGAATTACATGTAAAACGACAGTCTTTTCACTGAAATTCATATACGACATGAAACTTTTCCATTACTAATCATTCAAGAAACCCACTTGTACGGAGAGCATTTTCCCACTTGTACGGAGAGCATTTTCCCACATGTTTGGTCTATTAAATTATTGATGCGAAGGAACATAGTAACAATGTAAAAGTATTTCCAATACAGACTTTTTGTCCCATAAATTGTTCAATTTTTTTATTTTCTATAAGAGATACTCTTTAAGTATCATAATTTTGATTTAATATTAGAGCATTACTATGAGGCGGGAGTGATATCATAAAAATGATTAGTAATATTTTGCAAAATTAATAATATTAAATCATGTAGAATGCATTTTTTTGATAAAATTACACAAACAAAACATATAAGATAATATAATATAATACAGTAGGTAATACAAGCCACTAAGGTTAGTTTAGTAGTGAGAGATGAATGGGAAAAAGGGAGAGGTTATGGGTTTGAACCCAAGACCTTTAAACTATAAACTATTAATTGATTGTAAAATAACATTACGCTACACTAAAAAAAAGACACATTAAGTAATACCAAGCACGAATGATGCATATTTTTGTTATGACATGTTTAATTTATTGCAATAGGTATTGTAATGGAATATCAAATTACCCATTATTACAATGTATGGGTTGACTCTTAAATGTAATGGTATTATAATGTAATTATGATTACATTATAGTAAAATTTACATGAAAAATACGAAATAATGCTTTTAGTGCATTTTTACCTCTATAAGGCTTAAATAATATCTTTATTTTTATTATTGTTTTATTTACTAAAATACTTCTTACACACATTATACATGACTATCTCACTCAAAGTTTTTTTTTTTTTTCTCATTTTTCAGTTTTAATTTTGAATTGGATACCCATAATCATATTCAGTTTCTCTCTCTTAATTTCTCCACACGATTTCAACCTTGATCTTTCCATCATCTCAACTTCTTCACCATGATTTCTTCTCTGTTTTGTTCTTATTCTACAATTTTCTATGTAATGGCAATAACTCCTTCATCATCTTCTTCATCCCTCCTGCAAATAAAATAAAATAAAATAAAATTCCTATTAAACATCCAGAAGCTCCAAATATAGGTGTCATATCGGTTGGAAAAAAAAAAGAAGAAAAGAAAGTTAGATGAAGATAATTTTGTTGCGCCCTTACCTAAACAGAGGAAGGATTCTGGTAATAAGAAATCTAAAAGTGTGATTTTTGATGGTAAAAAAGAGAAGAAACAAGCTGCTCGTTTGAATGAGGTTTTTTCAAGAATTTTTTTTTAGTTTCTGCTCTAATTTTGGTTCTATCACTTTTGGATGTTGTTAATGTTTTTTGATTCACGTTGTTTATTAGTTTTTTTTTTTAGGTTTGGTTTGTTGTTTCAATTATTTTAGGTTCATTTGTATTGCTCATTAGTTAGTTTTAGGGTTTCTATTGGTTTCTCAACTTCAGAATCAATTTTTGTTTGTTAACTTTCTTAAGGGTGTTGTTGTTATTTGTGATTTTTATATTTTGGAATCAGTTTTTCATAATTTATCTTCTTGTATATATGTATATAAAGATTCACCTACCATATATTTAACGAAATACCTTTAAGAAAGAAGATCTCCACAATTTCAATTTTTCTTCTTGATATTGCTCTACTGTTTGTGAAAATGAAAAGAATCAAACTCCTCGTTTGATTGAGGTTTGTATTGCATTTTTTTTTGCCATATTTTAGGTTTTATCTTTTTTAATTTAGGTATGGTTTCCGTGCTTTGATATATATAATTTCTCAGTTTGTTTTAGGTCTGTTATTGAGTTTCATTTGTATTTCGTATTAGTTGGTTTTAGGTTTCTTTTCCGTTTCTCAACTTCGGAATCATGTTTCTCTTTTTAATGGTTTATAGTACTTGCTGTTGATTTTGCTTTTTATGGTTATGAATTTATGTATGTTGAATGCTTATTGTAGTGTGATTTATTATTTTATTTTTTTTATAAATTTCTTAGGTTTCATTTATGATTCATTAATTATTTTTATTGACAATTGTGATTATATTTATAGATTGTTGCAGATTTTAGTTATGATGTGAAAGCTCCACTAAGAGTAGTGGAGATTGTTTCTCTGCTTGGTCAAGAAAATAAATGTATTTTATTTATGTCGTTGTATTTTAGTTGTTAATGTATTTCAGCATAGTTATTTTTAACTATTTTGATTATTGTATTTTACCCAGTGACTGTGGTGCTTTTGTTGCTACATTTGTTGAGTTCGAAAAAATGTTCCACTAAATTTTGATATCGGAGCTTATCTCACGAGGCTTGCTATGATTTTGTTTGTATATGATAAAAGAAAAAATGAAGAATACATTGATAGTGAGCATGAGAAGCCTTAGAAGTCTATGAAGAATGTTTAAGGGAAGAACAAGACTCTCGTGATTGGGGACTGATTTCTATAGCCTGTTGAATGTTATTATTTATTTTAATTATTTGTTTTTTAAATGCTAGATGTTAAATCTTGGTTATTCATGTTATAGTTCTATTATTGTTTTTTCTTTTTGTTTAAGAATTGGATATCAAATTGTTATCTTTTATTGAGACTATATTATTTTGGGTTATAATACATATATTTTTGTATGAATTTTTCGTTTATGCCGATATATAAAATATTTGATTTAACGTTGGGACAGTGTTTATTCAAAATGTCTAACTATTATATTTATAAAAGTAAGTTAGAGAAATCACTTGAATCAATGTGTTATGTGTAACACTTGCTATACAATTATCATTCAATTGTTTAGCAACTGTTGAATAACCAACATGCTTGTCAACAAAATAAGAAAAGTTTTTTGAAATTCTAATTAATGTTTCAAATATGGTATTGCTAATGCTTTACATTTTTGATAATATGTTAGATCTGACATTCAGCTACAAAACAACTATTATGCAATTTTTTAAAAACCAATAGTGTATCAAATGTAATAACAATGTACTAAAGTGATATTTTCTGCCTGTAAAAGTTTACAGAAAAAAATTAAACAATTCAAATTAATGTTCTTTCAATATCTAATTGCTTAGTTATGACATGTCTTCCTATAACTTTTTGGGCCACATTTGCTGCACCTAGCTATTCTATTTTTTTATTTCCTGTGCACATAAAAATCTTCTTTTCTTGGGTCTTCTCGATCACACACAATGTATATTTTGTGAAGGTTCTTTCAATTTTAGTTATATGTAGAAGAATTGTTAGACCCCTGTTAACCAATTTTATATCAACTAATTTAGTATATTAATAAAACTAACCATGTTATAAAAGTTTTTTTTAAAGAATTTTGTATTGTATTGACGATATGAAATACCTATATGAAATATCTGTAAATTCATTGTATCATTATCAATTTGTAATAATTGATATGTCAAGTTTTAGAGCATTATTAGGAAAACGGTTATGCAATTATGATTTTTTGAAACATAAGAAACTATAAACGTATATTTATGTACGTACATGACTCTATCAACATGTAACCTGGTAACCAAAAAAAGTAATTAAGCATGGTAATTAATCCTTATTTTTTTGTGACATGATGGTAATTAAGAGTTAAAACTAGATGTAGTGGATGTCTATTATTTGGAAAATAATTCCATGACAATGTTGTCATAACATATGGTACATTCACATTGGTTGTATCATGATATAAGTATTGTCCCATGATTTTACATATATATCTTACAGGATCAGCAGGAGGATGCATGTGGGCCTTTTCTTTTTCAAGACTGTTTGAATAAAATATACTTCAATGAGGTCATATAGTAGCATTTTGAAATTTCGGAATCGTATGTGGTCTTGCATGGAATTATATGTTTCAGACTTTCAGTCTCTCTGCTCTGAACCACAATAATGCATGGGTATAATATTGAAGATTTTGTTATTAATAATTACTTAAGCTATATTAGAAAGTTTCAGTAATAATATAATGACGGCCACTAGCTAGTTTTAATGCATAAAAATTATATATTCATACAGTACTTACTCCAAATAAGATAATGATTGCCATTTAAAATTGTATTAATTAAAGGAAGTAATAGTATCTTAGTCATGTGTGAAATACTTACTCTGCATGGCTTTATCGTATGAACTAATTATTTCTTATAAGAAAATTCAATATCTAAAAAGTAATGAGAAACTCTTTGTTAAAGATATGATCAGTTTTTAAAGTATATTAAATCAAAACGTACCTACCCAACTACTACTTTAAATGACAAAGTAACCCTACTTATATAATTATATTAATAACTATTCTGGTTTTATGGTCATGTTTTTTTAAGTTTTAGTTCATTTCAAAAAAAAAAAGAATGAATAGATTTTAGTTTAAAATAAAAAGGAATTAGAAATTTCCTTCCAACTTCAACACTTTTAATAATGAAATCAACTTTGACATTTCATTATTCACCAATCCATCATAATAATTCATAACGTAGTAAAAGTTTTGGGCCATGGATTATATATATTTATATTAGATTAAAGGAATCTCTGTATGGATATGTTAGTAGAGATTTGCACGTATTGTTAACACTAGGTGAATGTACGTGCCGAGCCACGTATTGTTAGTTTCATTTAAGATTTTGGTCTTTTTAAGTTTTGAATGTATTTTATTTTTAAAGATTACAAATTTTTTGTTTGAAAAAATTAAATATTTATATTTGAAATATTATTTAATAATGTATTAAAAATAATATTAGTGTAATTATAAAATTGTAAATAAATTTATTATTGGAGTAGTAGATTATTCTATTTAGTTCTTTTTTTAACATAGCATTGTAATGTAAGTTTATATCTATAAATATTCTGTAAAGTGTTAATATTATATGAACATCTCCATTTATAAAGCTAAAAAGTGGGTCAATGACAGAATTGGCATATCTGCAATCACACAAAGATAGAAGTGGTATTTCTGCTTCCTATACTTATCCAGAGAAAACATTAGATAACGTGAGGTTAACTTTAATATATAAAGATTTTTCTTTCTTAAAAAATAAATAAAAAAAATTATTAATATTCTCCCAAGATAATAAGTTTGTTAGAGAGATATGTGGCTAAGATGATTTTTTTTAATTTAAAAAGAGATTATTAATATTTAAAAGATTGTTTAATTTTTTGGTTTAATTATTGGGTTTATTTGTTAACGGGAGATCAAACCTGTTAAATTTAACAGAATATTCTTTTATTTTTAAGTATATTCTGTTAAACAAGAAATGCCGTTAGATAGACACTTTTAATATATAAAGATATAATTTTTACATTTGTAAAATAAAAAACAAACAAAAAAAAAACCTTAAATTAAAATTTATATATGCACACTTTTTTGCCAAAATCTACTGCAATTAATCGTCAATCAATTTAAAAATAAAATTGGGTAACAAAATAAACTTGGACCTCAATTACAATATTTAATTGATTAACTAATTAATATTGACTTAATGTAAAATCAATAAAATATAGTAATTCTATACACATCATATAACAATAAATCCCACCGTGGATTGCGCCACGAAAATTATAGCACTGTACTTTAAATATATATCATTTTAAACTTTTTTATAATCACATAATGACACCACACATCCCAGTTCCAAGCTCAATAATCAAAAGTTTCCATGGCTTTCAAGAGACAGTGGTAGCCCCAAATTATGCAAAAATAAACATAAAATAAATCAAAGGAATGTACAGAATATGATTAAAAGCTTTAAATGTGGGACAAATTAATCACTGGGCCATACTTGATTTTTTTTTTTTAATTTTCTGCTCATCTCTTTAATCTCCTGTTTACAAACCTGACCTGTCTGTTTCCTTTTTCAATTTTTGTCTTCTTCCCTTTCCTTTACTAGCTCCCACTCATACAAAAGCCCCAATATGAAAACACCAATTTTGACAATATACAATTTCATTACATTTTCTTAAAGCAAAGACCAAACAAAGTTGAAGAAGGAAAACAGAGTGTGTAATACTAAAATGAATCAAGAAATGAATGGGACTGAAGCTAATAATAATGATCAGAGTCAGAGATCTTCTTATCAAGAAAATGGGCATGAGAATATTGATTACGTTTTCAAAGTGGTGGTGATTGGAGATTCTGCAGTTGGCAAAACTCAAATACTTTCCAGGTTTACCAAAAACGAGTTTTGTTTTGACTCAAAGTCCACCATTGGAGTTGAGTTCCAGACTCGTACTGTCACCATTAATGACAAACTCATCAAAGCTCAGATCTGGGATACAGCCGGCCAAGAAAGGTCTATTCTATTTTCTTTTCTTCTTTTTAATCATACAAAACAACCATTGTTAAGATCTCGATCATATATAATCTGAAATTTCATGTAATAAAATAGGTATCGAGCTGTAACAAGTGCTTACTACAGAGGAGCACTAGGGGCGATGTTGGTGTACGACATAACGAAGAGGCAGAGCTTCGACCACGTGGCCAGGTGGGTGGAGGAGCTCCGAGCCCACGCCGACAGCTCCATAGTGATCATGCTGATCGGTAACAAGGCTGATTTGGTCGACATGAGAGCCGTGCCGACAGAGGACGCCGTCGAGTTCGCCGAGGATCAGGGCCTTTTCTTCTCCGAGACATCGGCTCTCAGCGGTGACAACGTCAACACTGCGTTCTTCAGGGTTTTGGAGGAGATATACGGTGTCGTTTCGAAGAAAAGTTTGGAGTGTGGAAATGGGTCAAAGACTAATGGTGTGGAACTTCAGGGTTCCAAAATTGATGTCATTTCTGGGTCTGAGATGGAAATCAGTGAGATGAAAAAGCTTTCTGCTTGTTCTTGTTGAGATTTGCTATAGAGATATTACTTACTAAGTTTACTATATATGATGATTTACATGATTATTTGTTTAATCAAGCTAAGCACAGCAGTGATTCTCTATCTATATTACTCTATGCTTTAATTAGGTTAATTTTGAGTTTTCACTCATTTTTTATTTTAACCTTCCTTGTTCATTTTTTTTTTTTGGAGGAAAGTGAATATATTTGAGAGAAGATATCTTTGTGGATTTATGATCTGATTTAGATTTTATGTTTACTAAACAGAGCACTTGTATTGTATGAGTATTTGCCTATGAAAGTGAACATGTAGCTTTTTATTTTCTCTCTACTTCCAATTTGAACCTTTCTAAATAGTAATTAAAGAGAGTAGGTTATAATTTGAGAGCAATTTGATTATAATTCACTGAAATTTATTACAATATATATGTTATGTTCAGAGTTAGAATAGTAGCTCTCATTCTCAACACAGACAGTAATGTTTTTTATTGATTTTGCATAAAATTGAGATTACTTTTTTTCTTTTTTTACTTTTGAGTAATAAGGCCATAATTTTTGTCTGGGTGGCTTAAAAGGAAGTAATAAGTGGGGTTATGTGCCCTAAAATGTGAGATGGTGTAGGTACACAGAAATCTACAAGCATCACAATCGTAATCTTTTTCAATAGCAAATTTGCATAAAATTTCAGTGGAGTGAAGTTGACTTGGACCACCTTCCTTATCCCATGGGCCTTACCCAAAAAAACAGGTCCCAATACATTAAGAGGAAATTATATTCTATACCCTTTTTATATTATCTTCTTTTATTTTTACCCTTTTTTTTAAAGTCTATCATTTTTACCTCTTTTTTTAAACATTATACCAATTATGCCCCTGTCACTTCAAGATACTCTCCATGTGACTCTTTTATGTCAGGGTATTTTGGGTACAATACATATAAAATGAGGTATGTTTCAAATAAATATAAAATTAGAGGCAAATTTGGTTAATTGATTAATAAAAGAGGTATTTTTCAACTTACCCCATTAATGAGGAAATTATATTAGATGTAATTGGTGACTAACGACTGACAATTAAGATGACTGTCATTGACATGTTTCATTACTAAATTTATAAAATAGCTTAATCGCAACTATAAAGATACCTTCCTTTTGTGTTAGGTACACTCATTACGTATTAGATATTGAGTTACCAACTTTGCATTTTAAGTAATAAAAGTTCGAAAGTGAAACATAACTAGTATTTTCATTTCATCCAAAAGTGGCACAGAATCTGGTTCGTCCATTTTTTCTCTCTTGAAATTGGCACCAATCAATTCTCAAATAGTCATATAAGTAAGTAAATTAAGTTGTCACTCTGTAACTGGACTGCAATGTTTTGAATGTCTTACTGTATTTATTTTGAGTTAAAAAAACAATAGAAATCGTTGAATTCATGCAAATTTTAAGCCAATATATGTCAAGGTTCATGAATGTTAAAATTCTGGGTTTTCTTTAGGGGAATCAAAATGTGGTGTGGTGTGAGTTATGGGTCGTATACAGAGTGGCAGAAAAAGGAATAGGCTGCAAGGAAGTTGGGTGGGTCAGAATATGAAACTTATAAAATTGATGGTATGTGTATCAGGTCAGCTGGACACATTCACACATGCTCTCATTATTCATAAACTTGCATTTTCTTTTCTTTTTTCAGATTGAAATTAATAATGTGATGGTAGACAAGAAAATAAAAGGCAGATATATATTGCTGTTAATTTATATTATACTAGTATATTGTTACGTGCCTCGTATGCTATGTTTTATATTAAGTATTATATTATGAGTTCGGAAGGAAATAAATGAATAAAAAATAAATAATATTTAATTTAGAGAGATTTGAATAATAAATTTAAATTAAACTTTTATGTCCAGTAAAAACATATTGGAAACAATAATAATAAGGTTATAATATATGTTGCATTTGTTCCCGTTCTTAAAATAATAGCAGCAAGAACATATTTGACCTGAAAAAATAAATATTACAAAATTAAGAATAAGCAAAGCGTGTGTAAATTAGACAAAGAAGGAACCCTCAATTCTCAAAGTCTCGATTATAAAGTAACAAAGAAGTATTAAAATTTCATCTGCTCATTATAAAGCCACCTTCACTCAAAATAGCACAACAAAAGTAACAAAGAAGTATTAAAGGTGTAAATTTTACCAAAAATAATGAGAATTAACAACTGATGATTGCATTCTGTTTCAGTAGGTGAAATTGAGAGAGAGGCTTTTGTTGTGTGTGATGAATGGATTAATAGTAAAGATTGTTTAATTTTTTGGTTTAATTATTGAGTTTATTTTTTGAAATTTGAATGAAGCAGTGTAAAAAATTTGTTAGAGAGATATGTGGGTAAGATATTTTTTTTAATTTAAAAAAAGATTGTTTAATTTTTTGGTTTAATTATTGGGTTTATTTATTTGTTAAACGTTAACAGTCTGTTAAGTTAATCGTGTAAGGCTAAATAAAAAAAGGAATCGTTAAACCAAGAATTGTCGTTAGATAGGCACTTTTAATATATAAAGATATGCAAAGCAGAGAAAAAAAAAATATGATATTATGTAAAATAAAATAAAATAGAGATTATGAAAAATGGCACCTAATCAGATTTAATTATTGAATTAAAATTTTAATATGAGCTCATATTTATTATTGTGTATTGTTATATGAAATTCTATCTGCATAAAATGATAATTTTAGTGATTGTGAATGTTGTGTATTAAAATATCATGAGTTAATTGTATAGATATTTTAAGTGGTTATTTTTAATTTATTGAGAAGTTAAATTAAAAATATTAAAAATTAATAATTTATTAGTTTATAAATTGGTAATAATCTTAAAGATAACTTAATCATTTCCTTCTTTCCTGTCAAGAGAATACTAAACAGGAAAAAGTAATTTGTGGTATAAAACTTAAATTTAATTTTTGGTTGTAAATAAATTAATTTTTTATAGTAATAAAATTTAAGTTATAATTTTAGAATTTGTGTAGTACTTGACTGTTAAATGTTAAGTAAATTTCTTGATTGGTCTAGGTTATTAAATTTTTAATTTTTTTTTTAAAAAAAAATAGTGTAAATAAGAAAATGACATATGGATAATAACTTAACAAGCCAGGTACAGTAGAATCTCTATCCAAGAATACACTTGGCACTAAGTAAATTATATTTTAATTGGGAGGTTATAACTAAATAGAGTTACACTAGAAAAAAATTAAAAATTTTAAAAATATCAATGTAACAATAATAACAATAAATAAACATTAATACTATATCATAATAGAAATATTTTAAAGTAAATATAATTTCATACATGTATTATAATTTAAAATAAAATTATTAATTTTACATAGATAAATTTACAAAATACATGTATATATTTTATTAAGATGTAATTATTCTTTTATGGAGGTATACTTTGTTGATACGGGACTTAGAAAATGTATAACTAATTACAATTTAGAGGTTATTCTTAAATTTATAACTGGCCCAAATCGGGACTTGATTATTTTATAACAAATTAGAGGTTATTCTTGAATGGAATATTCTTAAATAGATGTTCTATTGTACTTATAAATTTTCAGAAATATAATTTAAATATTATTACCGTTATAAATTAAACTTATATATTTATTTACAACCGGAAATTAAAATTAGACATTTATGTTACAAATTACCAAAAAAAAAAAAGAAGTCTTGTATTCTTCTTTCTTGGATGATCATCACCACAAAATCTACGAGGGAAATTTGATTTTCTATACTTAAAAAATTTTAAAAAATTTTCCCTAAATGCATACTTAATAATATTGGTCATATATGACCACATTCCTAATATCCCACAAATACCCCTCCCATTTGAAAAAAATCAAAATCTCAAATCATCTGTCCATGGCTGCCTCATCCCGACCCTCTCTCTCCCTCTCGCTGACCACAGCTTCAGCGCCCGACCATCACGCCCGGCCACCGACGACCACCCACCACCACCGACAGCAGCCCCCGACCATGCACGACCACCGTCCGACCCACAATACCCACGGCGCACCCCCTCTCTCTTCCTCTCTCTCACCTCCGACGACCACCGACCCGTCAGACCCACAATACGCACGGCTCACCTCCACCACCTCCGACGACCACCGAGGACCAGCCCCCCTCTCTCTCAAACTGAAAACAAAACAAAAAAACCCAGGGTCCGATGGGTCCGACCATCAAACCCTGGTTTTTTTTTTCGGTTTGAGAGAGAGGAAGAGAGAGGGAGCTGGGTCCGACGGGGCCGATGGGGCCCGATGGGGGGGTCCGATGCATATGCGGATTGGAAAAAATAGGGCTGAGTTATGAGAGGGGTATTTTTGGGTTTTAGATAAAAGTATCATATATTTTTTAGTTTGAAATGTATTGGTTTAAGAATAAAATATTAAAGTTTTTTTAAGTATAGAAAATTAAATTTCTCATCTACAATCCATGTTCTTTTTTCTTTGAATCATTAAAGGTTTCTTTAGAAATAGATTTTTTTGTTAAAAATATGTAGCAACATATTTGTATATAAATCTGAAAGTTTATATATTTCTGTAAGTGTTAAAGAATTTCAACAATAATGACGCAGAAAAATGTAGCAATCATTTTTTTCTTTTATTTAAAAGCAAAGTCATCATGAGTAACAACTAACAAGCAGCTTTTATCAAACAAAAAAAATAAAAAATAAAAGCAGCGAACGTTAACTCTAAAATAAATAGTGTTATCAATCCTTCCTAAATTACAATTATTAGCTTTTTTTTTTTTTTTTCGGAAAGGGATTATTGTAGGCTTTGTAGCTCTGTTTGTGAATAATTTGTAAGCATATTTTTTCTTATTAATATATTTTTACAAGTTGGGGGAAAGGTCCTTAGTATCCTTTGGGCCAACGCAAGTCCATTGTAAAGATTGGGCTGTAGGTATTAGGGAAATTTAAATGGTATATTAATTTTTACTATTTTTTTTTTTATAAAAATACTATCAGGCGGTATTTTTTATTTTTTACTATGTTTTTAATAAGTTTCATACTGCAGAATACTGTGTTAAGTTTTCACTATTGTTCTACTGGTGTTTTTTAGTTGTTCTACTGTTATTTTGAGTTATTCTGTTTTGTGATCTACTGGTGTTTTACAAAAATACTGTATTTTTAAAAAGATTTCCGTGTGACAGTATTTTTTATAAAAGTTAACCCAAATTCTAGTATTTTTGTAAGTTTCTCAAGTATTATGAGGAAATTAGATTGTATACCTATTTTTTTATATATGTTTTAATTTTTACCTTCATTTTTATATTCTTTTAAATATACCCACTTTTATAGATGATGTCTCTATTATGTATTAAACTTAAGTAGAGGGTGAGACAAATCACCGTCACCAGAAAAGTCACCGTCGCTGGAAAAAGTCAATGGAAAAGTCACCAGAAGTAGATGTATTGGATATAAATAAAAATAAAACTGGTTCTATAACATAATGAATACAAATAAATTATACAAAATAACTCAAATCGGTTATAATTGAAATAAAACCGGTTCTGTAACATAATAAATAAAAATAAATAACACAAAATAACTTAAAACAGTTATAATTAAAATAGAACTGATTTTATAATAGTGTTATAATGAATAAAAACAAATAATATGAAATAACTCAAACCGGTTATAACTAAAATAAAACCAGTTATATAACATAATGAATGAGTATTTTTGGGGTAGATATGGTATGCGTTTAATTATTTGGTAGGTTGGAGCATGTTGAATGGATGTTTTTGTTTGAATTATTTTATTTAACTAGTTTATGTGTGTGAGTTTTTATCTTAGTTGCTTTACGGAACTAATTTTTTTGTCTCAAATTTTTAACTAGCTGATAAATATAACCAGTTTCTTTATATTATATTTGAGTTATTGTGTGTTGTTATTTGTGTTTATTTATTTTATTATGGAACTGGTTCTATTCATTTTTATACCTATAATTGATTTTATGAGATATTATGTGTTATGAGGTATTTTGTTATGAAACTAGTTTTATTTTAATTTATGTTTCAGTGTTTTAGAAACTGATTTTCTCTTTATTATTTAATTGTAATCAGTTTGAGTTATTACGTGTTACTTGTTTGTATTCATTGTTATATAATTGGTTCTATTTTAGTTATAACTCGTTTGAGTTGTTTCGTGTTATTTGTTTTTATTCATGATAACACTGTTATAGAATTGTATCTATTTTAATTGTAACTGATTTGAGTTATTTTGTGTTATTTATTTTTATTCATTATGTTACAGAACAAGTTATATTTCAATTACAACTAGTTTGAATTATTTGCTTTTATTCATTATGTTATAGAATCAGTTCTATTTTTTGTTTATATCTGAGAGATATTTACTTCTGGTGACTTTTCTAGTGACTTTTTCTAGTGACGGTGATTTTTTTGACGATTTTTCTAGCGACAGTGACTTTTCTGGTGACGCTAACTTCTCCGGTGCCAGTGACTTTTTTGGTGATTTTTCCGGCACCAAAGACTTTCCCAGCGACTTTTTCGGCAAACCTTATTATTACAAGTTTTATTAAATATATTTATTGTTTTTTTTTCATATTTTAAACTTTAATTACTTTTTAATCCCATACTTTTTTTACATTATTTATTTATGCCATAAAAATATAAACTCTACTATATTTTTCCATATTTATGAAGAAAAAACCCCTAATTATTATTATAATTTTCATTATTAAGGGTATTTATAAGGAATAATTACATAAATTATTTTTTTTTACTTATTTTACATTTGAAGATCTTTTTTATATATTTTTATATTATTTAATAAAAACAATACGAAAATAACAAGTAAACTACATAAAAGTAATAAGAAAATAATATCCAAAAAATATCAAAACAACAACAACAAAAAATAACATATAAATAACAAAAAATCAACAATAAATTAACAAGAGTACAACATAAAATTACATCAAAAGACCGTATTTTCTGTAAATAAAATTACAAAAATTGTAAAAATATTTAAAATTCAGTACAACCGTATTTCTGTAATTTTTTTTTTTTTTGTTATTGTTGTGTATTTGTGAAATAATTCCATTGGGGGAGGGGGGTTTGCCATTTTTTTATTTAATTTTTTTTTTGTATTTAAACGGAAATACACGGAGCAATCTAAATCGCAATCTAAATTTACATTACAACTTACACTGCAACTATAGGAGTAACCTAAATTATAAAAATGAAAAAAAAAAAAAGTTAAAAAAAATAATATATAAAATGATTTCCCATAATTTTTTTTTTTAATTTTTTAAGGGATATTCGAATGGTATTTTCGTATTTAATTTAGTAAATCAAGCTATTTAAAAATTGCTTTGTTAATATAAGAATTTTAATAATAATATTAATATATTGTCAGGTTGTAAGAACTCATAAACCTCAATAGACCTTATTTTAAAATGGGAGAAAAATAGAAAAATACAAAAAAGGAAAAAAAAAATTACAAAAATACTCTGGACCGGCCCATTAAACATTTATACAGTCCACATACAAATATTTACAAAAGTACCACATGCACTAAGCCTTCAGCTATAAAGAGCGAACGTTGAAGATGAACATACCTCGATCGTTTCAAAATCGCAAAACAACCAAAATGAGGACAATACAACCATTAATTCTGGCGAAATCAACTGGAAAAGAAGACCTGCAATGATCTAAACAGAAAATGACGAAAAAAAATCAAAAAACTGTGAAGAAACTGAAATTACACATTTGTTTTCTGTTTTATTCGATCAAAACAACTCCCCCTAATATCGAAATCCAGATTCATGAAATGTAGATCTGTAACAAACAGATCTGGAGCTCCCACCAAATCCAAAACAATGTATGATGTGAAAAATTTTAAAAAAACCTCATGAATAATACATCTACGTTATATACAGTTACATTTTGATTGATTATTGGTTTCCAATATAAATATATTTTTTTAAAAACACAATAAGAAGAGTAAAATCGAATTAAGGTACAACCAGTTATGTATAAGTCTGTTTATTTTTTGTTTTGGTTGCCTTATAGTTGCATTATCGTTTTATGATAGTTTATATATTATGTAGGAATTTAATTTGACGGGGACTAAGAAATAGTAGTTATACATAGTAAGTTTTGTGCAAATAGTTGCATATTAGTTTTATAATGAAATAACATATGCAAGTAGCAAAACTATAATAAAACTACAAAACAACTGTATACAAACTAAAATGCAGGAAAAACTCTTTGAGCATCAACATCCATGATAAATCTCATTGTTACCCATTGATGATATAAAAATGGACAGGAAACAACTAGATAAAAAACATATTAAAAAAAATACATACAGAAGGTGTTTACACTATTAAAAAACTATGAAAAAACTATTACAAAATGAGAAATCAATAAACACAAAACCCACAAAAGTTGAATATGAAAATTTTTCAAAAATGGGGGAAAACCAAAAACAAACCTCGGTTCGAACATTAACACCAACATTAGCTTTTTTCCCAGAAACGTCTTCAGCCATGATCAACTTCAACCTTCCTTTTCCTATTCTCAGAAGTTGGGGAAATTTTCTAAGAAATATAAACTTTAAATTTCTTCTTCGCAGGTCCACGACCCCCGTTTCAATACAGGCAGAGCAAAGTCGGAGTCATCATCTTCTACAACTGGGTATTTTCCTTTGGACTTATTTGCTACAAATTTAATTAACACTCATTTTCAAATTTTTTTGCGCAATGGAGAAGGGGATGATGAAGAACAAGTAATAGCCATGAATATATATAAGTTCAGACCAAAGAAAATAGATGACAAATAGTTATGGAAAATCGGTTAACGGAAGTTAGAAAAGAAAATGACAGAAAATTGGGTAGTGAAAAAATGGGTTTTGATTGTGGTTAGGAAAGAAGACCAGTTATGGAGAATTTTTTTTTTTAAAAAAAAAAAAAAAACTGAAACAAAACTGAAAAGATAATGAAAAAAAGAAGGAAAAAAAATATAGGGAAAGCACGAATTGATAGGCGTCAATCAACTGACATGTGTAGACACTTCAGTTGCATTTAAAGAGTGATATTATGTGTACAGTGTGTGTAAGTAGTAAAATTGCAACTAAAAAAAACTTAAATTATACAAATGTAACTACTGCCGCGTGGGAGTATATATGTAATAAAAAAACCATTTTATATTTTTAATGTAAAAATTTCTTTTAAAATCAATTTTATTCAGATGATAAAGTAGAGCTCTTTCTTTATATTCCTTCAACAAATTATTGAACCACTCCCAAATTAATTAAATTTAGTATTTTTAAATTTCCCCCTTTTTGGCTGCCTACTCATTACTGTATGGTTTTGTATAAAGGTGTTCATTGAACCACATCTAATATTTTTAGACATATTCAGATCCGATCTAATCATATATTAGATGTTAGATTTTATCGCCCGATCTGATCTAATTGATTTCAGTCATCCAATCGATCCAACATCCATTAAATATTGGATTGGATCGGTTTTATCCGTTAAATGTATTTCACATATATTTATTGATTTAATTTGGGTTATTCAATATTTTACACTAATATTTTTTGAATCGGGATCCATCCAATATTATAGGTCCAGTATGTATTAGATTGGATTGCATAAAATCTAATTTAAGAAAAATAAAAGTAAAATTTTAATGTTAATTTTTATATATACATATATAATTTACACATAATAATATAAAATATAATACTAATTCAAACTAAATGAAAATACTAATTAATTCGAATGTCGATGTATTGGATTTTTGGATACCCATAAAACATCTAATCAATTGGATATTCAAAAATAACATTGGATTCGATCACAATTAGATATTTAATTTTTGGTAGTCGATTATAATTGAATCGATCGACTATCGTTAGATTAGATCGATTTATATACACTCCTATTTATATATTTGCTGTTCTCTCATCCATCTTATCTTACTAATGGATCAATTTCCTTATTATTTTGATATTGGAAGATGAAAAATTTGAATTTGAAACCTCCCAAAAGGAAAAGTACATTACACCACCTTATATTTCTTCTTTGGACCAATTTTTTTTTTTTAAAAAAATAATACTAATTATAATTGGAATCGATCCTTCGATGTCTTATTAAGTAAAAATATTATTATGCAGTTTGCAATCGCGCTTGAGTTTGATGTAAATTGTGCTGTCAATTCAAATAATATATTTATATATAGAAAGTGTTTAAACTCATTTGTAGATTCAACATGGAAAAAAGGGTCAAAATTTGTACATGTATTGATGAAGATGATGATTAATAATATGACACCAAATAATGATAAAATATTACAATTAACCAATATAATAGTTGACGAAAATTAGAATGACCGAAACCTATGGGTGAGTGAAATTTTGAAATAAATTTACATTTCAAATTAGTTGAAAATTCAAATATTAGTTGAGATTGGTGATTATTTGGCTATGTCATCTGCTGATTGTTAGTCACTCTCCTTGTGTAGCGAAATATTTTCTATCTGTGGAAGGAATTTGAGGAATTGAAATTTCCATGAAAAATATTTACACTTTGCTTAGACATAATTTCTTTAGATGTTACCAACAGTAAGTGGGTTGCATCGAAGATTGCTCAAAACAATTCGTGCCCAGATATGACAGTTATAAATTTGAATGGTTATGTAATTTTTTGGTATGGAGTTTAGTTTACTAGACTATTCTTACTTGAAAGAGTAAAAGGTGGTCATAAAATGTGCTTCTATATTATATCCATCACAAATTGTTGATAAAAAATGTTTTGAAAAGATTATAAATAACAATGGAAAGAAATAAGTGAACAATAGGCATCACAAAGATGTCCCCATTGATAGTACAATGGATATTCAATTATTGGGACTAAATGATCATACTCAAGATGTTTATAAAAGAAAATAAGGTAAATATTATTTTGGATCTTAAAATTTGTAAAAATTATTAATTTAATTCTCTGTTTTATAAATGACAAAATGAACTATATATTTTCTAAAATGGTAAAAATAGGACCTATTACGAAAAACTGTTACTTTTAGTGACAACTTTTTAGTCACAACATAAGTTTTGTGACTAAATGTGACTTTTAGTCACAACAAAATATTACTTGTGACTAAAATATAGTCTTTAGTTACAAATTGTCACTAATTATATTTTAGTCACGATAAGTATTGTGACGAAAAATACATTTAGTCACAACAAATTGTAATTTTTGTGATTGATACCTTTAGCTACGAATTTTTTTAGTCATAATATAGGAATGATAATTTATAATTGGTCACAATTTTTTTACTTTGTGGCTAAAAGTAAGATTTTTCGAAGTGACTCTAAGCAATTTTCAACAATTTTATTTTTTAATATAACTAACCTTAATACAATTTCTGACACGGACATATACAGAAAATGTAACCAGTTTTATCATAACATCTCTACATCAGATTATTATTAAGTTTTATTTTGATAAAAAATCAGTTCAGGGTCCTATTTATACAATTTTAACAAATACAAGGTCTATTTTGTCATTTAACAAAACAAAGGGTCCAATTGATAACTTTTGCAAAACACAAGATCCAAAATGGTATTTACCAAAAAAATATATAATCCTCAAGGTGAAAGATCTTATTTGACAAGTAATTTCATATTGTCTGCTTACTAAGATGAATTTTCATGGTAAGAAAATTCCTATTGACACTAGTTATTTTTGTGATATTTACAATGAAACATTTTTCATAGAGTTGTTGGGTCATAACAAGGTTAGATTTGGTAGGCTACGAGTTTCATTTTTTCTTTGTCTGGCTTAGTGTGGTGATGAGTAGGGCAGATGCAGATAAATTAGGGAGATTTGTGACACTTTGTTGGGCCATTTGGAAATCTCGTAATGAGATAGTGTGGAATCAAAAAAGGCGGCGAGCGGAGTTGTTGCTTTTTTCATTAACTCTTGATCAATGGAGTGGTGCTCAAGGTGAAGGGAATATCCTTTCACTTAATTTGTTAGTAGCATGTGATGGGGCAGAGAGCTGGACTAAACGTGTGATATATACAATTAAGATTAATGTAGATGTAATTATTTTTGAGGAAGATAAGCAGTTTGGTTCTAAGAGGGGAATTGTTAGTCGCTACTGCTTCTTGTTTGTAAGGGATGGTGTCTCATTCTTTGGCATAAGCAATAGGGATTAAGGAGGTTCTTAGTTGGTTGAAATCTCAAAATTATTCCAGAGTAGAGGTCGAATTAGATAGTCTTAATGCTATTCAAGTTATTCAAAATTCGTAGTTCTTTTATTCATTCAATCTAATTCACACTATTTTGCTCATAGAGTATTCAATGTACACTAAGTGCAGATTTTATATTTTGGGTCCCATAATAACTCAAATCCAATGGAATTCGCAAAATTCGAATTGAATTGATTATTTTGGTGAATTACTTTTTAGTATGGAATTATTTAATATTTATTAGAAAATATACTTTTTTTTGCATAACTAACAAAAAAATTATTGTTATTTTACGTTTTCAATCCAACAATAAATTAAAATAAAATAAAAAATTAATTGTATATATAAAGAAATATTATTAATTTTATTTTAGTTTATATTTTTCATTTAAAATGAGAATGAAATATATATTTGATTTAGTAAGTTTTGAAATATTTTCGTATATCATATATATATATTTTGTATTATATTTTTAAATTATTATTTTTATATTAAAATATTAATTGTATATATAATTTTATTGAAAATAAATTTTATTAAGAATAATACTAATAATAATTATACCAAATTACACTTGCAACGCAGAAAAAGAAATAAAAAAACAAATAATATTATTTTTTATGGTCAATTATTTTGTTTCTAATGGACTGATAGGGAAAAAATGAAAAAATGAGGAGTATTTTGATACACAAAGTTGAAATATATAAGGAAAATGACAGGCTATTGACACTGAATAATATAAGATTCGATTCCATCCAAAAAGTATCAAAGTTTTGGTGGCAAATTAACAAATGACAATTTCATTTCTCTACCATAAGCTTTTACGAGGTCTTTTTTATGCACAGGGCTCAGCCTTCCCCAGCAAGAATCTTCCTTAATTGGCTTCCTTTTCATTCCATATATATTTTTTCATTCAATTTTTAAGCCAAAAGGTATAACTAAATACGTGGTGTGTGACAACTTATAGAATCAATTATTGATGAACAGTAGTATGTGTTCCTCTATGCAAATTGCAAACGCACGTAGCAGCAATTGCCCTTTACAAACTTGATTTAACTCTATTATAGAAAAAGGCCAACATATATCGTCACCAATGATGAGAGCAGAAAAATACAGGACGACCTTTAAATTCAAACAAAGTACCATCATGTCATTCTTACTTATTTTTATTTATTTTTGAATGAATCTTTGTAATTATTATGATGGAAGAAGATATATAGAACCCAACCCAGGTCACATGCATTTCTATCATGGGAATAACTCCAAAATAGTTCTTTCCTTTCAGTTCCATCATAACTAAGTAACTCAGTATCTGATTTTGCAGGTTCATTTTAAAAAAAATAAATAAAAAATATCTCCAAAATAAAGTTGAAGAGATGAGTATATTCATTTTTTGTTTCATATGATTCAAACCTTTAATAATTGCCATTTTCCTCATATTTGTTACCTCTCTCACTAGACATTATAGTATAATAAAACTGTAAAGAATAGGATATGCTTCCTTGCATTGTTTGTTTCATTTTCTCCATTAATAATAGAACCTAATCTTTTAATTTACAAAAAGGCTGATGACATCCCTATACCCAAAACCACCAAACTATATTAACCCAAAAAATAATAATAATAATAATAATTATAAAAATAAGAAGAATAACACTATCAACTTCTGATTGAAGCCACAAGTTTTCCCATTCAGCCGTTTTAAGCTAGTGATTTATAATGACCCTTTTCCACCTTGCCCCTTCCTTTTCCCCTTAACTAACAACTGAGCGTTCATTTTTTTAAGCAACCAATAGGAAAACGACATGTGTAACAACCCGGGTGGAGCTCCACAACCCGAGTCATCCATCCTTCTGTGAACCCGAATCGAACGACTGAGAGGATCTTGCACCGCTTTTCATCCGAAGGAATCCGTACAGTTTCCGAATATCCTTAACGGAATGAACCCCTTCGCAAAAAACCCCAGCGGGTTGACCCGATTCTTCCACGTAGCTCCTCCGTCCGATCTTCCCGTTCCCCCTCCCATCACCGTCCGTTTGCAACGCCGTAATGACCGTTTTGATGGCTCGACTCGGCGAGTTTCTGTTCGAAATCATGAGTTCTCCGATCTCGGCAGCGCTCAAACTCGACCCGTTTTGGAAAATCTCTTCCACTTGGGGAAAAAGCTTGTGTTCCTTGAGACCCAAATAACTATTTGCCAAATTCTTAAAGGCGGTGAAATCACACAAAGGGAAATGGATATGGACATCGACCCGACCCGGACGGAGTATTGCCTGATCAAGATTCTCCTTCCCGTTCGTCGTGAACACCATGATTCTCTCCTCCGCAACGCACGAGCTCAACAACCCGTCCATGAAACTCAACACGCCGGACAGAGTCACCGCCGTCGATTTCCCGATTAAGAACCGGTCGAGATCCTCTATCACAATCACCGACTTTGCAGTAGTCTGCAACAGTAGGATTTTAAGATCGGAATCGTCGGAGACTTTCGAAAGATCGAGATCGTAGACGTCGTAGCCGAGGAAATTGGCCATTGCGGCGACGAAGCTTGTTTTCCCGGTGCCGGATGGACCGTATAATAGATAGCTCCGTTTCCAAACACGACCTAATCTGTGGTAATATTGTTTCGCTTTGAGAAAAGATTCGAGGTCGGATTTTACCTTGGCTTTGAGATCGGCTTCCATGGCGATTGTTTCGAAGGTGGAGGGATGATTGAATGGGATAGATTTCCACCGTCCATTCTGTTGATGACTTGAATATATGTTTATATAAAGCTTCAAATCTCTTCTTCTCTGCTCAACCTCGTCGGCAACGGTGTGTATATGCTGTAGATACGGCCTTAAAATTCTACGCTTATCAGCTTTACGAATCTTGAGCACCAAGTTTCGACCATTGATTTTCTCGCCCTTTTCTTCGTTCACCCAAACAAGTTTGGCCCCGAGAAAACGGTCTTCGATTTTCTGATTTGGATCGAGCTTGAGGACGATCTCGTTGGACTTTTTCCCGGTGATAAGGTTGGTGAAATCGGAGTCCTCGATTGAGGTCAAGGAGTTCAAATACTCTGAAACTTTTCTGTAGAGGTGATTTTCTTGCATGGTGTCTTCATTGATTTCGGGGACTTTGAATGATTGATAGACATGAAAGCAATCCTCCATAGCTCCCCACCATTTCTTCACAATATAAACCAACCCAGTTCTGTACAAAAGAACACGAACCACCACAAATGCACAAACCACAACCACCAAAAGAAGAAGAAGATACGAAATAACCATTATTATTTTGGGTATGCTTCAATAATGGAGAAAACCCCACAAAAAAATGAAAAGTGGGTAATAATAATAATAACAATCTCTATTTCAGAATTAGAAGCGAATAAAACTCAACACTAACAATCAAGAAAATGGGTATTAGCTTTTTTCTTTTTGATGACAAAATCATATTTGTTTGGTGGAATGAAAATCAATGATAGATGAGAACAAGGTATGAGGGGATTACTAGAATAGTGAAGAAGAGAAGAGTTAAAGATGAGAGTGAGATTAATGGAAATTTAGGGGCGTTTCTATATATAGTTTGTATGTAAATTTTTATGTGTATATATGAGATATGATATATCGCCGTCAAGAAATAAGAATTTAATTTAGTGGTAGGCTTTGGCTTTATGAGCCAGGTTGTTCTATTCTTTATGAGGTTGTTTATTTAGCTTACGTAATAAGTTTTATTATAATCATTTTATTTCCTTCTTTTTCAATTTTGATTCCGCCTTTTGGTTATTCCAAACCAAAAAATCTAAAGCGTGGCTTCACCGCGTAGATTATTGTTATTCATTTTCTTGGAAAGTCATTAGTCAATTTTAATGAACATTTAATTATTTATTTTCCTAATATAAGAATCAATATCTGATCAACCAAGCTCAAGTGGCTATAGAAAAGTGCGTGTGTGTTGGAGGTCATGAGTTCAAGTACCAAATTATGTATAGTTGTAATATATAAACGCTTAAATAAAAAAAAAAAGAATCAATATCTGATCACCAATACTACTATACTAGCTAATTTAGCTAATAAAAAAAATAAGATTTATTAATTATCACGTATAGTAAGTCTATCCCCACGAAGTTGATTTATGAGCAATGTGCAAAGTTTAGCATCTAATTTCATTTTTCTTAATATGTTATTAAATTTTTATAAATCAATCGAGTATTTCTATTTCTACATGATAATTTAAAATTGGAGAAATATTAAAAGGTATTAATAGTTGTGTAATTTTATAATCGAATCTCATATAATTTAATATAATAATTTTATAGATCATTATTAAACATTAAAATACCACCTACTATTTGTACTTAATATCAATTTAATAATAATTAAAGTAATTACTATTTAAAAAAATTATTTTCTTATTAATAATTACTAAGAAAATTTAAAATTAATTTATTTTTATTTATTGATAATTAGTAAGAAAATAAATTATTTAAATTTTAAATTACACATGTTGTACTCTTATGAAAATATTTTATTTATTTATTAATAATAGTTTGAAATTAAAAAAAAAAATCATAACTAGCATAAAATAATTTAGGACGTGAAAAAAGTTTAAAATTTACCAAATAATATCATGGGATCAATATTTGAATTTAAATTGTTTTACCAGGATGGAAGAAAGAATATAGTTAAATTTAGTATTTTACTTATCATTTTATTTTATTTATTTATTCGAATCAAATTATGTCAATGTTTATTTAATTATATATCATTTCTTTTTAGAAAGTATCATTTACTTGTTTATTCTATCCTCGAAACAGAGTTATTAAATTAGAGCATTGCTATTAGGCACCAGTAGTACCTAGCACTCTTAAGATGTGTTGCCTTGCGATTGGCTAGTGATACTCCGTAAAAGCTATTTTATTAAACTATATGGGACCCGATACTTAATTAGATTAATAGTAATATTGACACATAGGAAGGTGCTGGACACTACTAATACCTTTTAGCATTGGAATTATTGACATTGGAATAAAGATTGTGGAAACTCTTAACACTAAAATAAAGATTGAATAAAAGTTGGGGTAACTCTTAACACTAAAATAAAGATTTGTACGTATGCACTTCAATTTTCAATTAATAAAATATTCCTGCATAATATATGTTAAGTGGACGAAAGTGGCTTTATATATATAAGTGAGTGCTATATAAAAAGTATGTTATGGGATTGCTGCTACATGATAATTATACATTATAATGTATTCTTCCAATTATGTCTGTCTATTGATTAATTAGTTGGTTGTCGATGGATTGAATAGGTAATTTGAGAATTGTTAAAGGGTATTTATATTTTATAGTGATTAATATTATTATTGTGAGTTGTAATATTGTATTGGTGCTGTTTAATATTAGTGTCCCATATCAATGCTCTAAGCAATTTGGTTGCACTAATTAATCAAACAAATCTCTTTTCAAAACCATTTAAAAAAAAAAAAAATAAAGAATAAAATAACGAAACAATAATCTAATCCTTTTAAAAACATTATAATAATATGTGAGGGGGCAGTTAAACTTCTACCGTACGTATATGTCGTTGTGGATTATAAATTAATAACAATAAGACTTGAGATTAGAAGGGACGAAACTAATAATATATAGGTAATATTAATCTATGGATAAAAAAAGATCGATAAATATATATACAGTAGAACCTCTATCCAAGAATACACTTGGGACCAAGTAAATTATATTCTAATTGAGAGGTTATAACTTATAACTAAATAGAGTTACACTAGAAAAAAAAATTAAAAAACCAAAAAATATCAATGTTACAATAATAACAATAAATAATCATTAATACTATATCATAATAGAAATATTTTAGAGTAAATATAATTTCATATATGTATTATAATTTAAAATAAAATTATTAATTTTACATAAATAAATTTATAAAATACATGTATATATTTTATTAAGATGTAATTATTCTTATATAGAGGTATACTTTGTTAATACGGGACTTAAAAAATGTATAACTAATTACAATTTAGAGGTTATTCTTATTTATAACTGGCCCAAATCGGGACTTGATTTTTTTATAACAAATTAGTATGCTATTAACTGAATAGAGTATTCTTAAATAGTATGCTCTACCGTATATATATATATATATATATTTATATAGATAAATCCATTTCAAATAATTAAGACGTCTTAATCTTCTTCTTTTTGACATAAGTGGATAAAACATGTAATAATTAAAGAGTAATAAAAAAAAATAAAACATGTAATAAAAAGTGGATATACAGTATAATTTTTTCGTAAATAAGAGAATGAATGCTCATATACAAGTAGCAAAGTTTGTAATTAATTCTTGTTTGGTCAAACAATATATAGTTTCAAGAATACTTCTATCACTACTATGGCCGGTCCTGAAATTTAGTGGGTCATAGGGAAAAAAATATTTTTGGGCCTTCATTTAAAAAAAAATATGGTATTTTTCAAAATTAATAAAACAAATGTATAATTTTAAAATAGGATAAAATTTTTTTGGACTCCTGAGTTAGGTGGGCCCTAGTACAGGCCTATGCTCAGGGCCGGCCCTGATCACTACGAATGATCTTGAGGGATGATACAACGAGTTTTGTCTTACCTATTATATAAATGTTTAGTATTTAGGACTTTTTTATTTTTACACTTTAAAATATATATATTTTTTTTTGTATTTTTATGGAATTTTACATAGAAACTCCTATTGCAATTAGCGCTGTAACTTTAATTGTAACAAAAAATCGTATAGCAACCCACATAAAAACCACCGGAGAAATCACTTTAGAAACACAAATCGTAAATTTGAAAAAAAAAAAAGTTAAAAAAATAATATACGAAGTAATTTCCCTTAATATATATTTTTTTTTGTGGCTGTGTTACTTTTTTTAGATGTATTTTAATTGTGAACAATTGTCTCTTTTGTGAGAGGATCTTATAAATGAATAGATACATTTTTATTGTGAATAATTATCTTTTATGAGAGAATTATGCAAATGTTATATTTTTGTTAATGCTTCTGTTAATATATAATAAAAATTGTTAAGAGACAACAAAAAATGTTACATAGATATTTATATAATAGGTAAAAGATATATATTTTGATTCTACATTGTTCTTTCTTATATATCTTGACGTAAATGTTAATTAATTGATTACTATTAATTAGACCCTAATACAGAGTTGGTAATCAAACCTTATTAATTTGTGCTTTTATTAGTGGTAGACCTTAATGTACGTAGTATATTATATATATACTTTGTTTTTGACACTAATTGGACCAATTCCCAATTTCACATTACTACTCAACTTAAGTGGCCAAGTACCAAGTTACCAACTGTCAGCATATAGAAAGCAAACTTATCGAATATAACCATGTATCGTTGTTACAACTACTATACTTGAGTATGTGTAAACATATATAACAAAGTTTTAATTAGGTCTTTCTTTCAAGTATATATACAACTCACTTTTCCAAACAAACAAGAAAAGATTAGAATAAGAATAAATCTTGAAAATTTGTTAAAAACAGTGTTACCAAGTTTTGAGTAACTAAACACAGTCATATAAAAACATTTGGGTGTATATAAATGAGACAGATGGACAAACTCAGCCGCCAAAAGAAGCAGAGACAAAATTCTCAGTATCCCCAAAGTAATAGCATATTCTCCTTGGAGTGCAAAGCAATTCTCTCACGAAACATTTATGTTTTTATAATATTTTTTAAGTTCATCCTTTCCTAACAAAAAAAAAAATAATAAATAAATAAATAATATTTGTTATAAATATTAATAATTATGTGGATGTCTAAATCTTTTATTTATTATCATTAATTGTAATCAACATTCCTCTTTTTCTTACTTTTCCTTTTTCTTAAGTTTCTTAATATTTCACTCTTGTATTTGTATAAATAGGGGTTCACCCCATTGGAATAAACTCACTCAGAAATTCTCATTCACTTTCTCTTTCTCTCTTCATCTTCTTCTTCTTTCTTCTCATCTACTCTATATTATTTTATATTTTTATAGATGAACACGTTATCAGCACGAGTCTCTGCCCAAGCTTCAAGCATGAGTCTCTGCCCAAGTCCCAATGTAAGTATTTTGTTAAAGTTCTTGAATTGTTTCAAAGTCATGATACACTAAATATATATTTATATATATACTTATCTGACTGAAACAATTTCAAGAATCCTTTGTTTTCTTTTTTCTTTTTATCTATGTATATCTATATATTATATATGTATGTATATGTTTTATATATTTATTATTGATTTTACATATATATATACATATTATGTTCTTATCATTCATAATATTTACAATATATGTTTGCCTATGATATGATAGAGAAAATCTATATAAATTATACATATATCCTGAAGATTATGTATCCTCGATAAAATATTGCATATATCTTAAAGATTATGCATCATCGATAAAATATTGCATATATCCTGAAGATTATGCATCCTCGATAAAATATTGCATATATCCTGATGATTATGCGTCCTTAATAAAATCTTGCATATATCCTGAAGATTATGCAAACGTAATATTCATTATATAGTTGATGGATATATAATGAAAGAGATGAATACATATTTATATATATGTTCTTGTATTCTTTGAGGACAATGAAAAGTAATCTAATATCGATATAGATTTTGACAAACATTTCCTGAAGTAAATGTTTTATATTTGTCAAAAAGAAATGATTGTATTTATGTGAATACAACTAAAGAATCATTAAAAAATGATTATTATTAATGCAATTTTATAGTGGGTTTTGAATACCTAAAAAGAATGTTAAGAAAATTGCATTGAAACATCAAAGTATAAGAATAACAATAAGCATGACTAATGTTATTTAAATACATGAGACATGTATTGTCCATCATTCCCTGCAGAGAATGATACGAATTGAAGTCAATTACTTTTAAAAATTGTTCGTATTAGTCATGTTATTATACATTGTTATTACTTGCAATGTTGGAAATTATTGAATCTGACATATATTAAAGATTAAATTTTGCATACATCTTGGAGACTATACAAAAATTGCATTAATATATTCTTTGAAATATCGTAAAAGAAATTACTGAATAATTTCTTATATTTTTATAGATGAACAAGTAATAAATTTTTAAGAAATTTATAATAATGTTCTACTTGTTCAACGCCATTCTCTGAAGTGAATGTAATGATTTTAAATAATCGATGACATTATTTACTACTCAAATATTTCCAGAAGAAAGTGGAAACAACCAAAAGATGAGATACCACACACAATCAAAGTGCATGAAATCTATATATCATGTGTGGAATTGAATAATAGTGGTCACGTAACTGTAGTACGGACACACTTATAATCAAGATAAAAGTATATTTGATTATTTAATAGAATGTGAATTGTACAAATTTATTGCACATTTAGAATATTTAAATATCATTCCCTGAAGAGAATGAATAGACATAAAATTCTATTTCAAAGAATATATAGATTTCACATATATTGGCAATGCCAGAAGCAAATTAATATATACATAGTTTATTATTTCTTGAAATCAATAGTTTCAAACTATTGTTGGTACAAGATATGTATATATGCAGTTACTATTTAATTCAGTTTGCATATTCCCAGAAGTGAATATATAACTTACTAATATTTGTTAGTGATATAATATAATCAAAGTGATAAAGAATCACAAAATGATTATTTGAAAAGCTTCCTGAAGAAGTCTTACATACAATTGCTACTTTGAGTAGTAAAATATCTTTGTATGTACCTAGATGTATAACTTTTATCTAGTTATGAAAGTGATAAGAAATAACTTATTATACGTACTTATTGTACATTTAAATATATAATATATCAAGTCATGATAATTAGACTGATGAATAGTCTATTAATAAATTATACGACTTGTTAAAAAGATACCAGGAAAAATAAATGATATATTATGGTTATATCTATTTGACCACTATAATAACATGATGAAGTTGTCATGTATTTTTTAAATTATACACATCATTGAATTGATGATAGTGATTCCTGAAGAAATATAAAATTTGATAAACATAATAGTGACCCCTGAAGAAAGAGTGTATATGTTTTGGAGAATAATATAATTATATTATTCCTGTATATAAAAATGAAACTTGTAATGATTATGTTGTAATGAATTTACATTACCTTTTGAAAGTTTCATTGAGATACAAATTATAGTGAACCTGAAGTTCATGAATTGAATTATTTTGACATGATCAATCATATGCAATAAATTGTCAAAGAATTTGACTAAATTTTGTTGAAGAACCAGAAGATTCTTCTCATTGTTAATTAATAAGGCTCAAAAGAAGAATGTGCATATATTTGCACATAAAAAAATATTTAAATTATATTTCTTTAACAATCTTGAGCCATTGTTAGATTTTTATTGCATAGTTTCTTATCGATGTAATAAGATTATATGATCATGCATTTACAAAATGTGTAAATTTATGTATTTCTAATTATACACATATGACTCATTCTTAGAAATGAATTAAGTTCATAAGGATTGAACTTGAAACTGAAGTTTATTGAACCTGAAGTTCAATCTCATATAGTATATATGAGTTTAAATAAATATTGATTCATTATGATATACTGAAATCCCTACAGGTATATTAATATTATTAGATATCACAATTTTTAAAAATTCTCTCGATCAGGGGGAGAGAAGCAGTTGGGATTGATGATAATTTTTGAAAAATGATCCTTGCACAAAATATATAAGAACAATATAGTTCAAAATGATATATACCAACTGCAAATCAATATTATTCAAAGTTGAGTTAGAATGAGTTGAAAACGCCTGAAGCGTAAATGAACAATATAGAAATTATTAGTAAATGTTCATTTGATTTTTCCTGAAGTTGTTAAATCTAGAGGTACTCATGGAGATACCTTAATGTTATAAAGTATTAAAATGATAACCGTGATGAAAACGGTACTTGAAGAGACTCCCAAAAGAAGTTAGACATAACACATTTGATCATAATTGAATCCCTGAAGTGATTCTATATAGGTACCTATAAATGATAAACATATTTGAAAAATATGTAATTTGAAGAGATATCTATAAGTTATGTCAATATGGGAGGAAATTATCATTTATTGAAATTTTTGTCGACAATAAATATTGAATGTGTGCATATGCAATAAACTAACATGAGATAGCAAGGATCATTGTATTAGATTTGTCGAGAATCATCGACATACATTTTGTTTTTGGCCAAAATATTATGACGCAATCCAGGCAAATTTACTCACATAAAGTGAAGTAAGACCTGTAGGGTGTGCAAATAAATATTTCTAATGAGAAATTTGCATATATGTATTTGTACATGATGAATTGTTGTACAAAGTTTGCATAGACATGAGATTGATTAAAATAAGGCTTAAATATTAAGAAAATATAATCATGATTTGATTATAGCCTGGAATATATTTTATGAGGATTTATAAGCGTCACATAAATGTTGCAACAAAAGATTATTTATTTGGAGCTCCTAATATAGTGAGAATTTGAAATAAGCCTTATCTAAAAATTCTAGAAGAATTTAATACATGTCTTAAGTGATATAAATTCAAAATCGTGCGCACTATATGACAAAGATCTTTGTATGAAATAAAGACATGTAAGTAAATTATTATTTGAAAAATACCTATGGTTGTCTATGCAATATAAATTCGTAAATTATACGTTGTGATAGACTCTTGAAGAGTTTTTGATTAATTGAAGAACAAATTTTTATTTCTTTTGTATATCGAGAAATATTATATGTATAAAGTTTGTTCATTAGTATTGAAGTTCTGAAGTACTTCATATGTATCAAGAATTATATATATATGATCATTTGACATGGAAATTAAGATCATACAACAAGATGGAATAAATATATGGTCTTGGAGTACCATCATTGTCACAAATGAAAATTTATAGTACCATTAATGTGTTATGTTCATATCTACTTGAAATTTTAAATTTTAGCATGAACAAAGTTGTGTACACACATGAATGATACAATTAGTTGGATAAAGACTAATGTTCAACGAACTCCTCATCTATAATTTAGAAGTCCATACATACTCTGGAAGAGTTATAGAAAATATATGATCAAAGATTGTATATGATGATATTTTGAAAGTAATAACAATAATCTTATGAGATATATTATCACCAAAAGAATTATGGATCATATGTGCATGAAGGGGAGACATATTCATGTTGCACTCTTTTTCCCTTATTAGTTCAGGTTTTGTCCCAATGTGTTTTCCTGGCAAGGTTTTTAACGAGGCAACTTGCAAATAATTATGAATATGAAATATATATTGTACTCTTTTCCCTAGCTCAGATTTTGTCCCACTGGGTTTTTCTGGCAAGATTTTTAACGAGGCAACTATAAATCATGTTAACATACTTGTATTTTATGAAGCAAGTAGAGAATGTGTGTGAGTGAGATCATTGACATAGCATATTCGGGAAACATATGGATTGCACTCTATAAAGAAGTATCAACACAAACAGTTAGGGTACATTGAAGGAGATAGAGTTAGAACACATTTCACCAAATTCTTCTTTATACGTTTCAAGAAAATGCATATTGGTGTTCAGCATATTCAATCAAGTGTCAATCTTGCAAACTTATTCACAAAGTTATTACCAACATCAACATTTGAGAAGACGGCAGATAAGATCGAAATTCGTCGATTAGAAGATCTCCACAAATGCCTAAATGAGGGGGAGTTAGTTTACACTATACTCTTTTTCCTTTGATCAAGTTTTCAGCAAGATTTTAAATAAGGCAGTTATTATGGACATCCAAGGGGAGTGTTATAAATATTAATAATTATGTGGATGTCTAAATCTTTTATTTATTATCATTAATTGTAATCAACATTCATCTTTTTCTTAGTTTCCCTTTTTCTTAAGTTTCTTAATATTTCACTCTTGTGTTTGTATAAATAGGGGTTCACCCCATTAGAATAAACTAACTCAAAAATTCTCATTCACTTTCTCTTTCTATCTTCATCTTCTTCTTCTTTCTTCTCATCTACTCTATATTATTTTATATTATTTTTAATATTATTATTATTATTTACATTGGGAAGGGTATTTGAAAGAAGATGTATAATATTATTAATTAAGTTATATATGTATAATAATTACTTTATTTATTTATTTATTTTTGTTATTGCATGAGTTTTGGCGAGGGTTACGGTTCAAATTGGAAATGATTAAATATTAAATTTTAAAATTAAAAGAATAATTTTTTTAAGGAAAGAAATTCGAACTTAAAATCTTATACTGTAATATAAATTAAAAAAAAATTAATTAGTATTAGTTTTATTACTTGAAAAACAAACAAAATAAATGGGTTAATTCAATATTCATTGTCGCTGTGTCCTATAATATAAAAATCTTGTTATTAAAATATAATTTTTTTTTTTGAAGGAATATATATTGGTTGAGTTTTTTTTTTCAAAGCTAAACATTGTTTAATTATTATGCTGAATGAGTGGCTGTTGCTAACATGAGGAAAATTAATGAAGAAATACAAACTATAAAATATTTTTCTGAAATTGTATAGATTTTGAAGTTGTCTCTCTTAATCTAATTTTAAAAGTTCTTAACTTAGTATATCAAATATAGGATTTTTTTTTTTTTCCAAGTGAGAAAAAATAATTTTCCAAGAATGGAAATTCATTGAAGTTTTTGTTTCTTTTGTAAAATTTAGTATATGTTCCTCATATTATATTTTGATGAACTCTGAAGATTCCTTTTTGGATTTGTTTTTGGTTGGTGGAATGCTTTTATGATTGATCGATATCTTCTTTACCGTTCCTTAGGTTTGAACCGCTTGTGGAACGTTTCTTTTTGCCTTTTAAAGCGAATTTTAAAGAAGTGTTTAAAAATTCTACCTTTTAAATACAAATTCCATTCGGTTTCAAAAAAAAAAAAAATACAAATACAAATACAAATTCCATTTCAAAATAATAATAACATTACAATTTTCCATTTAATAGCTATCATTTATCAATGTTATCTTAGGAAATTTTGGCAGTCCCCCAAAAATATTCGTGCACTTTTTTTTTTTTTTGAAAACACGTATGATTATATTATAATAGTTAAGTCTAGACCTCCTGTTCGTTACATAAAATGTTTATCGGTACAGAATTGATCGGGATCAATTCATAAACCTGGTGGGTAAAAGCCCACTTAGCGACATTGTGAGCCGCAAAATTACAGTTCCTACTAATATTAGAAAAGGTACAACACATGAAAGAAGGAGAAGACTTAGAACAAAAGGAGACATAGTTCTCTCGAGCCCAGTGAGACGCCTTCCCATTGAGAGCGTTGATTACTAGCCTCGAGTCACTCTCCACAATAACATAATTAAGCTTCCAATCTAGAGCTACTGATACCGCCAAACAACAGGCCCCCGCTTCTCCTACCAGAGCTTCCGAGAAGTCCAATCGGGATGTGTGAATAGTAATCACCCTCCCCAGGTGATTCCTAGCAACAACTGCTGTGCACATACTCTCCAAGACCACACGAACATCACAATTTAACTTTATCCAATCCAGAGGTGGAGGCGTCCAGATGTCCTGCCCGGGCGGCGAAGGACTAGGCAAGAGAGAAGAATGTGCCTCTGCATAAGAAGAGCAAATAAGGTCAATACAATTATGAATATTAGGGGAACAGTTGTTGTGTACCACGTCATTGCGCAATCTCCATATATTGTCCACAACTATCGAGGCATAAAGGAACACGTCCTCTACTCGGATACCCCTTTTATTAAGGCTCCAAATAAACTTCACTCAATCCCAGACTCTAATACCAGTGTCACCCACAGGGAAAATCCCCCAAGGGGAGGAGTGCCATAAATGCATCGCTACATCGCAGGTAAAAAACAAATGTTCCATAGTTTCATCACCCAAACGACACAACGGACATCTGGAGTCTTCAATCTGAAATCTTCTTTTAATCACTGCGCGAACCGGGAGAGCGTGGGAAAGAATACACCACCAGAGAACCTTATGTCGCTCCATTATGTTACTATTCCATAGCTTATTCCAAAGAGCAGGGGCGACATTACACTGAGGAGCTCTCTCTATGGCCTGGGCCACATAAGCCGATTTGGTAGAGAAATTCCCATTACTTTCCAAAGTCCACATCCAACCGTCATTTCCCGAACCCTGAGGGGGGCCCATTTTCAGGATAGCTGACACAGTCTCCTGATCGAACAGACTAGATAACTTAAGAGTGTCCCACCCACCCATGGGGATAAGGAGGTCAGCCACACACATATTATCCATGGCAACACTTCTGTTTGGTCTCGGGACGAAACCTTTTAAGTGAGGGATCCAAGGGTCCCTCCAGATGCTAGTGCCTCTTCCATCAGCCACCCTCTTACAGGCCCCTTTCCGGAGGATTACATTAGCTTTAACAACATTCTTCCAGAACCAAGAGTCCGACTCTTTATACTTACAATGGAGAAAGTCTTTTCCCCTTAGGTATTTGGCCTCAAGAATCTTGCAACATAACGACTGACTCCCAGTCAGTAAGTTCCAACCCCACTTCGACCAAAAGGCGAGATTCATTTCTTTGGTTTTCCGAAATCCCAGTCCCCCTAAGGACTTGGGAAGGCACAGTTTATCCCAGGCTTTAAGATAGAGGCCATGGTTCCCTTTCTCAAATCTCCACCAGAAATCACGGATCAAGGCGTCAATCCTAGTCACAAGCCGGTTAGACAACTTGGTGGTTTGCATAGCATAGATGGGCATGGAGAGCCCAACAAATTTAATCAAGGTAGCCCTTCCCGCTTTTGATAAGGTTTTGGCCTTCCACCTGTAACGCCCCAATACTTTTCCTTATTTTACAAAATACTAATTTTGATGCATTAATTAAAAAGATTCAAAGCTGTTTGGAAATACACAGTGGGTTTTACAATAAATATGCAAAAAGGTGAATGATCATTCATATTAAAAACAAAATAAGTAGTTGAGTGCAAAAAAATAAATTTGTAACACCCCACTGAGCTGAGATTACTTTACTATAAAAAAAAAAAAACAAAACCAAGGCTCCACCGTTCTAGACCGTTTGCTCGTCCATAGCCCCTCGCAGTATACATACCAGAACTGACCCAACCCATCAAACTTACATTCAATGTTCCCTGTCTATTGCCTGTAGGGGGAAAGTAAGGGGGTGAGCTAAAAGCCCAGTAAGGAAATGCTTATCATACAATACCATATAATATCACACATATCATTAATTTATTTATTAAGTTTTAGCAATATCATGCACCTTATTTTATAACTATAGCCAAATAACTGTACACATGAAAACCTTTATCATATAGGTCCATACTAATTGTTCACACCATACATATATACAGAGATCATAAATCCAGTATCATATTCATAACATAATCATATCAATACTATAAATAATAATGTAATTACCATAACATTGACATATCATAGCCATTACTTACATAACCCGGCCTAGCCTGGCCCTACGCATTCGGGCCTAATCGCCCATATAATAACCTGGGCCTATGCGGCCTACCATTGTTATAGGATAGGGTATCTCTATATTCAACAAGAACATCACCGTATCATACCCACCATAACAATCTCATACACGACTCGATAGAAATGTAGGGTAGGGTATCTCTACATTCAACGGCCTTATCCCGTATCATACCCCACCATGGTCCCCCACTTTACCTGAGACGTTAGCATACAACATACAACATACAACATACAACATACAAATACATCATACAACATACAACATACAAATACATCATACAACATACAACATATACAAGTCATACAGCCATAACATATATATCAATTCGCAAACTCATATTGTGTCCATACCACACATTCTCAGTACCATATACATATTCACAATAACAAGTCATAAATCATATTTCAATACATAAAGAATTTAAATTTATGCAGATAAACACATACAAAACTATCTAATTTCCTTACCTCAAATCCCGCTGCTTAAACTTGTTATCTCGTCACTACTACCTATAATAACACATGGGTCAAGGCTCTAACATTAAAATTCGCACTCTTACAGTACAGCAGAAAGAATACTATTTTTGACCAATAACTACACGAATTCAGTGGAAGTTTCCTTCATAAAAATTATAGGAAATTCAATTATCTTTCCAATGATATAAAAATCACTAAAAATGGATTAAAACTGAGAGAGTTATGATAGTTTTACTGAAGTTATTTCTGAGAAGGAATATGGAGTAACGAATCAGAGTAGACATCGGGAATCCAAAGTTTTGATACTGAAATATTCCAAATCAGAGAATACTCTCTTCATAAAAGTTTTAGAAGATTGAATTCCCTTTCTAATGACACTAAAATCTTTAAAATCGGAGTTATAACGTAAGAGATGTAGATATTATACCGAAACAGTTTTCTAGAAATCCTGAAACAAATGGATTTCGAACTACAGCAATAAAACAATAACTTTGACTTAGAATATTCAATAATTAGTGAATGGTTTCTTCATAAAACATTTAGAAAATTGAATTATCTTTTCAACGGTACCAAGATAGCTAGAATCAGATCATTATTCAGAGAGATATTTGAATTTTACTGAGACAACTTATATAGAAAATATAAAAAAACGATTTACAACAAACAGCGTAGAAATACTAATTTTTGACATAGATAAATTTCGATTCAGTAAAACCTTTCTTCATAAGAATTATGGGAAATTGAATAAGCTTTCTATAGGCACCAAGATTGCGAGAATCGGATGAGTATTTAAAGAGATATGACAGTTTTACTGAAACATGTTTCATTCTGAAAAATAAGAAAAGGAGACCTACGAATATTCTCCTATTGTGATAAATAAATAAGTAAATGTAGAGTTTCTTACCTCAAATACATCGAGCTGCTTGGATCGATAGACATAAGATGATGGTGATCAAAGATGAGAGTGAAGAGTGGTATAGATTTGGCTAAGGATGTAATGGAAAGATGATTTGAAAATTTTAGGGTTAGTCTTGCTCAGATAGGTGGGAAAAATAGAACGATATAATTTTAGGGTTAATGAAACCTATACTATTTTGACTCTTATTAGGTTTAGTTTTATGAATAATAATAATATTAACATAATATCAATAACAATATAATAAATTATTAAATAAACAAATATCTTACTTTTAAATTTAAATTGTAACCTCTAAATCTCGTAACTTTAGGGCTTAGTTTTCACCTAAAAAAATTACGAATTATGATATGGTTATTTCTACAAAATTTATAGATCTTTGAATTATCTTTCCAACGCCACTGGAATCACCTCAATCGGAGTTATAAAACTCCAGATATGGTCATTTTCGTAAAACAGTTTCTAAACCTGCGAATTTCTCTAAACTTACTATTTTTTCTAACATTAATCAAATAATAATATTATTTAATACCACTTATACAATTAATTAAATCTAATAAATATATTATAAAAACCTAATGGACTTTCATATCGGGCTTTAATTAAACGATTACCTACTTATGAAAATATCATAATATTTTACTTTCGTAGTTAATACAACTTTAACTTTCTTTAAAAAAATGGTACAACTACTCTAAGCAATAATATCGACTCACTAACAACACAAATAAATGAATTAATTATCCTCGCACAATTAATATCCAAAAGAAAATTAAATACTATTTTAAACTGGATATTACATTCTACCCTCCTTAAAAGAAATTTCGTCCTCGAAATTTAACTTACCAACACTCGGGGTGTTGAGTCTTCATGTCTTTCACCACTTACCACATTACCTCCTTATCTATTATATGGAGCCAACAAATATGCATTTAACCTATATCTTGTCGATCAATCCATAACACATATAATACAAATAACTTACTAATTAAGCATTATTATTTCTCTATACATTATTTAAATATCAAAACGTACTCTATCATAATAAATTACATATACATGCTTTAAATACATAAGTTTTGCAATAGCATGCTCATAATATTATAAAAAAAATTCTTCTCTTATGACCATCCTTACATGACATTAAGAGTGAAACTATTTATTCTTCTATAAGCATCCTTACATGCCATTAAGAGTAAAACTATTTATTCTCTAAATGAACATCCTTACATGTCACTGCAGAACACATAATACAATACAAAATAATAAACACAAGGAGTAGGGTAGAAGACCTTATGCAAACTTCTCTTTAATCATTCCCACTCTTTAGTTAAATGTTATTACGTATAAAAATCTCACTTCTCTACTTGATTTTCTACTGTAAGGCTACAGTGTCATTCTTTCAATTTCATAGATGTTACTCACTCATCGATAGACACTTGTTCCATGACACTTGGAAATAAACATGTAAGCTCTTAAAAAAAAGTCTTCTATATATAAATATTTTAATGATCCATTTCGACCACTTTTTTGTCTAACATTCACTTCTTGATATCCTTTATCCATGTATTCATTGCACTTGTCACGCCTTCCCATTTTTCTAGGCAACCGCTGTTGGTTTCTTTTGTAGTCACTTTCTTGTATCACTCTATTGTATTTTCTTCGCTAATCTCTCCTATGGTGCTTGGTCCTCCATTACTCCTTTCAACCAAGTTGACTTGATTATGAGATTATCTAGTTTTCCACACTAACTTTTATCTTCTAGGCAAACATGAGATAACAAATTCAGTCTTTCACTAAGATTTCAAATAGATGTGCCGAATTCAAGTTGATTATGTTTTGTCCCTTCCTCGAAGAAAGACGATCAAGCAATTCCCAATCATGGTCCTCGCGGATCAGATCATCCATATAATATACAAAAAGAAACTCCAGATATTTGGTATCCTTCTCTTTGAATGAGATCTCAATTCCAGCGACAGTTTCATTAGATATCGCCCATAAGCATCTAAATTTCACTTTATCATTTATTAACTAAATATTAACTAAGAGATGAACCTAATCCAGAATATGAACCATAAAAGAAAATACCAAGTAAACCGATCACCAGAACACCAGTTACAGTACCTATTATCCAAAGAGGAATCCTTCCAGTAGTATCGACCATTTGTCCTACTTTCCTCCATATTTCATCAGGTGGTGTTACATTGCTATACTGATGAAGTCTAAATCTGCAATGCTGATAGATTTGTGTAATTGTGTTCAATGATTGTTTCTTCTATTATACTAACCTTCTGGGTATCACATCACTTTCATATTTATAATACCATGTATTTTTCTAACCATATTTATGTCTTACATATTGTAGACCTCTATAGTTCACAAAATAAATCTCAACTTCTTAATTGCACTGTTAAGACCTCCAAAACCTAAAACCAACTTACATTCGAGTACAGACCATCTACTTTTAGTTAAGTAAGATCATACCTTACATATGCTAAAATATCGTAAGTGCATTAGTAACCCTTTAAAACGGGTTCAACCCTAACATAGGTTAGGTAGCCCAATTATTTATTTATCATTTACTATTTAACCATAGGTTAATCATGTAATCTCATAATATATCAATCAACCAAGTTGTCGGGGTAAGGATACTATATACATGATTGACAAATCATGCCGAACAGACCTTACTCTGTTCATCGTTATTATACCTCCTACACCCCACTTGTATCTAATTTGCTACTAGAGACTCACTTTTTATAATTATTAAGTCAGGGCTCTTTGACTCGTACTTCCTAAACTACCTTTAAAATTAAGTCCATACTTCACTTAAGCATCTTCATTCCATATCTGAATGCAATCATGTTATCAATATATACATCCCTTTCTCTTTCCTTATAAGTTCCTCACTTCCAATTAGATAAACTTTAGTTATTTTCCAAACAATGGCTATTGTCGTATTCCATCTTAGTATGTTCCTCTAGGATATTGCTCCATTACTAGCCCTCTAGGTCGAGAAAATTTCAAATATTTGTCTGAATTCTTAGCTCTTGACAACTTTAACTTTTGGCAGATCTGATGTCATTCTTTCCTCTAACACTATATAGCATAGAAATGCCACCTCTCTTGACCAAAATTAACACTTTTGTAAGTTTTTTTTTTCTTATTTGCTTCTATTCACTTAAATATACTCATATTATTGTCCACAAAGCAAATCATGAGTGGATTGTAGTATCATTTGCATACTCTGTGCCTTTTATGTTGCTTGATCATTTTATAATCCCAACACTTCACAAAAACTCGTATGGTCCTTGTCGTTCTATGAAATTCTTCTAGATGTATCACTCATGATCTCCAATTTTTTTTTTCATCCTTTACGAAGCTATATCTACGATCTCCAAGTTGTCAAGTTTGAATTATTCTGTATAGTTGTCCTCTGTGTTGCCTCTCATTCATGTTGTACCCAAATTGTTAGCCGTGTCTAAATCTTCTTTTTCTTCCTCCTTTGAAATTGTCTTTATCGAAACCATGTGCATTTTACTTTATTGTCTCCTCACAAAGTAGCTGACCTTGAGTTTGAAACTTACAATTTTCCTTCGGTAATCTAATATTTGTTGATGCTCTACTTATCTCTTGGTGTTCAAGATACCTTCATAAGTCATTACTTTAAAAAAAATTATATCAGGTTTCTTTCTAACTTCTTATTCTAGATTCTGTTCAGTACGCTACACTCCTTTCTACGTGATGGCATAGTCCTCTTTGGACTAATTTGTATAATAGACTTTTCTCTAAAGTCTTCATATACAATATTCATACTTCTTACCATCTAACTTAGGGGTGTGTATCCATAGAATATCCATCAAGATAGTACTTGCTCCTTATAGGTCTATTCTTTCATCTTTCTTAATAAGTGAGTTTCATAAAATACCCTATCTAGTCTAGTATAGCATCCACTATCTTAAATCATTCCCTACTCCCTATAGGTTGGGCTTCCTTTCATAACTAGGTGTAGAGACTTCATCTTTAACCATTTGTAGACAGGTGCAATTCTATGCATCGATACTTAGTTGGCTATTGGTACATTTCATTATGTGCTTCAAGTTCCACTACTAGTGTTGGTGATCTATTGCGCTGAGCCTGTGAAAACTCTTCAACAAATCGTCTTTGTCATGCTTACATTCCTTCCAATGCCTCTATTAGATCGTTAGCCTTAACTACTATTGGGTTCGATCTGGAACATCAACCATTTGTGGGTCAGCGGAACACACATCCTTAGCCCCCACCTCTACTAGTCGTTCCTTTCAAATTGATTCTAACTGATATTCTAGTTGCATGTGTGAGCTCTTACAAGAAAAGTTGATTTAATAGAAACAAAAGAGTTCAATTATAGGGAGAGAAGATTCCATGAACATATCTAAACTTAATGTTGTCAAGCTTAACTAGTAATATTCTATTTATCAAACAAAGTCTTATGAATTCCTAATATAATTTATTCTAAATTTTCAAGAAAGGAACACTGTCCTTCCTAGTTTCAATTCAAGGCAATAAAGAAATATAAAACCTCGTAAAATGTGTAATCAAACATAAGAAGTAATATACTATTAATTTCTCTAAGCACCCACTACAGATGAGACTCTAATTCTAGGAAACATATTTTAACAAAAATCTATGTATCACATATAAAACTATTAATAGCAATACTAAGCATATTAAAACTAACACTTACGTTATAGTGAGGGGGATCTTTTTAGTCTTCTGTATGTATACTGTGAGTATCCTTCGGGCTAAGGAACGATCGGCTCTGATACCAACTGTAACGCCCCAATATTTTTCCTTATTTTACAAAATACTAATTTTGATGCATTAATTAAAAAGATTCAAAGCTGTTTGGAAATACACAGTGGGTTTTACAATAAATATGCAAAAAGGTGAATGATCATTCATATTAAAAACAAAATAAGTAGTTGAGTGCAAAAAAATAAATTTGTAACACCCCACTGAGCTGAGATTACTTTACTATAAAAAAAAAAAAACAAAACCAAGGCTCCACCGGCGTTCTAGACCGTTTGCTCGTCCATAGCCCCTCGCAGTATACATACCAGAACTGACCCAACCCATCAAACTTACATTCAATGTTCCCTGTCTATTGCCTGTAGGGGGAAAGTAAGGGGGTGAGCTAAAAGCCCAGTAAGGAAATGCTTATCATACAATACCATATAATATCACACATATCATTAATTTATTTATTAAGTTTTAGCAATATCATGCACCTTATTTTATAACTATAGCCAAATAACTGTACACATGAAAACCTTTATCATATAGGTCCATACTAATTGTTCACACCATACATATATACAGAGATCATAAATCCAGTATCATATTCATAACATAATCATATCAATACTATAAATAATAATGTAATTACCATAACATTGACATATCATAGCCATTACTTACATAACCCCTTTAGCACAGCCTACAGATATCTTGGGCCTAATCTCGCCCATATAATAACTCGGGCCTATTGCAGCCTACCATTGTTATAGGATAGGGTATCTCTATATTCAACAGTAACATCACTGTATCATACCCACCATAACAATCTCATACACGACTCAGTAAAATGTAGGGTAGGGTATCTCTACATTCAACGGCCTTATCCCGTATCATACCCCACCATGGTCCCCCACTTTACCTGAGACGTTAGCATACAACATACAACATACAACATACAACATACAAATACATCATACAACATACAACATACAAATACATCATACAACATACAACATATACAAGTCATACAGCCATAACATATATATCAATTCGCAAACTCATATTGTGTCCATACCACACATTCTCAGTACCATATACATATTCACAATAACAAGTCATAAATCATATTTCAATACATAAAGAATTTAAATTTATGCAGATAAACACATACAAAACTATCTAATTTCCTTACCTCAAATCCCGCTGCTTAAACTTGTTATCTCGTCACTACTACCTATAATAACACATGGGTCAAGGCTCTAACATTAAAATTCGCACTCTTACAGTACAGCAGAAAGAATACTATTTTTGACCAATAACTACACGAATTCAGTGGAAGTTTCCTTCATAAAAATTATAGGAAATTCAATTATCTTTCCAATGATATAAAAATCACTAAAAATGGATTAAAACTGAGAGAGTTATGATAGTTTTACTGAAGTTATTTCTGAGAAGGAATATGGAGTAACGAATCAGAGTAGACATCGGGAATCCAAAGTTTTGATACTGAAATATTCCAAATCAGAGAATACTCTCTTCATAAAAGTTTTAGAAGATTGAATTCCCTTTCTAATGACACTAAAATCTTTAAAATCGGAGTTATAACGTAAGAGATGTAGATATTATACCGAAACAGTTTTCTAGAAATCCTGAAACAAATGGATTTCGAACTACAGCAATAAAACAATAACTTTGACTTAGAATATTCAATAATTAGTGAATGGTTTCTTCATAAAACATTTAGAAAATTGAATTATCTTTTCAACGGTACCAAGATAGCTAGAATCAAATCATTATTCAGAGAGATATTTGAATTTTACTGAGACAACTTATATAGAAAATATAAAAAAACGATTTACAACAAACAGCGTAGAAATACTAATTTTTGACATAGATAAATTTCGATTCAGTAAAACCTTTCTTCATAAGAATTATGGGAAATTGAATAAGCTTTCTATAGGCACCAAGATTGCGAGAATCGGATGAGTATTTAAAGAGATATGACAGTTTTACTGAAACATGTTTCATTCTGAAAAATAAGAAAAGGAGACCTACGAATATTCTCCTATTGTGATAAATAAATAAGTAAATGTAGAGTTTCTTACCTCAAATACATCGAGCTGCTTGGATCGATAGACATAAGATGATGGTGATCAAAGATGAGAGTGAAGAGTGGTATAGATTTGGCTAAGGATGTAATGGAAAGATGATTTGAAAATTTTAGGGTTAGTCTTGCTCAGATAGGTGGGAAAAATAGAACGATATAATTTTAGGGTTAATGAAACCTATACTATTTTGACTCTTATTAGGTTTAGTTTTATGAATAATAATAATATTAACATAATATCAATAACAATATAATAAATTATTAAATAAACAAATATCTTACTTTTAAATTTAAATTGTAACCTCTAAATCTCGTAACTTTAGGGCTTAGTTTTCACCTAAAAAAATTACGAATTATGATATGGTTATTTCTACAAAATTTATAGATCTTTGAATTATCTTTCCAACGCCACTGGAATCACCTCAATCGGAGTTATAAAACTCCAGATATGGTCATTTTCGTAAAACAGTTTCTAAACCTGCGAATTTCTCTAAACTTACTATTTTTTCTAACATTAATCAAATAATAATATTATTTAATACCACTTATACAATTAATTAAATCTAATAAATATATTATAAAAACCTAATGGACTTTCATATCGGGCTTTAATTAAACGATTACCTACTTATGAAAATATCATAATATTTTACTTTCGTAGTTAATACAACTTTAACTTTCTTTAAAAAAATGGTACAACTACTCTAAGCAATAATATCGACTCACTAACAACACAAATAAATGAATTAATTATCCTCGCACAATTAATATCCAAAAGAAAATTAAATACTATTTTAAACTGGATATTACACCACCCCTGAAGTTTAGAAGTGGGATTATCAAGGATGAAATTAAAATCAGCATCTTTTTGCCTAGATCTGAACATCGGCAAACCCAAATACTTGATTACTCCATCAGGAGTACCAATACCCAAAGCTTCCTTAATTCCTCTTCTCATACAAGATGGGGTATTTTTGCTGAAAAAAATTGATGTTTTAAGCTTGTTGACCGTCTGTCCCAACCACGAGCAGAACTTGTCAAGACAATCCCAAAAGGCTTTCGCTTCAACTAGGTTAGCCCGGCCCACCATAATGAGGTCATCAGCAAAGAAAAGATGGGATAGCACCGGGCCCCCCCTACTTAACTTAATTCCATGAATAACTCCCTTCCCAATAGCTTCTTCTACCAGTCTAGAGAGCACTTCCGCTGCACAGATGAAAAGGTAGGGAGATAACGGGTCCCCCTGGCGGATACCACACGAGGGCAGGATCTTTCCAACCGGTCCACCATTAAGGCAAATATTGAGGGAAGTGGTGGAGATACACTGAGAGACCCAACTGTAAAATTTTTGAGGGAATCCGAAACAACCAAGAACATGATCGATGAAATTCCAACTCAGCCTATCATAAGCTTTAACAAGGTCAATCTTTATCGCAAAGAAACCCTCTTTTCCTCTCTTCTTATTGAAAGAGTGGATGATCTCTTGTACCAACACATTATTATCTTGAATATTCCTACCTGGGACAAAAGCAGCTTGTGATGGGCAAATGAGCGAGGGGAGGATAGGCTTAATTCTATTTGCAATGATTTAGAAATGACCTTATACATCACATTGCATAGAGATGGGCCTAAATTGACTTGGTCTTTTCGGGTTCTGCACCTTAGGTATCAAAACAACATTCGTGGAATTCACACCCTTGTGCATTCTACCTTTTTCAAAGAAATCAGCGACAGCATCACAAAAATCATCTCCAACAGGCTCCCAATAGTGTTTGAAGAATAAAACAGACATGCCATCAGGTCCAGGGACTTTATGATTGCTCATAGCGAACAGAGTACTTTTTGTATTGTTTATTTTGCCCTTCCACATAATGCATACAAAATTATAGAGAAATACTAAGGACATTCTATATTTTCTATATTGCTCTCTCTTTTACATTTTTTTTTATAAATGAGTGACATGTGTAATTGTTTAAATTATGTTTGAATATAGCTACAATTATACTATTTTTACTTTTCATTAATAATTAAAATGTATCATCTCATTTATTTGTTTATTTTTTTTTTACTATTTTATTAATGTTTTATTTTTTCACTAAATAATATGCACCACTATGCATCTTTCTTTTAAATTCTTTTTTATAATAAAGATGTACTATTTTATGTTATAAAAATAAAAAACACTAACTCTTTCTTTTTTTCAACAAATTTTGCATCAACTTTTTTTTTTCATATTGTATTATTTTTTAAATTATTTTTTATTTCTTGTTTATTATATTAGTGGTTCCTATACTTGTCATATTCTAGGATTATTTACAAGTGGTATTCAAGCTCTTATTTTTACAACTTTAGTTGCGGCTTATATAAGAGAATCCATGGAAGGTTATCATTGACTAGTTTTTGCCATAGTCTTTTTTTAGCTTAGCCTTACACAATGCATACTCGTTGCAAGGGAATCCACTTAGGCTAAACTAAATATGATTACGATTATGCCTAATTAATAGTATGTGTTAGATCGATTTACTTTAATTTTATTTTTTTAGTAAAAAAAATTATTTTCATGAATAGGCAAAAAACTAATTGATTTAACATCAGGACCGGCCCTAAGAATATATGGGCCTAAGGCGAATTAAATTTTAGGACTTTACAAATATATATAAAAAAAAAAATTAAAAAAGAGTGTTATGGGATTCGAACCCATAATTTTGTATAATATGTCATACACCTCAGCTAACTAAGCTATGTCTATTTATTGTTTATAATACACTTAATTTTACTTAATAAAAGCTTAATGATTTTTTTTTTTAATTTTTTAATTTTGGGCCCCCCAAAAAATAGGCCCTAGGCACGGGCCTAGCCCGCCTATGGCTAGGGCTAGTCCTGTTTAGCATATATATATATACATATTTGATTAGAGAGAAATTTGAGAACAATTTAAGGGGATGTAAAAAAACAAAAAAACATGATTTTTTTTCTTTAAAAGAATGATACGAAGCAAAGAAAAAAAAAAAGAAAAATAATAAAAAAGATTGGTGCAAAATTTATGAAAAGAAATATTTTTTTCATTTCTTATAAAGTAAATAGCCAATATTTATTATAAAATAAATTAAAAAAATGATTCATTGTGGTACATATTATCTATTAAAAAAATGAATTTTTAATAAATAAAAAAATATACTTTAATTAAGTTTTTTATTGTTTGAAAAACAAATAAGCAAGTAAATAGAATCACACATTTTAATTATCAGTAAAAATAAATAAATTAATTATTAGGTTTAAAAAATTAAAAAAAAAAACAAATAAACGAGATGACTCATTTTAATTATCATTAATAAAATTTAAATGGGAGTATAATTGTAACTATTTTTAAATTTAATTTAGAAAGTTACGCATGTCACTCAATTAAGAAGAGAGTTTCCCTAGCACACTTCAAAATTATATTACATATTTTATTAACATATTCATAATTTTATATGTAAATTACAAATAAATAAATAAAAAAATATATACATTAAATATATATATAAATAATAATAATAAATATGCATGTTTTATTTATAAAATTGTTGATTAAATTTTAATAAATACATTTTATTAACAATATTATCACAAATATTTTTATAATAAATATATTAGATTAATAATTTATAAACATTATCAATAATAATATAAACACAATGTTTATACATGATGTCATATTTAATTATAATCTTGTTGATTTTTTTAACACATGTTTGAAAAACTAATAAACATGATTGTTTATTCAGAATAAAAAAAAATAATATAAGTGTTCGATTTTTAAAATTATTTATGAAGTTTTGATAAATAAATTATATTAATTCTATCAAATCATTATCATAATAAATAAACTAAATTAATAATAACATAATAAACCTTAATAGTACTAATAAAATATTTAATAAATATTTATATATATATACGGAACACTTCTCAATTGATGGGTACTAAACAAATTTAACTATAAATATTAATTTTAAAAATTTTAAACCATTAGATTTTGGTCTGATAACAAATAATAAAAGAGAAAATTGAATTTCTATGCTTAATTTAGCTACTTAATTAAAGAAAATATCAAAAAATATATTTTTTTATATACTATATCAAAAATACGTTTATATGAAAAATATTTCAGTCAAACACATTTTTTTTATCATCGTTTTGTCGAAAAACTTTTTTTTTTAATTTTTTTTAGCTAATGGAATAACCCCAACCTATATAATGTAAAAAGAATAAATTTTTCTAATTAAATAGAAAAGTTAATCATAAAGACTCAAAATTTTCTAATATTACCTATTTATGGGCAATATTTATGAAGAGTGCATCCATAAAATTTGTAAATATATTTGTATATTTTTCTTTTAAATTTTGTATTAAACTTTAGTAAACACATTATTATAGTAATAAATCAAAATATAAATATTAATTTATATATTTATATATTTAACTTTACGTGTTTATTTTTTTTTTATAAAAAAAATCAATTGAAAATAATCAACATATTAAAATTGTAAATATATATATGAGTGCACTCTTAATGGGTATTACCCATGAATGGTAAAATTAGAAAATTTTGAGTTTTTATGCTTAATTTTTCTATTTAATTAAAAAAATCTCTCATTTTTATATCATATGGGCTGAGATTGTTCCATCGGTAAAAAAATAATTAAAAAAAAAAAGAAAAATAAGAAAAGAAAAAGTTGAGTTTGAGTTAAATATTTTTGTATGAACATATTTTTGATATAGTGTAAAAAGAGATATTTTTTGATTTTTTTTTTAATTAAGTAGTTAAATTAAGCATAGAAATTCAAATTTGTGATTTTATTATTCGTTATTAGATCAAAATTCTATGATTTGATATTTTTAAAGTTAATATTTATAATTAAATTTATTTAGTAACCATTCATGGGTAATACCCATCAACAAGAAGTATTTCATATGTATTTACTTCTAAATATTTATAAAAAGCATAAAATTATGTGATTTTTTTTTTTACATTTTTTGTAATATAGTAGATGTTTACCTAAAAACTAGCTCTGATGACGTGGGCAGAAGTGTTTGACACGTGGCAATAAGCAAAATATTCATGGAGTTAATTGTCCCAAGTTATAGTAGTCAACTCTGGGAAGGGTCCCTATCCCTGCGCCGACCCAGGTTGACTCTCGGAGCTCCGAAATGGATATTTGAATCCCGCCAAGTTGTTTTCAAATAACCATCCTTTAGTATTATGAGCCAACAAGTCAGGAAGACTCCAAGTCTGAAGCCTTGGAATTGAAAGATGTCGATTTGACATTTAGAAGCGAACTCGAGAGATAAAGGTTTCACACAGCGCCTAAGTTGACATTTGGACTAGGGTTTCAGTTTTCGATGTCTATCTTAGTGAAGATTGCTCAAATCTTGCACTTAGACATAAATTAAGATCTATCACAAACATGCTAGAGGCACCAGAATCACACTCGAAACACTTCCCGTTTGAGACACCTGGGCACCCAGCTCCCAAGTTGACCTGGTGATGCATCCAACACCCAAGTTAACATATTGTCAACCTGGCCACTTCCATTCACGTTTCTGAAGATGTTTCCCAAGCAATTTCTTCGTTTTCATTCAAAATGAGGAAACAAGTATTTTTGGAAAAAAAACTTATCAACAGATCAATTACAGTTTTACCCTTCAATATATTTTATCTTTTAAACACTTAACTCATTGTAAATAATATTTCAGTAAACTAACATAATTATTGAAATGAGCACTCTATCATTTATCTCGTCTATCCAAGCTCGGAAAAAAACGTCAATTTACTTCTAGACAAACATAGAAGCTATAAATGTCTGTATTTATGATTGACATTTCTACTCAATTGAACTACCAAGTTCCCAGGATGTTAGTATGAGCTAGACTGACAGGTAAGCTAGTAACGAACAAGTCAAAAACCTCAAACAGTACAATTAACTTAAAACTTAACCATCTTATTATTAAGATATATAAATTAATTGATTTGTGATCATCTAAGTTATATCGAATTAGAATAGATATAACGATAAGTTTATAATATTTTTTCCACTATCAATATCGGTTCAGTCTGATGTAAACTCTATACATCTGATACAAGTTTATTTTACTAATGTCTTGAAAAATACATTTCATTTGCCTTAGTGTAAGTAAACCAAATCGATGATTATCAGGTTAGTGTAAATTCGATGCATTGATAAATTTTGGGACTAAATAAATTTAACGCATATAATTATAATTATTTGTTTACTGTGATTACATCACTATAATTGTGAATAACTATACGTTCATGATTTAATAGAATTTATATGTTAAATATATAATCATGAAGGCATCTATGTGAACAAAGCATATGACAATGCCAAAATATAATTTCTAAACTTTATTAATAAAAATTAAGATATATTAAAATATGATTTTATTTACGGCATAAAAACAATAGTATTTTGGGTGCTTTGCAATATTTCTCTTATGAGGCCTGATGTTGCTTTCATTATTGATAAACTCTTTCAACTTATTCATACTATTTTTGTTCATTGGGAAGCATGTAAATGCCTACTTCGGTATCTAAAGAGAACTATCTATGAAGGTCTTCTTCTTCGGCTTGTTCCTCGCTTGTCCATTGGAGCTTACTTTAATGTCGAATAGGCTAGCTATGTTGATGACAGGCGTTTCACAGGGAGGGGAGTATGTTCTATTTATTGGCTGTAATCTTATCTCTTGGTCTGCCAAGAAATAGTAGGTTGTTTCACAATCGTCTACAGAGTTTGAGTTCAAGTACTGCATGCAGCGGTTGTGTGGTTGCTTTCCTTTCTTATACCAAGTTTCATGTTACACTGGCTCATGTTCCCATCATTTAGGTTGATAACTAGGGAGTTGTTGCCTTAGCTCACTACAACATTAAGGACCAATAGTGGCGGGCCCCTCGGCCGCTATTGGTCCACAATCTGGCCGCTAAAGGGCAATAGCGGCGGACCTCGGCCGCTATTGGTCCGCCGCTATTGCTTGGCCGCTATTAATAGTATTAGCGGCCAAAAACAGGGTCCGCCGCTAATACTATTAATAGCGGCGGGACCCGCCGCTATTGCCCGTGTCGGTTCGTGTTTCGAGACTGACACAGGGCAATAGCGGCGGGGTCCTGCCGCTATTGCTCCGCCGCTATTACCCATCAGAATAAAAAAAAATAATAAATATTTATAAATAATAAATAATAATAAATATATATTAATCTTATATATAAATAAATAATTAATTAATATACGAATATTTAATAAATAAATCTAATTAATATAATTAAAACAATTTAATAAAATTTATTAATAATTTAAAATTGTCTCCAAAGTAATTAACTTTAACATAATAATCCTAATAAAATATTGTCTCAAAATTAAACTAAATTATTACAAAACATAAATAAATTATTCATTAACATCTTCATTCAGGTCTCTAATTATGAAGTCTTGATCTGGATTATTTTCGGTACGAGTCCCCGAAGCCCGTGGCGGAGAAGGCACATACGCTTGGTCTGATGATAAACCCAGCGTTAAATTACCGAGCTCAGCTTGGTTGAAAATGGGAGTTGAAAAAAATTGGTTCTCCTGCGATGAACTCCCAAATAATCTAAAATCAGCAAAGTTTGAGCCGAGCGGAGGAGACTCTGACGGTGTTCGGTATAAGAACTAATTTCCCATTGGCGGAGCAGACTGTTGTTGCTGCTGAGGAAAAGATTGGGGTTGTTGCTGCTGCAAAAAAATTTCAAATTTTTAAATATAATTATAAATATGAATTATTATTGTTCTTTATTATTAATTTTTAAATTTTTGTAAAGTCTTATGAAATTTTATAAGTACAAAAGTTATGATATATTTTTAAATATAATTATAAATATGAATTATTATTGTTCTTTATTATTAATTTTTAAATTTTTGTAAAGTCTTATGAAATTTTATGAGTACAAAAGTTATGATATATTTTTAAATATAATTATAAATATGAATTTTGTAAAGTATTATGAAATTTTATGAATATAAATTTTATGATATATTTTTAAATATAATTATAAATATGAATTATTATTGTTCTTTATTATTAATTTTTAAATTTTTGTAAAGTCTTATGAAATTTTATGAGTACAAAAGTTATGATATATTTTTAATATAATTATAAATATGAATTATTATTGTTCTTTATTATTAATTTTTAATTTTTTGTGTTATTTTTATTATTTATAAAAAAATAAATTTATTTTCTAAATTTAAATAAATATCAAATAATTAAATTTTAAATGAATTATTACTTTTTGAAACTTAAAATTAGTTATCAAAATTTAAACTAATTATATTATAAAAAAAATTCATTTTACATATTACACTATAAAAATTCATTAAATTACTAAATTTTAAATTTTTAATTTTTAAATTTTTGAATTATTTATCATTTATATAAAAATAAATTTATTTTCTAAATTAAAATAAATATAAAATAATTAATTTTTACCACCTTAAAAATACAAAAAAAATTATTTTTTAAAATTCAAATAAAAGTTAATCCATTTAATTTAAATTTTAATTAAAATTAAAAAAATAAATCAAATCTTCTAATTAATCTTTTTAACTTTTAATATTTATATTATTTATTAAGTTACTAAAAAACTAATTATTATTATTTAAAAAAATGTTTTTATATATATATTAAGCTACAAACTAATATTTTTTTTTCTAATTTTTTAATTTTTTTTCAATATTCTAAATTTGCTAAATTTACTTTTCGAATTTTAGCAAACTTAACAACAAATTAATTTAATATCAATAAAATCTAACATAAAATAAACAAATACAAACAAATACAAATTACTAATTACTAAAATTAATTAAAAAAACCTACAAATAACAACAATACAATATACAATTGTTACAATATATAAATTATATATACATTAACATATACTATATATTTTCTTCAAAAAAAAAACCATATACTATATATTTTATATACACAAATATATAAATAAAAAAAATAATATATACAAAATATACACTATACTATTATGTTTAAACTGTTATATAAATATAATATATATATATACAGATTAATATATACACTGTTATGTATAATATATATAATGTACAGTTTTTATACTTTACATAATAATACAATACAATATATATACTACACTGCTATATACATATATATATAAACTGTTATATACAAATATATATATAATATACAGTTTTTATAAATTATATATACACATAAAAAAATCAAAACTTATATATATACCCAATTATATATACACAAATATACATAAACATATATTTATATATAAATATACTCAATTTTATATACAAAAATATATATACACACGGATTTTTCTATATAAAAACCTACATTTATAAACTCAAAATTATTTAAAACCTAAAATATATAACATTCAAAATTTAAATATACATTATATAAACCAATCTAAAACCTAAAACTATATAATAACAAATCTAAAATAATAAAAAAAAAAAACAATACTTACCTAAAATAACCGGTGGTGCGTCGGGGTGGTGGTACGTCGGGGTGGTGGTGCGTCGGGGTGGTGGTGCGTTGGAGTGGTGGTGCGTCGGGGATGGAGGCGGTGGAAATTTCAGAAAAGGAGAAGGGGAAGGAGGAGGCGGTTAGGGTTTTTTTTGAGAGAAAATGGAAAAATGGGGATGAGGGGTCTGATGGGGTATATATAGTGTTATTAGCGGCGGGGTAATAGCAGCGGACCCCGCCGCTAATAACATTTAATTATTTTTTTATTTTTTTTTAAATAAAATACTATTAGCGGCGGGGTCCGCCGCTAATACCCCGCCGCTAATACTTTGAATCAATATGGGCGGGATTTTTCCCGCCCACCTATTAGCGGCGGACCCCGCCGCTAATAGTAATAGCGGCGGGCATTAGCAGCGGACAGCCCGCCGCTATTAATATTTTAAAAAAAAAAATAAATTCTGCCCCCCAATAGCGGCCAAGCAGGGGCTCCGCCGCTAATAGCCCCATTATTAGCGGCGGAGGAGCTCCACCGCTAATAGGCCCGCCGCTATTGGTGGGAATTCTTGTAGTGGCTATCAACCTAGTCTTTCATGTTTGATGTAAATATATGGAGATTGCATGTTCATCAATTTGTTTGTGATTTTGAATAATGAGCTTTCAGTATGTTTTGCGCCGTTTGTGGACCAAGTTGTTGATGTTCTTACTAAATGTTTGGCTAAAGATAAGTTTCAGTACCTCTAATGATCCAAACTCAAAGTTGTCACCACCCATTATCGTTCTAGGGGTGATAATCAACTAATTAATTCAGGTTAATGAGTTGGTCTTAGGCTTAGCATTAGTTATCTGTCCGCTTATATCTTGTAACAAATTATATATGTTATAACAGAATTCATTTTTTTTTTATTATTTTGTGTATATAAATAAAGCTATCCTCTCAAATCACACTATAATTTTTTAGTGTGTTGTTCTGAGTTTTCATTCATTCTCTTCTTCCTCTTTACTTTCTTCCAGTCACACGCATGAAACAAATTATTATTGACATTAAAAATTAATCAATTTTTTTTAAAAAAAATTCCCATAAAAAGAATTTACTAGATTTAGATGTGTATATACTTAATTAAGTCTTCAACTTTTTCTTTTTGTTGAGCCTTAATCTCTACTTTTGAGCTCACACAACATAATCAGCCCGATGCTATATTTCAATGAAGGAATTCTAATTTACGATGGTAAGATAAAATTTTAACAAAAGATAAATATGTATAGCACTCTTTTTATTTTATAATTAATATTATCTTAATAAATTGACGTTAATATTCTTTTAAAATATGGACAAGCACTAAAAAAAATTATTTTCAATTATACTCAAACGTGCGGTGTGTAAATACATAATGGTACATGAGTAATCCTTTTTCATAAAAGTTCCCTATCATTTAAAGTCAAATCGCGCGATATATGATATATCCCACCAAGTTTAGTATGTACATGTACTTAAAAACATAAATTATCTACAGATAATTTGTATTTAATATATGATCTACATGTTGTATATTATTTGTATATATAGCGATTTTCAACGTAATTAACAGTTTTAATTTGGATGATTTGCATCCACATAACTTTATATATTATTATTATTGACGTAGACACTAGTTTTAGTATTTTTAAATGGAGCATGCAAATTATAATATTAATATGTCAAGACAATTGACTTATTTCTTTTTCTTTTTCTTTTTCGCAATTGAATATTAGGGTTTTGCATTAGTTAATTTGGGTGGGAACTGGAAAACAAAATATAGAAGGCCCTGAAGTTTTGTGACATTAATAACTTATTGTAAAGTTGTTTTGGTTGCAAATCATCCGAGTAAATAGCTAAGCTTTGGTTTAGATACGTAAAGGACAAGGAAACACAGAGCACAAATAATAATAATAATAATGACAATTAAAAAAAAGAAAGTAGTGCACCAATCAATTCGATTATAGTTAACGTGTATATCTTAACCAACACAGGAAAACGATTGGTGAGCAATGTATACCATACCTTAAATAATGTAATTTTTGGGTTAATGATATTCAGGATAGATTGGCTTTTTTTGTTATTACAATGTTTGTGAAATGAAATGGTTGTCTCCTGTCCTAATCGAATCTGTGATCAGATGCTCAATTAAAAAAAAAAGAAAAAAAAATAGAATGAAAGAAGTTGAGGGAGGCCACGCCATCTAACTTAATTTAAGGCCGAGTCTGAGAGTTCTTTGGGGCTCTTATAATGGGCCTACCTAATATCGTTCATAATGGCAGGCCTTGGGCCCAATTCTTAGATTTACATAATATTATTATCAAAAATAAAAATTAAAAATAAAGGGTTAATTTCACAAATACACAAAAAAACAAAAAAATAACAAAAATACGGTTTCACAGAATTTTAAACATTTTTACGATTTTTTTGATTTTATTTACATAAAATACGGTCTTTTTATGTTGAAATTTTGTTCATTTGTTGTTAATTTTTTGTTATATGTATGTTATTTTTTGTTGTTTTTTTTGTTGTTATTTTGATGTTATTTTAATGTTACATTTATGTTGTTTTCTTGTTGATTTTATGTTGTTTTCGTGTTATTTTTTGGAAAACCGTAAAAAATGTAAAAAAAACATTCTTTGAACGTAAAAATGTAAATATTTTACAAAAAATGGTGTCTTATGTAATTATTCCATATTATTATCAAAAATAAAAATAAAAATTAAATCATATGGTTGTTGAATCATCTCACCTCTTCTATAACAAAGTTAATTTTTTTTTTTTGTTGAAAGTAGTGAAAAAATTAGTTTAAGCTACATTTATTCGGTTGCAAAATTATTGAAATCTCATTTTACTAAAATGATCAATTCTTTTAAAAAAATCAAGAAATACAATTCCAATAGACAATAAAAGTGAGGGGAATTTTTAAAATACCCATTTTTATGTTTTATTTATAATTTTACCATCTAAAATTTTATTTACAAAAAATTATTTTAAAAATTTTAAAATTATAAAAATACGCATTTTCAGCAAAAAGTAAGAAAACAACCAAAAATAATAAAAAATTTGTTAGACTTTTATTTGGGCTTACATTAAATTTTATTGGTTTTATTAAAACTTGGGTTGATTGGATAGTTCTTTGCTGTGTTAGTCCATGTTGTTGGTGATCAATTGTTAATGGGCTTAGCATCTGTGTGTAAAGTCTAGGTGAAGCAGAAGTGTGGGCTTTTCTAGTTGACTGAAGCCTTTGATGAGCAGGCCCAGCCCAACTAGGGTTTTGTAGCTAAGTCCCCTCCATAACTCTATAAATACATATTGTCTCATCACAATTGTATACCTTTTGATAATCAGATAAATAAACTGCTTCTGATTTAGAGATCTAGGGATGAAGACTTAGTTGATAGTATTGCACTATCAAATTGGAGTAACTGATGTGGATCAAATAGAGATAATTGCTATGGATCAATCAGGTACACATACCTAATTATTATATATTACTATTGTGTTCTATGTTATATACAAATAGATCTTGGGTTTATTATTAATTTTTCTAACATGTGGTATCAGAGCCTATTGTATATGATTTAAAACCTATAATTAGTATAATTAATTTGTATATGTTAATTATCTATAATTACATATTAATTTCGTTATTATTTTATGTTGAATTTTTTGTTTTTAAATCTTAAAACTTCAGGGGTTTTGTTTATCATTAAATTCTCTTTCAATTGATATATTATATGTTTGAATTCATTATGTATATTAAGAGAATTTTAAGTTTAAAGTTTTAAGGTTTATATAATTATAATATGAAATTATAATTTGTGTGTTTTGATTTTATTGTTTTTGATCTAAAATTGATTATAGATATCTCATTATCAATTGTTTATCAATGGTCTTACACAATTTATTTCGTGTTTCAATCGAGAATTGATATCACAATCAATTTTTTTTAAGTTCTTAATTTTCGAATTGGTTTTGCCATGAAATCTAGAGATTTAATCTTTAATACCCGAAATTAGTAGCGTAGATCAATTAGAAATTCAATCCCGAGCAAAACCCATCAAAAATCGCGTGTTTTCGTCGATTTTTTGGCCGGAAAACGGGACAGACCCGATTGGGGCCGAACCGGGTCGCGTGACCCGCATCCGACCCGCTGGAGGTTGAAGAGGACTGTCCACCAGCAATGCCCACTCGCGCAGGCGGCGCGTGGGATCACGTGAAGCCTCGTGCGACGTCTTTTTTCGACATTCTTTTTTACAGCGTCCTTAAAATTTAATTTATGATTTTTCTATGATTTTTAATTAATTTTTTGACTCTGTTTAATAATTATTATTATTTTAATGATAATTATGTAGTTAAAAAAATTATTAAAAATATTTTTTGATGATTTTTCAAAATCTGTCAATCATAGAAAATTTTTTGGGTTTCTTCTCGTTCCATATGACATAGTCACTCTCTTGTTTAATTTATCTTGACTATGTAGTCTCCACCAATTTTCTTATATTCACATCTTTTGATTATTTGTTGTTCTAAAATTATAAAACTTGATTGTTTGATACAAAAATAATGTATTATGGTGGACACTTTATTTTTTGATTATCAATATATAATAAAAGCAATTATATATCTCTTTTGGAAATTTGGTTGAAAATTATTAATTTTCAATGATTGTTTTATCACCAAATTTCACATGTTGAAGAAAATATTATATCTTTTGGTTGACTATATGTGTAATTACTTACCCAAATGTAGTATTTACATATATTAGTTCACATTCCATGAAGTGAGTTAATATTAAATGTATATATTTTAATTATTTGCCCCAAGGTAATAGTTTAAATATATAAATTTATTATTATTTTTTTTTTGCTTGAATTAATACATATTTTTAACAAATTTATTTGCCCAAAGGTAATAAAATTCTTAAATGATATGTATTTTTTCTTTGTTGTTAACTTCATGAAGGTAGATCATGTGTGTGTTATATTCTCACCCCAAAGGGGAGTTTATAATGACAAGTTGACTCTACAATATTTTCTAATGTTTTGCTCATATTGCTTATTCAAGTTTTAATTTTTTGAATTTTGCGGTCTCCTTTCTGCGAACAACAATAACGTTTTCATCTGAATTCTGAATGCTTCCAACTTTAAGACATGGAAACGAGATGTGAAAATTACTTTAGGCATAATAGATTTGGACTTATGCCTTCGAGAAGAAAAATCTGCTGATCTTATTCTAATATCAGAATTGTTGCCCAAAAATTCTTCATGCACATTGGAAAAAATCAAATCATCTTAGTCTCATTGCTATGAAACGTAGGGGTGTTCACAAAGTATCCGATCCAATCCAATCCGCACGATCCAATCCAATCCAATCCGCAAAATGTGGATATCCGCACTTGTGCGGATTGGATTGGATTGAAAAATCTAAAATCCGCACTTGTGCGGATTGGATGTTGTTTGACCTCAAAAAGTAACCGATCCAATCCAATCTGCACTTAATTATATATATTTTTAAAAAATTATAATATGTAATATATATTAATTAAAAAAAGACACAAACTTCTAATTTTAGTTGGTGCATCTTATTTATTTTGTAATAAAAAACACAAGAAAAATAATTCTTATTCACATATACACAAACACTTAAAGTTTAAATATATATATACTAGCTTATTTATTTTAGTAATTAGATACATATATATTTTAGTGTAAATCTAAAGATAAGTATATATATATTGATATATATGTATATTAATTTAATTTGTATATAAATAGAGATGGAAATAGATTATTATTGGAGATTAAGAAACAATAGTCTTTTTTTTTTTAATTTTTCTCTATGAAATATTAAATAATTTATTATTAAAAAAGTAACCGATCCAAAATAACCGATCCAATCCGCACTATTGCGGATTGGATTGGATTGGATTTAAACTCTTATGCGGATCGGATTGGATCCAAAATATGAAATCCGCACTTAGTGCGGATTGGATGTTGTTTGACCAAAAAAGTGTGGATTGGATCGGATGAACACCCATTGAAACGTTTAATTCCTGAACATCTTTTGGTGGTTTGCCAAACACCACAAATGCTAATGAATACTTCAAAGAAGTGGAAAAAACTATTTAACACTAGTGAAATCGCTGCAGTTGGACATCTTTTGGATGCTATGACAACCATTAAGTATGATAATCAAAGGAGTGAGATGTTTTATTTTAAAAATCATTAAAGTTTAGTACAAGTTGAAAGATCATAATATTTCTCTTCCTGACTCTTACATCATTCATCGAGGTTTTCATACATCTTCTCACTATGTTTCTCAACTCAAGCCCAACAAAGGATAAAGAAAATATGAAAATAAGCAACCACAGCCAGGGGCTAAGGGATCTCAGAAAGCCAAGTGAGGGGGAGTCAATGCTTACAGTGGGCACTTATATTGGAGTTGACGTTATTTATGTTGGCACATTAATTCTTGAATTACCGTTTAGTGTTCAGATTGTTTTGAACAGTACTTTCTTGATTCCTACTTTTAAAGTAATTTAGTGTCGCTTCCGCTTTTAGTTAAACAATGATTTTCTTTTCGTTTTGCCAATTATAGTGTTGACATTATGTTTGACTCCGAATAATTGGAAACTGTTTTTACTCTTATATTCTTTTCAAATTATCATTGACTTCCTTAGCTTCTTTTTTCAATATTGTGAATATTGTGGATAAGAAATCTTATATTAAGATAACATCCTTATTATTATCGCACGATAGATCGGGTCATATTTCTAAAGAAAGAATTGATCGATTCCTTCTAGCTAAAATTCTTCCTCCTGTTGATGTTTCTGGTTGGAATACTTGTGCTGATTGTACTTGTGAAAAATTGACTAAAGTAAGAAAGCAGACAGCTATCTATAGTCACTCTTTATAAGAGATTATCCACACTGACATTAGTGGACCTTATTCCACCACGTTCTGCAAAAACAAGTATTTTATCACTTTTATCGATGATTTTTCTCGTTATGGATTCACCTATTTAATTAAAGAAAAATTTGACGCCCTTGATAAACTCAAAATTTTTCGAAATGAGGTTGAGAAACAATTAGGAAGAGTCATCAAAGTTGTTCATTCTGATTGTGGAGGAGAATATTTAGTCGTTATACAGAATCTGGACAACACATGGGGCCTTTTGCAGAGTACTTACAAGAAAATGGTATAGTTGCTCAATACACTATGCCTGGTTCACCTGAGCAAAATGGCGTTGCTGAAAGGAGAAATCGCACTCTCATGGATATGGTGAGAAGCATGATGAGTAGAACAAATCTTCCAGAGTTTTTATGGGGTGAAGCACTTATGACTGCAACTTATATTTTAAATCGTGTTCCCAGTAAATCTGTTCCCAAGACCCCTTTTGAGTTGTGGACTGGGCGGAAGCCTAGTCTGAATCATCTTCGTGTATGGGATTGTCCAGCTGAAGTAAAGATTTATGATCCTAATTTAAAAAAGTTAGATCCGAGAACAAATCGTTGTTATTTCATTGGTTATCCAATGCGCTCAAAAGGCTATCGCTTTTACTGTCCTACTCGTGGTACGCGAATTGTTGAATCTCAGACTGCTAAATTTCTAGAATGTGATGTTGCTGACAATATTCCTTCAACATCTCTTGAAATGGGGGAGTCATCTAAAGGAATTTGTATTCCTATGTCATTTTCAAGAGATGATAATAGTAGTCTCAATCCTACTCCAGTTGGTAATGCTCCCATTGTTGATGAATACATTGCTCTCGATATCGAAGATGATGAAGGTCCGATTATTGATGAAGGGCCTATTAATGAAGAAGCTCCTGTTGCTAATGAAGATCATGTTATTGAAGAAATTCCAGTTGTGGAAGATATCATTCAAAATGATGGTCAACAAATAGAGGTTATTCCAAGAGTACCTCCTATATGGAGATCTCAAAGACAAAAGAAGTCAACAAAGTGTCATACTAATTTTGTTTACCTTGGAGAAGGAGAATATGATATTGATCATTTTGTGGATTCTGTCACTTATAGTGAAGCACTTAATAGTCCACATTCTTCAAAATAGATAGAAGCTATGGATGATGAGATTAAGTTCATGGACAAAAATAATGTATATGTGGAAGTTAGTTCTATTACTTGATGGTTTCAAACCAATAGGTTGTAAGTGGATTTTAAAAACTAAAAGGGATAAAAAGGGACAGATTGAAAGGTTTAAAGCGTGTTTAGTGGCTAAAGGCTTTACTCAAAGAGAAGGTATTGATTACACTCAAAATTTTCTCACCTGTTTCCACTAAAGATTCATTCAGAATTATTATGGATATAGTTGTGCACTCTGATTCAGAGTTGCATCAAATGATTGTTAAAACTATTGTTCTGAATGGACAATTGAGTGAGCAAGTCTATATCTCTCAACCTGAAGGCTTCGAGGAAAATAGAAATGACAATTTAGTTTGCAAATTGAAATGATCTATTTATTGTCTCAAACAAGCATCTCACCAGTGGTACTTGAAGTTTGATAAGGTTGTCACACTGTTGGGTTTCATCGAGAACAAGTTTGACTAGTGTATTTATATGAAGATCAGTGGGAGTCATCATATTTTTCTTGTTCTTTATGTAGACGATATTTTACTTGCCAGCAGTGATTTGTCATTACTAAATGAGACTAAAAAATTTCTGTCTTCCAATTTTGATATGAAAGATCTTAAAGAGACATTCTATGTTTTGGGGATTGAGATCCATCGTGACAGGAATCGAAAAGTTCTTGGCTTACCTCAAGAAGCTTACGTTACTCGTGTGCTCAAAAGGTTCAACATGGATTTGTGTAAAGCTGGTTTCGTTCCTATTTTGAAAGGGACAAATTTACTAAGCAACATTGTCCCAAGAACGACTTAAAAAGAGAAGCAATGCAGAATATCCCATATGCAAGTGCGGTAGGGAGTTTGATGTATGCTTAGGTTTGTACTAGACCTGATATTGCTTTCATGGTCGATGTTCTTAGGAGATATTTATCTGATACTGGCCATGATCATTGGGTTGCAGCCAAGAAAGTTTTAAGATATTTGCAAAGAACGAAGAGTTTTATGCTTGTGTATAAGTATGTTGACAATCTTCGAGTTGTTGGTTATTCAGATTCAGATTTTGGTGGTTATGTAGATGATTTAAAGTCAACTTCTGGCTATATTTTCACTTTTGTTGGTGCTGCTATTTCTTAGAAAAAGTGTTAAATAGACTTTAATCATATCATCTACTATATATGTTGAGTTTGTCGTATGTTATGAGGCATCTTTGCAAGCTTTATGGTTAAAGAATTTGATTTTAGAGATACGACTAGTTGATCCTATTTTCTCTCCTATACTAATCTATTGTGATAATAATATTGTTGTTTTCTTTTTAAAGAATAATGAGATTAGTAGTGCTTCCAAACATATGGAAATAAAGTATCTCATTGTTAGAGACTTGGTCAAGAAAGGAGACATTGTGATAGAATATTGAAAGACCAAGTTGATGTTTGCAGATCCTCTAACTAAAGGATTAAGTGCCATATTGTTTGATAACATGTTGTTGATATGAGCATTTTGAGATTATATTTATATGTAATTTACTTGTTGATGATATGAACTACTTTGTGGGCCAATATTTTTTGATTATTGGATGTTTATGCTTTCAGTTAGGCTTTGTTATATTCTCAAGAATAATTGAATTGAAAGCATGTAGTTCATATCTTGTTGTGATCATTGCATTTTAAGTATATTTACTAAATGACAATGATATTTTGTTGGCTTAATGTTTTAAGCAAGTTTAGTGACACTTACTTATTTATTAAGTAGTGTATGTTTAATTTCACTGGCTTATTTATTAAGCATCACGGTATCAGTGAAATTGAGGACTGATAAGGATATTATGTTATTTTAAATTGATCACATGTTGAACATAATTCCTTACCACACTACTAGACTTATTGACCATGTCGATTTAATACTTTGGTATTTGTGATTATGAATGTCTTTTGTTGAGTTAAAAACAATATGATTGTCATAGTTCATTATCAAAGGTTAAATTGGACCGGTATGTTGAGATGCTATCAGAGAACTATCATTTTTAAAGTGGCCACAAATGTTTTCCTGTTGTTCAACCCATGAGTCGTTTTCAAACAAAATTATTTTAATATAATATATATATGTATTAAAATTAATGTAGCCCAAGTGGGAGAATGTTAGACTTTTATTTGGGCTTACATTAAATTTTATTGGTTTTATTAAAACTTGGGTTGATTGGATAGTTCTTTGCTGTGTTAGCCCATGTTGTTGGTGATCAATTGTTAATGGGCTTAGCATCTGTGTGTAAAGTCTAGGTGAAGCAGAAGTGTGGGCTTTTCTAGTTGACTGAAGCCTTTGATGAGCAGGCCTAGCCCAACTAGGGTTTTGTAGCTAAGTCCCCTCTTTAACTCTATAAATACATATTGTCTCATCACAATTGTATACCTTTTGATAATCAGATAAATAAACTGCTTCTGATTTAGAGATCTAGGGAGGAAGACTTAGTTGATAGTATTGCACTATCAAATTGGAGTAACTGCTGTGGATCAAATAGAGATAATTGCTATGGATCAATCAGGTACACATACCTAATTATTATATATTACTATTGTGTTCTATGTTATATACAAATAGATCTTGGGTTTATTATTAATTTTTCTAACAAAATTAACATCACGACAACTATAAATAAACTATAAAACAACCAAAAAATACTCAAAAAAAAAAAACAATCTCATGATAATTATAATACAACTATAAATAAACTATAAAACAACTGAAGAACAGTTTATTATTTCTACTGATATACATATTTTTGTAAAAAATAATTCAAATTTTAGTCTTGTAAAAATTTCTATAAATTATTAATAAAATATTTAAAATTTTATTTAGTTCATACCTTTTCACTTTTTTTTTTATTTTTTTTTATTTTTTTTATGGAATGATACCTAATTCTCTTTGAAATTCACATTTCTATACTTTCAAAAAGGGTAGTTCATAGAAACTGTCAAATTGCGATTTAAATTTGGACTGCGACATTCTGAACTGCTGTAGATCATAACTGGCGGGACCGTTTTGGATGGTCTAATTAATCCAGACTGTTTCTCACTTAATGATTTGGTTATGGTTCGTAATAGATAGCTTGCGGTTAAACCGAATCGGACTGTTTAAAATAAATAATTGATTTATATATAGGGTAAATACCATTTTGGACCCTGTATTTTGTAAAAATTACCAATTAGATCATCTATTTTGTTAAATGACGAAATAGACCCTATATTTTCCAAAATAGTATAAATAGGACCGTGAGCTCAATTTTTAAAACTTTTATTTTTTTTAATATAACCAACTTTAAGATAATTTTTAACACAAACAGATACAAAAAATGTAACCAGTTTTGTCATAACATCTCTAGATCAAATTATTATTAAGTTTTATTTTGATAAAAAAATCAGTTCAGGGTCCTATCTGTATAATTTTAGAAAATACAGAGTCAATTTTGTCATTTAACAAAACAGAGAGTCCAATTGGTAACTTTTGCAAAACACAGAGTCCAAAATAGTATTTACCCTTATATATATGACTATATGTATGTAATAAAAAAAATGTAAATAATTACCCAATTTTACCATTAATTACCCAATTAGATTAAATGAGTTTAGAGGACTAAAGATTGAACTTTTATATGTGTCAAATTTTTTATTACATGAATTATAGATTTTTATGTAACGTTTTATTTTTATATTGTTATTAATATAGATTTATTACTTATTATGTCAAATATATACTTTAAAAAATAAAAGTAAAATCTTGGTAAAAATTATATAATTACTTAAAAAATGAATAATTATAAACTCTGTTCAAATCGTGGTTTCGAACCAAATCAAACTATTTTTAAGGTTTGGTTTTAGAAATTTATTAATCTGGTTTAGTTTCCAATAAAAATTGTTATAGTGGTTTGGTTCAAAAAAAATATGAAATACTGGACAAAAACAAGAACACCAATTTTCTTTTTTTAAAAAAAACATACTCTTCTTAATTTGAAGACAAAGAGAAAGTGGTTGTGGGTGAAAAAGTGGTTAACGAGCATCAAAAGGATTTTAAATATGGTTTGGGACTGTCTGATTCACAAGCTCTGATCAAAAGAGACGTACCTTCAAATTGTCATTTTCCAAAATTATTGTTGGCTTTACAAAACTTGTCACATATCTTGATATTGGTGGTTTTCTAAAATGTTTAGTATTGCCTCAAAATGTATCCTTTTTATAAAAATAGTGTCGTTTTTTTGTTTAATTTTTATTATTTCAGGCAAAAAATATCGGTTTTCTCCGTTATTATTACAATGTGTGTCAATTTTGTCATTGTCATTTCTCAACCATGGTCATAAGCTTATTGTTGTTTAACACCGTAATGGAATGTGATGTTTAAGAGAGCTCATAAAATCAAAAATATAAATGGATGGAGTAGTAGATTAGGGGCTCGTTTGATATGTTGACTGTATTGTATTATGTTGGATTGCGTTGTATTGTATTGTATTAGTATTATTTAATACAACACAATGTTTGGTATTGACTTGTATTAATTGATCATGTAAAGTTATAATATATTTTTCTATACACTCGACCCTAACACCAATTATGGGCCCGGGTCCCGGGTTCGGGTTCGGGTCGGGATCGGGGTCCGAGTTCGGGTCGAAGTTGGGGTTCAGGTTTAGGTTGGGGTCCTGGGTCAGGGATCGAGTTTGGGTCTGGGTCCAGGCCCCGGGTCCGGGTCTGGGTTTGGGTCCTGGGTCCCGGTGCTGGGTCCGGGTATGGGTCCCAAGTCCCGGGTCGAGGTCCAGACTCGGGTCTGGGTCCGAGTCCAGGTACGAGTCTGGGTCGGGTCCGAGTCTGGGTTCGGGTCCAGGTTTGGGTAAGAGATTAGTGTTTACTCCAAATCCTTTGTAAATATAATAATACAAGCTAATATGGACTATTTGTTATGTATTAAATAATACAACATACATTAATTTTGATCGTAATAATTAATACAATACATTGCTTTATCCAAACATAGTATTATTTATTATTTAATACAATACGATCCTTAGTAGTCATAAACTGCCATATTACCACAAACGGAGGGGGTGTTCACTCCTCTCTAAAGCTACAATTGTATTTTTTAAAAAGAATATTGTCAGTAAAATTATTTGAATTATATGGTTTGTGATACTTAATTTTACAAATTGATTTTTCTTAAGGTTAACTTCTAAATCCTACTTCTTTTGATATACTATTTAACTTTCTATTAGTATACCCTTGTATGTGTTTTGATTGGTCTATAGTAAAATTGAAATAATTTAATTTTCTAAAAAATAGTAAAAAAGTAAAAAATAAATAAAAAAAAGAGTAATTTGCGGCATAGATCCCTAAGTTTAACTTCCAGTTATAAATAAATGCTTAAGTTTAATTTTCGGCAATAGTAATACTTAAGTTATATTTTTGGAACTCTGTAGGTACCTAACCGTTAAATATTAAGCCATTAAATTCACATGTCATTTTCTTATTGGTATATTTGAACTAATTTTTTCTTAAAATAATAAAAATTTAATGACTTGGACCAATCAGGGATTGCCACATGGTAATTTACTTAATCAGGTACCTACAGAAGTTTTAAAATTATAACTTATGTATTATTACCGCCAAAAATTAAACTTAGGTATTTATTTGCAAGTGAATATTAAATTTAGGTATTTATGTTGCAAAGTACTCGTAAAAAAAAAATACAAACTTGTTTCATTTTTTCCTTTTTCCTTTTTTCTTTTCTATTTTTCTTTTTTGTTTATCAGCCCAACCCTTTTTATTCTCTCTCCCTTTCATCTTCTTCTTTCTACTAGTGAACTTCCAAAGCCAGCAAGAAGTTCTGACTATCATTTTCTTCTCTATTACTCACTGTCCTATCTTTGCTTGAACCCCAATCTAACTAGCCTTAGACCATCATATCACCCCAAAATCTAGGTCTTCGTCACCCTCAGGTTTTCCCTTTTCCTTCAACCTAATGCCATCGCCATCACCTCCCTCAAGCCCTGCTTCTCTCAGATATGTTCAAGCTAGACTACCTTAAGATCACACCATCATCCCCTGTTTGTTTAATGCCCTGTCGTCCCCATATTTCCCTTTCACACTTTTTTCTTTTCGCTGCCTATATCTAAAATATTTTGAGCAAAATAGGTCTTTAGCGAGAGGTTTGAAAATGCCTTGTTATTGAAGCATTACCCCGCAATGGCTTGATCTTAGCATTTTCGAAGTTCGACAAGCCAACCTCCAGTTTTGGATTTTGGATCGATGATGGTGGAAGGCGAGAAGGAGAGAAGATGATGAACAGAGAGCTTGCAAAAAAATAAAAAGGTGGTCGGTTGAGTAGATTTAGGGCTGACCCTAAGCATAGGCAGGCTAGGCCCGCGCCTAGAGCCCACTCATTTTAGGGGCCCAAATAAAAAAATATATTTTAAAAAATATCATTTATCTTTATAGTAAGGGTCCAATTTTTTTTTTTTGCCTATGACCTATTTCAACTCAGGACCGACCCTGAGTAGATTGGTATGGGCAGTGAGCTTGTTCTTGGGCCTCTCCATCAATGAGGATTTTATGGCCATAAATGAGCCTGTTCCACAAAGAAGAAAAACAAAGAGATAGACGTGAACAACCAAGAGAGAACACAAATAAAAAATATAAATGTTTTTATTTATTTTTAATAATTTTTATAATTTAAATTATTTTTAATTAAAATTATTATTTGAACCAACAAATTTTTATTACTTGACATTTTTGTCAACACTTAATAGATTTGTTAAATTGGGTACCGACGGAGTTACAAAAAAACGTGATCTTGAGGACTATTACTATCATTTTTTAAGATTGTGGACTTATTTACATCAAATTTTTTTTTTGGAGATTTATGTCGCAATTTGTCATTTTTATAAATAATTTTATAAAATTACATGATGTATTTGTTTCATCATTCAAAAAAAAAAATTAGTTTAATTTTTTTAAAATAATCGTGTAAATTATTTTAATTTTTGGCGTGACTTTTTTTTATTTTATAAATTATTTTCATTTTTCTAAGATATGTTAAATAACATTTTGGAGTTAACTTTGTTTTAATTAATCCTTGTTTTTAGTCGTAGACTCAATACATATAACATATATAAATTGTCGTTTTGCATTTAAAGGAAGACGTTTAGAAAACTCACAAGAGTAATGACTGGTACCCCATGGAGTTGGACTTGGAGCCATCTCGATCTCTCATCCTTTCATTTTACTTCTTCTTTTTCTTATTATTAACACTATTATCTCATCGCCATTCTCCACTCCACACGTTCCTTTTCTTCTGAGTTCTTTCATCACCAATCAACACCATGGCAGCCACGCTCACCCTTCTCAACCTCCCCGTTCTTCCTCAAAAGCCAAACCCATCTATCTCTATCTCTAATAATCCCACCAAACTTCTGATCCCCCAATCCCAATCTCATACCAAACTCTCCTCTACTAACTCACAAATATTCATCAATGAAGCTTTTGCCCACCTACAGTCTGCTTCTCTTCCCCTTACAGCACTCACATTACCCTTCTTCTTTGACCCTCAGGTAACTCCTCTTCTAAATCTTCACTTGGGTTGTGATTTTTTGATCTGGGTTATTTCATATTTCGCATTCGGATCCAAAATTTTCACTTGGGGTAGTGGGCTTTGTTTATTGGTAAATCCAATTGACATTTGCATGTGATTGGGCAGAATGCAGCAGCTGCAGGTGGGCAATTCGGAATATTGGAGGGAAGGTCATTTGCTCTGGTTCACCCCATTGTGATGGGTGGTTTGTTCGTGTACACGCTATGGGCAGGCTACTTGGGTTGGCAATGGAGGCGAGTTAGGACCATTCAGAATGAAATTAATGAGCTGAAGAAGCAAGTTAAGCCTGTACCAGTTACTCCAGAAGGGAAACCTGTGGAAGCACCACCATCTCCCGTTGACCTTAAAATTCAGCAACTAACAGAGGTAGGCTTTAATATAATGTTATATATTATATTATATGTTACTGTATTGAGGAAAGCCCCACATTGTTTTGTGGAAACTGATTTGAAGTCTTAATTTTGCATTCCATCAGGATCCCTAGCTCAGGGACAAAAAAAATGAATTTTCTTGATTTATAATATTTGATGGGTCATGGACACTTTAGAAATGAGGGGTCATTGGGATATTTCTAAGCAAACATATAATAAGAAGTTCATTTTTGAATTATGTCTGTTGAACCAAAAAGGTTATTATTATTATTATTTTATAAATAAAATAGGTTGCTTTTACAGTGCACCTTTTGCATTGATGAATTTTTTACCTATTTCTGCACTTTTTTAATTTTTTTTTTGAATTTCTTAAAATTTTAGAAGATATCTTAATAACTATAACGTATATGATTATGAAATAAAAATTAACTAAAAAAATATTTTAAATACCAAAATAAATAAAAATATTATGGAATGTATTGTAAAATTATTCAAAAAAATATTTCCTCCACTTCACCACTTTCCCTTAAGAGTTGATTTTAAACATAATAAAAAAAAAGTGAAAAACAACAAATAGTGAAACAATCATTTTCTCTATTGTTCCAATCCATCACCTCTTTCTCTTTGACTGACTTTAAAAGTATAAGTCAATGTGAAATGCACAATTAAAGAAGAGAATAGAAACCTTAATAAAAAAATAGTTGTTAACGGCCAAATTCTTCATAAATGTTTTTATGTTCCTCTTTGATTCATTAGGTTTCAGAATATAAATTTATACATGATACATAATTAAGAAGAAAAGACAAATATCTATGTGGTTGTACTGCCAAATTCATCACAAATTGTTATGTTTCTTCTTGATTTATCAGACTTTGAAAAATAAGTAAATGTATGATACAAAATCAAATAAAAATCCTAAATAAGATAGATGTTATACTGTCAACAATTTTTTTTAATAATTAAGTTGATCTCAGAGCATACATACATATGTTGATTTCAAAAGAAAAAAAAGCATACACACATATTAGAAAAAGGAAAATATTCAGATTTCGTAGGCTTCTGATATGGTTATACATATGTAAAACTGCATTTGAAGTTTTCTAACACAAAAGATAAGTGTTTGGTTTATGCATACAAAAGAAAATGTGATCACATTTGGTTTAAAAATAAAATAAACCCTTGAAAATCCTTAACTGATCACCATTACTATGCCTCTAGAGCCTCTTAGAAAAGCCTGTTGATGATGAGGTCATAACTACTCTGAAAGTGTATAGGATGGTAATATAAATGAATGTGTATAGAATTGGACATTGTTCATCCTCTCTAATACTTTCATAATTATATACTACACGAACCAAGGGTGGCCTAATCCACCTTCAATAGCCACCATGTCCGAATTCATTTGACATGTAAGTAAACGTCTAACAATCATTCATATATACAATCATGGCACTGAAGTCAATTTCTTAAAAGTTGCTCATCATGTAATGTATCAATTATATACATATATGTAGTCAGGCCAAATCATTAAAAATTATATTGGACACTGTTCAAAGATATATAATGTAAAGGAGTCGAATACTGATTCAATGAGAGCAAATTAGAATTTAAAGCAGTAAGAAATATTCCCATAAAATTCTGATAGTGACTAAAAATTATAAGTCATTCTGCTTTGCCCAAAATATTCTCTCAAATTTTGTTGGGTCCAACTTTAAAATATAAGATTATAAATTATTTGACACAAACTTTCGAGTAATTTTGAATTTTATTTCACAGTTGTTTTGAATTATAACTCTGGTATCTAAATTCATTCAAGTGAGATTATAAATTTGAGTTTCAATTTAACATAAACTCAATGTATTCAAAGAATAGAAGATTACCAGAAAAATTGATGAACTATGTTCGACTTGATTCGTAGGCAACCTAATTAGTAAAATTAGATACAGACTTACAATCACACATTCTCAAATTTCTCGCAAGGTCATCACCTGAACAAAATTCTAAATGGGAGATCATTCACCTTAATAAATTTTTTTAGTAAAGTCATTTATCTCAAAATATCAATTGAGTTAATTCTTTACAAAGTTCTGGAAGATAAAAAAAATCCTTGAACTTCGCTCAACTTGATTGCTAAATGATAAAGAATTCCATAACATGATCATATACCGGTATTTTTCAGTTCAAAATCTCAAATGCCCTATTCCAGATTACTATTAGCTTGATCTAAAGAAAGTATGTAGGAAGTCCAATATCGTAATTATAATCAAAAGGTTTTCCTTTCACAAAAAGATTAGATGGGTCAAATTTAAATTAATAAACTCGGCCTAAGTGAAATTGTATTTGTATTTATTTTAAATATTTTTGTTTGACAACGTCTTTGATTGCTTTTGTCGTTTCTGATGCTGATATTCTTCATGTGCTTACTTCGATGTAGTGTCTGATAATTTGTTATTTCCACTTCAGGAGAGGAAGGAGTTGTTAAAAGGGTCTTACAGGGATAGACACTTCAATGCAGGCTCCATACTTTTAGGATTCGGAGTCCTTGAGGCTGTAGGTGGATGTCTCAACACATGGTTGAGAACAGGAAAGCTATTCCCGGGGCCTCATTTGTTTGCAGGAGCAGGTAAAGTATCTGAATGTTGTCCCTAAGATCAGAAAGCTAATTGAATTTAATTCTTAAGGGAAATACCTTCAGTAGGGTTGGTTTTTTGAATTTTGTTTTGATTTTCATTTCCGGCTTTGAACAGGCATCACAGTTTTGTGGGCAGCCGCAGCCGCCCTTGTACCTGCAATGCAAAAGGGAAATGATACAGCAAGAAATCTTCACATTGCTTTAAACGCAGCAAATGTTCTGCTTTTTGTATGGCAAATACCCACTGGACTTGATATTGTCCTTAAGGTGTTTGAATTCACTACTTGGCCTTAAGCTGCACATAGTTCAAAGAGAGTTGTATACTTATATGTGCTTCACCTATTGCTGCAACTGCGCCATCTTCAGTTTCTGAAGTTCTATTACTACATAAATATTTTTTTCTTCATGTAACATCTTCAGTTTCAAGCTGGTATTAGTTGATTGTATATGTTTATTTGATAATGATGTTGTAGAATGATAACATTCCATTCGAAATTCATTTTCTTAATTGGCAGTATCTCTGTTTGTCTGGCTATTAGTATACCAACTAACACAATAAATTTTTCCTCCTTCACCAGACACAAGTTGCATAAAGGCATAAAGCAAAGGTAAACAGATATTCATAATTCTTCTCACTTACAGTCCCATTGCCATGGATTCCTCTTCTTCTACTTGCTTTTCTGCAGTTTCAATCTTGGTAAGTTCACACTCATTCTCTAACTTGTCATTTTCATGTATACCTTAAGATGAAAAAAACCTGATAGTCTTGGTAATATGTTATCCTCAAACCATGCTAGAGAAACGAATACCAGACTCTTTCACCATGGAATTTCTTCATAAGTGACCAAAGACAAAAATTTAAGTGTTCAGAAAAAGGTTTCCTGGGACTCAATATGTGCCTTCCCTAAAACCCAAGGCAAGGATAAAAGTTCCTTTTCCATTGTTTCCAGTATTATGATAATGCAAGTTTGAGTATCTCTCACAAACAACAATTTCTCAAAGCTTAAACTTATTCGAGCTGCTTCCCCTTTCCTATATTAACAATACATTTAAGACCACATTTAGGTGTCATTATCATACTAATTAATTAGTACTTTAGTAGCTTTATGTAGACGAAAGTCACAGGACAATGTTAGTTAAATAATAAATAAATAAAAGCATTTAACTTTCTGGTCAGTGTCGTTTATCTAACACTATACTTGTTGACGAAATCTAGGAACTTGCTTTCACTGATTTTCTTTTTTAATATATATGATATATGATGTTCCTTTTCAAGGCTGTCTTAGTTGTAAAATAGAATCACTAAAGGAGGGTTATATCCATTCAATTGACCACTGCATGAACAATTTAAAGTATCAATCTTTTCTTGCACAAGCAATTTTCATTTGTTCTTTTTTTTTTCTTTCTTATTTTTCTATTTTTGGGAGAGAAGATAACTATTATCAAATCCAATGGTACTGAGCAATATTACTGGATACAATGAATGTTTTGTACTAATTTGTAGTGCAAATACTATATAGTAATTTTTTTTTGAATGGTGCATGACCTAATGAGTTGTAGAATGAGGTGATGGTCTGTTAGATTTGACAGTACTTTGAGCATGATAAGTATTCAGGAGTGTTTGAGTAAATTTTGGAGAGTTTTTTTTAGAAGTTCTTCTTCCCAAACGAAAGTTTTTCAAGAAGCTCTTTTGAATATATATAGAGTAAATGTATTGAGTTTAATATAAATTCAGATTTATAATAAATATCAACTACAGATATTAATTGACTAACTAAAAAATATCTCTAAGTATTATTAGGGTTATTTATATAATATGCAATCCGTGATCTCAAATCCTTACTATTCATGACCAAATTATTTGAGACTAGACTAAATAAATTTGGTGTCAATAATTTCGTCAATTCGGACCGTTTATAATTCTTTAGTTCGGTTTTAGTTTTAAAATTCTTGTCCGTAGTTCAAACTAAATCAAACCGTCTAATTCTTTATATACCTTAATCAGGGACTGACCCACTTGTGTTAATGTGGGGCTACAAAAATATTGTCTTTTGATTTTTTTTTTTAATTTGATAATTATAGACCAAAATAATAGAGAACCTCCCACAAAATTAAATAAATCTAGTAAGAGTGATTATATAAATATTTTTTAATAATAAAAAGTCCCCACAAAAAAAAAAATCGTGAGTCCGTACCTTAATGTGATTTTTTTTATTGAAAATTGATATTTACGGATAATTTTAAATATACTATTGATAAATATTTTAATATTATTTTAAAAATATCTATTTTTATTATTATTTACATATTATAAGCATTAAAATAATGAAATTTAATAAAAAAATAAAATAAAAAATAGATCATTTACAAACTACAAATGATGATTTCGAACCAAATTAATCTGTTGGTTTAGTTTGAACATTTAATTGACATGGTTTAATTTTAAATATAAAAAATCAACTTTATTAATTTGGTTCTAAAAAAAAAAAAAATTTGGACTAAACCAATTCATGAACACCCCTAAATACTATAACAACTAATAAACAAAAACAAATTCCCTTTTCCCATCTATATAAGAAATATCTCCAAATTGTACTAACTAAAAAAAAATTCTGACTAAATACTAACATGTACCCCCAATATAAGATCACTTGACCCATTAAAGACACAAGATAACTTTATACTATCTCTTCATGTATTTGTGGTTGCTTGTTTTGTCATAAGTTGTTGTTGCTCAATAATAAATTTATTCATTCTTAATCGTGTTTTAATTTGATCCAATTCAATTAAATCATATTTTCTGTACATAAAGTTTGCATGTAATGTTAGATATTAGAGAATATTATTTTACATGAATTAAATATAAAAATATTATTACTAATTAATTTTGAGGTAAAAGTATGTATTTCTAGTACTGAAATAGCACAAAATTTAGAGTTCTATATTAAAGTGTGATCTCGTACAAATTTTGCATTATTATAGAGTTTTAGAGTATTAAAGCTAATATCTCCAATTTAAATTATGCTGTCAATCAAGCTAAATATTACAATAAAAGGGTAACTGTTGAAGCATTATGAAGTAAAAAGAAAAAGGGTTATTGAGAAGAAAGAAACAAAAAAAATAAATAAATAAATAAAAGAAAAGAAAAGAAAAGTGAAAGATGGTCATTATAGGCATATATATATAGAGAGAGAGAATCACAAAATCAAAAGCTTCAGCAAGCAAAGTGAGTGAGAAGACAGACTCAGACAGACAAAACAACAATACAAAAAATCCTTAACTGTGAAAGTGAGAATCTAATTACAGTTTGAAATAGTATGTTTAGTGACGTTTAAGGCATTTGATGAAATAGAATCTAAAGAAAAATGAGAAAAATGGTTTTGCTTGGCTGTTGCACTATATGAGATGAATCAGATGCTTTCCGTATTCCTCTTTCGCGTGTATCTCATGTTTTTGTTTCTTTTAATTTAATTCAGAATACATTATAGTTGTAAAAACTATAAATAACAACACAAACCAACCATTTTTCTACGTGCCGATTTCTTTTGTTTTCCCATTCTACTACTACTACTCTTTCCCAACACACCAAAACTTGTCATCATGGCAGCTCAACCACCAGCTCGTCCATGGTTCCGTTTAGGTTCTATAGTCCGCCCAAGCCCAATGGCTGCCCCTGCCCCTGCACCAGCACCAGCACCAGCACCAGCACCTGCCCCTGCCCCTGCACCTGCACCTGCGCAGGCGGCACCTATACGGGGACCTGCACCTGCTCAGCCACCAGCAACACAACCTATACGGGGACCTGCACCTGCTCAGCCACCAGCAGCACAACCTATACGGGCACCTGCACCCGCCCCGGCCCCCGCACCCACACCCGCGCCTGGACCTGCTCCAACACCAGCAGCAGCCCCTTCTCCAACTCCAGCACCAGCACCAGCACCTGCTCCAACTCCAGCCCCAGCCACCGTACGGGCACCAATACCAGCTCCAGCTCCTGCAACTGTACGGGCAATCGCACCAGCACCAGCTCCCGCTCCCGCTCCAGCCCCCGCAATCGTAAGGGCACCAGTCCCAGCAATGACACCAGCACCTGCCCCTGCCCCTGCTCCTGGACCTATAACTAGGCCTACAATGATGAGGCCATTAGGTCCAGTAGTAACCCCAGCCCCAGTTGCCACTCCAGCCCCAGCTCCAGCTCCAGCGCCTTTGCGTCCTACTTTCACTGTTGTTGCACCGCAGCCAGTGCCTGTTGCCGCAGCTTCGTCTGATTCACTGTCAACACAAAAGTCAAGATCACCTCCACCAGCTTCTTCCAACAACGCAATTCCCATCACCGCCAGTTCGTCCGTGCCTTCCTCTCCTAGGACCACTTCCAGAGGTTTGACAACACAACAGAGTAGCCCTCCTCCTCCTTCAAGAGCCACTAGTACTACCATTGCTCCATCTGCCCGTTTGACCAGTCCTGTTCAGTCTCCCAAAGCAGTAAAGCCAACGAGTCAAACTCAAAGCACCTTGGCACGTGAGCCTCCGCCTACTTTCACTCTGCCTCGTGCTATGAGAACCACCAATGCAGAGCCTGAAGCAGAGCAAAAAACCGTTCTTGTTCAAAAGACAGTTGAGAAGCCTAGGCAGTGGTTCAGCAGTGGCAACACCACTAGCCAAAGCGGTCACCTTGGCTCCTTGAATAAACCAAAAGAAAAAAGCTCTGACAAACACTCTTCCGACTCTGATGCTATGGGAATGAGGATTATAACCATTGCAGGTGAAAACAAAGGGGCTTTCATGGAACTCATCAAGTCTCCCAGTAAACATGAATCAAGTGAAAAATCCAGATATATTTACAAGGGGACGGGGAAATTCGCGAGAAATGGCGGCGAGTCTGAGCGCAAAAGCAGCAGCAGCAGCAGCGGGAGCAGCAGCAGTAGTGGCGAGGAAGGGAAGTCGAAGAAGGACAAGAGTTTCAAAGCTAGCAAGGCCAAGAATGGTTCACTGCCAATGAGTGCTTTCATGAACAGCAATGTTCAAGGCATTAACAATTCCATTATGTTCAACAGTTCTTGCACTCACCATGATCCAGGGGTTCACCTTGCTCTTACAAGGAAGCCAAATGGAGGTGGATTTCAAGTGAAGGAACGTGTCTCTGGCCATGATCATAACTAGACATGACACAACTGAGAAAGTCACAACCCAAGCTTCTCTTTTCTTTTTCTTTTTTTTTTTAATTTTATTTATTAATTATATGTTTGAAATTAGGAGAGAAAAAACATATATGCTTGTGATGGTGGAATAATAAAAAGCGTGATGTTCTATGGTGAGGTTGTGAAAGGAAAAAAAAGAGGGTATGGTTTCCGATTCTTTGCGGTCAGCTTCTCCTTTGGTGGAGTTTGACGTAAGGTTTTTAGTATCTATGGCCTATTGTTAGATAATATAATATAATAACTCTGGTTCGTTGGCTTAGCAGAGATCTTTTCCAGCAAGGTAACTATTGAGTGTGTATTGCCAACTGCCATTGATAAATTATATGATCCATATATACTATCATATTTCTTATGATGGTTTCTATTTTTAGATTCTAAATAAAGAAAATGTATTGTCATTTGTTCTTCCTTTCCTTGTTGCTTCCATTTTTCTTCTACTATATACTATACAGATACTGTTATTAGCTTCTTTAATGGAGAGCGAACACAACTGTGACACTATATACTCATGAATTCATTTGTTACTATTTTCTTTATTTACCAGTTTGTCGTTAATTTGGTCACTTTTGAGATGGTTAGATAGTTCACACCAGTAACTGGTCTGGATTCCAACCATTTAAGCGCCATCTTTTTATTATGGCTACAGTCCATCCATTATGTATATATTTATATAGTTTAGTGGGTGAAATCAGGCATCTTCTACAGCTTGTACCAGTGCTGGCTTATGCTTTTGAAGATAAGCCTACTTGACAATGTTCCAACTAATAGCACAGATATCTATGACTATCAAACCATTTCATTTTAAAAAAGAATCCGAAGCTTTCATTTTTCTTATAACACATTCTCTTTCTTAATTGTTTTATCTGGAGTTTTAATTCTTATAGAACCAGCCATATGTAAACTCTTTATTTTAAGTCGAATTTCGAGAGAACTCTAAGAAAAGTGAAGGGAGAGTTTTGAGCCTTGAACAAAATTCGGTCTGAGAGCTTTTTTGTGCTTTTTTTGTGAACTGAGACATTTTTAGCTGTGTTTTTAATTTTCAGTTTTCAGAATAAAGCGTATAGATTCAATCTGAGTTCTTTAGCCCCTAAAAAGATTATTAGAAATAGTGAGACCCATGGAGTAATTGAATTTAGGTCAATAGTTTTGGAACTACGATTTTAGTAGTTGTATCTGTTGTGTTGCTTTTGTATATGATTATTATTTTCCGCTTGTGATTGTCTTTCTTATTTCTTGATCTTGCTTATCTTTGTTTGAGATTATTGTATAATTTATATTGTGTGTTTACAACATTTTATATGACCTTAGTAAGAGCTATTATTAGCCAATCTTTAGCTACTTTACAAGATAAAATGTTGAATCAATTCACAGCCTATTCTTTAGTCAAGTAGTTTTCAGAAAAGTTATCCTGGGACACAATATGTTCGTTCCTTAAAACCCAAGGCAAGGATAAAAGTTTCTTTCCATTGCTTCCAATATTAAGATAATGCAACTTTGAGTAATAAAATATTAAAAAAATAAAAAATATTAAGAACCAATAGTTGACCGTAGGTCTCTAAAGATGCTAACTCTAGTAGCTTTGTTTAGACTCAACATTACTAAAATAAACTTGTCAAAATTCAAGAACTTGCTTCAATTGATTTTTTTAACCATTTTTTAAGCCCCTTTTTCTTTTGGAAACTTTGTCTAGGAAAACAGAAGCTAAGGTTTATCATTATGATTGATTGTAACATGGACCAAATCTTAAGCTTTTCATATCTGAAATAATATGCTTTTACTATTATTTATTTTACTTTTTTTTTGGGTGTGTTAAATGAACAATTTGTATTTAGGAGGCAGAAATGTGGACCCAATTAGACAAGCTTGAACATGAAGAATCCAAAATGATCAACTAATAATCAGTACTGTCTATTCTACAATATGACCTTTTAGTTCAGGTACAAAAATATTCCAAGTTTAACATTGTTCCTTCAAGTGCTGCTCATGCTATAAAAGAGTAAAAAAGAGAGAAGATATTCTTAGGGCCCCACAATGCAGCCTCAATTTGGTCCACAGTAATGAAATTTTTTATTGCAATATATGGCCTGTCACTCATTTAAGCTGATAGTTACCATTTGTACAATATTCGAAAGAGAGCCGTTGAAGCATCATGAGAATGTAATGAAAAAAGAAAAAGAAAGTGAAAGGTAGTTATCACTGGCATATATATAGCATCACAATCTCACCAACTAAATCAAGTAAAGTCAAAAAGAAGACAAAGAATGACAAACAACAACACTGAAGATCCCCTTAACTTCGAGAATAATCTGATCATCACAATTGAAATAGTTTGTTTATTTGATTGATGAATTAAGAGAATCTTCAGAAAAAAAGGGATATGATGATGGTTTTGCTTATTGTTTGGCTGTTAGCCACTCTGATAGGATACATACATACATACACAGTTGTTTTAGTATACACTAATAATAACTAGAAAGCCGCAATTAGAACACTAGCTACCCCCACTTTTCCCATTGTGTTCAGATTTTATATTAAATATAAAAAAATAACAATTTGTTATTTAGTTTTTAAATGGAAAGTCAAAGAACAATCTAATGGAATACTTATTGTTATATAGTTGACATTATGAGATATTATTGTATAGTAATAAAGTAGTGTGAAAATGAACTAAAAACTTTTTGGCTCTCAAACATTAGAGAGGCATGCATTGATCCAATAAAATAAATGTCAGTATTTAAAAGAACGGTCATGGTGCAACACAATATTAATGTACGGGTTCAAGTAACACATCTCGTCTCGTGTCAATTCTATTATTCTGGAACGATTTAGTTGTTGTTCGGTCGACGATACCCACCTTATGGCATTGGGTTCAGTACTGTGAGATGCCAAATGCCAAAGGTTTTCTATTCTTTGCGGCAAGCTGTGGTTGGAGCTTGACGACGTAAGGGGGTATTTGTCTAAATTCATCGACTTAATTACTTGACAACTTTCATACTTAGTTTCAGTACTGTACTGGTGGTGGTGTATGATGAATCTCGAGCAGGCCCGGCCCTGAAATGTAGTGGGCTATAGGGTAAAAATTATTTTTTAGGCCCTTATTTAGAAAAAAATGGTATTTTTCAAAATCAGCAAAAAAAATGTGTAATTTTAAAAGGGCAAAATTTTTTTTTTGGGCCCCTGGACTAGGTGGGCCCTAGGCACAGGCCTAGCCCGCCTATGCCCAGGGCCGGCCCTGATCTCGAGTAACAATTGTTTGATTATAAAAGGGTAAAGCGGAATAACCGACCCAAAGTTTATGTTTGTAAGCGGCATAAATCTAGGTGCCGTTTAGTAACACTTTTGTTTTCTAATTTTTTAATCACAAAATGAAAGTAAAATTTTTGTTTTTAAAAATTTTGCTTTTGAAAAACAAAAATGCGTTCTGTAACCACTTTTGTTTTTCAATTTTAAAAACAGAAAACAAAAATGTGTTCTGTAAAGTTCATTTTCATTTTTATTTTTTGATTTTGTTTAAGTCGGGTCAAGATCCGGGGTTGGATTTGGGTTCGGGTTAGAAGCCGGGTTCAGCGCCAAGGCCGTGAGGAGGGGATTTGGGTCCGGGTCTGGTTGTAATCCAAAAGATTGATTAAGAAAAAAAACTGTTTAAAAAAAATATTGAAAGTGTTTTTTTTTTGTTTTAAAATTTTGATTTCTAATTATAAAATTGAAAAGTAAAAACAATTTTATAGAACATGTTTTTGAAAAATATTTTCACTTTTTCACTTTTAAAAACAGAAAACTGATTAAAAAAGTGTTACCAAACGCCACTCTAATTATTTTTAGCGGCATAAGTACTCCATATTTGTAAAATTGTAATTTTCTTCCAGTTTCGTCAGTATAGACTCTGTTTTGAATTTATTAAAAGAACATTTAGAAATAACTGATACTACATATTTCTATCTAGACCCAATAATCAAGAATTTAGGCCTTATATGTGTCCAGTTTAAGACAATAACAGATTCTGTACTAACAAAATTAGAGAAAAATTACAGTTTTACAAACATTGTGTACTTATGCCGCTAAAAATAAACATTGAGTTTATGCTGCTTATAAACATAAAACTTTGGGTACTTATGCCACTATTTAGCCATTATAAAATGATGGTACTATTAAGTTCAAATTTTCTAATCATGTTTTCATAAACTGTATTTAAGTTATAGAAATGTTACTATATATATAATTAATGGGATGCTATTTTTTAAGCCTATTTTGACACTACTAGCCTTAAACTGATTAAAACTTGTTTCTAACTAAACAAAGCCCTTTTAGTTAGTTAGTGCATGTTTGGCATCATAACTAAAAAACTGTTTTTTGTTTTTAAAAACAGAAAATTGTTTTTAAAAACAATTTGACTTGTTTGGCCTTGTTTTTTAAAAACAGTTTTCAGAAAACAAAGTTACAAAAAACAAGAATTTTGAAAACAACAAAATGTTGTTTTCTGTTTTAAAAACCAATTCACCTTTGGTCAATATTGTTTTTAAAAATCACTAACCAAACATGACTTGTGTTTTAAAAACTTCAAAAACTATTTTTTGTTTTCATTTCTAAAAACAATTTTTTAAAACAAAAAACAGAAAACAATACCAAACATGCTCTTAGTTTCTATTTTTATTTTTGATATTTTAATTAGAAGAGATTTAGTACCACTAAACCTAATAATTTTAGTTTTTTAGTAAGTTTCTGATGTCAATTATGTCATTTTGCAATATACATGCACTTGAATTAGTTGATAAATGTTTTGAGTTCAAAGTTTTGGTTTCATCTAAATTACATGGTATACCTACTTTACTTTATTTGTTTTTATTTTTACTTCTATTTTCATATTCTTTAAGATGTACACATTTTTAAAGATTATATCCTCATTAAACTCCTTAGGTTAATACAAATTATATGCTAAATTTAAGTAAAGAATTAGGGTATATTGAACAACTCACTAAAAAAAATAGGTATATTTTAAAAATATAATATGAAGGTATTTTTGATTAATGGAAAAAAAGAGAGATATTTTTCAACTTATCACCCAATTTATTTCATATAAGATTCACCCTCTAACAAAATTGTGCCACTGTTTGTAAGGCCCAACAAAGAACTTATGCACATTTTTTTTTTAATAATTTTTAAAAATACTTCATATTTTTTTAACGTTTTAGTAAATTTATAGAAAATTTACATAAACTATTATTTTTAGTAAATATTTTATACTTTGTTTAATTTTTCTTTTTTTTTTTACACTTTTACACTCAAAAAGAGTGTCGGATGAAAAAATGAAAAAAAAAAAAATCAATCATACCAAACTCTTTGTCTAAATTTATAATAAAAATATGGCATTTAAAAAAAAATCATATAACAAACTATAAACTTAAATAAATTTTAAGAAATTTTTAAGTCTTCGGATAACTATTAAGTAAATATATAATTAAACAATAAATAATGAACTCGGTAATTATTATTAAGTAGATAAGTAAATATATGAATCCATATATCTATCTATTCTATATAAAGTGTGTCTATATAACAGAATTTTTAGTTTATGAGAAATTCATGGGTGACTTTTTATTTATATTAAAAATAAAATAGTTTATTATTAAAAATAAAATGATTTATGAGAAATTCATGGGTCACTTTTTATTTATATATAATAAAATAAAAATAAAATAAATCCCATTAAATCTAAAAAAAAAATAAGCTTCTAGATTTTTTATTAATTACCGTATTTCTAACCCATAAAATAAATTCCATTAAATCTATATAAAAAGAAAAAAAAGAGGGTTCTAGATTTTCTTTAATTACCATATTTCTAACCCTATTTGATTATTTATGCCTCTTTTATAAACCCTATTTGATTAAAGTTAAGATTATAAGATTAATTCAAATTTTTGTTCATATATTGATTAATGGGATTAATCAATATATGAACAATAATTTTAATTAATCTTATAATCTTAACTTTTTAATTCAATTAATAATTATTTGTCACGTAATTATTAAGTCTTTTCCCTTTAATTTTTCTTTTGTTGACGATGCTAATTTATTCATATTTTGATTTCTACAATTTTTGTATTCAGACCATTAAGGTAGTGTTATACTTGGGGATTCAACGAGTTTCGCCCATTCGCTAATTGCCTCTAAGAGTTCAAATTTCAGTATTGTATAAATCTTCAATTTGTTCTATTTCTAATATTAACTGAAATTTTGCTACTTTTTTTTTTTAATAATTTACAACTTTATTGTTTATATCTTATTAGGGACATTCATGGAAATTTGGGTTTCTTTGAAATATACAATTAATGAGCATTACTTTTCGATCATAGTGTATTTTTCATGGCTGAAAACCTCAATAATCTCTATCATTTGATATCAAATAAAATAGAATTATCATGATGTATACATTATGGTTATTTAATGAGTAATTAGTTTGTTGAAATTGTCAAGCTGATATTTAGAATTGTTTATAATTGACATGTTTCTTTGTCAAAATTAATATTAAGTATATTTATATGTTTATAGGTTTATCTATTTTCTCTTAGATCAATCATGCTTATATAGCAAAAAGATCATACTTGTTGACCGAGGTTTTCGGCAACTAATAAAATATTATAAGTTTATAGAGCTGTAAGAAAATTAGAGAAGGATTTTTACGTGGTTGGGGCGTTAATGAGCCTTAGTCCACGAGTCTTTGTTATTTATGGACGTATTTAATACAGAGAATGTATTTGGTGAGTGTTTCACTGTTATAAATACAGAGAATGTTCTTGGTGAGTATTTACTCTTCTTGTTCTTATGCAACCCAAGATTCTCGACCCCATTTAATGAGATTTGAGGGGGTATTTATAGTGTTTTTAGTGGGGTGATCCCCAAAATTATCTTTACAAGTGTATCTGTAAGTATCCATAAAGTTGGGCATTCCCAATGAATATACCATGAGTAATGCATGGTCAAATCCCTAGGTGCTGTAGGGCTTTTATGTGGAATGTCCTTATTGTCTTTTGACTGATGTGACTCTTCACAGTGTAGCCGTCGTTAGACTTAAATGATTATTACTTTGTAGCTGCTGGTTGGAGGTTGTGCCGTCAGACTTTATTGCATGTAGCAGTCCCAACACGCTTCCTCCCATGCGGCATTAAATGCGACTTGATGGCTCAGGAGAAACCTGACACCTCGCGGAGATGCCTTAGCGTTACTCGAGCTTCCGGGAGCATATGGGGTTCCATATGCCTTCTCCGGGAGCTACGTCCTGGACGCTGCCTTATGGCATAAAGACTTAGCAAATATTTTTGGATTATAAGTTGCTTGATCCACGTGTCCCTGTCTGGTTGGTCCATGTACATTGGGCAAAATCAGGGGCAACATTTACCCCCCAAGCCTTGTTTATTTGAAAAATAAAACAAGGCTTGCTAAAGTGCTTCCGGTTGACTCCTCGGTTTCCTGGCACGAGCTTTGAGTGCGTGAGGGTGTATTTAATGATGGCTTTTAATGCAGCGATTCACTTTTTGTAGAGGTCGATTCGTTTCACGCCCATTGATTGATACGGCGCATTAATGGTGTCAGACGGATACTCAAACGTTTCCACCGCCTTAATTGCAAATCAATCTAGTCCGTTGATCTTTGAGAATTCGAATCGTGTGTTTCCCCCACCGTTTGATTGGTAGGTGATGATGCTTGTTCCTCATGCAGCTTTGCCTATAAAAGCCACCACCTTTCCTTCATTTCGGTTACTTCCCATTTCTTGCGAACTTTGCTCAAATTTCCCAGAGAGAAAAAATTCTCAGACCAAGAGAAACACTGTTGAACACTTTGCAATCTTTCCCAGTTCATCTTCGTTCACTACTGTCAGTCCTTATCTTCGTTTGATTTACAGTAGGACCCCCAGTCTCAATACTTCATTGTAAGTTTCTTGCATCCTTTGCTTTATTGTTAATATGCATCGCATGCTGTTGCTTATCTGCTTGTTTTTTCTGGGTTTTGTATTTGAAGTTTCTGGGAATGCAAACTTTTAGCTTCTTCATGTAATCGGTCTAGGTTCACCATTCTGGTGATAGGATTACTCTTGTCACGCATTTGTTATTATTATTTTTTTTCGTAAAAGACCATACGTTCTTCGTATGCTGGTCGTTTAGGGCATGGAGAGGTTACTTTCGAGTTTTTGCCCTTTCTTTTTCTCTGGTGCGCAATGCCGTCTTCTGTGAATTTATTGCGCCCGACTCTTGTCCAGGGAATCCTTCTAGGGTTTCCTGTTTGACAGGTGTCCGGAGGGGGCCTCTTTCCAGCGGTTAGGGGACCCCCATTCCCTTTTTCTTGGTTTAGGGTTTGGTATGGGGCCTAACTGCTGGAATCTTAATTCTTTTTACAGAATCGAAACATGTCTGCTTCTGGCTCAAAGTCATCCAAGAAGAGTGGTAAGCGTCTGGCTACCCTCGAAGAGGTCTCGCTGGGTCCCATTGCCCAGGAGGGGTACAAGTCTCGGGCCACCGGATGGGAGGCGGCAGAGCATCACTCTACTCTAACTTGTCCCCATCAGTTGGAGAACATCGTGGAGGTAGCTGGAATCAAGCCTTCCACATCCGGGACCTACCACCGGCCACCTCGTGATGCGGAGACGCCCAATGACAACTAGGGCGGCTTCGGGGCCTGGAGCCAGACGCACTTGATGGTCGGGGCCATGCTTCCTCTCCAAGACTACTTTGTTAATTTTTTAGTTTTTGTCGGCCTTGCGCCATACCAACTTATTCCTCAAGCATACCGCCTGCTCTCAGGCTTATTTATTTTTTACTCCGCCCGGGGATGGGGCTCTCCCACCTCGGCGGAGATATTGTATTTTTATGAACTTGTTTCCGTCCCCAAGAAGGGGGACAAACTTAAGGACGATTTTTATGGGTTCCGGGCCCACCCTGCCAATGATGGGGTGGTCCCGTAAAATAGGCAAACTCATGTTAAGGAGTATCGCCATCATTTTTTCTTCTCTTCCGGGTTCCGGGCAGTGGAACATCCGGAACTCCTCACGGAGTGGGTTAGGATTCCTCCTTACGAGCGGACCGCGCCTACTCAGGTCTTTCTTCGGAGAGCCCAGGCCTTCGCCTCTTATGACCGGGTGGACCTCGACGTCGGGGGCCTGGTTACGACGGAGAATTGCCGGAAGGCAAAACTCATCCTGCCGCATCAATCCGTGGAGGACTCTAACCTTTCCAGGGTTATCTGTCCCAACGTGAGGGTGCCTGCCGCGGAGAAGACTTTCCGGGATGTGATCATCGCCACTACCGAGAAGAAGTACCAGGACTATCTCTACCGGAAGGCTCAGGAGAAAGCCTATTCTAAGGCTCAGGCAGCTTCCGGGAGGCCACTTCGTGTGAGGAGCCCGGTCGAGAGGAGAAGCCAGGCGATCGCTGGGAAGCCCCTTCATATAGGGGACTTGGAGGAGAGAAGGGCTCCCAGGCCAAAGCCTTCAGATCAGGAGCCGAACACTGGGGCTCCTGGCGCCAGCACTTCCGGTTTCGGTGGTAAGTCTCCTTTAGCAGTTCATTACGTCCCTTCTGTTGGCGAATATGCTAGTCTTAGGCATGTAGGGTTCGATGAGCGTCTTTATAGGTTTAGGATGCCCTCGACTCGGTGGGGAGACCATATGAAGGAGTTTTATTTTTCCAACTTAGGAGATTTCTTAGGTCGGTCCCGGATGGGTTCTGGTCCTCCGGAGCCCGTACCCTTAGACCCTTCAGCTTATATTTCATCCAGCTGGTTCCGGCCTTCGGATAGCTATCTCGGAGACGATGCTGCCAGCATTAAGATTTGGAACTTTGCTAGGGCCGAATTAGAGAGTCAGGGTAGGACTAGCTTGTTTGCTATATCTGAGTGTTTGTTGTTTCCCACGGATGTTCTAACACTTGCCTTCTTTCTTTTGTTGTAGCAGGTGTTTCCATGGACGCCATTTTGGCCGAACTTGCCGGAGTTCACACTCCTGAAGCTCCCCCTCCCTTTACTTCTTCCCAGATGCCCCCCCTCTAAAGGCTTCTTCCAGTGCTCCTCCAGACACTATTGACTTAGTGGATGAGGAGGTGCTCCCGGGAGAAGGTCAAGAAAAGCAATGGGGCTTTTCTGAGGAAGTTGAAGAAGGTGAAGGAGGGCACCGGGCCCTTCCTGAGGAAGTTGAAGAAAGTGAAGAAGAGCAAGAAGTTGCTCTGATTCGCAAACGCAAGGGCAAAATAGTTGCCCAGGAGGAGCCCAAACGACAACGGAGAGCTGACACTCCGGCCCACGGTCTTGATGGCGGGGTCTCCCTCATGGAGGAACACACTGCCCCTCTCAATATTGTGCTGACTCCGGTTCCTGGAGATGAGGCGAGACAGGAGCTCCGGATAGCTAAACACAACTACGCCATGGACGAATACTCCCGGGGGTATGCTGAGGTGGAGGCCCTCAAGAGGATCTTACGAGTTGAGATGCAAAATACTCTCAACAACCCTGAATACCAGAATCCGTGGGATCTTAATTTGGATCCCTTGTCGGACTGGTTCGGCCGTTTCCTCGGGCCCACATTAGCTCCCTTTGCCGCGGAGATGACTGGCGAGTTTGCATCCCAGCTTACTTGGTGTGCACCTAGGCGGTTCGCTCCTTGTGCATCCTTGAACTCCATCTTCCAAGTCCAGGATCTCAGCCACTCCCTTACTGTGGTAAGTATTTTGTAGTTTACTTTTCTCCTTATTATTATTTTCTTTTGGAGATTCTTACTTATACTTGTATCTTTTCCCAGCTTGCTGCTGAGGCCGGCCGCCTTTCCAAGAACATAATCAACCATGGCTTCGTCCTGTCCGATTTTGGGGACATGGATGAAGTTAGGAAGATTCTTCAGGATCTTACTGCTGAGAGGCGGCTTTATCAGGAGGCTGCTGAGCGCCGGGAGGCCATTGCCAAGGCCAATGAGGAAGAGGCCAAGCGGAGGCAATGATCCGGGAGGAGGCCCTGCAGAGAGATAGGCTGGAGGCCAGGCACCAGGAGGAGTTGAGGACGGAGGGCGAAGCCACTACGAAGGCCAGGCGGGAGCTTCGGGAGGCCAGGGAAGCCTTGGAGGAAATGGCTGCCAAGGTGAGGTCCTTAGAGCAAACTCACAAGGCAAACTTGGAATCCACGGCCACCCTGGCCGCGGAGCTGAAGGAGCTCAGAGACTTCAAGGACCAAGCCTCAAAGAAGGCAAAAAGAGATGAGCTTCTTTCTCCTGTCTCCTGCAACCGGTGCGCCAAGCGTTTTGATGATGGCGTCTTCATGGCCTGGTCTACAAATGACCAGAACATCAAGCTTACCTTCTACCCCAAACCCTAGGAGATGATCGCAAAGTTCCGGGAGAAGAAGAAAAAGCTTGATGCCATGGTGGAGGCACGCATCGGACCTCGCCTTCCTCCTCGCATCGATTAAGCCGCTCCGAGTTTGACCCAGTACAGCAAGGATTTCACTCTTTTTTTTATTTGTTTATTTACAGCTATTTTTCTTGTATTTAAGACAATATTTACATAGTTGTTTTATTTAAAGGGGAGACAATTTTTAAGGCCTGTCCCCGGGCCATTTGTATATATTTAGACCTGCCCTTAGCGCTAGGTTTTTTATATTTATATATGATGCACATATCTTTTGATGCGCATATCTTTTTTTTGGACCTGTCCTTTGGATCAGGATGTTTATACTTATGCTTTTCATTCTTGTGCATACTCTTTTTTGACCTGCCCTTTGGGTCAGGATATTTTACTTAGTTTGTTTTTTGTCTGTCCGTGCGGTATACCCTAGTACCCCCCTGAGTGGCATAAAAAATTTGTTTTTAAGGCACTCAGTTTTATTTAACATGCGAAGGCTGTATACATTTATACGGTACAAACTTTTTAAACAAAATCTAAGTTACATTTTTGGCTATTGGTAATATTTTCTGAGGTGATCGGCATTCCAGGCTCTTGGCACAATGGTTCCGTCCATCCTTTTTAGCTTGTAAGTGCCTGAGCCGATTTCGTCCTCGATTTCATATGGTCCTCCCAATTTGGCCCAAGTACCCCCACTCCGGGTTCTTGGGTGGCTGAGAAGACTCTGTTGGGTTTTATGCCCTAAATAAAACTCATTATAATCAGATTAGTTATCAATTTAGAAGTGAATTATGATTACATGTATGTTACATGTTTATGGTTTAATATATATACTTGATATATGCACAAAATCAGTTAAATCCAGAACATATAGTTATTCACAATTACAGTATCGTCAATACAGTGGAATGTGATTGTGATTATATGATTCAAAAGATTTGGTCCCTGTTCATCAGTTTTTTGGATTTACACTGATGTGATAATCAGCGATGAAGTATGCTTACACTTGGAGTAAGTGTTATATTCTTTCCAGAACATTGGCAAAGTATACTGGTTTCGAATGCATGGAGTATGCATTGGACTGGACCGATATTGAACTTGGTTAAAGATATTGTAAACTTACCGTTGTATCTTTCCAAGTCAATGTCAGAAGTTGATCTTAGATTAAGAGAATCTAAATCCTGATATGCTTAGGCTCAATCTCAGGAGTGCTATTCTTGTTCTTTGATTTATTAGTTAAAGCCTACCTTTGGGTCAGGATAATACATATATTTTGGGAACATGATAGCATAACTGAATGGGAGTGCTAAACATAAATATGGAAATCTATAGCTTCTACTGGTGTATAGAAGTAAAGTGATGATTCCTTTTGAGCTTAGTTAAATAGAAGTAAATGGATGAGCTCTTGTTTCAGTGACTATATATTAGATCACTAAAACATCATTTACAGGTAACTAAGTGTTCAAATGGGCAAAATACATTGAGGGGTGTAAACGGTAAATTGGTCCCGTCTCGATGTAAATCATCTATATAGAGGATCTCTAAATCACATTAAGATTATAACAATGGTTAAATGAGATAGCATATTGATATCGTGAAACATATGATATGCTCTATATAAGTCTGAGAGTGCTATTCCAAGTTCTAAGAGTGGATTCAACAAGGAATTAATAAGTTAGGGATTTACTTGGTAAATCGGTTCAACTTATTGGAAGCTCAGAATATAGATCCATGGTCCCCATTCTAGTTGAGACTATACTGTTTGTAAGACTCTATAATTGATTTATGATTAATCAATTATAATTCTAAAAGTTAGACTATGTCTAATTTGTGAATTCTCACAGTTTAGGGATGAAATTGTAAATAAGAGGGTTTCTAGGTTTAATTATTAATTATGAGACTTTGCATGTCTAAATTAATAATTAATTTTAAATGGAAATATTATTTAATAATCTATTTTAGTTATTAAATAATTAGTTTTGGCATTTAAATGACTAGAGTTGGAAAAATAGCATTTTTGGAGAAATAGAAATAAAATTGAGGAAACTGCAAAATCCATGTGAGGCCCATACACACCATGGCCGGCCACATGATTGCATATTTCCCAATTATTATTTTTAATTTAATTTGCCATATAATTTCTAATCAAAGCCTAGCCTAAATAGGAAAGTGGTGAATCACACTAAATAAGGTAGTTATTCAATTACACAGTAAAAGAGGAAACTGTTTATTTGGAAAGTTGTGGTCTTCCCTTTTCCTATTTATAGCCGCCCCCTCTCTTCTCTTGGTGTGCTTGAAAGAGAAAACTTTGCTTTGCATAGTGTATCACACGAAATCAAGAGAGAAAACAAGAGAGAAATTTCGAAATTCCTAGTGAGAGAGAAGTGCCCACACACATCATTCAGTACCTCATTATAGTTTGGAAGACTGTGAAGGATCACATCCAACTGAAGAACTTTCGGGCTCAGATCTTGATTATACTCTGCTACAGACAGGAATCAAGGGTTAGAGATCTGAGTGGAAGGAGACATTAATTCCGCTGCAATCACTGTAAGTTATTCTTAACTTTTATGTGTTTAGTTCATCGTTTTAGAAGTTCAATATTAGGTTGTTAAATCAACATACTTGTGAGTAGATCTAAGATCCTGGATAAATATAATACCAACAACTGGCACCAGAGCCATGGTAATTGATTTGCTTGCAAGAAATTTGGACTTAAAACGATTTGCTTGTGATTTGGATGGTTTCATGATGTGTCATATTGATGTTTGATTGATGTTTGTGAATTATGGGAAAAAAATAATTGATTGTCTGTATCTGGAATTATTTTTATAGCATAGTTTGGAAAATTCTAAGCAATTTACTTTTTTACAGAACTCGATTTCGATTTAATTTGAATTAGTTATGAATTTTTGAAAATCGGGAAAAATCTGGGTGGTGATCACCCTACCCACGCGGGCGGAAGGGCTGCTGGCAGCCTCCCAGCGCCGAGGAACCTCGGCTGATACCCTTCCCTGCGCGCGCGGATGGTATGCAACGCATACCATCCGTACAGTGTGGTGTTTTTCTTCGTTTTCTTCGATTTTTCATGCTATTTCATGGAATTAAATTCCGATTTTTTGTGTAGTTTTGTATGTTGATTTTTGTTTTTCAAATTTCAAATCTAATTATCAGAAATAAATTAATTTTAATTTTTTAAAAATTAATTTTAGATATTAGTGCAATTTGATTTTGAAAATGGGAAAAATCAAGTTTTGCTTACCTCTTTTCTTATTTCCTTTAAAATTTGATTATTTTATTTTTTTTAAGGTCAGATATTAATTTTTTTTGGTAACTTGACCTTAATTAAAATAAGATCAAAATAATCATGATAATTTTAAAAGAGGAAATAAGGTATTTTTGTTAACTTTTAAATTTTGTTATTTTTCAATTAAATTAAATTGTAAAATAAGAAAAGGGTATGTATTTACTATTTTCTATTTTAATATTTGATTTATTAAATAACATGAAATTTAAAAGGAAAGTTAGCAATTTAATTTTGAAATGCATTTAGGTTACCCAAAACCTAATTTTTCAAAATGGTAGGTTTAATTTTAATTTTATTTTTCGAAATATAGATTTAAAATTAAATAAATCCTACATCCAACTATCCAGATCTAACCTTGTTGCAGGAGTATGTGTTTTAGATTGTTTGTAAGTTTTTCTAAAACCTATTATTACTTGATCTAAATTGCCAGGGTTAACTTGTTGACAGATCAAATGATCTGATTTTAACCCATGGTTCAATTGATGATAGATCAAGTAGATAATTTGTAACAGGTAATTTTTTACAAACTTCTTTCATCTGTGTATGACCTAGTAACATGATAGGATCCATCCAAATCTGTGTGCCTGTGTGAGCCTATATGTTTAATTTCTATTATAGATACATATAGGTTGTTGTTGCTGAATAAAATGTCATAACCTGATAGATTTTATTTAGGCTCATTTAGTTAATGGGCCTATTCAATTAATAACAGTTGTTCATTTTAAGGTTAAATTCCTCTCTTTTGGGCCTTGTGTGAGAGTTGGGAGCCTTAGAAGTGGGTGCAACATACTGGACCCAGCCCCCCCTCACATGAACAACCCCAATTGTGAAGGCCCATTTGCCTGATTTGGATAACTGTGCTAGGTTAATTATATTAGTTTGACCTAATAAAATTGAATAGCAACATAATTAATTTCTTCGAAATTAATTTAAGAAAAAACATAGTTTAATGAATTTCATTTCTAGATAAACTATTTGTATTTTTTCTTGTATTTAATTAAATAAAGAATTTTAACTAACTAGATTCTTTCTGAAACTTACTTTTATTATTTCATTAAATATTCTTATTTAAGTTATGAATTAGTAATTACTAATTTTTCCTTTTAACTTAAATTTGAATATATTTTGATAATAATATTAAGCTGAGGAATTCTAGGAATTAGTTATTGAAGATTCTTAAAAGATATTATTTTAAGTTGGTTTTAAACTTAAAAAGAGAATATCTTTAAATTAGGTAGTTAACACCTAATTTTGATATTTAATTAAATTTTGTTTGGAAAATTTTAAGTTTGTATTTATAGATTCTTTCTATAATAACTTAAATTAGACATTTTCCAGATCTTGAAAAGATACTTAGTAGAATTGAGATATTTTCTAGATAGTTATTTCCATACTAATTGTTATTTCTAATATAGGAAAATATCATTGATTGTGAAATTAATTGTTTAATAATTAATTTTGGTACAATTCAATTAAGGATATTTTTCCTTGTATTAAGTTGGAAATTAATGATTAAGCCTTCTCTATACTTAATTATTTATTTCCTGAATTTAATACATTTAATTAAATTGAAAATTAAATATCTAAGTTGATTTTCATAATGATACTTAGATATTGTTATTTTCATGATATTTAAGTAAATAAGAAAATTATTTTAAGTTGGGTATTTCCATAACAACTTAAATTTGAATAATTTTCAAAATATATTCTATTTATTTTATTAATCATTTTTTCAAAATTGCATTTAATTATGCAAGATGATTTTGAATTTATCTTGAAAGATAGATTGAAGTTGTAAATTAATTATTTTAATTAATTTTGAATCAACTTAAATCAATGATCTTTTCATTTAATGATTAATTTAAAATAAAGGAACTGAAATATATTATTAGAAATTGGATTAATTAGTCAAGAAAATCTAGATAGATAATATTTTTGCTTGAAGTATTTTTTCTAAGTAAAGTTTGATTTATTTTAAATGTATTTCGAAAATTGTATATTTTGGAAATACAATATATATATTTGTAGAAAATTTTAATTTGAGTTGCAAATTAATTTAAATTAATACAACTTAAATTAAGTAATTTTCTTAATATTTGTTGGAAAATTAACACTAAGATGGAAATAATTCATTTTATTTTCTTAACCATCTAAGTTTAATTTTACAAATATTAAATTAAATTTTATTTAGATTCTATTCTAAATTTAAAATTTAATATATATATATAGATTTAAAATAAATAAATAATAGAAGAAAATACAATTTAAATAATGAGCTTTATTATTTAAAGATATTCGATCTCCATTGTTGGTTTTACATAGCTATTGTTTTAGTGAGTAATCCTCCCTAATGGAGGAACGTTCATTAGCAAGTTAGCACCGTTTAATCTCGAAAGATAAATATGTTTGTAAGTGTTTTATATTGGTATTAATCACCCTAATGGTGGGTACTGTATAAGACTTACAAACATATGAAACAATGGTAGAAGCTCATGAAATAAGAATGACCTTGACTCTCGCCTAAACGGGACAACGTCAGATTCTCTTTTCGATCTAATAAAAGGTTGCTAGAATGTTTGCCATTTTAGATGAGCTGACAACTCTATTCGATGAATGATAGCTTTGACTCTCGCCTAAACGGGACACTGATATCAGTTTGTTGAAAACCTTAGAAATTATTTAGGATTGAATTTTTTTTTTTTTGTATTTTCTCTAGTCATTCCTAATTGCTGTATGCCAATAATTTCTAAATAAGATTTTGTGATAAACCATAATTGATATCTATGTGTTATCTTGTAGTATCTTGAATTGCAATGTCAAATCCCATGTTGTCACTCTTAACTGAAAATAAGCTAAATGAGTCTAACTTCCCAAAGTGGAGAGAGAACATTCATATTGCTCTCATAGGTGAAAGTGCCTCGTTTGTGTTGACTGAGCCGTCCCCTGAGCAGCCAAGTGACAATGCAACCAAAACTGTGAAAGAGAAGTTAGAGCGTTGGCATAATGCTAACAATAAAGCTCGTTACTTCATGCTTTCCAGCATGGTTGACACCTTGAAAACAAGGGTTGCAAACACTGTCACGGCTGCAGAAATCATGACGCAGTTAACTGAGCTATTCGGTATGGCATCTATCCAGTCTCGTTTTGACGCGACTAAGAAATTCATCAACGCACGGATGGAACCCCATCAGAATTTGCGTGATCACCTTCTCCAGATGGCTAGTTATTTCCAGGAAGCCCAGAATCATGGTGCTGAAATGGATCAGACTACTCAAGTGAGTCTCATCTTGAATAGCCTGACTCCAGATTTTCTGCCATACACATCAAATTATGTCATGAATAAGAAGGAGCAAGAATTTCATACTTTAGTCAATGACCTTCAGACATATGAAAATTTGATTGGAGGTCCCAAGAAAAGAGGGAATAAACCTCAGTATTCTGGAAATGGTAATAAGACAAGTAGTCCTGAGGCACTTGTTGCTTCTACTTCCAAATCCAATCATAAGAAGAAGTGGAAAAATGCCAAGAAGCGAGCTCAAGCTGCGAATGCAGCTAGGAACAAAAATGCTGGAGCTTCTGGCAATACACCAAAAGGAAAGTGTTTCTACTGCAATGAGAAAGGCCATTGGAAATCCCAATGTCCTAAGTATCTCGCAAAGAAACAAGGTATTTTCTTTATAAACTGATGTGTTTTTAGTGAATTATTATCCTTTTGGATTAATAATTCTGGACTACTAACCTTGTTTATTATTCTTCTTATAGCTAAAGCTTCTTAAACTCGGGTGCTGTCTTAGCGAGTTGGATTAGAAAGCTGGATGATGGATGGAGATTGTCTACAATAAAGAAGAAGCTCTTTCATTTGAATTAATTGTTTAGTTTTTCAAACAATTTGGATTTCAAGTTTTGGGATCTTAATTCCCTGTTTGGTTCTCATAAATATTGCAAACAATTTTTTGGGTTTATAATAAAATATTTTTTTCATTATATTGCAATTTATGAGTTGAGCTTCAGTTCTTTATTTTATCTATTACCGATTATTATATTTATTATGTTTGAATGTGTATGTGTTTTTATTATTGATGCAAATTCAAAAGGTATTTAAACTCCTTACAGAGTAATTACTGCATAAACACTAGAAATTATTTCTATGTTTATGAATAATTGTTAGTTCCAAAAACAATTATTTGAGAATTTTTTTAATAAAAAGATATTTTGATCTGATAGGGGTGGAGAAAAGTTAAGAATAATATGCAGTTCAAACGATTTTTTATATCTAATGAACTCTGAATTATATTCAACTCCACAGACTCTCTATCACACTTAGAGATTTACAACCTTTAGGGGTGGACCATAATCTCTATAAACTTAGGGGTGGACTTTATTCTACAGTACCCTTTGTGACACATAATTTTAAACATGGAAATAATATAATAAATTAGCTATTATCAGAATAAATCCTTGATCTTGATTATATGTTCCAGTTTAGATTTACTGTTGTAATAGTTATTGATACCATTAAAGTTCTTTGATAATGTTTCACATTACCTTGGTTGAGTGGGAGAATATTAAAATTCTTTACCCATCTTCGTTTGGTTGATAATTGTGATAGGAACTTAAGAACACCTCTGATAAAAACAAGTCTAACCATTCACATGGATAGAAACAACTTATCCGAATTATGAGAGTAAGATAGAAGAATTCTTGCACAGTCTATTCGAAAGACATGATTCAAGATGTCTATTTCTCATAACATTTTATGGTATCTTGATTTGATTGCTTAAATCTCTAGCAAGTATTTTACACTTCAAATACTAGACTGCTATGTTGTTGACCTAATCTTAAAGAAACTTACAGTTTCAGCTTAAGATAATAAGTCACAATGAGATGTTCCCATAAACAATAGTAAAAGGTTAAAAGTTTTTAACCAGACATCTGCTATTGAGTGGGAGCCATCTGAGATGTAATCAAATGGGGAACATTAGGGGACAATCAAGAAAGATTTACAAAAGTGACGTATATGTTATTAAGGAACTATGCATTAGTGATCCCTATATGCACACTGACTCATTAAAAATTGTGAGATGGTGGTTACTCTGGGGGTGGAGGAATCATTATAGAAGAGTGTTAAAACCCATCTATAATAATTCAAGCTTCATCAGAAAAGATATAACTTTGTAAATTCAAAATTACCAGAAAGTTATTTTACTGAAGAAAATTCTACACTGCATTATCTCAATTCCAAATTTTAAAATTTGAGAGATATGTCTTCTGGTTGTTCAGATGTACTTAATGGGCAGTAAGGATTTCAGTATCCCTTGATGAGTAAAGCATAAGTTAGGGAGGTTTCATGATTCTTATGAACCTGGTTCCAGACATATGGGTGGATTCAAATATACTACACTTGATCACAGGATCAAGACAAAAGATTGATTGTAATGCACAACTCGTTTTATGTTAGTGCAAGTGGGAGTTTGTTGAGTTTTATGCCCTAAATAAAACTCATTACAATCTGATTAGTTATCAATTTAATGAGTTAATAGTGTGTTAAAATTGTCAAGCTGATATTTAGAATTGTTTATAATTGAATTGTTTCTTTGTCAAAATTAATATTAAATATATTTATATGTTTATAGGTTTATCTATTTTCTCTTAGATCAATCATGCTCATATAGCAAAAAAATCATACTCATATAGACATGTTATTTTCATTTTGTAATTTAGATCTTCTTAGTCATTATTTAGATCACTTAAACCTTTTCCGATTATGGTAACTGAATTTTTGTTTCTTTTAGGTACTCCATTACAAAGATCTGTATTACATGTATTATTTATTTTTGACTATGAAGAGGTGGATTTCTTTATTGGGAAACATATAGCGTGACAAATTATTGTTCGTATATTGAATAATTATTTTTGAATAATGGAATTCATATATATAACTGTGTATATTGAATTCTTTATTCAAATAATTATTTTTTATTTTTACGTGATTATTTATTGTTCATATATCTAGAATCCTATTTGATTAAAGTTAAGATTATAAGATTAATTAATTTGTGATTTCTTCCTATACACATAAGAATAATCTCACCTAATAACTAATAATATTTTTTCTTTAATTTTTAATTGTATAACTTTCAAATAATATAAAAAAAAATTAGCATAAAATTTAGTATACGTGTCTCGCACGTAGTTTTTTGCTAGTATATATATATGCATGATTCTTTTTTTTAGGCATTTTTATGGATTTTTTTTTTACATATTTTGTTTTTATTTTTGTTTTTTTTTTTTAAAAAAAATAATGTTGTTTTTATGTTATTATTTCACGTTTTTTTTCATCTAGCAGCAACTTAAAAAAAAAAAACAATCGTTCATATTTTTTGTAAAAAAAATTAAAATTTGTAAAAATATTAAAAAACTATAAATTTGTAGTTTTGTAATTTTTTTTTTATTTAAGATATTTATGAAAAATATATATACTTTTTATTTTTATTATATTGACTGTGCGCTTGATCAACACTAGGAGTTCTTTTGGTACGCAAGACTAGATTGGATTAGACAGACTAATTTATCCAATCTAGTGTTTGGGCATATTAGAAGTCTAAAAAAATAAATAAATAAAATAGTCCAGTCTATTCTTAAACCAAACACAGGATTACTTTCAGCATAATCCAATCTTGTCCAGTTCAGTCCAATCATTTTCAGTCCAATCCTACGTACCAAATGGACCCTAAAAGTATTATGGAAAGGATCTCAAATGGAAAAGAGCTCAAAGTTTTTAAGATGAAATTTTATTTGTACCCCATAAAGTTAAAAGTACACTTTAATATTAAAAAAATTAAAATAAAATATACTTATCTCTCTTATATTAAATATGTCGATTTAACAGAGATTGTTAGTTTAATAATTTTTTTTCTATTAAAATTAATCATTAAAACTAACATCATTAAATCAAGGGTCTCGACACATTTGGTACCCTCTGTTTTATCTAAATACAAGTTTGGTACCCTGTATTTTTAATAATACTTATTTGGTACCTTGTATTTTACAATCATACCTATTTAGTACCTTAAATTCAAATTTTTTTGATAAAATTTAATCAATACAATCAATAGTCTAAAATTTTATGAATTCTGAATTCAAATTTATTTATTTGATTACATATGATTGAGAACTGTTTGGTTAAATTAACAAAATTGTATTGATTAAATTTTATTTTAGGGTACTAAATATGTACAATTTAAAAATATGAGGTACCAATTAAGTATTATTGAAAACATAAGGTACCAAATATGTTTTTTATAAAAACACAAGGTACTAAATGAATATATTCTCTTAAATCAATCAATTAAATATTTTTTATAAAAATAATTTTAAATATTTAAATTTAATTTATAAGTATCTGTTGGAAATTTATTTTACTAGGATCTTAGATCTACTCACAAGTATGTTGTTTAAACACCCTAAATATGAACTTTCTAAAACGATAAATTAAACACATATAAAGTTAAGAAAACCTTACATTGATGCAGCGAAATTAATGTCTCCTTCCACTCAGATCTCTAACCCTTGTATCCTTTTTGTAGCAGAGTATAATCAAGATCTGAGCCCGAATGTCCTTCTTCTTCAAGTTTGATCCTTCACAGTCTTCCAATCTATGATTGAGTTACTGCTTGCTGTGTGTGGGCACTTACTCTTTCACTAGGGTCGAAATTTATGAAGAGAGAAAAGAGGAGAGGGTTTCGGCCAGGTATAGAAACAAGGGAAGACTCAGTTTTTCTGAAGAGAGAAATTTCTGTCAGAAAACTTATTGAAAACTTGTATTTTGACTAAGCCATCACTTTCTATTTATAAGCAACTACTAGGTTTAGGTTAAGAATTATTTGACATTAAAATAATGAAAATATTAATTTGAAATCCCACAATAAGTGGCCAGCCATGGTGTGTTAGTGGGCCCCACTTGATTTTGCAGTTTTAACAAATTTTATCTCTATTTTCTCAAATACGCCAATTTTCTAATTCTAACCTTTTAAATGCCAAAACTATTATTTAATAACTAAAATAGATTATTAAATAATATTGTCATTTAATTTAATTATTAACAAGACATATAAAGTCCATTAATAAATAAATAAACCTAGAATCTCTTTTCTTTACAATTTCACCCCTGCTTAGTGAAAATTCACAAATTAGACATAGTCTAACTTTAGAATTATAATTGATCAATCACGAATCAATTAATGAGTCTTACAAGCAGAATGTTCTCAACTAGAATGGGGACCATGGATCTGTATGCTGAGCTTCCAATAAGTGAACCAAATTTACCAAGTAAATTCCTACTTATTAATTCTTCGTTGAATCCACTCTTAGAACTTAGAATTGCACTCTCAGACTTATATAGATCATATTATATGTTCCACGATATCAATATGCTATCTCATTTAACCATTGTTATAATCTTATTGTGATTTAAAGATCCTCTATATAGATGATCTACATCTAGATGGGATTTCTTTACCGTTCTCACCCCTCAATGTATTTTGCCCCTTAAAACACTTAGCTACCTGTAAATGGTATTTAGTGATCTAATAATTAGTCAGTTAAACAAGAGCTCATCCATTTACTTCTATTTGCTAAGCTCGAAGGGAATCATCACTTGACTTCTATACACCAGCAGAAGCTATAGATTCTATATTTATGTTCAACACTCCCACTCAATCATACTATCATGTTCCCAAAATATACGTATCACCCTGACCCAAAAGTAGGCTTAACTCATAAATTAAAGAACATGAATAGTACTCCTGAGTTGAGCCTAAGCATATCAGGATTTAGATTCTTTTAATCTTAAGATCAACTACTGATATTGACTTGGAAAGATATATATAACGGTAAGTTTGTAATATCTTAAGTTAGTTGCAATATCGGTCCAGTCCAATGTATACTCCATACATTCGAAACTAGTATACTTTACTAATGTCCTGGAAAGAACATAACACTTACTCCAAGTGTAAGTACACATCATCGCTGATTATCACATTAGTGTAAATCCAATAACACTGATGAAACAGGGACCAAGTCTTTTGATTCATATGATCACAATCACATTCCAATGTGTTGACGATACTGTAATTGTGAATAAACATATGATCTGGATTTAACTGATTCTGTGTGTAAACATAATAAACATATTAAACCATAAGCATGTAAAATTCATGCAAACATCAATCACTTCAAATTTCTTATATTGATAACTAATCAGATTGTAAAGAGTTTTATTTAGGGCATAAAACCCAACAATATCAACATTAGATAATTATTTTTTTATATAAATCGTAATTTAAATTTAAATTAGATGTTAATTTAATTAATTAATTATACTTTATGATAAATTTATTAGTTATATTACTTAAAATATTTAAACTTTTATACTTTGTTATTGTAATAAAATTAGTTATATATATTTTTTTATAAATAAATTTAAGGGGCTTTTTCATTTTTACACTTCAAAATATTTTTTTTTTGCATTTTTACGGAATTCTACATAGAAACCCCTATTGTAACTAGCGCTGCAACTTAAATTGTAACAAAAAATTGTATAGAAAGTCCTATTGTAACTAGCGTTGTAACCACTTTAGAAGTCCAAACCGTAAATTTAAAAAAAAATGTTAAAAAAATAGTATATAAGATAATATCTCTAAATTTAAAATTAAATCAAATTTTATATATTTAAGAAATATAATTAAATTGTATTAAATTTAATTTTATTATTACTATTTAAATTAATAATTAAGTAAATATTTTATAAGCTGCAAATGAAACTTTCCTATATTTAGTGAATGGAAAGCCTAGGGGTTGTGTGGTGCCTACAAGGGGATTGAGGCAAGGGTGTCCGCTCTCTCCTTATTTGTTTCTTTTTTGTGCGGAGGCTTTGTCTTCCCTGCTGCGTCAAGCGGAATTTAGTGGTGATTTGATGGGGTTTCGGTGTTCCCGTTCTGGGCCTCGGGTGTCTCATCTTTTCTTCGCTGATGACAGTTTGATATTTGGTAGAGCCAATGGAAGGGAGGCGGAATCTATCCGTCAGATTCTTCAGTGTTATGAGTATGCTTCTGGCCAACAAGTCAATTTCGATAAATCTGCTATCACATTCAGTCCGAATGTTCTACATGCGGATCGTGCAAGTGTATTGGGTATTTTAGGCTTAGGGTCAGTAGCCACTCATGATAAGTATTTGGGTTTACCAACAGTTATTGGAAGGAACAAGAAGCGGACTTTTGCTAGTATTTGTGATAAGGTTCAAAAGCGAGTGCGAGGATGGAAGCGGAGTTTCTTTTCTGCTGGTGGCCGTGAGATTCTAATTAAGGCTATTCTACAAGCTGTCCCAAATTATTTGATGAGTATGTTCCAGCTGCCTGTGGCGACGTGTGATAAGCTTCGTTCAATTATTCTTCAGTTTTGGTGGGGTACGAAGAATGATAAGCAGAAAATTACTTGAGTGAAATGGGAGAATGTGTGCTAGCCGAAATCCAAGGGGGCCTTAGGCTTCAAGGATCTTGTGCTCTTTAATCAAGCTATGGTTGCTAAACAAGTTTGGCGCTTGTTACAATCGCCAAACTCATTGCCTGGCCGTGTTTTGAAGCATAAGTACTTTCCCAACACGTCTATTTTGGAGGCGAAAGATCGACAAGGATCGTCTCACTTGTGGTCAAGTTTGATGTGGGGTTTGGAATTATTGCAAAAGGGAATGAGGAAGGTTGTGGGGGATGGCCTGAGTATTAATGCCTTTCGGGACCCTTGGCTTCCCAGGGCTATAACGTTTCGGCCTATTTCGCCTTCTCCTCCTGATAGTGTGATGGTTAATGATTTGATTGGCGTGGATGGGACGTGGGATGTCCACTCTTTGTCTCAATACTTTTTGGGGATGGATATCAATATTATACTTAGTATCCCGTTGCGGAGTGGTCTCTGTCAGGATCGATGGTGTTGGCATTATACTTCTAATGGTTGTTATACTGTCAAGAGTGGTTATGCAGTTGCTCTTGAAATGTCGAGTGAAAGGAATGGTAGTTCTTCTGTGAATCAAGCTCATTGGTGGAATGGGATGTAGAATTTGAGGGTGCCACAAAAAGTAAAGATTTTTCTTTGGAGAATGTATCATCGCGCTCTTCCGACTAATTCCCAGCTTATCAAGCGTAAGCTTCCTATTCAGCCGACTTGTCAAAGGTGTGGTGAGGAAGGGGAGACTCCGGATCATGCTTTAGTCTTTTGCTCTTCATTGCGACCTTTGTGGTCTAAGCTTCGGATTTGGAATAGGCTAACTCGTGGTAGCACTGGGTCTTTAGCGGAATTGCTGGTGTTTCTATTTGAGGTACTTGATCCGAATACTTTTGCTTTGTTGTCTATGGTTTGATAGGAACTCGGTGTTGTTTGGGAAAAAGCCATCTAGATTGGATGTGCTTGATGAATTAGCTCGGGAAGCTTTTGAGGAGTTTTAGGGGGTGGGTGTGGGGGTTGGAGGCCAGCCGTTGGGTGCTTCTATGGCTTGTGGAGTTTTGATGGGGGTCGGGTATGGTGAGGTGGGGCAGGGAGTGATGAGGAGGGGTAGGTGTGAGGAGAGGCGGGTCCATTGGTGCCCACCCGGGATAGGGGAGTTTGTGTTGTCTGTGGATGCGGCGGTCACCCTGGGGAGGGGGTTCGTGGGGTTTGGGGGAGTTGTTCGAGGTGGTGAGGGGGTGGTGTGGGCGGCCTGGGCTATGGGTGCCGTGGGGGATTTCCAAGTGGCGGTGGCCGAGCTTCTGGCTCTCCGAGCGGGTCTTGTGTGGGCTAACAGGTTGGGGTTCAATTTGGTGCATGTGGAGACGGATTCTTCAGTTGTTAGTTCTTGGATTAACTGTTCGGATAATATTCTTATGTTTAAGCCAATTGTTGAGGAGATTATTTCTCTTTTAGCGGCTGTTGGTGGTGGTTCTTGTTGTGCCATTTCGCGTGATGCGAATGGTGTGGCCCATGCACTAGCTAAGTCTGATACTAGTTCTTTAGGGGTTCATTTGTGGACAGATGCTTGTCCTAGATTTATTGGTCCTTCGGTAACAGCTGATTTACTTTGATTTAATGACATACTTTCTTTCAAAAAAAAAAAAAACTTTCCTATTTTTAAAACGTCATTTTTTCTTGTAGAAAATTTATTTCTTTTCAATTTTCTTTTAACATTGTGGGAGATTGTGAGAGCAAGAGATTAAGACTTAAAACATTTTAAAAATTAGAGCATTGCTATTGGATAAGAGTGTTGTCTAACATTTTTCTTTATAAGTAATACCTTTTGGTTATAATATTTTTTAAAAATTATTTTTTTAAATTCTCTAAAAATTAATGTCAAATTTTGTATTGACCCTCCAACTTGGCCACTTGAAGGGCTGTGACAGGCCACCTGGCTTTCCCTTGTTGGAGGTAGGTTAGGAAGGCTGGTGGTGCTGACTAAAAATCATGTGAGTCATTAGTATATGTTAGAATAGGTAATACTATAGTATATTGTAGGAAATTTAAGATAGAAATTTACTATCTTGTCCCTACACCAACAAAACAAACAAATCAGAATTTCAAGGTCAATTTCGACCTTTCCCTGTTCACTTTGACTTTTCAAAGTTAACCCCAAAACGACCCCGTTTTGTCTTTGAACAAAACCTAGGAATGGATCGAGAACCTTCTCATTTCCTTCCTTTCTCTCTGAAATGCTAGAAACCCTAGCAGAGAGATTCTCAAAGAGAAACTCGAATCCAAACCCTAGAAACCCAGAAATCCCAAACACAAACCCAGCAGAAAGATCAGATCTACAATGATCTGATCTTTATACCCATACACACACAAAAGCAAGAGAGATTTAAGTTAGAAAACACCAAATTTTTTCCCGAAGTTCACCAACGAGTTGGCTACGTCTCTGTTTGAGCTGCTCCTCAAATTTGAGAGCTCGATTCCACTATCAAGATGTTTCAAACATACAACTCTGAAGATTCCAAGTCACAGGTAACTTTTGACTGGGTAATCTTATGTTTAATACAAGTGTTTATGTGTTTATTCTGTGTTTAATCCCTCTCTCTCTCTCTAGATCTAACCCTCTGTTGTTTTCTTTGCATGTACGAGCTTCAATCTCTGGTTCTTCAAGCTTCAAAGTTCTGGATCTTGAAGAACACCCTCAACTTCCTTACTCTGGTTGTTTGCTTGAGGTATATTTATAGATCTAGGGTTTGTATATTTCTGCATGTGTTTTATTTGGTTAGTTACTGATATTAGTTAGGTATGGATTTTCCTAATCCATTCTAACTAATTTCAGTTAGGGAATTAGAGGCCGAAGGCCAACTTAGGGATTTTGTATGTATTTCCTTTTTTGTCCTTTGTATCTAGTTGTATTTAGTCTTAATATCAGTGTAAGTGGAGGTTTATTTTTAACAATTTCCACCTAAACCTTCACTGAGCTGATATTATAGTGGTCGAGTCATTTCTGAGGGTCATAGCTCTGTGATCCAAAGGATCACCTTATCCTTGATCCAACCCTATTAAGTTTAAACAATGTTTAAACTTAGATAGGGTGATCACTTTAGTTCCCATGTCTGCAGGATTCTCTTCAGTAGGCACCTTGTCAATGTTTATGAGTCCTTGTGTCACTTTGTCTCTGATGAAGTGATACTTTATCTCTATGTGTTTAGAGTCATGGAACATAGGGTTTCTGCATAGGTGTACACAACTCTGGCTATCAGAGTAAATTACTGGTTTTGTGTCTAGTAATCTTAGCTCTTCTAGGACTCCTTTAACCCATATGCTTTCTTTAATAGCTTCAGTAGTTGCAATGTATTCTGATTCAGTTGTGGACAATGCCACAACAGGTTGTAATTGGACTTTCCAACTTACACAATTCCCCCTAGTAATAGTATGTAGGCTGATGTAGATTTCCTGCTGTCCCTGTCTCCAGCATAGTCTGCATCACTGAAGCATTCTATTGCTGTGCTTCCTTGCTGCTTTTTGTACTTGAGTCCTAGTTTAGTTGTCCCAATTAAGTACCTTAGTAACCATTTCATAGCAAGCCAGTGTGTCTTACCAGGATTTGTCATGAATCTGCTAAGTACACTAATAGCATAAGCAAGGTCAGGTCTGGTGCTTACCATTAAGTACATAACAGATCCAATAGCATTAGCATAGGGAATTTTACTCATTTCCTCCTTCTCAGCTTTGCTCTCAGGGCATTGCTTCTTAGATAGTGTGAACTGTGTAGTTATAGGTTGGCTAGCAATTTTAGATCCCTTCATTGAGAATTTCTCAATAATCTTGTGTATGTAGTCTTCCTGATTTAGGATAAGTGTCCCTTCTGCTCTGTTTCTCTTAATTGAGATTCCCAAAATCTTAGTAGCTTCCCCTAGGTCTTTCATTTCAAACTCAGTCTTGAGTAGGCCCTTCATTGTGTTTACTCTTGCCCTTTCTTTACTGATTATAAGCATATCATCTACATACAGAAGTAGATATATGACTTTATTAATATCAGTACCTTTGTAGTACAAACAGTGATCATAGTAACTCCTAGAAAACCCCAGTTTTAGCATAAATCCATCAAACCTTTTATTCCATTGCCTAGGAGACTGTTTTAACCCATACAGTGACTTAACTAGCTTGCATACATAGGTTTCCTTCCCTTTTTCAATATATCCTTTAGGTTGTCTCATGTAGATCTCTTCTTCTAGTTCACCATGTAGGAAAGCAGTAGTAACATCCATTTGGTCAATTTCTAGGTTGAATTGAGTAGCTAGACTTAGCATTATCCTTATAGTCTTGTATTTTGCAACTGGTGCAAATACTTCATTAAAATCTATACCCTCTTTCTGTGTAAACCCTTTGGCCACTAACCTGGCCTTGTATCTTATAGGTTCATTCTTAGTTCTGCCTTCTTTCTCCTTGAATAGCCATTTACAGTCCACTATGCTCTTATCTTTAGGTTTAGGCACTACAATCCAGGTTCTGTTCTTCTTAAGAGATTCCATCTCTTCATCCATTGCACCTTTCCATTTCCTGGAATTTGGTCCTTTAATGGCCTCTTCATATGATTGAGGTTCATTATTGGCCATTTCCAATTCACTCATAAAGGCATATGCAATGTCTTCATCCCAAATATTAAAACTATACTTAGGATTAGGTCTTGGTACCCTTCTGCCCCTGTCCCTGACTAATTGATAATCCCCCAAGTCCTCTTGAGTGCCTTCATCAACAATGTCAGTGTTGTCCTCATCAGGTTCCACCTGAACCTGGTTTCCAGGTTCCACCTGAACCTGGTTTCCAGGTTCCACCTGAACCTGATCTCCCTGGTTCTGTTCAGGTGTGTTCACTGTTTGTTCCACCTGAATAGATCCAGTTCCTTCATTTGCAGTGTTACCTGCATTTTCAGTGTCTTTTGTACCTGCACTAGGGTTAGAAGAAATAGGCAAACATGGAAATATATCTTCTTTAAATATTACATCCCTGCTATTAATAGTTTTAAAACCTTTTTGTTCCCAAACCCAAAGCCTATATCCCTTAACTCCTTCTGGATATCCCAGAAAAACACACTTCATAGCCATAGGTTCTAATTTCCCAACACTTTGGTGTGCATATGCTGCACAACCAAACACTCTAAGATTAGAAAGGTTAGGAGGTTTACCAGACCATTTTTCTTCTGGAGTTTTGAATCCATTTGCACTGGATGGACTCCTGTTGATTAAGTATACAGCTGTTAAAGCTGCTTCTCCCCAGAAGCCTTGTGATAGTCCAGATTGCAACAGTAAGCATCTCACTTTGTTGAGAATGGTTCTGTTCATTCTTTCTGCAACTCCATTCTGTTGGGGTGTAATTCTAACTGTTCTGTGTCTCTGTATGCCATTTTCTTTACAATAATTGTTAAACTCTTCATTACAAAATTCTAATCCATTGTCAGTCCTTAGAGTTTTTAATTTTTCATTTGTTAGATTTTCCACAAGTGTTTTCCACTGTGTAAACTTAGAAAAAGCCTCATTTTTATGTTTTAATAGAAAAATCCAAACTTTCCTAGAAAAATCATCAACAATAGATAGGAAATAGACACAGCCACCATGAGTACTTGTTTTTTTCTGGTCCCCACAGATCAGAATGAACATATTCTAGTATTTTCTTAGTGTTGTGTGTGCCAGTGGAAAATTTCAGTCTATGATGTTTTCCAAGCACACAACACTCACAAAAATCAAGTTTGCATACCTTGTCTTTACCTAGTAGGTTCTGTTCACTCATTAGTTGCAGTCCTTTCTCACTTATGTGTCCTAGCCTCTTGTGCCATAGCATTGCATTTGAATCATCATTGTTGCTGTGAGCAGTAAAATTGCAAGGTACAACTGGTTGTCCTTTTAAGTAGTATAAGCCTCCATCTTTGTGTCCTTTCATGATAGTTAGGGCTCCTTTGCTTATTTTCATTTGGCCAGATTCAATCTTGCTAACAATGCCTTGGTCATCTAGAACACTTAGTGAAATTAGGTTCCTGGCTAGGTTAGGAACATATCTAACTTCACTTAGAGTTCTGACCATTCCATCATGCATTTTAAAACTGATAGATCCAGAGCCTTGTATATCACAGGTCTGGTTGTTTCCAAGTATAACTCTGCCCCCATTTGATTTCCTGAAATCAAACATGAAAGATTTATTATTAGTCATGTGGAAAGTGCAACCAGAGTCAAGGATCCATTCATCTTTGATGGATGGTCCAACTTGGTACACTTCACCACTTTCATAACCATCAGTAATATTAGCATCATGCATATCAGATTTAGGTTTAGAGTTAGAATATTTAGAATCTCCCTGTCCATGTGGTTTTTGTTTGTTATTTCTTTTCAAGAAATAACAATCTCTTTTGAAATGACCAGGTTTACCACAGTTGTAACACCCATTAGTTTCATCAGAGTTTCTAGGGTTAGAACTTGATCTGCCTCTTTGAAAACCTCCCTGTTTGTTTGAACCTCTGCCTTGGCTTCTACCTCTATTATTCCAAGGTTTTCTTGGACCTGGTCTGCCCCTACTCAGGTTGACTTCACCATTAGAGTGTCCACCTTTCTCTGTCCTCATTTTTAAGTCTTTAGATTTGAGTGCAGAGATCACCTCCTCTAGGGTTATAGATGTCCTTCCATACTTAATAGCAGTCTTGACTTCTCTGTAGGATTCAGGTAATGAATTTAGGATAATGATAGCCTGGTTTTCATCACTTAGTGCCTCATTTTCCCCAGAATTTGCAAGTTCAATATGCATCCTTAAGAATTCATCCAAATTTTGATCAAGAGATTTGGATGAACTCATTTTAAAACCAAAAATCCTTTCCTTCAAGAAAATCTTGTTGGTTAGGGATTTCTGTTGAAACTGTTCTTCCAGTTTCTTCCAAATCTGGGCAGGGGTTTCTTCCTTGTCTATTAGTCTGATTATGGCATCTGATAAATTGAATATCATGATTCCTGTTGCAGTTTCCAAGTATTCTTCTTGCTGAATCTTGGTAGTTCCTTCTGGCCATTCTATAGGGTCATTAAGTACTCTCAATAGTTTCTGCTGAGCCAAGAGTGACTTAATCTTTCTCCTCCAAATCCTATAATCACCAGAACCATCAAATTTGTCAATGTCAACCTTTAAATTGCTCATAATTAATGAAGTTAAGTAAAATCAAATGAAATAGATAATAATAGGCAATTCAGTTATAATGATTATTAGAAAATGTCCCAGAAATCCTTTGTTAAAGATTTCAGATTGGTTTTGTTGAGTTCTTGAATTTCTTGTTTGTGTTTCTTGATTTCTTGCTTGAGTTTTTCTCCTTCTTGATATGTTTGAATGTTGATCTTTACAGCTTCAACCAAGCTCTGATACCATTGTAGGAAATTTAAGATAGAAATTTACTATCTTGTCCCTACACCAACAAAACAAACAAATCAGAATTTCAAGGTCAATTTCGACCTTTCCCTGTTCACTTTGACTTTTCAAAGTTAACCCCAAAACGACCCCGTTTTGTCTTTGAACAAAACCTAGGAATGGATCGAGAACCTTCTCATTTCCTTCCTTTCTCTCTGAAATGCTAGAAACCCTAGCAGAGAGATTCTCAAAGAGAAACTCGAATCCAAACCCTAGAAACCCAGAAATCCCAAACACAAACCCAGCAGAAAGATCAGATCTACAATGATCTGATCTTTATACCCATACACACACAAAAGCAAGAGAGATTTAAGTTAGAAAACACCAAATTTTTTCCCGAAGTTCACCAACGAGTTGGCTACGTCTCCGTTTGAGCTGCTCCTCAAATTTGAGAGCTCGATTCCACTATCAAGATGTTTCAAACATACAACTCTGAAGATTCCAAGTCACAGGTAACTTTTGACTGGGTAATCTTATGTTTAATACAAGTGTTTATGTGTTTATTCTGTGTTTAATCCCTCTCTCTCTCTAGATCTAACCCTCTGTTGTTTTCTTTGCATGTACGAGCTTCAATCTCTGGTTCTTCAAGCTTCAAAGTTCTGGATCTTGAAGAACACCCTCAACTTCCTTACTCTGGTTGTTTGCTTGAGGTATATTTATAGATCTAGGGTTTGTATATTTCTGCATGTGTTTTATTTGGTTAGTTACTGATATTAGTTAGGTATGGATTTTCCTAATCCATTCTAACTAATTTCAGTTAGGGAATTAGAGGCCGAAGGCCAACTTAGGGATTTTGTATGTATTTCCTTTTTTGTCCTTTGTATCTAGTTGTATTTAGTCTTAATATCAGTGTAAGTGGAGGTTTATTTTTAACATATATCGTTTAAGCCTATGCCTATCACATACTAGGGTCTTTTTAGTTTGTATATCGTGGCATCCTATGTTGTCTGTCTCGAAACGTCTATTCTAGCTTGCATGCCATGTTTGTGTAACCACAGTTTTACTAATTAACAATGAGTCTTTTTTCCTTGAGATAAGATATTAAGTGAGCTCCAGTAACTAATCCAACCAAAAACTCTCATCTGTCTTATATATTTTTATTTAATTTCATCAACTAATTGTGTATAACCCACAAATTTCTATCGGCCAATATAATAAGCCAATAGAATACTGCTTTTGTACACCGTATTGGGGCCTCAAACCTGTAACAACCAAAGTTCACTGTGGGGCTTTTGTGTCCTCCATAGTTTTTTTGAGCATGTGGATGTGGGCTGTGGTAGTAGTTCACCAAAATTTCTGGTTCCCAGTCTATTTTATCATTCTTAAATTTTATGGCTCTGCATTGATCTTATAATGATAAAGCAAGTTAATTTAAATCTGTTTTAGAGTTTTTTCTGACCATTCAAACTCGAGTGGACAGAGGGGGAGCCCTCTTTCTAAATCTGTAAAGCTTATTTTCAGAGCAAATAATACTTAAACTCATCTCTTTCTTTTTTTCCTTTTTAAAATTTAAAGTGGCAAAGTGAGACAATGACCTTCCTTGATGAAATGAGCACTACTTACTAGTGGATAGAGTTTTGGATGCATAAAATGGATTCCTTTGTTATCTTATCTTGAGAAAAGTAAGGCTGATGATAGTTAATCATATGTGTTTAAACATAGTACGTAGTACAAACTCACAGTGAAAATAAACTAGTGTAGGGGTGAACTGAACATAATGTTTCACTATAAATGGAGATCAAAGACCAAAAAGAAAATCATTTTCATCAAGGCTATCTTAGTGTTAAAGAAAAAAAAAAACAGAACAAATAGTCAAAATAATTACTAGTGAATACAGTGCATCTGATAGAACTAATTTAGACCACAATTCAACTATGAATAGCTATGCTAATTTAGAAGACAAAAAGCTTATGACAATGTTTCAACCATGTAGTATTAGCAGGTAACAGCATATGTGATTTACATATCTACTTAGACCACATTTCATTTCTCCTAAACATATTAATTCCACATAAGCCTAATTTTAGCTAGAGTATGTGGCTAAACTTTTGAATCTGGTCTTTTTCATATTCAAATGCATTTCTATATGATGAGTCCCTTTTCTTTTCCATCCCCGACTTTTCTTTTGGTCTCTGCTAAAATACGCCAGAATACCATTGACTATATATGGGCCAAAAGGGGTGTCCCACCTCACATTTGAGAGATGAAAGCTATTTACTTTATAAAGAATCCAAAGCATTTTCAATATATATAACTTTAAAGCAGCACCAAGAGACAGTGCAGAAGACTAATAAGTCTGGTTCATAAGTTCACAGCTCACCCTCCTTTGGAAATGGGTTCGAAGGCTTTAATTTTTAGCCATTTGTAATACCAGACAACTTACTAATGGTTAAACTAACAGCTTCTTCATTTGCTTTATGTCTCTTTGGCTCTGCCCTCTTGGAAATAACCCCTTCAAGTTAAGCTTTCATTTTCATAAAACATTCTCTTTGTAATTAATTGTCTGATATGCCCTTGTGTAAGACTATAGTTTTATACTAGCTAACTCTCTAGTTCCTTTATATTGCAACAAAAGGAAAATGTAAACAGCAAAGCTGTTTATTAAATGATCAACTGTATTTAAGTAATCCAGAGAGTGATTAAAATAAATTTAATATAACTACAAAAAGAGAATGATATTAGAGGTTTTGAATCAAATCAAGTTAATCAACTCCTACAATACTCCAATCAATAGTAATTACAAGGCTGGTCACTTCAATTAACAAGTGCTAAGAAACCAAAACTTGGCAAGTATTTAATGTATTTTAATTATTAGTAACATGAGCGAATAACCAATAGAAACTTTGATGCTACATAATGTAAAACGTGTATCACAACATAGATTAAATAACACCTGATAAAAGAGCACCTGAACATTCTTGGAATGTTTTTTTTTTTGCTCAATACATTAATGTCAAGTAAAATGATTTCCACTGAAACAACTTTTCTACTTTGTTTCTTTTTTGAAAGGAATTATTTCCACCTGATAAAAAAGAGCACCTTTTCTGGCTTTCATGTGTGATGGAAAGGGTATTCTAAGAAAGAAAGTAGCAAAAAGAAGAAAAAGAAAAGAAAAGAGAGGTACAGAGTGGATGCCCTGAGTCGTCTTACCATCAATGGGACTCCGGCCACATGGGAAGGGAGAAAGGAGTGCATATATATTTATATAATTATTTATACTTTCATAAAGCTTACTTACAAAGATTTTATACCAATAATTAATTTTCATTGGCTTTATGATCACTTGTTTCTGAAATTGTTTTGATAAATATACACTTTACGGGTGTGATAGTATGAAGTATGCTCTAAACTAATACAAAAAGTAATGCATTTATGTCTACGTACACAATCGTTTTATAGTAAGCATAGCTATAAGCAGAGTAATAATAAATAATTTTTACATTTATATTTAACAATAAGCATTGACTAATTCATGAGTTAAAAAATTACCAACACATTATTAATCCTAATTCAATACATATAGAAAATTTCGTAGAGAAGTACAAAACCAAACAATCAGAATGTAAGAATTATATGCTGTCTACTCTTGAGAATCGTAGCGTTCTATCCTAAAATTAATTGATGATGAGTAGAGTAGCAATATTTTCCAATATTCTCTTTTAAGATGGTGGTTATTTTTACTCACTAATTTTGAATCACCTTATCATAGACCGTGCGATTTTGCTAGTTTATTTTTGTTCGGATTTCAAGCGTCTTAATACCATTTAGATCTCATGTGGGTGGTTAACTTGGATAAGTGTGAATCGAAAGCTCATTAGAGATATGACTCTGATACCACGTTGATAATTATAGAATTTTATCTCAAAACCAATTAATGATAAGTGGATTAGTCTATGTTCACCCTATATTATTGTTCTCAAATAAAGACAGGGAGATGTGAAATATTCAAGTGGAGTGTGGAGCAGTAGAAGACTGATACATGGGTGTTTGAACTGTTCTAGTTATACAAATACACATAAATGAAATGACTTCCCAAATTATATGTATCATAAAGACTAACTAGCTGCGAGCTTTGAATTATTAATAAGATTCAATCCTCAATACTTAACATTATATGTCTATATACATGCATGAATTTAGCGCAAAGTACATACTTGATATTGATACAACTTTTTCCTCTATATCCAAAATACCAATTAGGCAAAACAGTCTAGTTGTTGTGTATCACTATGAGTGAAGACTGAAGAGTAGTACTTATGATCCACATCATTAAACCACTGTTAAAAGTTTGACTAGAACACCTTTTATAATATTAATATATTATAGAAATTAAAATGGAAGATCTAGTCAGCAGTTGAGTTGTATGATAAATAGGGGGTAATGAAATGAAAACAGGGGGAAATGAGCATATCACTTCAAGAATTTCGACTCATCGAACAAGCCAGAGAGAGAGTTAACACTATTACTCTCCTCAAACACGCCAATAGGCATACAAACCATAAACAAAGCTACACATAATTAGGGCCCCACTCTCTGACTGAGAAGACTCTTGTGTCCCCTTTCTCCCATATTATTTCCCCACTACTTCCTCCTCTCCTACTTCTATTCCCTTCCTCACTTTTTTCTCTGCTTATACTATCATTAATTCTCTCTCTGTTTTGCCAACTTATTCTGGAGAAGAAAAAAAAAACATGAAGGTAATAACAAGGTGATTACATGATGATTTCATAGTATACTTGTCTAATATTTCTTGTTTTTGAATTAATTTCTTCTAAACAAATTTTCCATTCTTCATCATGTCAGTTATTCAATTGGGTTCATAAACGGTTTCATCATGATCCCCTCCCAAAGGGTAAGAACTCTTTCACTGATTCAACTTAATTATAATGCAATAAGTACTAATTACATTTTTATGATCAGATCACGAGTACTTTGCTCGAAAAGTGGAAAAGAGTGGTGATGATGAATTACTTCATCATAGCAATGATAAGGACACTCAAGCATTACTGAAAAAAGTTGTCCTAATCGATGCACTTGATGGTTGGAAAGATGGCATTTTAGCAATAGGGACGTTTGGTTTTGATCCTCGAAAACCATTGAACCAGCAATGTTATTCACAGAAAGAGTATCTGGTTCTGGAAAGCGAGGAGGAAGAAGACAAGGATGAAGAATTTTCAGTTGATGATGTTGAAGACAGTAGTCATGATAGTGATGTTGATGAAGAAGACAGCATGAGCGATGAGACTTGTGCCGAGGATGAAGAAGAAGTAAACCCTTTGATGTTCTCAGCTCTTGGACTTGGACACAGTTTTAATAAAGATAATAATAATAAGGATGTTGTAGCCTCTGATCAGAAAATTGACGAAGACCATCATGATCGTGTTCTTCTGTCATCACTTGATAATGGTAGTGTTTCTGTGGCTTCGAAAGATGAAGAGAAGAAGAAAGTTGGAAGAACAACGCTGGCCGACTTGTTCTTGGCCGATGGTGATGTTAAAATGAAGAATAGTATTGATTCTGGGAAAGTTTTGGCTGACCATCATCATGAAGAGACCATTAATAAGAAAATGAATAATGTTCGAACCAAGAAAAGCCTCTCTTTTGCTAAGAAACTCATTCCTCGAGTCAAGGAAGAGAAAAGTCCAATTAAGAATCTACAACGAGTGAGTAATCATTATAACATCATCATTGCATGTCTCTCCTCCTCTCTTCTCTTAGTATTTTAATTTTATGTTCATATATAAGGAATTTAATTCATTTGCTATAATATATGAATTAATGCCCATGCCAACATATTACAACAAAATATTTAAACATATATATCTATCTATACATGATATGTTTTTAGTAAAACTCACAAAACAATAACTTTATATGTATACACTTACATTTTTTTCTATGCTATATTATTACTGAAGTGAGACAGCATATCATAAGTGTTCACACTGTTTTTGATGTTATATAGTGGTGCTAAACAGCTACCTAAGTGATACTAGCAACGTTGCTATTAGTCACCTTAGTGCCCAATACCACATCTTAAATTATAATGTATGAGACACTATATTAAAATGCAACAATAATAGTATACCACCTTATACTTTGATGTTAACTTATGAAAATAGTACAAGTTAAAATAGCATATAGGTTCACAAGAGAAAATACAAAAATAGAAAAGAGCACCAATTAGCTTATGAAAGTAGCACATAAAATTGATAGCATTTAGATAGAAGTAAGAAACGGGTCAGATTTGAAGAGAAATAAAAAAGGGACAAATATGAGACATGTACTTGAATAATCAGTATACTGTTCAAAAATTGACAACCCGGACACTTTTATCATTTGATTAAGATGGTATAATTGTCATGATTTCTGTAGTAATTACACACAGTATTCTAGCTTAAATATGTATGTATACTGTTAATAATTAATATACTGTATTATTAATTTGATATATAGATGATGCGGAGGATGTTGAAGAGGAAGATCCATCCTGAGGCACTTGATGGGAAGGTCAACAAATCAGAGGGTCAGAAAGGTCAACAACTTGTCGCCAACACGCCAAAGAAAGCCTCCGAATCAGTGTCTTTGCTCGCAATGCAAGGTACATACAAACATATGAATCAACATTGCATGCTATTAGTAACTTTATTTATTAAATTAAAATATGTAGAATCTAATATCAAAATACACTAATAACAGTATGTCATGTTCTTGTATTGTAGTATTATAGTAATCTGGCGTTTCTCATATATGTAGACAAGTCAATAAATACATGCCATGCCAATCATGTGTTACAACAACAGCCTTAAATCACATATTCAAATATGTGTATATCATTCATTATCCTGTTCATTAATTAGTGAATCTGAAAATTGATGGTAATATTTAGGCATGACAAAATGTAAAAGGTTCTAGCTTTATAACGATAAAAAAGTTTGCCCCAAAAAGTTAGTGTAAGGCCAAAAAAATTTGGTCGACATACTTTACATATATATCACAGACAATTAATACTCTTCCTTTTTCTTGACAGTATCACACTTGTGATATATTATGCCACTATGATTAGTGTGTTAGTGTGTCAGATCCATCTTCTTGATCTCTATAAAATATATAAAGGAAGGGGTTTCAAGTCAATGATTAATTAGTAGATACAGTCCATGTGAAAGAATAAAATTCATGTCCTTTGGTAATGGGCCCTTTTCTTATCCACACTAATAAACTCAACAGATAACTCTGCAAAGAAAGTGTCAAATATTAGGCTCCAAACCTATATATCTATTTATATAATATATGTAATGTAAGTATAGTGTGTCTCATAAGAATGAATTAAACTGGAATTTGGTGATCCTCCAATACGTTTTCTTCACCTACATCTCTTTATATATTACACTTTTCTTTAACATTTATCATTACCAAAACAATGGTTTAGTAGTTACTTTGTCTAATATAAATCTTACAAATTATTTACACAAATAATGTAAGACAAACATACACAAAATTTTCTTTTTGATCATAATAAAATATAACAAATATCAAATTACCAAAAGTACTCTATCAGAAAATTATTAATTGTTAATATTATATAAAGTAATTTACAACGTAAATACTTAAGTATACCAGGTACAAATAAATATTTAAGAAATATTTAAGTTTAATTTTTTTTATAGTAATAATACTTAAGTTATATTTATAGAACTTCTATAGGTATCTAGCCATTAAATGTCAAGTCAATATATCTACGTCTTAAAAAAAATAAAAATTTAATGACCTGAACCAATCAGGGACGATTATGTGCCTATTGACTTGACACTTAATGATCATGTACCAATAAAAGTTATAGAAATATAGATTAAATATTAATACCGTCAAAAATAAATTTAAATATTTATTTGTAATTAACCGAAAGTTAAACTTAATTACTTACACTACAAATTACTCTATTATATATTAGGCTAATTATGATTTTTACCTCATGAACTTTGACATGTACCAAATCATGCCCCCTGAACTTTTAAGGTCGTTAAAAATGCCTCCTGAACTATTGAGATTGTTGGATTTAAGAACTTTTTTCCAATTTTAGTAAAAAAGTCTAACATGGATGAAAGTTCAGGGGCCATAATTTAGTATATGTCAAAGTTTGAGAGGCATGATTTGGTAGATATCAAAGTCTGGGGAGCATGGTTTTGTACATAAACAATAACTGAAATAGTAAAATTGAATGAAATTAGACAAAAGTCCTTAAATTCAACAATCTCAATAGTTCAGGGGACATTTTTAACGACCTGAAAAGTTCAGGGGGCATTTTTAACGACCTGAAAAGTTTAGGGGGCAAAAATCCTAATTAGTCTATATATTATACATTGAGAAATGCCAAAAATACCAATGATGCTCAGCACCCTCCTATATATAAAGTCTCGTATAGTTTCTAATAAAATTTTTAAAAATATTACTAGCCAATTGCAATACCACATCAAATGTGTAGACTTATTAGTTGTCTCATGGAATTGGTACGTATACATACGTAATGGCCTTTTGTCAAATAATTAGCTGGTGTATGCTGAACACTTATTCTTCAAAATACATAAGCAAATTTTTATCTTCTTTTTATTTTACTTGCATTTGTTTCTATTTTTTTTTCTTTTCTATATCATATTTTCTTTATATTTTTTTTATTCCAAATATAAAATAATAGAGAAAGATAACAAAAACAGAAGAGATATTATTAAAAAAAGTATATGAAAGAATGAATATAGTATAATTTGTAAATGTGGAGAAGAGACTGGAACATGAGGTAAATTTTTTAATTCTACCTTCTAAATTTTGAAAATTACTGTATTTTACATCATATGTGATTTGTTCTAAAGGGCCATTTTCATGACCGGCTGGCCTCTTATGTGTATACTAGTAAAAAGTTACATGCGAGGCACGTATACTAAATTTTATGTTAATTTTTTTTTTATGTTATTTGAAAGTGATACAATTAAAAATTATAGAAAAAAAATATTATTAGTTATTAGGTGAGATTATTATTATGTGTATAGGAAGAAATCACAAACTAATTAATCTTATAATCTTTAACTTTAATCAAATAGGGTTCTAGATATATGAACAATAAATAATCACATAAAAATAAAAAAATAATTATTTGAATAAAGAATTCAATATACACAGTTATATATATGAATCTCATTAATCAAAAATAATTATTCAATATATGAACAATAATTTGTCACCCTATATGTTTTCCAATAAAGAAATCCACCTCCTCATAGTCAAAAATAAATAATACATGTAATATAGATCTTTGTAATAGAGTACCTAAAAGAAACAAAACTTCAGTTACCATAATCGGAAAAGGTTGAACTAAATAATGACTAAGAAGATCTAAATTACAAAATGAAAATAACATGTCTATATGAGTATGATTTTTTTGCTATATGAGCATGATTGATCTAAGATAAAATAGATAAACCTATATAAACATATAAATATACTTAATATTAATTTTGACAAAGAAACAATTCAATTATAAATAATTCTAAATATCAGCTTGACAATTTCAACACACTAATTACTCATTAAATAACCATAATGTATACATCATGATAATTTTATTTTATTTGATATCAAATGATAGAGATTATTGAGGTTTTCAGCCATGGAAAACACACTATGATAAAAAAGTAATGCTCATTAATTGTATATTTCAAAGAAATCCAAATTTCTATGAATATCCCTAACAAGATATAAACAATAAAGTTGTAAATTAAAAAAAAAAAGTAGCAAAATTTCAGTTAATATAAGAAATAGAACAAATTGAAGATTTATACAATACTAGAATTTGAACTTTTAGAGGCTATTAGCGAAGGGGCGAAACTCGTTAGATCCCTTAGTAGAACACTACCTTAATGGTCTGAACACAAAAATTGTAGAAATCAAAATATGAATAAATTAGCATCATCAACAAAAGAAAAATTAAAGGGAAAAGACTTAATAATTATGTGACAAATAATTATTAATTGAATTAAAAAGTTAAGATTATAAGATTAATTCAAATTATTGTTCATATATTGATTAGATTAACCAATATATGAAAAATAATTTGAATTAATCTTATAATCTTAACTTTAATCAAATAGGATTTATATAAAAGAGGCATAAATAATTAAATAGGATTAGAAATACGGTAATTAAAGAAAATCTAGAACCCTATTTTTTTTTTTTTTGAATTTAGTGGGATTTATTTTATTATATATAAATAAAAAGTGACTCATGAATTTCTCATAAATCATTTTATTTTTAATAATAAGGGTTAGAAATACGGTAATTAAAGAAAATCTATAACCCTATTTTTTTGTTGGATTTAATGGAATTTAGAAAATCTAGAACCCTAATTTTTTTTGTTGGATTTAATGGAATTTATTTTATTTTTATTTTATTATATATAAATAAAAAGTGACTTTTTAATAATAAACTATCTTATTTTTAATATAAATAAAAAGTCACCTATAAATTTCTCAAAAATTAAAAATTCTTTTATTTTTGATAATAAACTATCTTATTTTTAATATAAATAAAAAGTCACCCATAAATTTTTCAAAAACCAAAAATTCTGTTATATAGGCACGCTTTATATAGAATAGATATATCAGCCATAAGAGTTCATATTATTCACTAGGATAAAAACTGCTTTCATCTTAAATAAATAATGTAAATGTAAAATCCAACCTTTAAAAAAGAAAGAAAGTTGAGAATATATATGTATATATTTATATTGATCCTGATTTGTTGAGATGTACTTTAATTATTCATAATATTTCTCTCTTGTGCCCATGCATGCAGGTTTAACAATCTGAGCTGTGAGAGATTACTGCATGGATTTCTTGCTAGCATAATTGATCATGGATTAACTATTGTCGTTGCTATTAAGTAACTCATCTACAGTGGGGGGCGATTATAACTAGGCTTTAATATAAATGTATATTTATATATGAAACCGTACTTTGGAAGCATGTGTGATTAATTATATATGATATTATGTTTTTTTTTGGAACATAATTGTGATATTATGTTTATTTGTAATAATTTTTCTGAATGTTTTTGGCATTTTGAAATTTATCATATTTATTGTTGATTATTATGATTGCAATTAAAGTTGTGTCGTTTTTGACAGCTAATTGTCGTGTGTGTATATAGAACTGTGCTATTTACTGCGAGCAAAGCATGATAATAATGGTTGTTCCAAAAAAAAAAAGCATGATAGTAATGGCATAAGAAAAGATTATTACAACATACATATAACCAATTAGTTATATGTCCATCCCTTAAAAAAAAAAAATAGTTATATGCCGATCATTTCAGATTACAAAAGCAAACCAACACATATATATTGTCCTATAGTTTGTTTAATTAATATGAAGATTGGATTTATTGCTAAGCCACTTTGATTCTTGAACATAATCAATCACTTTTATCTTTGGGATTAATGAAAGGTACTTGTATTATTTATTACAGTATAATGTTGTTAATTATCATTTATTATTATTAGCTTTTGGTGTCATTGGTGAACTTTATTTTAAGAAAAAGTTTCCGGTGAGGACGGGTTTTCTCCTGCTTCTTCACGACACCACACCAGCAACAACAGTATATATAAATAATAATTTGTAACTGTATGTTGTTATAGAGTTCTTGAGCAGGTGGACAATCTCAGTATATTGATTATTAAAAAATGTAATGCACAAGAAGTATAATCAGTAACCGCCTCTAACTAACCGACTCTCGAACTCACTAGCTATGAGCTGTCAAGACTAACAGAAATAGTAGAAAGACTAATTGACTAAACTAGTACAACCTAAGACTAAACATTTTGAGCAGGTTTCACCTGGATCAAAGTTGGCACTAAGCTAAGGTAGGCTAGACCTAGAGCTTAAACAATATATATTTTTTTTAATAATTTTTAAAAATACCATTTCAACTCAAGATTGGCGCTAACTAGACCTGATTAGGTCAACCCGCAAATATTTTTTTAAAAAATTGTTCGGGGGTTGGGTCCCAACCCGGTATACTCCATTAGACGAATTTTTGCGGGTTAATTAGGTTTTAATGTTCACCGGATTTCGGGTTGGACCCAAACCCACCCGCCAACCCACTAAATAATATATATAATTCTATTTTTTTTATTACATTTATTTACATATTAATTAAAATATATATAAAAAAATCCTACCTAATTATTACTAACCTAAACCAATAATACCTATTACCTCAGCTTAAGGTTAATTTTAGCTCAATGGAAACACACTCACTCAAGAAAGTTTGAGCCACTACTGGCTCCCTCTGAAACTTTTGATAGTGGCAAGCGTTGGACGAAACCTGCTGCTCACAAGCTGAAGATTAATGTCGATAGTGTTGTATTAGAGGCTGCAAATGCATACAATTCTAGTGTTGTTATTAGAGATGATAGTAGTTCTTTGATCAAAGCTTTCTCGGTGTATAATTCTGGGGGTGTTCAACTCGAGCTTGCTAAGATGGTTGGCATCAAGGAAGCCTTAAGTTGAATCAAGAGAAAGGTTGTTCAAGATGTTATTGTATAGATTGTCTATTAGCTCTTCAAGCTTTGGATAGCTCTGTTCGTATGTATTCTTTGTTTGGTTAATTAGTTTATGACTGTCAATTACTTTTATCTTCTTTTCATAATGTTAAGATTTGTTTTGTTAAATAATCTGCTAACTGAGTTGCACACTGTTTAGCTTGAAACTCTTGTTATTGGTCAGATTGTATTTTTGTGGAAGGATCAGCTCCTGCTGTTCTTCAAACATTGATTAGTGCTCATTTGGCTGTTTAAAAAATTTGAAACCATTTTAAAAAAAAAATAATAATAATTATACCTATTACCTACCAGTTACAACCAGCACCTATACTTTAAACCACTACCATCCGCACGCACCAGACAGGCAGGGACCACCCTATTATTCAATTTTTTGGTTTGTTAAAAAATGTGAATATGTAAAAAAAAAAATAATATATTTTTTATATATAATTTTTTATTAAAAAATTTATATATATTATATAATAATAATATATTTATATTCTGTAATATATATTTAAACATAATTTTATACATTATATAACTATTTATTTTGTATAATGTATATATACAATTACACAACTTTTTTTAATTTTATATAACTATTTGACCAAATAAAATTTAATTTTTTCAAACAGTTGATCGGGTCAACTCGGTTAACCCGTGACCTGCCAACCCGACCTTATTTTGGGCCAAGGTTTATTTTTTTGGATCCAAAACCCGCAAACTCAAAATCCGTGAACCCAAAACCCGACCAACCTGCCTGATGTTCATAACTTAATAACCTCTCAAACTAAGTGAAGTTCTAAGAAATAATACTTAGTTTTTCACGCAACATAGGAAATTTAGAGCTCGAGATAGGACCATAGATCACCGTCCTCAAAGGCACACGGCTCAGGTGTTGGGTTTTATGCCCTAAATAAATCTTTACAATCTGATTAGTTATCAATATGAGAAATTTGAAGTGATTGATGTTTGCATGAATTTTACATGCTAATGGTTTAAATATGTTTATTACATTCACACACACAGAATCAGTTAAATCCAGATCATATGTTTATTCACAATTACAGTATCGTCAACACAGTGGAATGTGATTGTGATCATATGAATCAAAAGACTTGGTCCCTGTTTCATCAGTGTTATTGGATTTACACTAATGTGATAATCAGCGATGATGTATACTTACACTTGGAGTAAGTGTTATGTTCTTTCCAGGACATTAGTAAAGTATACTAGTTTCGAATGTATGGAGTATACATTGGACTGGACCGATATTGCAACTAAGTTAAGATATTACAAACTTACCGTTATATATATCTTTCCAAGTCAATATCAGTAGTTGATCTTAAGATTAAAAGAATCTAAATCCTGATATCCTTAGGCTCAACTCAGGAGTGCTATTCATGTTCTTTGATTTATTAGTTAAGCCTACTTTTAGATCAGGGTGATACGTATATTTTGGGAACATGATAGTATGATTGAGTGGGAGTGCTGAACATAAATATGGAATCTACAGCTTCTACTGGTGTATAGAAGTCAAGTGATGATTCCCTTCGAGCTTAGCAAATAGAAGTAAATGGATGAGCTCTTGTTTAACTGACTAATTATTAGATCACTAAACACCATTTACAGGTAGCTAAGTGTTTTAAGGGGCAAAATACATTGAGGGGTGAGAACAGTAAAGAAATCCCATCTCGATGTAGATCATCTATATAGAGGATCTTTAAATCACAATAAGATTATAACAATAGTTAAATGAGATAGCATATTGATATCGTGAAACATATAATATGCTCTATATAAGTCTGAGAGTGCAATTCTAAGTTCTAAAAGTGGATTTAACGAAGAATTAATAAGTAGGAATTTACTTGGTAAATTTGGTTCACTTATTGGAAGCTCAGCATATAGATCCATGGTCCCCATTCTAGTTGAGAATATTCTGCTTGTAAGACTCATTAATTGATTCGTGATTGATCAATTATAATTCTAAAGTTAGACTATGTCTAATTTTATGAATTTTCACTAAGCAGGGGTGAAATTGTAAAGAAAAGAGTTTCTAGGTTTATTTATTTATTAATGGACTTTATATGTCTAATTAATAATTAAATTAAATGACAATATTATTTAATAATCTATTTTAGTTATTAAATAATTAGTTTTGACATTTAAAAGGTTAGAATTGGAAAATTGGCGTTTTTGAGAAAATAGAAATAAAATTTGATAAAACTGCAAAATCAAGTGGGGCCCATTAACACACCATGGTCGGCCACTATTTGTGGAGTTTCAAATTGATTTTTTCATTATTTTAATGCCAAATAATTCCTAACCTAAACCTAGTAGTTGCCTATAAATAGAAAGTGATGGCTCAGTCAATTAACATGCTTTTCATTAGCTTTCTGACAGAAATTTCTCTCTTCAGAAAAACTTAGCCTTCCCCGCTTTCTATACCTGGCCAAAATCCCTCTTCTCTTTTCTTCTTCATAAATTTCGAACCCTAGTGAGAGAGTAAGTGCCCACACACAGCAAGCAGTAACTCAATCATAGATTGGAAGACTGTGAAGGATCAAACTTGAAGAAGAAGGACATTCGGGCTCAGATCTTGATTATACTCTGCTACAGAAAGGATACAAGGGTTAGAGATCTGAGCGGAAGGAGACATTAATTCCGCTGCATCAATGTAAGGTTTTCTTAACTTTATATGTGTTTAATTTATCGTTTTAGAAAGTTCATATTTAGGGTGTTTAAACAAAATACTTGTGAGTAGATCTAAGATCCTGCTAAAATAAATTCCAACAACTGGTATCAGAGCCATGGTAATTGATTTACTTGCAAGAAATTTGGACTTTAAAACGATTGTTTGTTTGTTTTTGGATGGTTTCATGTTGTATTGAGTGTTATATGATGATTGATTAATGTTTGTTAATTTTCGTAAAAAATAATTGAAATTTTGTTTCTGGAATTATTTTTATTGGATAGTATGGAAAAAATTAAGCAAGTTACTTTTTTACAGAACTCAATTTCGATTTAATTTGAATTAGTTATGATTTTTTGAAGATTCGGAAAAATCGGAGTTGTGCTGAAATTTTCCTGCGCGCGAAAACTGTCCGTACAGCTCGCAATTTTTTTGTTTTTCTTCGTTTTTTCATGCTTTTTCATGGAATTAACTTCCGATTTTTTGTGTAGTTTTGTTTTTATATATTTACTATTCCTAATTCAACTCTAATTATCATAATGAACTAATTTAATATTTTTTTAAATTTAATTCATGATATTATTGTAATTTGAATTTGAAATTAGTAAATATCTATCTTTTTGCTTAATTATTTATCTTATTTTTAAATTTGATTATATCTTATCTTATTTTTAAATTTAAGGTCAGATATTTAATTTTTTAAATTAAATTTTTTTTAATATTTTGACCTTATTTAAATTTAAAATAAGATAACTATAATCATGTAATTTTAAATAGATGTAAGATATTTTGCTAACTTTTAAATTTTGTTATTTTATGTATTTAAATTAAATTTAAAATCTGAAAAAGATATTTAATTTATCTTTTCTAATTTTTATTTAATTTTTATTCATAAAATAACATTTAATTTTTTAAAAGTAGATAGCAAATTTTGAAATGATATTTAGGTTAGTTGAAACCTAATTTTTCAAAAATAGTAGGTTTAATTTAATTTTTTTTTTAATAATTTCGAAAAATTAAATTTTAATTTATTTTATTTTTCGAAAAATAAATTAATATTATTATTTATTTTATTTTTTCAAAATAAAATATTTATTTTATTTATTTATTTAATTTAATTATTTTCGAAATCTATTTATTTAAAATTAAATAAATCTTACTTCCAACTATCCAGCTAACCTTGTTGCAGGAGTATGTGGTTTTAGCTTGTGTGTAAGTTTTCAAAACTTATTATTACTTGATTGCAAATAGTCATGGTTAACTTGTTGACAGATCCAATGATCTGATTTTAACTCATGGCTCCCTTGGTCAAGTTAATAATTTGTAACAGGTAAATTTTACAATCTTCTTTCATCTGTGTATGACCTAGCAACATGATAGGATCCATCCAAATGTGTACCTGTGTGAGCCTATGTGTTTATTTTATTATATAGATGCATATAGGTTGTTGCTAAATAAAATGTCACATTATGATAGATTTTATTTAGGTCCATTTAGTTATTGGACCTATTCAATTAATAACAGTTATTTATTTTAAGGTTAAATTCCTCTCTTTTGGGCCTTGTGTGAGAGTTGGGAGCCATAGAAGTGGGTACGACATACTGAACCTAGCACCCCCTGACATGAACTACCCCAATTGTGAAGGCCCATTTGCCTGATTTGAATAACTGTACTATGTTAATTATATTAGTTTGACCTAATAAAATTTAATTAGCAACATAATTAACTTTTAAAATATATGAAAATTTATTTTTATTTAATATTTTAAAGTTAATTTTAAGAAAAACACTTTTAGTTTTAGATATTATTTCTAGACAAACTATTTTTATTTTTCTTGTATTTAATTAAATATAGAATTTTAACTAACTAGATTCTTTCTGAAGCTTATTTAATTAAATATTCCTATTTAAGTTATAAATTAGTTGTTCCAACTGATTTTTCTTATCTAACTTAAATTTGAATATTTTATTTAAATTTTAAACTAAGTTGAGGAATCCTAGGCATTAGTTATTAAAGATTCTTAAGATATTTTTTAAATTAATATCTTTTCGAATATTAACTTAAAATGGAATATTTTAGATATTTTTTAGGTTAATATCTTTTCGAATATTAACTTAAAAAGATATCTTCAAATTAAGTGGTTATAACTTAATTTTTGATATTTAATTAAATCTAAATTTGAAATTATTTAAGTTTTAGATTTTTTCTATATAACTTAAATTAGATATTTTTCAAATTTTTGTTGAAAAGATACTTAGTCAAATAAGATATTTTCTAGATAATAATTTCTAGACAACTTATTATTTCTAATATTTAAATAGGAAAATATTATACTTTGTGAAATTAATTATTTAAATAATTAATTTTGGTACAATTTTATCTAAGTATATTTTTCCTAGTATTAAACTAGAAATTAAATAATTAAGCCTTCTCTACACTTAATTATTTATTTCTTGAATTTAATACATTTAATTAACTTGAAAAATTTAAATATCTAAGTTGATTTTCATCATGATACTTAAATATTTATTTATTTTTCATGACACTTAATTAAATAGAAAATTATTTTTAAGTTGAAATTTAATTTTTCAACCTAAATTTAAATAATTTTCAATATATATATATATATTTCCTTTATTTTATTAATCAATTTCGAAAAATGGCATTTTATTTATGCAATATTTTCGAATTTTTATTTTGAAAAATAGATTGAGTTGTAAATTAATTATTTATTTTAATTAACTCTTGGGCCAACTTCAATCAATGATTTTTTCATTTAATTGATTAATTTAAAATAAATGAATTTAAAATATATAATATTAGAAACTGAATTAATTAGTCAAAAGAAAATCTAGATAGGTGATATTTTTGCTTGAAGTATTTCTTTTCTATCTTTTTATTATTTTTCGAAAAATTGTATAGTTTTTATACTTTAAATTTTCGAACTCAATAAATATATTTTCAAGGAAATTTTTAAGCTGCAAATTAATCTAATTAATTCAACTTAAATTAATTTCTTTAATATTTATATTTAAGATTATTACTAAGATGGAAATAATTAATTTTATTTCAATCACCATCTAAGTATAATTTTATAAATATTTTATTAAATTCTTAATTTTGAATTTCAATTCTAAATTTCGAATTTAATGAGAATTTATTTATTAGAATAATAAAGAAAATACATTTTAAAGAATGAGCTTTATTATTATTAAGATATTCGATCTCCATTGTGGGTTTTACATCGCGTTTGTTTTAGTGAGTAATCCTCCCTAATGGAGGAACGTTCATTAGCAATTTCGCCCCGTTTAATCTCGAAAGATAAGTAGTTTGTAAGTGTTTTATATGGTATAGATCACCCTAATGGTGGCGACCATATTTGACTTGCAAATTGCGAAACAATGGTAGTAGCTCATAAGATAGAATAGCCTTGACTCTCGCCTAAACTGGACAACGCTGGATTCCAATCTTGATCGAATAAAAGGTTGCTAGAATGTTTAACATTTTAGATGAGCTGACAACTCTATTCAATGGATGGTAGCTTTGACTCTCGCCTAAATGGGACACTGATATCAGTTTGTTGAAAAACCTTGGAAATTATTTAGGATTGAATTTTTTAAGTATTTTCTCATATCATTCCTACTTGCTATGTGCTTATAATTTCTGAATTGATTTTGTGTTAAACCATTATTAATTTCTATTTGTTGATTTCTATTATTTTGTAGTATCCTGTATTATCAAAATGAATCACATGTTATCATTGTTGACTGAAAACAAGCTGAATGGATCTAACTTTAATAAATGGAATGAGAACATTAATATTGCTCTCATAGGAGAAAGTGCCTTGTTTGTTTTAACTGAGCCGTCACCTGAAGTGCCTGGGGACAATGCATCCAAAGCTGTGAAAGAAAAGTATGAGTGTTGGCAGAAAGCAAATGACAAAGTTGTATACTTTATGCTTTCTAGCATGGTTGATACCCTCAAAACTCGGTTTTCTAAAACCGAGAAGGCTGCTGAAGTTATGACGAAGTTAAATGAGCTATTCGGTAAGACATCACTTCAGTCACGCTTTGACGCGACTAAGAAGTACATTAATGCACAGATGGAACCTCATCAAAACGTGCGTGACCATGTTCTCCTAATGTCAAGTTATTTCCAAGAAGCCCAGGATCATGGTGCTGAAATGGATAGTGCTACTCAAGTAAGTCTTATCTTGAATAGCCTAACTCCAGCATTTCTACCATACACTTCAAATTATGTCATGAATAAGAAGGAAATTGACTTTCATGAATTAGTCAATGACCTTCAAACTTATGAAAATTTGATTGGAGGACCCAAGAAGAAAGGGAGTAAACCTCACAATCCTGGGAATGGTAATGGGACGATGAAACCTGAAGCAAATGTTGCCTCTGCTTCGAAGCCCAAATTAAAGAAGAAGTGGAAGAACACCAAGAAGCGAACAAAAGCCATGAAGAATAAAAAGGTTGTTCCTTCTGGTGATGCTACACTTAAAGGAAAGTGTTTCTACTGCAATGAAAAAGGTCATTGGAAACCCCAATGTCCTAAACTTCTTGCAAAGAAACAAGGTATTTCTATTTATAAACTTTAAGAGTTTTAGTGAATTGTTATCCAATTGGATTTATGATTCTGGACTAACTTTGTTTATTTGTTTTCTTCTTCTTATAGGCCAAGCTACTTGAACTCAGATGAGTTGGATCAGAAAGCTGGACCAAAGGGTGAAATCGTCCAGATGAAGATGAAGCTCTTCAATTTATTTTTGAATTAATTGTTTTAGTTTAAAGACAATTTGGGTTTCAAATTTTAGTTAGGGATATTTATCCCTGTTTTTCTCATATTGTTGCAATACATTTTTTATTTTATTATTAATAAAGTTTCTTTATTTTTGAAATTCAACTATTGCAATTTATGAGAATGAGCTTCATTTAATTTATCTTCATCAATTATTACCACATTATATTTGTATGTTTGTATGTGTAAGTGTTTTTATTATTGATGCAAATTCTATTATATTTACAACTCTTCACAGAGTTATAATACATAAACACTAGAAACTATTTCTATGTTTATTAATAATTGTTAATTCTAATACAATTATTAAGAATTTGTTTAATAAAAAGATCTTTTGATCTGATAGGGGTGGAAAAAAAAGTTAAGAAAACTATGCAGTTCAATGATCTTTTATATCTAATGAACTCTGGATAGTATTCAACTCCACATAAACTCTATCACACTAAGAGAATCATGATCTTTACAACCTTTAGGGGTGGATCATAATCTCTATATACTTAGGGGTGGAGGTTATCCACAAGTACCCTATATGTATATACTTAGGGGTGGAGTCTATTCCACAATTCCCTATGTAACACATATCTTCTTTAAACACGAAAATAATATAATGAGTCAGCTATTGTCAATATAAATTCTTGATCTTGATTGTATGTTCCATTTCGATTTTACTGTTGTAAGTAGAAGTTTGCTACTTTTGAAAAGTTCTTTGTTAAAGTTTCACACTACCTTAATTGAGTGGGAGAATTTTAAAATTCTATACCCATCTTCATTAGGTTGATACTTGTGATAGGTACTTAAGAACACTACTGAAAAGCAAATCTATCCATTCACATGGATAGGAATAGCTTATCAGAATTATGAGAATAAGATAAAGAACTCTAGTTCAGTCCATTCGAATGACTTGAACCTAGAATTCTTAATCCTCATAAAATTTTATGGTATCTTAATTCTGATAACTTTATCTCTGGCATGTATTTTTCACTTCAAATACTAGTCTGCTATGTTGATGACTTAGTCTTAACTTAAAGTTTTAAGACTAATACAAAAGTCACAACTAGGTAACTCTCTAAACAATCAGAGGTTAAAAGTTTTATTTAACCAGACATCTGCTATTGAGTGGGAGCTATCTGAGATGTAATCAAATAGGGAACATTAGAAGATATTCAAGAAAGATTTATGAAAGTGATATATATGTTAGATATTAAGGAACTGCGTATCAGTTGTCCTTATATCTCACCATCTAATTTCGAGATCCATGAGATGGTGCTTACTTTGGGGGTGGAGGAATTGTTCTATAATAATTCAAGCTCTACCAGAGAATAACTATAACTTTGTCCATTCGAAAATACCAGAAAGTTATATCACTGAAGAAAAGTCTACACTGTATTATCTCAATTACATATTTTTAAAATATGAGAGATATGTCTTCTGTTAATTAAGATGTACTTTTAAAACAGTAAAGATTTCAGTATCCCTTGATGTTTCATAAGTATTTATGAACTAGTTCCAGAAGTTTGGGTGGATTCAAATATACTACACTTGATCTGAAGATCAAGATATCAGATTGACCTATTTGCACAGTTTGTTTTATATTAGTGCAAGTGGGAGTTTGTTGGGTTTTATGCCCTAAATAAATCTTTACAATCTGATTAGTTATCAATATGAGAAATTTGAAGTGATTGATGTTTGCATGAATTTTACATGCTAATGGTTTAAATATGTTTATTACATTCACACACACAGAATCAGTTAAATCCAGATCATATGTTTATTCACAATTACAGTATCGTCAACACAGTGGAATGTGATTGTGATCATATGAATCAAAAGAATTGGTCCCTGTTTCATCAGTGTTATTAGATTTACACTAATGTGATAATCAGCGATGATGTATACTTACACTTGGAGTAAGTGTTATGTTCTTTCCAGGACATTAGTAAAGTATACTAGTTTCGAATGTATGGAGTATACATTGGACTGGACCGATATTGCAACTAAGTTAAGATATTACAAACTTACCGTTATATATATCTTTCCAAGTCAATATCAGTAGTTGATCTTAAGATTAAAAGAATCTAAATCCTGATATCCTTAGGCTCAACTCAGGAGTGCTATTCATGTTCTTTGATTTATTAAGCCTTCTTTTAGATCAGGGTGATACGTATATTTTGGGAACATGATAGTATGATTGAGTGGGAGTGCTGAACATAAATATGGAATCTATAGCTTCTACTGGTGTATAGAAGTCAAGTGATGATTCCCTTCGAGCTTAGCAAATAGAAGTAAATGGATGAGCTCTTGTTTAACTGACTAATTATTAGATCACTAAATACCATTTACAGGTAGCTAAGTGTTTTAAGGGGCAAAATACATTGAGGGGTGAGAACGGTAAAGAAATCCCATCTCGATGTAGATCATCTATATAGAGGATCTTTAAATCACAATAAGATTATAACAATGGTTAAATGAGATAGCATATTGATATCGTGAAACATATAATATGCTCTATATAAGTCTGAGAGTGCAATTCTATGTTCTAAGAGTGGATTCAACGAAGAATTAATAAGTAGGAATTTACTTGGTAAATTTGGTTCACTTATTGGAAGCTCAGCATATAGATCCATGGTCCCCATTCTAGTTGAGAATATTCTGCTTGTAAGACTCATTAATTGATTCGTGATTGATCAATTATAATTCTAAAGTTAGACTATGTCTAATTTTATGAATTTTCACTAAGCAGGGGTGAAATTGTAAAGAAAAGAGTTTCTAGGTTTATTTATTTATTAATGGACTTTATATGTCTAATTAATAATTAAATTAAATGACAATATTATTTAATAATCTATTTTAGTTATTAAATAATTAGTTTTGACATTTAAAAGGTTAGAATTGGAAAATTGGCGTTTTTGAGAAAATAGAAATAAAATTTGATAAAACTGCAAAATCAAGTGGGGCCCATTAACACACCATGGCCGGCCACTATTTGTGGAGTTTCAAATTGATTTTTTCATTATTTTAATGCCAAATAATTCCTAACCTAAACCTAGTAGTTGCCTATAAATAGAAAGTGATGGCTCAGTCAATTAACATGCTTTTCATTAGCTTTCTGACAGAAATTTCTCTCTTCAGAAAAACTGAGCCTTCCCCACTTTCTATACCTGGCCGAAATCCCTCTCTCTTTTCTCCTTCATCTTTTTCGTGACCCTAGTGAAAGAGTAAGTGCCCACACACAGCAAGCAGTAACTCAATCATAGATTGGAAGACTGTGAAGGATCAAACTTGAAGAAGAAGGACATTCGGGCTCAGATCTTGATTATACTCTGCTACAGAAAGGATACAAGAGTTAGAGATCTGAGCGGAAGGAGACATTAATTCCGCTGCATCAATGTAAGGTTTTCTTAACTTTATATGTGTTTAATTCATCGTTTGAGAAAGTTCATATTTAGGGTGTTTAAACAACATACTTGTGAGTAGATCTAAGATCCTGGTTAAATAAATTCCAACATCAGGATCACGGGGTTAAGGCCTCCAGGTGATGGTGAAGCCATTCATGGCTTCCACTTTTTCTATCGATGGCTGGAGACACCCTCTGATGTTGGGCCGAGTTCGACACGATGAGAGAGAAAGGGTGTGAGAGCGAAAAAGGGATCATGGAACATGAGTTCCTGGGGTTTCGTGACTCGTGGAGGTCATCCATGGCCTCTGTTTAGCCCTTCACTGGAGGAGGGTGGCTCCACCGAGAAAATCGAGAGAGACGGAGAGAAAGAGAGTTTGAGTGAGGGTGCAACCGGCGAGAAAGGGAGAGAGATAACGAGGTTTCTAGTTTTTTTTAAGAGTTGCAATGGAGGTGTCATCCGTTTAGACTATCGGTGCCTTCGAGGGCTGGTTTGTGGTCTAGTTGTCGCAAGTAGAAGAAAGGGAGATAGAGATGAGTTAGGGTTTTCTAATTTTTGTTTTATACTATTTCTTTTCTTTTCTATTTTATTAAATTAAAATTTTGATGTTAAAATAAAATGCCAATTCATATTTTAGAACCCGAGATATTTTCTAATATCAATTTAGAGTAATAAAATAATTTTTCTCATTCAAAATAAACTTTTAGCAAAAATAATTATTTTTCCCAAATTCATTCCATTTATCTTTCACCCTAATTATTTTTCAATAAAAAGATAACTTATAATCTCTTTAATTTATTTTTAATTTAAAATTATCAAAAACCATATATATTTTTTTATTAACATTTTTTTTTAATTTTTTAAATAATGTTTTACGTGTACCTATAAAATTGTGCCATGTGTATACCGCGTTCACGTAGATGTACACATGGACAGTCCAACATGACATTTAACACCTAAAATAGATCGACACTGTAAATGGCTAAAAGTTTCCTAATTTTAGGAGTTTAACCGCCAAAATTTTAACTTTGAGGATTAAGTGTAATAAAAGTGAAAATATTGGAGGGTTATGCCGCAATTAACTCTTTAAAAAAATAATATAACAAAATTTTGTGAGAGAGTAAGAGCGTGTTAGAGAGAGAGAGAGAGAGAGAGAGATTAAATGACTACATTTATATACATAAAGAAAAAGAAGAAGAAGAAAAAAGGGTCCAAATCAGTGTTACAGTATAAATGTAAAGTTTCAAAGAAAAATAGTATTTCATGTAAAAATCTCAAAAGTATGCCCAGATGTTAGGTTATTTTTAGTAGTAATTTTAGATTAAGTTTAGTATATTTTTAATTGAGTTTTAATCATGTTTGGAGCATTTTTACGCTTGTTATCTTTTATTTTTGCAGATTTAAAATAGAAGAAGATTAGAAAAATATCAGAGAAAAAAATGGGAAAAAGATAAAAATATCATGATATTTAAAATAGAGAAAATTGTGCAAGGAAATAAAGCCGAAACTTCAAGCCTGAATTCGACGATGTTCTGATTAGATTTTGGAAAAAGTCAAAACATGAAAGTTCTAGATCTCTCTTTTATCTTTCCGGAACATCTTGAATCGTCTAATTCCGAGCAATATCGAGAGAGTTATGACAAAAATACTATCAGTCAACGCAGCAGAAAAAATATCTCGTTTGAGGTTTCCTAAAAATTTAAATTCGAATTGGAATTTAAACATGTGCGTTTTTTCCATCTTTTTAGGCCTTCAATGCCTATATAAAGGGAAGAAGGGAGTTGATTTCAGCAAGCAATTTTAAAGAGAAAAATAGAGAGAATACAGATGCAAAGTGGAGAGATCAACTGCAATATTGGAGGCATTCTTCAGAGGGTTTTCAGCATTCTTCTCTTCTCTATTTTCATCTCTTTTCTTAAAGTTAATATGTGTGATTGTGCTCTCATGAACATGTGTAGCTAAACACTTTAATTAGGGTTAGATGGATATTGTTTAACATTGTTTATGGTTTTAATATGATTTATTTTCCCCCTAATTTCTATGTATTCTATTTTATTTGTGCTTAATTACTTTTAATTGCCTGATCACCAATTATCTGTCTATGAGTTTGATGCGAGATCTGAGAAGTGAGTGTCGAATATGCTATAGTAAAATAGAACTGAATTTCGATATAGGACGAGAGTACCTATATGGTTTAGATAGCTTATAGGGTTTCTGTGTTTAATGCCTGTTGCATGTTAAATTTATCACGAGAGTAGAAAGTTTGCATGTAATTGAGATTTATATATCTGAGAAGACTATAAATTACCTTAGTAAACCTGCTATTGCATAGAAATTAATATTAGGAAAATAATCATATTAGGCCATAATCAATAGAAACAATTGAAATCGAAGCCCTAGTTTTTATTAACTTTCAATTTTCTTGTATAATTGTTTCTTACTAGTTTCTTATTCTTAATTCTTTCTTTATTTTTTATTTAACCAAATAGAAGTAAAAGTTTAATTTTAACGTACTTAACTACACTCCCTGTGGGATCGACCTCACTCCTAGTGAGTCTACTACTTTAAACGATACGTACACTTGCGTGTGCAAAAAATATCGCAACAAGTTTTTGGCGCCGTTGCCGGGGAGTGATAGTTAATATTATTAAAAATTAAATTTTGTTCTAATTTGGTTTTCTTTTTAGTTTTAGTATTAATTTTTTCTTTGTTTCAAATTTTTATCTTTTTAGTACTAATTTAGTTTTATTTTATTTTACTAATGTTTTATTGATGAGCTTGACCTGCAAGATAAATTCAGATGCTATATCTTGACGATTTTGCCCAACAACACAATAAACCATTCTATTCTGCTTGGAGGAGATTTAAAGAGTATGGAGAGAGATGTTATCCCACTTTCTCAAGTGGGTGTTTTACGTGGCTCTTTTATAATGGACTTAAAAATGAAACAAGAAGCTGGGTTGATTATGGAGCAGACGCAACTGGAGCACCTCTATTAATGAGAGGCTATGATGTAATAAATCTGTTAAATAACATGGCAGATTTTGATTACGACTGGCATTGGGATCCATCACTTCAGGGTTGGAGTCACTAATACCCACCCTATTGCCGAAATTCATCCCAACAATCTGAAAAAGAGGAGCAACTACTAGCACTTATGCAATCACTTCCAAGAGAGATTAATCGCTTAACTGACATGGTTAGATCCTTATGTGATAATTCAGTGGCTCATGATTCAGAATGTAATAACTCCAATAATGAAAGTTATGAGAGTTATCGCTACAATGAAGAAGGGTCATTAGTTGAATACAAGGAAGATAATGAGCCTACAATTGAAGATCAAGATCCTTGTGAAGAGGAACTCATTGAACATGAAATCACAAGCAAGGTTATAGATAGCCAAGTGGAGAGTGAGCAACAAGAAGAAGGGTTGTTAGATGAAAGTGTAGATACTGTGACATTGAAGGATGAGGAAGCACATGACATCATTGATTGGACTTCATCAATGATATTGACTAATAAACCACCAATGAATCCATATATTTCATCAACACCATATTATATCCTCTGCAAGCTACGAAAGGCTTCTCCCCAAGCTCATCATCCAAAGTCTTATGTTGTTGGTGCTGACTTTGGTTCAAACTCATCGCTTGCCAAGCTTGAAGGCAAGTACAATAACAATTTTCAAGTTGTCTTGCATGACGCTTATTACGGGCGTCAACCGCTTATTGATGTGGCGCTCAGGTAAGTTTCCTTTCCTTTTTCTTTAATGTCACATTGGGGACAATGTGTCACTTTAGTTTGGGGGGTGACTTAGTTTTTATTTTTATTTTGAGTTTTTTTTTCTTTTTTTGAGTTTTATGACTTTTAATTTTTAGTTTTTAGTTTTTATTGTTTTGAGTCAATTTTCTTAATATGAGTCAATCTGAAAGTAGGTAGATAGCATGATTTGAAAAGTTTATTTATTTTTTCGAAAAATCCGTGTGCTTGGTGATGTTATACTCTTGACTAATTTTAATTTTGTGCTTTAAAAGAACATGGAATCATATTAAGTAATTTTTCTAGTAATTGAATTGATTTATGTATGCTAATTTGACATGTGGAAAGTTGTTTGGAAAATTCTAGAACTTGCTTGCTTGCTATTTGAGGCGAAATAATAAATTATGCATGACTAGGAAAGTGATTTAGGCAATTTTTTTGGATCGATTGTGCTTGTAAAGCCATCCTTATAATTTTACACTAGTTACCCTTTTCGAGCCTTAACTTATTTTTTTCTACACATATTGAGCCTAAAAAGATAAACCCATAAATACCCAAAATTTCAATTCTAATCATACCATAAGTAGATCTTTAGTTTGGGGGAATTTGGATGGAAATTTGTTGTATGTGAGTGGAAAAAAGTGTGAAAATTGAGAGAATATAAAAAGAAAAAAATTGATTGACAACAACTTGAAAAAAAGGAGAAAAGAAAGAAAAATCTGACAACCAGTGTCAAATCCAAAAAAAAAAAAAAGATAAATATAAAGTTGTTGCACCCTTGTTGAAGAATATATCTCTCATGTAATTAGAAAAAAGGGTATTGGGATTGTGTGAAAAATATTGTGGGTGACATGATTTGAGAAGCTTATGGTATAGGAAAGCCTAAATGACCATTTCAACTACCTTTACCCTAAACTTAACATTACAAGCCTAGAAAGACCTTCTGATTCTTAGTTGTGCATTAATCTATATTAGTGGAGAATAGTAAGTATTGCAAGCATATGGAATTTTGGGTTAGTGGATTGATGATTATAATTGGCATGCATAAAGTGGTTTAATTGTTAGTTAATTGCATTCTATGGTTTCTTGAGCTAAATGAAAATAAATTGATATCTGTCAAGGGTGTAATTGAACTGAAATTCTGGATTATATGCATAAGTGAATTTTTTTCATAATCATGTTATTGAAGCTACTTGAAAATTACCCATGTTTTGAAGATTGACTTGTTTAATGTTTATTTAGTGTCTTACTCGAGGACGAGTAAAAGCTTAGTTTGGGGGAATTTGTTAGATTATTTTTAGTAGTAATTTTAGATTAAGTTTAGTATATTTTTAGTTGAGTTTTAATCATGTTTGGAGCATTTTTACGCTTGTTATCTTTTATTTTTGCAGATTTAAAATAGAAGAAGATTAGAAAAATATCAGAGAAAAAAATGGGAAAAAGATAAAAATATCATGATATTTAAAATAGAGAAAATTGTGCAATGAAATAAAGCCGAAACTTCAAGCCTGAATTCGACGATGTTCTGATTAGATTTTGTAAAAACATAAAAGTTCTAGATCTCTCTTTTATCTTTCCGGAACATCTTGAATCGTCTAATTCCGAGCAATATCGAGAGAGTTATGATAAAAATACTATCAGTCAACGCAGCAGAAAAAATATCTCGTTTGAGGTTTCCTAAAAATTTAAATTCGAATTGGAATTTAAACATGTGCGTTTTTTCCATCTTTTTAGGCCTTCAATGCCTATATAAAGGGAAGAAGGGAGTTGATTTCAGCAAGCAATTTTAAAGAGAAAAATAGAGAGAATACAGATGCAAAGTGGAGAGATCAACTGCAATATTGGAGGCATTCTTCAGAGGGTTTTCAGCATTCTTCTCTTCTCTATTTTCATCTCTTTTCTTAAAGTTAATATGTGTGATTGTGCTCTCATGAACATGTGTAGCTAAACACTTTAATTAGGGTTAGATGGATATTGTTTAACATTGTTTATGGTTTTAATATGATTTATTTTCCCCCTAATTTCTATGTATTCTATTTTATTTGTGCTTAATTACTTTTAATTGCCTGATCACCAATTATCTGTCTATGAGTTTGATGCGAGATCTGAGAAGTGAGTGTCGAATATGCTATAGTAAAATAGAACTGAATTTCGATATAGGACGAGAGTACCTATATGGTTTAGATAGCTTATAGGGTTTCTGTGTTTAATGCCTGTTGCATGTTAAATTTATCACGAGAGTAGAAAGTTTGCATGTAATTGAGATTTATATATCTGAGAAGACTATAAATTACCTTAGTAAACCTGCTATTGCATAGAAATTAATATTAGGAAAATAATCATATTAGGCCATAATCAATAGAAACAATTGAAATCGAAGCCCTAGTTTTTATTAACTTTCAATTTTCTTGTATAATTGTTTCTTACTAGTTTCTTATTCTTAATTCTTTCTTTATTTTTTATTTAACCAAATAGAAGTAAAAGTTTAATTTTAACGTACTTAACTACACTCCCTGTGGGATCGACCTCACTCCTAGTGAGTCTACTACTTTAAACGATACGTACACTTGCGTGTGCAAAAAATATCGCAACACCAGACAACTAGAGACCACTAGGCATGAATGAGAGGAAGAAAGCATTCTAATTCAAAAAGAGATTAGTTGTATTCCTAATCTTTGACAAAAAAAAAAAAAATTCCAGAACCCTTTTTTGTGTCGAAATAATAATCATTCTTGATCATGTTCGTTAAAGATTCCTATTCGTCTCACATCCACCAAATTTTAGAATGGTACGGAAAAGAGACTCTTGGTGCAAACCTATTATAGCAATTTGGTTTTCATTTTCGAGAGTTTTAACTACAGCTTAAAAACTTATAAATCTACCCTTCAATAATTTTTAATTTGCATAAAATATGTATTTTTAATTATATTTGTTTTAAATTTTTTTTTTCTTAATTTGTGGCATATATACTTAAGTTTAATTTTTAGTTACAAATAAATATCTAAGTTTAATTTTTTGTGGTAATAATACGTAAATTATAATTTTGAAATTTCTGTAGGTACTTGACTGTTAAGTGTTAAGTAAATTATTGTCAATTCTTGATTGATCCAGGTCATTAAATTTATTTTTATTTTTATAAAAGAAATTAATTTAAATGTACCAGTAAGAAAATGACACGTGGATAATGACTTAATATTTAACCATCAAGTACCTACAGAGTTCTAAAAATATAACTTAGGTATTATTACAATAAAAAATTAAATTTAGATATTTATTTGGAACTTTGAGTTAAATTTAGATATTTATGCCCCAAATTACTCTAAAAAAATATGCCTATCAAATAAAAATAAATTATATTCATTTATGCTTTGCTGATGATGTGATTCTTTTTTGCCATGGAGATTATGTATCGATTTATAGAATGCTTCAAGGCCTAAAATTGTTCTTTAATACTTCAGGTTTATAGCCGAGTGTAACCAAGTCATCAATTTATTGTTGCCAAATGAATGAACATGAAGTTAATAGAGTGGTTGCGGTTTCTGGTTTCAGCAAGAGTAGTTTGACTTTCAAATATCTGGGGATTCCGGTATGTGCAAGGCGAATTCCATCTTCGAAATGTGAGATCATTATTGAAAAGATCGTGCAGAGAATAAGAGTTTGGAGCTCTCGAAATCTATCGTATGCAGGTCGAGCAGTGCTAATTAACTCAATGCTTATGTCCATCCATTCGTATTGGGCTCAATTGATGATTATTCCAAAGAAAGTTCTTCAGAGAGTCAATACAATCTATAGAAGCTTTCTTTGGAAAGGTTTAGCCGAGGCTAATGGTCCAGGACTAGTGGCATGAGATGAAATTTGCAGACCAAAAAAAGCTAGGGGTTTGGGTTTCAGGAGAGTTCAAGAGTGGAATGAAGCTGCGATAGGGAAATATGTCTGGGCAATTGAAACAAAACAAGATTCCTTATGGGTCAAATGGGTACATACAGTTTACTTAGAACAAAAGAAGTGGAAGGATTACGAAGCACCTACAACAAGTAGCTAGTATTGGAAACAAGTGGTGAAAGTGAAAGAGAAACTCAAGGCAATCCCCACTATTGATTACTCCAAGCAGAGCTATCGGATCAAAGAAGTTTATGAGATATTATGCCCAACTATTCAGATACAACCTTAGCAAGGAGGTGTTTGGAACAGGCTTTCAATTCCGAAACACAGGTACATTTTGTGGCTTACTGTCATTGATAGATTGAGGCTAAAGAAAGACTATTTAGATTCAAGATGGTCCAGGATGAAAATTGTGTCATGTGTGGCTCACACAGAGAAAGTAAAGACCATGTGTTTTTTGATTGCCATGTGAGTGATGGATGTTTAAAAGCAATCAAATAGTGGTTGGAATGGGGAGCAAAAAATACAACGGTGGATAGGCTAATGAAAAGGCTAACCAAAGGAGAAAGCAAATTCCGACGACAAGTATATGCGGCTAGTTGCTGCAACATTATATTAGATTTGGCTATGCAGAAATGAGGTTCTCTGGAATCTAAAAGTGTACACAATAGAAGCAATGGTCAAAAAAATTAAAAGGGATGTAAAGTATAGGATTAGGGGAATATTGCCTAATAAAATTTCAAAGATAGACAGGGATTGGTTTGAGAAGTTGTAAATATTCAGGCTAACCTTAGGTGCTGTGAATTGTAATATGTTGTTTGTGGAATATATATACTTACTCTGATTCAAAAAAAAAAAAATTATATTTCAAATATTATAACAAAAAAAATTAAAATAAAAATTATGTGAAATTTAATTAGAATGATTTAAAAAAATATGAAAATAAAATTAAAATAAGTTTTAAAATTAATACAAAAAATTATGAGATTTTTTTTTAAAAAAAAAAATTAAAATTAATTTTTAAAAATTATTTAAACTTAATTTTCTTTTTTAGTTTTAGCAAAATAAGTTGATCCTAATTCCTAAAAAAACAATGGCACAATACCTTACATAATTTTTTTTGAGGAATTACTCCATATACAGTATATACTATTTTTATTTATTTATTTTTTTTTTCAAATTTACCTTTGAGTTTCTAAGTGGTTGCAGCGCTAGTTGCAATATGGGTTTCTATACGATTTTTTGTTGCAATTTAAGTTGCAGCGCCAGTTGCAATAAAGTTTCAGTGTATAATTTCGTTAAAAAAAAAAAAAAAATTGTTTTGAAGTGTAAATGAAAAAGTTTTTTTTTTTTCTTTGTATAGGTGGACCGTTCAACCTACCTACCAATTAATGATCCTAAATTTTAACACAATTATAAATAGTTCTTTTTGCAATTTAATTAGAAGATAAAGCTTTCTAGAAGAGAAGTTGGTTAATCACATTTTAGTCTCGTCTTATTAATTACTCTTGCCTTTGGCAAAATTTCAAGGTGGCACCCAGGTTTGGACTTCTTTGAAAGGAGAGTAGTTGAAATTGGGTACTACTTAATTCATTATAATAATAATTAAAAAAAATATATTAAAAAGAATGGTCATAATAAATTAATAATAATCCCTCAATATTTTATTCTAATTGTAGTCCTACAGTTCTGGGGTCATCATCATCACTTCACTTCTAAAATACAATGGTTATAAATAAAAAAAAATTAAAAAGAAAAAAGGAGATTAATTAATGATCAGAGTCCAAATGGTCAATTAAGAGTTTGAAGGGAACTCTTGCCAGTTGCCTCTGCCAAAGGGTCATCTCATCTTCATATAAATTTCTGGTTTTTCTTTGGTTTTAGGGTAATTTTTTTGTTATGTGACTTTGAGTTTTTGTGACAGAATTTGGTCCAAGATGACTTCATCAGATTCTAAGAAGCTTACCTTTGAGGAGGTGGCCCAGCATAACCATAAGAAAGATTGTTGGATTATAATTTCTGGAAAGGTCAGATCACAATTTGTTTCTTTAATTTCTTATGAATTGATATTGTTTCTGGGCACAATTGATCGATTGCTTTCTGATTGTCTCTATTCATTTTTATATAGAATTCTTTTTTAAGTCCTTTTGCTGGTAACATGTGCTATAACTCTTTCTTTTTATGTGTAGTTTTTGTTGCTTTAGCTTAAAGTCGAAATCTTGTACACAAAAACAAAATAAATTTTGTGTATATGTATAGTGGATGTGATAGAGACTTGGATTATTAGTAAAGGTATTGTAAATGAGAAAAGATATCAAAGCTATAGTGATTTTTTTTTTTATTTTCTGCATAGCTAGTAGTGTCAAAAGTTATTACAGAAGATTATTTGATGTGTATGATGCTATTTTCTGATTCTTGGAGACATGTGGCCTAATTGGCTCTAAGGACCACCAAGCTTGACATCTATGTTCACAAAATTATACAAGGATCGCCATTTTTACAGTTTGTAATTATAGTCCACTCCAATTTATGAATCAAAATTTTGGTTTGGATACCATTTTAAAGCATCACCATTATTTATCTAAAAACATTATTCTAATGTACTCTTATTCCTGATGTATGAACTTTAGTAAAAACAACAGAGAAATGCGTGTTTCTGGTTTCTCTTCAAACTAATCAACCCCTCTTATGCCCTTATTTATTTATTTCTTTCATATTTCATTAACATTAACTCTTTGCTTCAATTTGATAGTTTACACAAATCATGCACTGCCCTTCAAGTTACTCATTTTTTCGTATTAATGTATGTTGAACAACTAAACTATTTCAGGCCTATGATGTGACTCCATTTTTGGAAGAACATCCTGGTGGTGATGAAATCTTACAACAAGCAACGGGTATGAACTAATGCCCATCAATCTCTTTTCAACTTTGTTCATTTCACTTCCAATAAATCTGTGGAATGAAATTATGCTCCAACTTGTTGCAGAGAAGGATGCAACTGATGATTTCGAAGATGTAGGCCACAGTGACAGTGCAAAGGAACTGATGGAAAAGTATTATGTGGGAGAGGTTGACATTTCTACTCTTCCAAAGAAGCAAAACTACAAGCCACCACAACCAATTCCTCATCAATCAGACCAATCTTCTGGGGTTGTAGTAAAGATGTTGCAGTTTTTGTTGCCTTTGTTGATCTTGGCCATAGCTTTTGCTTTCCAATTCTATAGTAAAGAGAAATAGCTCAAAATTTTCTAACTCCTTTCCAAACAATGTCGATCTTAGTTAACAATTGGCTAAGTGATAAATAATGGAATTCTAGTTGATCCCTTGTAGTGTTGAAATGTTTTTGTATTATTAAAATCCTATGTGTATGTGAACTTAAAATAATCCATTCCAATATCCAATATACTTGTTTTCTTGTCAAGTGCCTCAAAATAAATGTTGCTCCTACACCCCATGGAATGATAGAACGACATGTGGCTGAGAATGATAATAACCTATGAAGGATAGGTAGGAGAGGGTTTGCTCTTGCTAATTAATTAGGCAACCGTGTTTAGCGGTTGGATATTGTATTACTGTCGGTTCCCAAGACCAATGTTTATGCCACAAATGCAAAATGAGATAGTATAGGCATTTAAACAGTTAGTATTGAGTATTTCCGACTGTTTGTAACTAACGACAATAAGAGAGAATAAGTGATTATAAGGGTCAGGTTGGCACAACTGTGCTGTAGAAAAAAGCAAAAGAAAACAGCTGTAGCTATGTTGTAAGGAAAAACAACTGTAGCAAAACTGTGAAAAAAAGCTGAGCTTAGTGTTTGGTAAATTATAATTTTTAAAGTGCTGCAACTTGTTAAGATTCTATTATAATAATGATAATATTTTAATCTAATTCATTATAATCACAAATATATGTATAAAAATATGTGTTATTTAAATTTTTTATGTATAATCACAAATATATATATAAAAATATATGTTATTTAAATTTTTTATTTTTTATATATTTTTAATTATTTTTTTCTATAGTATAAATTTATATACATTTGATAAAAATAATTTTTAATATTTTTAAATTATATTTTTATCACTTGTAAAAGATAAAATTGTAGTTTATAAGAAACATAAATTGATATTGTTTGTTAATAATAAAATATAAATATAAAATATTTTTTAAAATAAAATAAAAATAAAAAATTTAAATATTATTTAGTTTTAAATATTTTTTCATTTAAAAAATATTTTAATTTTTTATAATATATAATAAATAATTAAATAAATTTTTAGTAAAAATAATTTATTATAGAGTATTTTAATCAAAACAGCTTTTTCTAAAAGTTGGATTGTACCAGCTTTAGCTTTTAGTTATAACTTTTCCATAAATTCTTCAATAAGCTGTTTTTTAACTGCTTACCAAACATTTTTTTGTCATAGCTTTTTTGAAAAACAGCTTTTAGCTTTTCTAAAAGCTGTGCCCTACGGGCCCTAACACTTTCGCCCGTCAATTTTAAACCAACACACCAAAATAAATAAATAAATAAATAAAATAAAAAATATCCACATCTCAAATATATATCTTATATCAACCATTATACAATAACAAATCTCGCCACCAAACATATCTATATTACAATATCTCAATCTCCATATCATTTTGCACTCTCGGTAGATACCTCTACCATTGATGCTTATTGTATTTTAACTTCATTATTTAATATAATAGAATTTGTTCTAAAAAAAAAAATTAGATATCATTTATTAAAAAAATTATTACTTTTATATTAACTCGGGTTCTTTATGCATGCAAATAGTGAACTTTTTTTTATTGAACTTCCTCATCTGTGTTACCTTACACTATGTTTGGTAAGAAGAAGGGATATTTGGATGAAGAGGGAAATTCAGTGTTTGGTAGGATAGAGAAGGGAGGGAAAGAAGATCAGTTGGAGGCATATATCAACTCCCCAGTCTAACAAATGCATGCTCACCACAAAATCTTACTTTCAATACATAATTGACCAACACAACACCCAAATCATATATTTACACTAAAAATGATGTCACTGTAATTTTAAGAAAAATTTACATAGATAAAAAATTTTTAAAAAATTATAAAAATACGTTAACACAGAAAAAAAATTATTTTTACGCTTTGAATTTATTTTATTTACAGAAATACTTTTGCAGTAAAAACAATAAATTATTTTTTGTTGTTATTTTATAGTTGTATTATAGTTGTCTGAGGTTGTTTTTGGTTGTTTTATAATTTATTTTATTGTTGATTTTAAGTTGTCATGATTCTTAGTTATTTTCTTATTTTTTGCTGAACAAAATGTATTTTTATAATTTTAAAACATTACAAGTGTATTTTTGTAACTAAAAATTTTAGATTGTAAAATTATAAATAAAACATAAAAATATAGTATTTTTTTTAAAAATCAGTCCTCCAAGTTTACTCATAATACCAAACAACACAAAGTAGAGTTACTATCATCTCCATTCATTATACTCTCCCTCCTCACAAGTCTTAGTCTAAATTAAATAGAATAATTATATAAGACACCATTTTTTATTAAAAAAATTACATTTTTACGTTTAAGTTTTTTTTTTTTTTTTTTTTTTTTTTTTTTTTACATTTTTAAGATTTTTCATAAAAATAATACGAAAAAAAACAAGAAAACTACATTATTTTGAAAATAACATCAAAGCAACAACAAAAAATATCATACAGATAACAAAAAATCAACAACAAATTAACAAGAGTACAACATAAAAATACTATATTTTCTGTAATTACAATTAAAAAATCGTAAAAATATTTAAAATTTCGTGAAATCATATTTTGTAAATTTTTTGTTGTTTTCGTGTATTTGTAAAATAATTCCAAATTAAATTGACCATTTTCAATATATAATGGATGTAATTAAAATGGTAGGCCATGAAATCCAAATGGATCAAGGCAAAAATAAAGGCTTTTCGGTTTGGTTGGTACTGGGCCTGGTATCTACCAACAGGACAAATGTGAGTGAGACTAAGATAAGGATGTCATGTGCCAAGTCCATTTCATGCCCAAATTAGTGAGGTTGCTTTTGCTACAAGAATGAGAGAATTCTTAAGAAAACTATACCAGACATTAATCAATAACATAACACATCACATTTTATCTTATAGCATATGCCTTTCCCAATATTGGCCTATGCATTTCATCTTTTCTGCTATGTTTTGCTGTACTGGTTTTAGGCAAATAGTAATAATATTAATAATAATAATAATGGTTTGAATATGAAGGGTGGAAAAAAAACAGTAATTTTCTAAAAGAAAAAAGAAAAGAAAAGAGGGGAATGGATAAAGATCATGAAAAGAGGGCCCATGAAAACAGCTTATCGTAATCTCTCGTCTCTATTGCTGTTATTTCATTTTCAGTCCGACAATGTAAGGTAGCAGAATCTCTTTACAAATTATTTCTGCTCTTCTTTCTTTATCACCATAAAAACCTTGAGACTCCATACTATAATTTCTCAAACAGTCTTCTAACAAGTACAACTGTGTACAGTTACATACATATTTATATGTATATATATAATTAATGTTTTTGATATCATATCTCAAAATCATACGTAAGCTTTATAATTAACATCTCATCAAATATTTTAACGGCTCACAACACAACCATTTATTGAACATGTTAACAAAATCACATGTAGTCTTGTACTATTTATGAAAATTGTCGGGACTCAAAACCCATTTAGTTTAAAGGTACAATTTTTTGTGTGATTTGGCAAGATTTGTGGGATCTCCTATGTACTGAGTCACTTCACCTAAATTGAACAGCTAGCTAGGAAAAAAACTTAAAAGATGATAACACTAAGTAATGGGACAAATTATACATTTTTACCGTTCCAATCATGTCTTGGAAAAATTTCATGGTGGAGAAAAAAAATATATATATATATATTCATTTTTGACACGTAACTTATGATAAGGGCCAAGTGATGAGGTTGTCCTTACTCTCACAAACATAATAATACAAACTATCATGTGCATATTCTCAGCTTATGAAACTCCCAATATATATGTATACCTCTCTTAATTATTGGCAAAGTGGGCATTTCTCAATGATGAATATATAATAGGAAAAAAAAAAGCAAGTAAATCTTCTGAAATATTAATAGATGAAGTCTATAAATTCACAAATTTTTTGAAGAAAACAAGTACTTTAATGTTTCAACTAAACACACTTTAAAAAAAAAAAGGTTACATCGCGAAGAATCCTTCAACTTAATATTATTTTTTCACTAAACAAATAGTAACAAACAAGACATAATGTTTATAAGTTGCATATGAGGTATGAAATTAAATGCTAGAAAAAAAATAATATATATATATATATGTATGTATGTATAATGCCAGAAACATTCAGTATATATATATATAATTGGGTATCGATTAGTGTTCCTTATCCATAATTAGGATATGCCATATAATTTTTGTTCGTTATGTTTAGATTTTGTTTTGATGTCACAATCTTTGTGTGGAGTTTAGCTCATGAGTCATAGCAAACATTTTTTGGGACGTATATTGTGGCTATATCCATGAATACTACTATACCTCCTTCAGAGCTAGCCTAATTGATTAAACCTTAATTGAATAGGGTAAAGAGTCTTAATCAAATAATTATAATTTTATTATATTTACAAGGAAAATTAAATGCTGCTAATAGTTGTTTGACATTAGATCCTTGCCGATATGCTTCCACATATAAAGTTCCTCACTCCAAATATAGACAACAACAACTCTTTTCATTGTATACGTAAGATTTTCTGTTGAATTTTCTTCTTTTCTTGTCACTATATATATCATTTTCCTGGTTTTTGGGTCCTAATAATAATTGTATAAACTATTCAGCCAATTTAGTAACTTTTTTTTTTGTCTTAAAAATTAATGCCCCCCATTATTAATTCAATGCCATTGCCTATAGCTGGAACCAAATCTATTTCTCATAATTAATTGAGGACTAGCAAATAGATAAAAAAAGAAAAACTAATCAAGTTGAGATATTTAATTATGATAATGAAGCAATATTTTTCCTTGTTAATTAGTCGAGAGTAAATCATTCATATTATATATTTTAGCTAATTAAAATATTATGATTGCCTCTATACAAGAATACATTAACATAGATAAATCGTCAGGTTGCTTCCCTTAATGGCTACATTAATATTTATATAAAGAATGTCTTAATTCTATGTCTGTCTTAATTAATTAGAAGATGAAGGAAGTAATGGGAATGATGTGATGCAGGCAATAACGTACGCCATAGACTTTATTTATACAAAATAATAATCTAATTATTATTAGTTGATTTTTATAAAGATATATGTTTATTCAGTCCCTAATTAAATAGCTCAAAAGCTGATATATCATAATGATATGTGTTGTGATTAAGAGCTGTACATGATCATAGCACAAAACATGTCTTCCTATGAAATTTTCATTCTCACATTTTAAAAAGAAGGATATATTTATAGTCCATTATTATTGATAGTACAAAAGACCTTTTCAACGTTCTCTACATAAAATGGTCAACTCCTTAGTGTGAATGCATACTTATAAATCTCTTTATATGTATAAGCCTACCTATGGCTATAGCTAGCTATATTATTTATTTATTTTTATTTTTGAAAAATGCTAGCTATATTATTATTCTTTTATAATAAAGTTTTTTATTTAGTGTTGTTCATATGTGGTCTTCTGTTTCTAATACTAGTTACGAGTTTAATACTATTTTATATACGCAATTAACCGTATAAGTTATAAGAATTATTTATAGTAGATCTCTTAAAAAGGTTGAACAAGTGGACACCCTAATAGAAATATTTTATTGGTGTTTATTTCTTAATTGGTCTTTCTAATCATGATCCTACGCAACAGAAAAACTATCCCTGTAACTGACTAGACCATTTGATCCCTCCCTCTCAAGAGAAAATACCTCTATGAGCGAATCCAAACATGAATTAATGAATAGTAATTTTTATAAACAATCTTCAAACCTCTAAATTAACTAAATTAAACCATTGAAGATTGAACCATGCAGTACTCACACAGAACCAAATAAAGGAAAAATAAAAATAAAAAAGAAGACATCAAAAGCAGTAATCACTTACATATTGAATTAACTGCACTAACTGAAACAATTTAATTCGAAACTAATTTCATCTTCAATCTCAGTGATAATATTTTCTAAGGTAACACAAAATCTATTTATGGAAATATCATGATTTAGTTAAGAATAATATTCTGTGAGAAACTTTCGAATTTACTTTGTCTCTTTGAAAAAAAAAAATTATTTTTTTCTTCTTTCTAGAAAATGGGTTGTTATTTTGTTTAACACTTGTTATGAAATAATATTACCTAGCCTTTGGCTTGTCAACAGCAGTAATAAAACAACAACAAGAAGAAACCCCCATTCAAATGGATACTTTGTTTATGAGTTTCTTGAAGAAAGATGGAGTTAATTTCTTCCACATTTTCTCAAAATTACAATAATTACTTTTTATTTATTTAAGTATTTTGTACAAGAAGTATATATTAAAAACATGGAATTTTGTTGGAGGAAGTCTAAGCCTAGATGCAATAAATCATAGAATAAGCTATTTTAAGTTTTTAAATCAAATTATTGAAAAAAAAAAGATAAGGTAAAGTTTGGAAATATTTTTATTTTTTAATTTTTTTAATCATAAAAATAGAAGTGTTTTTTTTTTTAACTTATGCTTTTGAAAAACAAAAATGTGTTCTATAACTACTTTTAATTTTCAATTTTAAAAATAAAAAATAAATGTCTGTTTTGTAAATTTTGTTTTTATTTTTATTTGTTAATTTCATTAAAGTCGGATCTAGGTTCGATAAGCCCAGTCTAGGTTCGGGGTCCTTGGTTCGTGGTCCGGGGTTTGAGGTCGGGGCCCAGTTTAGGGTCTAAGGTCAGGGTTCAAGTGCGAGTTTGGGGTCAAGTCTAGGTCTAATTAGTTCAGGGTCTGGGTCCGGGCCCTAATCTGGGGTTCGGAGTCAGGTCTGGGTCTGGGTGGGCTGGATTCCAATCGAGGTCTGGGTTGGGGTCAGGGTATTGGCCAAGGTTAGGGTTTGCATCCTAAGGTCGAGGTTGGGGTAGGAGTCTAAAATATTAATTAAGAAAAAAATTGTTTAAAATTTTTTTGAAAGTGGTTTTATTTTGTTTTCTCAAATAAAAAATTAAAAAGTGAAAATAATTTTATAGAACATATGTTTTTGAAAAATATTTTTACTTTTCTAATAAAAACAATTAATTAAAATAGTATTACCAAACACTCTTAATTAAATATAAAGTTTGTGACACCCCACCATTTGTAATGTGTACTACTTTTTCAACCAATAACAATAGAGTATCCACCATATATACTAACCCTTATAGGGTGTTCACTACTATAGAACTACCTTAAACTATATATCTAGTGATATAATAAAACCAATATATGACACTGCCCTCTCTACACTTTTTTAATCATAATTGTAAGACGATTGAAGATTGGCTAGCTAGTATTCAAAGCCGATAGCAATTAACAGAATATTTTAGATTAAATTTTTTTTTTCTTCCAAAATTTTCTCTGTTCTATTTTACTTTTGAGCATGTTTTTGATTTCATACATATTAAAAGTTGAATTAAAAATCCAATTAAAAATCGATCTAATTTAATTACATTTATATATATTTAAAGTTATTTATATTCTGTTTTCAAAAAAAAAATATTTATATTCCAAGATCAATCGTGTGTTAGCTAATCAATCTTGGATATGGATCTATTTACAAGGGCTGGAGCTATTTTTCTCAATGAGGGAGCCTTTGATCATACCCCAGCAATATTAAATATCTATCCTGATTTTTCTTGTGGGAAAAAACCATTTAAATACTTTCGCATGTGGACTTCGCACCCAAGTTATCATCATGAAGTTAAGATAATCTGAGAGCAAAAGGTGTTAGGAACAAAAATATTTTAAGTTGTCTTGAAGCTAAAGGCATTGAAAGTTTTCTTTAGAGAACTAAATAAAGTTAACTACTTTGATATTCAGGCAGCAGAGAGGAAGGCTAAGCAGGATTTAGAAGTTATACAAGGGATTCTTCACCAAAACCCGTTAGATATGGATTTGCAGAATAGAGAACAGGAGGCAAGGGAACGGTATGTTAAAATCCATAAAGATTATTGTTCTTTCTTACAACAGAAGTCTAGAATAAATTGGTAATTGATGGTGATGAAAACTTGGCTCTGTTTCATTCAAGTATCCGAGAGAGACGGTGTCACAATAGAATTCTATCCATTTTAGATGCTACTGGTAACAAATTAGAAGATCCTGAGGGCATAACTAAGGCATTTCTAGAGTTCTATCAGAATTTGCTGGGTTCTAAGATGATGAACAGAAGGGCTGTAGACTCCAAACTAATTAGAAATGGGGCATGTATCACATATCAGCATGTTCGGATACTCACTGCTCATTACACAATGGATGAAGTAAAAGAAGCTATTTTTCAGCATTCCACCAGCAAAGGCACCTGGGCCAGATGGGTATAGCAATTCTTTTTATCAAGATAGTTGGGACTTGATCAGGCATGATGTGTTTGAAGCTGTCACCTCTTTCCTCCAAATAGGGCCAGCTGCTCAAGTAGTTAAATTCGATAATTATCACACTTGTACCTAAGAGTAAGTGTCCAAATGTTGTAAGTGACTATAGACCCATTGCTTAAGTTACAATGTCCTTTACAAAGTTGCAACTAAAATAATTTGTAGTAGATTGAAACTTATTCTCCCAAACATTGTAGCTCAAAATCAGGGGGGCTTCATAAAATTAAGGAAGATTCATTGCCCATACTATCATAATTTGCCAAGACTTGATAAGGCACTATGGGAGGAAGAATGCTAAGGCTAATTGTATGATTAAACTTGACCTACAAAAGGCATATGATACAATAGAATGGAGCTTTTAAGAAGAGATGTTATATGCTTTTCAATTTCCAGCATCTTTCATCAAACTCGTTATGATCTGCATCACCACTCCTAAATTCTCTTTGATTTTCAATGGATCATTACATGGTTTTTTTGAAGCTAAGAGGGGTCTTTGACAGGGAGACCCAATGTCACCTCTTCTCTTTGTGTTGGGAATGGAGTATCTCAGCAGAATATTGAAGAAAATAGGTGATAAAGAAGAAATTCATTTACATAAAATGTGTGGGGGATTAAAGATTAACCACTTGAGTTTTACAGACGATATTCTTCTTTTTTGCAGGGGTATCTATTTGATGCTAAAAGGCCTTAAGTTATTTTCAATGACTTCAAATCTTTACCCTAATAAATAAAAGACTGCAATTTACTGCAGTGGGATGAGAGAAGATGAAATAAGAAGGATTATGGCTGCTTCTGGATTCCAAAGGAGCAGTATCACATTCAAATATCTTGGAGTCCCTATTTGTGCCAAAAGTGTATCATCAGCTGAATGTTCACTCCTAGATGAGAAGATGACATCAAAAATTAAAGTGTGGAGCTCAAGGAATTTATCTTTTACTGGTAGAAATGTACTAATTAACTCAGTTCTATTGACAATACATGTTTATTGGAGCCAAATCCTTATCCTTCCAAAGAAAATAATAAAGGAAATAGAGAGTATATGCAGAAGCTTTCTATGGACATGGAGAAACAACATGAATGGGCCTGGTTTCTTGGGAGAGTTTATGCAAGTAAAAAAAAAAGCTGGAGGAATTGGTTTTCAGGAAATTGCAAAGTGGAACCAAGCTGCTGTAGCAAAACATGTTTGGGCAATTGCTATAAAGAAGGATAATATATGGGTGAAGTGGGTGCATAGTGTGTATATTAATCATGAAGATTGGTGGGGGTATAAGGCCCCTACCCACACCAGCTGGTATTAGAGAAGAATTGTGAGCACAAAGGAAGTTGTGAAGCTGATCATGCCACCTGATCAGTTTACAGCTTTAGATTTTAAAATTGCTTCCTTATATAAGCTGCTTAATCAGGAACATATAGATTTTCATGTCAGTAAACAAGTCTGGAGCAGGCTTAATATTCCAAAGCACAGCTTTGTGCTATGGATTGCAGTGCAGAACAAGATGAGAACATGAGATAGATTTCTGCAGTTTCATATCATTGATGATATTGTCTGTCTGCTGTGTAATAATGCAGTAGAGAATGTTCAACATCTATTTTTTAATTGCTAATTTGCTCAGCCATGTTTGCAGCAATTGAAAGACTAGTTGGGCTGGAGGGCCAAATCTAACTCACTGCAGGGTACACTCAGGTGGATCAATAGAGAAAACCAGAGCAAGTTTAAAAGGAGCTGTTATATAGCTTGCATTGCTGCTCTGGTTTATAAGGTCTGACAGGCAAGAAATAAGTTTTTCTGGTGCAAGGAGAGCACTGATCCGAAGGTGCTGGTTCAAGAAACTAAATGGCTAGTGAAAAATAGGATTACATGTGTAATATGCCTAATTGCATAGATCAAAATGACATGGATTGGTTTAGAGAGTTATAAGGAGATTGTTACAAAACGATATATGTATAAAGCCATAGCTTGTAAACAAAATATGTTGGTTGTGCAATAAAATTCACGATTCATCAAAAAAAATTATTTATATTTATTTATATATATTAAAAATATTAAAAAATAGAGATTTTTTTCATTTTAATACTTCAAAACAAGGTTTTTTTTTTTTTTTTAAAGAATTTCACATAAAAACCCCTATAGCAACTACAGAGTTAACCTAAATCTATATAAACAAATAATATATGAGATAATTTACCAAAAATATCATATATATATATTTAGTGGTTATTTATTTTTTGGTGTTAAATTTGTAAGAGTGGGTTGTTTTGTACATTTGTTTTCATGTATTTTGTTATATTTTATTAATTGGAAGTATTATCGTTTTAGTTATTTCAAAAAATTTTAAATTTTTAGTTGTATTAAACTTATATTGATGATATTTTTATGGGTTATTAAACTTATATATATAAAAAGTGTTATTTAGTTTTTAAGTATTTTTTTTCTTCATATTTTTAAGTTAATATTAAAAATTAGGTATGTAATTGAATATATCCAATTAAAAAATTAATCTAATCCAATTAGTAATTAGATTGGATTTTTGAGGTAGATTGGATCGGATAATAATTTTTTGAATCTAATTACTAATTAGATTGGATCGGATGCATGCCTAGTACTCTTACATTTTCAGAGTATTCCCAACAGCTTTTCTAATTTATCATTCAAAATATCTTATTAAAATTTCATTTTATCTATTTTATTTCAATTTTTTTATATTATATCATACATTATTTTTTTCTACATTATTAAATATTATATTCTTAATATTTTATTAATTTATAAAATATAATAATATTGCACATGCACATATTTATAAAAAAATTAAATAATAATAATAAAATAATTTAGCTCAATGAATAGTTATTTTTATATTTAATAAGTATTATTCATTAATGTAAAAAATATATATGTAAAATAAGTAAAGCTAGCTCACTTGGAAGCTCAATTTTATTAAATTTTCTCTATAATTTAAAGAATCAATGAGCTGTTTTAGCTCATTGGGAGTGCCTTAGTAATTAAATTATGATATATTTTTTATAAATAAATAAATATATATTTGAATCCTGCAAATAGTATATTTGGTCACATATATTATCATACAAACTTGTTTATATTTGAACTAAAAGATTTAATTAAATGTGTGTACGTTTTGTTTATTTTATTGTATAAAATTTAAAAGTGGAGTACGTGTCAAATCATTTACAACATTTTAATTTGTCATAGAAAGAATATTCTGTTTATATACAACTTTTAATCTTACATAAGCCCATGACCTTTCAAGGAAATAAACAAAAATAAAAAGTTTGACTGGCTCAAATATTATCTATCTTTATAAGATGACGAAAGTACAACATAATTCTTGTATAATTTCCTTTTCTCTATCTTTTAATTATACAATATAGTGATGAGAATTACTAAAAATATTAGTGTGTTTAATTAATCGAGAGACGTCACTTATAAAAAAATGTTAGATAATACTAGTATCTAATTATAATGGAGTGATCTCAACAAATTATATAAATTAATATTATAAGAATCAATTAGGATTCTGTGTAAATGATGAGTCTAAGGTTATAGTCTTTTTTTAAGCTTAAATAAAGTTGTATTATTTTCCTTTTTAATTTGTGTCTACTTGAATTTCATTTCTAAGTTTTGTTAATGAATTAAATAGTAATTAATGTAATATTCTTGTAAAAGATTATGTAATAAGATTGCATTTTTTATCTGGATGAGCTCCAACTGAGCACTAAGGTCTTATCAAATTCATCCGCATTTTCTTGCCTCATAATGACTTTAATAAATAATAATTGCTCGTCAGTCAACACATCTGTAGTCTCCTATGTATTGTTTACTGGATGGTTCAAATTGTACTCAACATTTGGTATGAGGATTTTTACGATAAAGTTTAGGACTAATGCTAAAATATTGATTTACAATTGGTTATGTTGTTGGATGGGCAATTAGTAATTTTTTATAATATTTATTAAAATAAATAAGTAAAATTTAATATTGAATTGAATTAATAGTAATATTACATCTCATAAAGATGCTAAGTATTTATAGGTGTTAGGCAATCTTTCAGCTACAAATTTTTCAGGATAATTTTATCAACTAGTTATAGAATTTTTGAAGACTTTAATTTGTCATGTTGCGATAATTTGTTGGTCTCTTTAGAAAGCAAGCAATGAGCTTGTTTGGCAAAGTTAAAATATTGTTGCAAATAGTGTGGTGGCTCATGCGTTGTCTTACTTTAATCAATGGAAGATTGCTCACGAAAATTCTGCAAACACAATGAATTCTAGTCCTTCTGTTCATGTAGAGCATTGGTCGGTTCCTAGTATTGATATGATTAAAGTTAATAATAGATGCTTTTGTCACTTTTGGGGTTTTGTATTTCGAGATTAGAGGGTTGGCCCGTGATCATTATGGAACAAATTGATACAAACAAAACAATTGTTTGGCCGCGTTTCTCCTCTTTTAGCGGAGGTAATTGGGTTGAAGGAAGCTTTGAGCAGGATCAAAAAACGGGGCCTAGATCAAGTTATTATTGAGTCGGATTGTAAAAGCATCATTAATGCTATGTATAGTTCGGCTTCTTTATTATCTCATTTTGATTTAATTACTTTTGATTGTCGTACTTTAATGTTTACTTTTAATATTATTTCTTGTGTTTTTGTCAAATGATTTGCTAAGAAAATTGCTAATTATTTGTCCAATATGATGAACTGCAAAGTGACAATAATATAGATTTATAAAGGGTTATTTGCGACATAACCTCTTTAAGTGGTGAGGTATTTACAAATAACCCCCAATTCTAAAATTTTGGTGGTAAAACCTTCTAAACCCAGCTTCTGTTAGCAGTTAGCCCTTTCCGTCCATTTTTTGGTGTTAAGTGACAGGTTGGAATGTCTACGTGTACACAATGTATACGTGGCACAATTTAATTAGTCTACGTAATAAATACTTAAAATTAAAATATAAAAATTAATTATTTTAAAAATATAAATAAAAAAAATATTTTTATTTAAAAATAAAAAATTTTAAAAATTAATTTTTTTTTTCTTTTTCTTTTCTTTCTCTTTTCTTTATTCACGCTTTTTTCTTCTCTCTCTAACCCCAGCCAACTCCCCATCATCATCTTCTTCATCTTTGAAACCCTAGCCCCCAAAATCAGCCCCATCAAACCCCATCTTTCCCTAATCCTCGCTTCCCTCAGCAAACCTCTATAGACAACCTTCCTCAACTCGCCATGCGGACAAATATCAGCAGCCACCATGGCTCTCAAGACCTTCAAAGCCTTAAGAACCATCCCACTCCTGCAAAACTCATCAACCAAAATCCCACAAAACTTTTCCACAAGCTTGAATGGGGAACCCGACCTCAACATCCAATTAAAAACCTTGATGGCCTCTTTGAGCTGGCCCTTTCTGAAGTAGGCAGCGACGAGCGTGTTGTTGATGGGCGCCACATGGTGTTGGAACATTGGGCTGCGTCTAAGGCGGGTGAGGAGGGACATGGGCATGGTGATGTCCGACTGGGAGGCAAGGGAGTCGAGGAGGGCAGAAAGAGAGATGGCATCGAGAGGTGGATTTGTAAGGAGGGCGGTGATGGCGAGGTGGGTCGCAGTGTTGAGTTGGTTCGAGAGGCAGAGACGAGGGAGGAGGAGGTTGATCTCAGTGACTGGTTTTGAAGAAGAAGATGATGATGATGGGGAGTCGGCTGGGGTTAGAGAGAGAAGAAGAAGGAGGCGTGAGGCGTGAAGAAAGAAAAGAGAAAGAAAAGAATAAAAATAGAAAAAGAAAAAGAAAAAAAAATTAATTTTAAAATTTTTTATTTTTATTTTTAAAATAATTAATTTTTATATTTTAATTTTAAGTATTTATTACGTGGACTAATTAAATTGTACCACGTGTACATTGTGTACACGTAGACATTCGAACCTATCACTTAACACCCAAAAATGGACGGAAAGGGCTAACTGCTAACAGAAGTTGGGTTTAGGAGGTTTTACTACCAAAATTTTAAAATTGGAGGTTAGTTGCAAATACCTGACCACTTAAGGGGGTTATGCCGCAAATAACACATTTATAAATTTATATGCATGATACGAGTCACTACTTCATAAGTTGGAAGAACAGAGCACAATAGATTAGAAACTTGTATTATTGATCACCTCACCACTATATTTACATTAAGTACTTTATATAACATCTTCATTTATATACTATAGGCTTATAGCTATCAAAATACAAGTGGAGAGATCCATGATAGTGATAGCCCAAGTCCCCTCACACAAAACATATACCTAAATAGAAATTTATAATTCTTTCACATTAATTAATTATACATAATATTACTTTATTATTTTTCTCAAAGCACCTTCTTCTAGCTTAATAGGACGATTAAAAGGTTCACTAACCATCCTAAGCTCGCCTGGGGCGCACCTTAACGGTGAGTGGATTAGCCATCTCACAAGACAATTTTAGGATCTCAGATAGATCAACACCACTTTGACCATTTGGGAGCCATTCAAATTCGTGCAACAGTGATGCCACCCAAAAGCAAACTGTGGTCAAACCCAAGGCCTTACCGGGGCAGGTCCTTCTACCCGACCCGAATGGGGCGAGCCTGAGATCTGACCCGAATACAGAGAACTCTGCCTCGTCTTCCCCTGTCACAAATCTCTGCGGCTTAAACTCAAGCGGGTCAGCCCAAAACTCCTGGTCCCTGGATATGGCCCACATGTTGACCATGGCGGTAGTCCCCTTTGGCACGTGATACCCATCAATAGTGGTATCGGTTATGGCCAGGCGGGCCCACGAGAGGAGTGGGCCCGGAGGGTGTAGCCTTAGAACTTCCTTCACCACAGCCGTAAGATACACTAATTTGGACATGTCGGATTCGGCAACGGATCTTGATCTGCCCACTACCTTGTCTAGCTCATCGTGGACCGTTGATTGAATATCATGATGAATCACCATTCTCGCTAGGATCCACTCTATCAGTACGGCAACAGTATCAGTCCCTCTAAATATCATTTCCTGCCAAAATTAACCCAAAAAAAAACATATTATACTATCAGCACAAACAAACCACGCACGTACGGAACTATACAAAAACAAACAAGTGCAACTTTTTTAATTGTAATGAATGTATAATTAGTTTAATCAAACATCTCTAACTAATTTATTTTAGCCAAGTGATTTGTATTGTACTGATAGTACGTACTTGCATCGCAATGATATATATATATTAAATAACAAATTAACTGTAATTAGTACTCACCCAGAGAACAGCGATCATATCAGAGTCGGATAACTTATCGGGTCCTTGCAAGGAAAGTAAAACGTCCACAAAATCTCGGGTTATTGGGTAGGTTCGGGAGCGGTGCTCCGACACGATTTGGCTGACGAAACGGTTCACTTTGGGGACGAGTTTGGAGCATCTGAATCTGATTCTCTGGGCATCAAATTCAGCCAACCAAGGAAGATGATCGGACCAATTCAACAAACCCAATAGATCGTATCCTTCGTCGACGAGTTCACGCAGTTCCTGCAACTCATTGTTGGCCGAGTCAAGATCGTAAACTCTTCCAAAAACGGAACACATCATGTTGTTAAGGGAGGCTCGCTTCAACACTTCACGTACTCGCAAGCCCTGTTCTCCAGCGTCCTCTTTCGACATTACCCCCACCATTTGATCGGCAATTACTCGCCTCTGAAACTCGGAGGACTTAATCTGTTTGGGGCAGAAAAGATGGGTGGCAGCGATTCTCCTAAGAGTTCGCCAGTAAACTCCGTAGGGAGCGAACCCAATCGCACGGTTGAACATCAAGCCGTAGGCGGATTCCTTGATCGGACGGTCAGCGAAAACAGGGCTGTTGAGTATTTCCTTGGCCACGTCAGGGTGACACGTCACCATAAGAGGAGTGTCCCCAAGAGAAAAGGCCATGAGACGTTTGGCGTTGCATGCTGTAGCCATGGCGGCTAAGCGGCGGTGAGCCAGAGAAGCCATAAGGCCCATGCTGCCGAAGAGGGGAAGGCCTCTTGGGCCTGGAATTGCAGCTGCAGTCTTAAGCTGTTTTAATGGGTTTTTCATCCATTTTTGCTTGCCCCAGGCTGGGCCTCCCGGATGTGCCCAATAAACTAAGGACCTAGCGAGCCAGGTGAGGCCCACGATGAGAAGCAACCATGCAAAGGTTTCTTGGGAGAAGGCTCTGCATGTTTTGGAGGCCAGGGCGAAGAGCCAGAGGTTTTCAATGTCTGATTTCATGGCAGAAAAGAGATAAGATATTGAAGAAGATGAAAAGAGGTAGGAAGTGGTATGAGTTTCAGAGTGAGTGAGTGTTATAATTACGATGGTATTTATAGCAGGGGAATGGGATAGATATTTGAGAGTAATAAAAATGAACATAAACTGACGTGGCTTCTATTTTAGAATGGATCCCCACACGTTTGTTTTATTTTAAATAAAAAGATGTATATAGTTTATCAATTTATCTCATGTTCTTTTCAACTTCTTCGTAAAGTTTCTCTATAATTGGTTTTCCTTGAAAAGAACGTGAGGAAACAAATCATGAACATATTTATTTTCCTTACAAAATATGGAAAACTTATTTCTTATTTATATATATATATATATATATACTAGCAAAAAGTTACGTATACTAAATTTTATGTTAGTTTTTTTTTACGTTATTAAAAAGTGATACAATTAAAAATAAAAAATATATATATTATTAGTTATTAGGTTCAACATCATTACCCTGTGTTTATTTTTAAGAAAAAAAATATATATTTATGAAATAATAATTTGTTGCAACGGGTGTACAGGAAAAATTCTGAAAATATAGCATTTATTAGTAGAGTATTGACAATTTCAACAGTAAATTAACTGATTGTATACTTTTTTGTCTGCTAACATTAAATATTTGATATTTGAGTGGTGTACTCTTATTTGTCCGCTTTTCAAATTTTTCTAACACTCTCATTTTATTCTTCCAACTTTCTGTAGTTGGAGTGATGTCCTTAATTGTTGTATATAGTGTAGTTATTTATTCACCTGTTTTCAAATAAAACAATAGATATACAAAATAAAATATATAATTAAGCTCATATTAAAATCAATCTCACCTTTCAATATAGTGAAAGGATTTTAAATTGATTCATTCTAATAATTGTGACAGACCTAACGAATAATAATATTATGTTACCTAATAACAAAATAGGAATCTACCAAACAACATTATCAAAATTTATTCCAAGTATAATTATAAATCTATTACTCATTGAAGTCTATTAGAAACTGTGAAAAGCTCACAATACAAAATTTCACATCAAAAATCTAAAAATGATCAACTATGTAGCAGCAATAATAATACAATAACCAAAATTGCCTAGTCATATACAGTCTTAAAACTTAAAAGAGTGGCATTATTCATTCAAGTTTCGACTATGTGTTTATGAGTTTGAGTTATAATATTGTGTCCTGTGTTTATGTCCAAATAATATTGTGTGTGTCTGGCTAATCTAGTGGAGAAGATTGAAGTTTTGATTCTCAATAAATAGAATGAATATAAGTGTATACTTTGTAGTAGGTCATTATTGTGTCATTTTTAAGTTAATGTGTCAACTTGAAAACAATTCATTTAATAAATGGAATAGAGGAGTCAATCTAAAAATATTTATCAACCTTAATAAGTAGAGCTATAGAAAACAAACTTGGTAACTTTTTGAGTGTTAAAAAATTGTAAATGGTTATAAATTTAGAGTAAGTAACTTGTGTGTGGCAGCTGGTTAAAGAAGCCAAAATTGAGGTTATGTATATGCTGACAACTCAGGTTCACATTTCAAGTTTTGTAAGACTATACTCTCTTCCCTGGCCTATTAACAAAAATTTAACGTACACATAACACATGAATATGACTTTCTGCCCGAAACCAAGAGATGATTAGAAAGTAAAAGCACCGCTAGAACTTTCCTTTGTTTGAAGTAATAATATAATAGCTAATATCTTTTATTACATATTAATAATTAATTCAAGATGAACTTTCAAAAGTATTTTTGAAACATCGTGCGATATATAAATGCAATACTTTTGTATAATAGCATGTAGCATGTTGTCTTCATTAGTATTTTTTAAATTTTAATATGAAAATTAAAATTATAAAATATAGCTTAAGAAATTATAACTAAGGTTATAAACTGGTAAAGGTTATGTTGGAGGCTGGGATTTTTGCTTTAGAGAGAGAAATTTGTTAGATTAAATTTTGGTAGGATTATTTATCTAAAATTAATCAATTATAATTAACGTTTTCTAATCAGAATATTCTGTCAAATATTAGAATATTGTGTTAATATTTTGACAGAAAAATAAATAATAATATTAAACCAAGAATTCTGTTACATAGCCACATTTTATATAAAAAGAGATAATATTTTTAAAAAAAGTCATTCAATAATTTCTCATAAACCAAGAATTCGTTTATATAGCCACATTTTATATATTCAGATTTAGATGTGGAGGCAAACAATTATAACCTGATCAAGCCAAAAAAATAAATAGAAAAATTATTTAGCAATATATATATATAATATATAAAGCAAAAACCCAATTGTATTTTTTTAGATTTAATGAGATTTATTTTATTTATTTCATTATATAAAGTAACCCATGAATTTCTCATAAACTATATTATTTTTATTAATAAACTATTTTATTTTTAATATAAATAAAAAGTCATCCATGAATTTCTCATAAACTAAGAATTCTGTTATATAGGCACACTTTATATAGAAAATAGATATAACAATCAATTTTATATATTATAATAATTATTATTGATATTTATTTTAAAATCTATAGAATAATTGTTTTAATAATATTCTACATATATAACCATACCTATTATTTAACGTAGTTAATTTTATTAATAATAATATGCTATATTAATTAATTTAAAAACTTAGTCATACATATATAATGTGAAAATATATACATATTCTAAAATAATTCTTAAGATAATTTGAAAAAAAATAAAAGTTATATATTTTTTGAAAAATATCTTAAGTATAGTTTACATTTAAATTTAATTTAACATTTTATTATCATAATTTTTTAGTTGAATTATTGTTTTAATTTGAAAAATAAGAATTGATTATTATTGTTTCAAAAAATATCTTAGCAGTATATGTTTTGAATTTTCATAGCTTCACTAAATTCATGCTCAAACTTTTTTTTTCTTCATTTTGAATTTTGTTGCTAAACTTGAAAATAAGATTTTACTTAAATTGTATTGAGCTTTGTTGTCAAAATCTTCATAACTAAGTATAAATTTCAGAGGTTAAGGTAATTATTTTACCTTACTCAATGAGTAACTTAAAGTATAATAATTAGTTTAATAAGACAAAAAATTACGAAAAAAAAAGAACCAGATAGTACCAACAATTAGCCAATATATGAAATTGAATATAAACTCTACCTTAAGAAAATACGAGATATATATATTACCACTTTATAATTGGCACATAAAAAATATAAAATAAAATTAGCACAAAATTATAGAAACCAATAAACTATGTATTGCTTAGGGAGAATGGAGATTTCATGAATAGTACTAAATATAATCATTATAAATATAAGGATTAGATTAATGAAGAATAACTATACATAGAAAGAAAGTATATATATAACTCAAAATTTGAGATTTCCACACAAATTATAATTGATTCACTAAATAAATGTCTTCTTTATAACATTTGTAACAATTTTTCTTATTCTTTATTGTATTTTCAACAAAATACAACCTCAAGCATCTCGAACCCAATGTTATCATCACTGAAATTTGCAATAAATTAATAAAAATTATAAATACAAATATAATTCAAAGAGATAGGAGATGAAGAGATAAAGAGAAAAGAAAGAATACCTATACTATTTGTACTCGCTCTTTACTCACACATTGATCATCTATCGACCTCAAGTACATTGTTGCAAGAAAGCCACTACCACACTATCACTGAGATTAGTCAAGTCAAATACAAATTCAATATGTAACGACAACAATTTATAATAATAATAAAAAAGAATGCACACTATTATATTTATGGGAAACAATAAAAGATTAATCAGTGAGAATAAAATATATGTCATTATATAATATATATATACTTGAGACATTTAAATTCAGTTAAAAGTATAAGATTAAAGAAAACAAACATCAGAATCTTAAATATCAGTTCAAATATTAATGAGATTGGTTTTATTATTATTTTATTATATATAAATAATATTTTATTATTTTATTAAATAAAAATAAAAAGTCACCCATAAATTTCTCATAAACCAAGAATTTTAGTTATATAGGCACACTTTATATAGAATAGATATAGAAGAAAAGTTCTTTTTGATTGTAAGTTAATTAGCTACTACAACCATGTAAAATATTTTTAAAAAAGAAAGAACAAAAATTAATACCTCCTAATCTTCTCCCTCCTTAAGCTTTCTATCTCTCACTAGCTTATCAACAAACACGTGGGTGGATAATACATACTCCCGTTGCACACTAAAGTAAAAACTCATGTTATTAATACAATTGAATAGATTTAATACAATTTGATTTAATAAATAATATGATATTTGTTATTTTAAGGTGTCTAATAATAATAATGTTAGTATGCGCTCATGAGGCGTTATCTTATACTTAATTAATAATTTTTTATAATTTTTATTAAAATAAAATAAATTAGACTCGATATTAAATTGTACTAACAATATTACACATCACAAAAAAAAAAAACCATATAGATGCCTTTTAGCTTTCGTTATAAAAAAGGATTTGAATGGTAATGTAAATAAGTAAAAACAAAATATAAAATATAGCTTATTTTGTTAAAAGTCTATTTTAATTATATGCCAGATTGTGATGGAAATATATCACATAACAAAAAATGATCTAAATTTAAATCACAATATAGCATGATGTAAAATTTGTATCACAATAAATGTTATGCGTTTATATTTATTATTATGCCATGTTTGATATTTTGTTATTAAATTTTAATTAACATGCTCTTTTTGTATTAAATAACTTGTATTATTATTATTATTAAATTTTATATTTACTCTTATATTATTATTTTTTATATTTTTTAATAGATTATTAAGTGAACATTAAATGACATATTAAATTTTACATTAAGATTTATAATTATGTAATAGAGCACAATAGTAAAAATTTATATTAAGTGTCACAAGACTACATTTTATACCAAATATAGCTCAACTTTTACATCTTCTATTGGAGATGGTCTAAGAAGTAAGAACTTTCCTTTAAAAGAAAAATACTTTGTTAAGAAAATATTACTATTACAATATGGGTCTTTAAAAGCTGTTTTTTCAACCCATTTTAATAAAAGGGAAGCTAAAGGGTGTGATAATACCCGCTTAATTTGAAATTGACATTTAAAGACAGTTTTTTTTTGTAAAAACCATAGGTATAAAAATTAACTATACCCTTTAGAGTTGGCTGTGAGTTGGAAAATTTTTAGCATTATTTATTAACCCTATGGCGTCAGTTATTAGGAAATAACCGATGGCATAGGTGCACAAACTTTATTGACACGTGTATCCTATGCCGTCGGTTATTTCCTAATAACTAACGTCATAAGGTTATACAAATATAACTCTCAGACTTCATCTTCCTCACTTCGTCTTCTTCTTCAACATGATAACCAATACCACCCCCATAGCAGAACCTAAAATCCCACAAGAAACCCTCGTCAACCACCTCTTCAAACTCCCCTATCTCACTCATTTTTGCACCATTATACCCTATTTTTCTTTTAAAATCTTCTATTTTCAATACCTAAATCTATACACTAAAAAGTTTAGTTTTTTTCTCCTATATCACTGTAACCGAACCCATTAAAAAAAGTGGTGGTATAACTTCGGCTACCGATTTTGGTGGAGAAAACGTTGAATCTCAATGTCGATTAAGGTATAAATATGATTTTTATTCATTTTATTAATGTACATTGCTTTATTTTCGATTTTATTATTTTTTTGGGAATTTTTCATTTTATTAACATTATGTTGTTTTGTGTGCATGGTGGCCAAATTTTTGTTGCAATTGGTCGTCGGATTGCGCTTATAAGGTAAATATTTATTAACTTGATATATATATAATATGTATGTATATATTTTGTGTTTTATTAAATATGTGTTAATATGTATTATGTATATATATATTGTGTATATTATTTATGCAAGTTTTGTAATTGTATTGTATATATTTTAAGTAATATATATGTATGTATATATATTTATTGTGAATGAGAATGAGGTAGGAGAAATTTAATTAGTTAAGAAATAAAATTTTTAAAATGATGTTAGTGTGAGATATGAATTATTATTTACATATGTATTTATGTAATTTTTTTTCAAAAGTTAATAATGTATAAAATTTAGTAACTAGTAACTTGTTACTTTTTTTTCATAACTAGTAAGTAATTAAATAATTAAAATTCTAATTTTATTGTATTTCATTATATTAATGCATGCTTAGTTGAGTTTGAATATCTTAAATATTCATCCATAGTAAAGTATCATCTGTGATATATTGTACTGCAGTCGGATGAGTGTAATAGTATGCATGTTATTTGAGTTTGAATATCTTTAATATTCAACCATAGTGAAGTAGATTCTGCAATCGAATACATGTACTACAGTCGGATAGGTGGATAAATTTTGTATTGTTAATGTTATTTTGTTTGTTTTACAGTCGGATGGGTGGATAAATTTTGTATTGTTAATGTTATTTTGTTTGTTTTATATGTTATTTTAAGGATTTTTAAAAAATTTGAGAACGTCCAATTACAGCCGTTATGTTGCTGAAATTTCAATAGAATTATGATAAATTTACTAAAAATGCATAAATATTGAAGGACAAATACCTAACACAAATAATTAGTTCATTACTAGCTAGTTATAAAAAATTAGGTGACATAACACAAATAATTATATAAACATTTATATAAATTTTTCTATTATAAATGACAAACCAAACAAATGAATGGAGTCACTTTAGGAAAAGTCATTCAATTCTAGAATCCATTCCAATCAATTAAATACTACACTAGTTAGTTAATTACAACTTATACAACTTAATAACATGAACTAAAGTAAACAAGAATTATAATAATATATAAATTAATATGAATTAATTGTGAGAAATCTAGTTAGTTACATTATGTAAGTAGTAACTAGTTATAATTAGTAACTAAAAACTGAAAATTTTTTGTTAGAATTTTTGTTATGGATAAATCATGGATGCATGAGGAGAGAGACACACTGTGATTTCAAGTAGGGTTCGATGCATTTTTAAAGTTTACCATAAAGAATTCTAAAAATCTCAAACATATTCATTGTCCGTGTGTAGATTGTTCTAATAGATCTAAAAAAATATTACGATGATTTTGGACCATGTGTATTTACGAGGTTTCAATAAAAGTTATACTAATTGGTATTGGCATGGAACATTTAGTTGATGATATCCATATCCATTTGGAAGCGGGGGTAGATGATATTGAGGGTAATGATTTCGATGATCATCCATTGGACTTGTTTGACGAAGCACAGGAAGAATTTCTTAATGATCCTGATAAATTCGAGTATTATTTAAGTGATGCAGATAAACCCCTGTTCGATGGTTGTAAAAAACTAAGATTACCAACAATGGTAAAGTTTTACAATATCAAAGCAGGAATTAGAGTGAGCGATAAATATTTTACTCAATTTTTAGCTACTTTTAAAGTTATCTTTCTATTTGACAATTGTTTCCCGGAATCTACATATGAAGTGAAAAAGACTTTAAATTCCATAGGATTGAAGTATGAAAAAATTTATGCATGCCCAAACGATTGCATTTTTGAGGACATTTAATTACAGTTGTTATGCTGTCAAAAATTCGGTAAAATTAGGATCAAATTTGATATATTATATGGTATTTTGTATAGGGTCTACTAGCTCGCTCTACCACCATCAAGACGTGATGTGTCGAAGGGGAAAAGTCCCATGCCTTCTCGAAAAGGCGGTGCTGATCAAGAAGATGAATTATTCACACCAGAGATCATGACTTTTATCCCTAACTCGCTAAAATGGATGGTTGATGAATTTCTAAGAGTCAGTGCCGTCTTAAATATTTTAGAGGCCCTGTTCTAATCTTAAAAATTTAGCCCTTAATAAAAATAATAAGTATAATTAAATTCTAAGTTTAATTTTTTTATTTATTTTTTTAGGTACATCAAGTTTAAAAATTTACTTTGGAAGTTTTAGTTAAAAAAAGAAAAATGTTTCATTCATATTTGATAATTTTTTTTGAAAAAAATAAAGTCTTGCCATTAACTCATATATATATATATATAGTCGTGTGTATATTTTTTTTTTCTCTTTTGATATTTTTTTTCTTTTTTTTTAAATGAAAAATTTAAAATTGAATAGAAATATTTAAATATATATGATGAAAAAAAATATTTATTAATCATTTTTGAAAAAACTAAAAAGAATATTATATATATATTCCACTATCAAACATATATTGAATGGAATATTAAAGATTGAAAAAAATGAATAGTAAACTAACATAAATTGTGAGAGATTCTCGGTATAAGGAAGTGGGCCATTAATTAAAAAAACAAATTAAAATAAAATTGAAAAGGATTTAAATTTAAAAAATGATAAATATTTTAGCTTTTATTTAATTGGGCCCTGTGCAAGGTTGGGCCCTGTGCAATTGCACAACTTGCACAGGTTTAAGGAGTAAGAGTCAAAGGTAAACGTGATATAATCCCAATTCAAGTACCCCGAGGATTCATAGCACCTCGTACCCAGATCACGTTATTTGGAGAAGATTTGTAGTATGTGGTGTTGTGTGACTTCATCGGCAACCAAAGAATACTTTTTGAAATGATGCATACTCTTTTTTAGTCTAATTAACCTTATATATCAAATTCTAGTGAAATTTTTATAAAACACTAATATTTAATAATTTAATTTGAGAAGAATCTTCAAGTTTTACGATCTAGAGCTTCTCGCAGTGAATGGTATCAACGATGAAGAGCACAATGAGTCTTTTTAGAATGCATCAAAATGATTGGCTCTTTAGTTATCATCGACAAATAACAACCACACTAAATGTTATTTATTCCCTGGAATATCGAGTAAACACTATTTAATTTTTTAGTGCTAATTGTTTTCTTTATTATAACTTGAAATTATTTTTATACTATCTTACTTACACCCAAATATAATTTTTTAGTGTGTATTGGATGCTAGAGATCGTTGCGTCGGGAAAAATTATTCATTTAGACCCTATACGTGGCCACAAAGTTCTCCCATAAATTACTGCAATGTTGGAAAGATAATAATTTAATTATTTTTTATGTAACAAATTTTTTAATTAGCTAATGAATTGAAATGTTAATATAATTTTTAAAACAGAGCATACCAAATTATAAGGGCATCAAATGCGTATCTTGGGCCGTGGCTAGGAATTTTACTAGCAAATTATCCAAGAGAACTTAAAAATCAAGAATGAGGTTTTTATGTTTTGAAATACATGACTAACATCGTCGCACGTACAAACCTCAATCATTATACACCCTCCCGAAAGATTGCCCTAACTCAAAGAATTATTTAAGTAAAATATAAGGGGGAATAACGTCTGGGAGGGTGACTAAGACCAAGATAAGTGTTTGGTGAGAAAGGACAGCGCGGTTGATGAGGGCATGAAACGTAGATGAGTTGCATATACATGCCTGGGAAAGATGCATGTTAGAAAAGGGAGTAGAGAAAATCTCTAAATTTATTTAATTTTGTGAACTCGTTTTACTGCTTGTACAAAATGAACAATATCTATAGAAAAAATATGCACTGTAAAGGTTGGGATACCACATGCGTGAGGGAAATTTGAATAACCCTCCATACTAAGGAAGCAATTCTTTGCCAATACATTTAGGGTTGTATATAAATGTTTGTAAATTGTCCAACAACCCGCCCAAATCAAATCGAGATAACCCGATTTAAAATGCAAATCGAAAAATCCGATGAAAATATAACCTGCCCAACCTAAATGTAACCGAAAAACTCAACGAAAATATAACCTGCTCAATCTTTATATTGGGCAGATTGAAAATAATACCTGTTGACCGAGGTTTTCGGCAACCACTATAATAATAATAATTTAGAGAGCTATAAGAAATTAAGAGAGAGAGATTTTTACGTGGTTGGGGCGTTAATGAGCCTTAGTCCACAAGTCTGTGTATTTATGATAGTATTTATTACAGAGAATGTTCTTGGTTGATTTTTACTCTTCTAGTTCTTTTGAAACCCATAATTCTCGACCCCTCTTTAATGAGCTTTGGGGGGTATTTATAGTGTTTTTGTGGGGTGATCCCTAGAATTAAGGTACATGCATTTCTGTAACTATCAGTAAAGCCACACATTCCCAATGAATATATCATAGGTAATGCATGGTCTAATCCCTAGGCTCTGTAGGGATTTTATGAGTGCAGTCCTTCATCCTTTTTGACTGATGTGATTCCTCACAGAGTAGCCGTCACTAGACTTTATTGATCATGGCAGTTTCGACACGCCTCCGCCCATGCGGCATTAAATACGAGATGACTGTTCAGATAGAACCTGACACCACCCGGAGGTGCTTTTGTGCAATCTTGCTCTCCGGGAGCATACGAGACTTGCATGCCTTCTCCGGGAGGCATGTCTAAGGTAATCCTGCGCTTTAAGGAGACTTAGCTGTATTATTCAAATGCTAATCCCTTTCCATCCACGTGTCATCATCCGGTTGGTCCATGTATTTTGGGCAAAATCAGGGGCAACATTTACCCTCAAGCCTTGTTTAATTATGAAGTGAACAAGGCTTGCCTAGATGCCTCCGGTTGCCTTATCAGCTTCCTGGCACGTGCTTTGGGCGCGTGGTGGTGTATTAATGACCATGAATACTGCAGTTATTTGCTTTTTGCAGGCGTCGATTCGTTTCTTGTCCATTTATTAATACGGCGCATTAATGGGTGTCAGACGTGTAATATCCCAGAAAATAAATAATATTTAAATGGACATATTTTATTAAATATGTAATTACTTGGAAAATGAAGTAGGATTATGATCTTACTTAGGTAAATTGTGGAGAAATTATTTAATGAAATACGTTATTTTTGGGCCCCGGCAATTGTGGAATTTTAGCTATGTGGTTAGCAATGTCACGACATTAAATGAAAGAATTATTTTGAGAATATCCCGGATTAAGTTAGAATTTTATTAGAATGTCGGATTGGGGAATTAGTAAAATTACCAAAATGCCCCTAGGTTATAATTTTAGTTTAAGTTTTTTTTAAGGGTAAAATAGTCATTTTTTTTATGTTTGACTTTTTGACCTTTGATTCTTAGTGGCTGATTGTTATTTTATTTTTTTTTTTTAAAAAAAAAGAAAACCTTTATTTAAATAACTTCCTTCCAAGGCAAGAAACCATTTTTTTGTTCAAAGAAAAATCACAACTTCAAGCTTTCTCTCTTCTTCCTCTTGCCGATCCTTGAAGCAGCTGGAACCAGGGGAAAACTCATTTCTTTTTCTTCAATTTCTTGAGCTAATCCTAACCCTAGAAGCTAGCTAAGTGGAGGTATGGTTTTCTACTCTTCTCTTGATTGGTTTTTATGAGTTTAGTTTAGGTTTTGGTGAAGGTTTTCATTTAATCCAGAGCTGGGGTATAAACTGAGGTTAGGGTAGGTTCTTAGGGTAATTTGAAACTTGTTTGAATGAAGATTAAGTGAGATTAATGGCTGTCTAGTTTGAATGCATTTGATTAAGCAATTTGAGCTTGATTTTCATGTGAGATGGTGATTTTGGGTTAAGTGGTGAATTGAGATTGAATGATGTGTTGAATATGTTGTATTTGGTATATTGAACTGTTCTGGAAATTCAATTTAGGTCTGAATTGGTTTTGGTTCGAGCTGAGGGAGAAAAACCAGAATTTTTCTGGTCTGACAGCAACCGGTCGACCGGTTGGTTCTGCTGTATCAGAACCGGTCGACCGGTTACAGCAGGGGAAAAATTCTCGGGTTTTTCTCTGAACCGTGTTTAGCTCGGGGTTGAACCTAGTACCTGCCTTTGAATAATTTTGAGTTATTTGAATTATTATATAGGTGGTGAAGCCTAAGTCTAATCGATTTTAAATTAGGGTTTTAATCCGGAATATTATGTTAAGGTATTTATTGTTTCAATTGTCGTGACATAGGACCGGGATTGCCTAGCTTGTTTTTCCACCCAGGTCGGCCATATTCTTGACTCCTGAATTAAGGTAAGAAAAGTGGTAAGCACCGTATGTGGTTAAAAATCGATGAATGAATGGAGGTGACCTTAATTATTATTATGATGTTGACTAAAGCTTATTAAGCCTAGGTTATTACCTAGGGTTGGAAACGGTTATTACCGTTATGAGTAATTACTCTTGAAACCGCGGTTAGGTTTCTTACTTATCGTTTGCTTTATCGGGCAACGATAGTGACATATTCAGCTCGTATGTAACGAGTGGTAAAAAGTGGTACTTTATTAAGTACCAGGAATGTGAGATGTTTAAGGGAATGCTTCTTATTATCAAATAGTGAGTAAGCATGATGGCATGAGAATAAGTTGATAATCATTCTCTTTCAATTATTGTTTTGATCACTTTCTTGCTGAGTCTCTGTGACTCACTGGTGCTTTATGGTGCAGGTAAAGGAAAGGCTAAAGTCGAGCAACCATGAGTTTATGGTCGCAGCAGCAATGTACATACCAGCCGTAGGCAGCCCAGTTTACAGGATGCTCTATTTTGATTGTATTTTGGAAAATATAAAGCTTATGTTGTAAAATACTTTGAAACCAGTTTGTAAATATTTTGAAAACAGGGGGACCCCATAAATCATGTTACTTATCTTTTGTTAAACAATTTAAAGGTTGAGTTTTAACTATCAAAAATTTAATTACCCACACTTTTAGTATAATTACATCTTATATAAATATTGGTATTTTAAATAAAGTGCACACACGTGGCGTCCCTGTTGGACAGGGCGTTACAACATGGTATCAGAGCGCCAAGGTTTTTAGATCCTGAAGACTGGTTTGATATGTACATTGGCTGCAAGGACCTGATCGACTCATGGTTTAGTAAGCTTTAAGTTAAAAGATAGCTTGTTAATTTTCTGATTACCTGATTATTTGAATTATGTTGATATCAGAATGTTGTGGGAAGGATTAATACTTATCAGTATTGTTAATACTTGGAATGTGATCGCAGGTGTATAGTTATGCACCCAAGGCGGACTGGTAGGGGTGCCCGCGAGCTAGCTGGGCTCGGGGCTGCCGGGGAGGGTGAGAACCCTTTACCACCACCTAATTGGGAAGAGTTATATGCTGCTATGCAAGAAACTATTCGGCAGCAGGGTGAGCAAATCAGAGAATTAAGAGAGCAGCGAGCTCAGCCTGCTCTAAATCTTAATCCTGATCCACCGGCACCTCTAGTAGTGCCACGGATGCGTGGGAATCGTTTGGAACCATTATATGAGCGGTTCAGGAAGCAGAATCCGCCAGTGTTTGAGGGTGGTGCTGATCCACTCAAGGCGGAGCAATGGATGAGTATGATAACATCCATTTTTGATTTTATGCGAGTTGAAGATAATGACCGAGTCAGGTGTGCTACCTATATGCTACGGGATGATGCCCGTATTTGGTGGGAGATTGTATCTCAGGGCCATGATCTGAATAATATGACCTGGGAAACTTTTCGGGCCTTATTTTATGAGAAGTATTATAATGAATCTATTAAGGCAGCAAAGGCAGAAGAGTTTATACGGTTAACTCAGGGTAGTATGACTGTGACTTAGTATGCTACTAAGTTTGATCGACTGGCAAAGTTTGCCTCAGATGAGGTGGCTACTGAAGCTGCTAGAAAAGCAAAGTTTATACGGGGGCTGGATGAACACATCGCCCGGGATGTGATTGTTGCTTCTAAACAACCGGGGGTTGCCCGAACTTATGCCCAGATAGTTGAGTTGGCTTTAGTTTCTGAGGGTGCAGAGGCTCAGATACGAAAGAAAAATATTGCCAGAAGAGATTCATGGAAGCAAACAGCAGGTGCTGGTTCGGGTAGGGGTACTGATCTTGGTGACCGCAAGAAAAGACCTAGTGAATTATCAGCGGTAGGCCCAAACAAAAGATTCCAGGGTAACCAAGGTTTCCGTCGTAGTGGAAACGAAAACTGGCGGACTTTTCCTGAATGTCCGAGGTGTAAAAGGCATCACCTGGGCGAGTGTCAGGCTAGGGCCTGTTTCCACTGTGGAATGGTGGGTCACATGAAGAGAAATTGTCCACAATTGCTACGGCTAGAGCAAAAGAAGGATGATACACCCGCTCCTGCCCGAGTGTTTGCCCTGACTCAAGCTGAGGCTGATGCTGGTCCTTCTACTGTGACAGGTCAGCTTTCTGTTGCTGGTACTTTATTGACTGTGTTAATTGATTCTGGTGCGACGCATTCTTATATTTCAAGTAGAATAATTGAGCAGCTGAATAAACCTAGTGATGTGCTTTCTAGAGGTTTTGGAACCTTGTTGCCTACTGGGGAGTTGGTTATCTCCAGCAGGTGGGTTCGATCCCTTCCAGTGTTTGTGGAAGGAAGAGAGTTATCAGTTGATCTGATAGAATTAAATCTGGAGGATTTTGATGTTATTTTGGGGATGGATTGGCTTGCTAAATACAACGCCACCATTGATTGTAAAAGAAAGATGGTAACTTTTCAGCCTGAGGGCGAGGACCCTTTTGTATTTGTGGGTAAGATGCAAGGATCTCGGATTCCCTTAATTTCAGCCCTTAAGGCAAGGGATTTGTTGTGTGAGGGGTGCATTGGTTTCTTGGCAAGTGTTGTGGATATTTCCAGGGAACCACTAGCGGGACCGGAGCATGTCCCAGTGGTTCGAGAATTTCTGGATGTGTTCCCAGAAGAGTTACCAGGGTTGCCACCAAAACGTGAAATTGATTTTGAGATTGATTTAATACCAGGAGCTGAGCCTGTATCGAAAGCTCCCTACAGGATGGCACCTGCAGAGCTGAAAGAGTTAAAAGTTCAGTTACAGGGAATGATGGATTTAAAATTTACTAGACCTAGCACTTCACCTTGGGGTGCACCAGTTTTGTTTGTGAAAAAGAAAGATGGAACGTTAAGAATGTGTATAGATTATCGGGAGTTAAACAAATTAACAGTGAAGAACAAGTACCCTCTGCCAAGAATAGATGATTTATTTGATCAGTTGCAGGGTAAAACTGTCTTTTCTAAAATTGATCTTCGATCTGGTTATCACCAACTGAGGATTCGAGAGGAGGATATTCCCAAGACAGCTTTTCGGACCCGGTATGGTCATTATGAATTCCTGGTAATGTCCTTCGGATTAACAAATGCCCCGGCAGCATTTATGGACTTGATGAACCGAGTGTTCAAAGATTTTCTGGATGATTTTGTTATTGTCTTTATCGATGATATTCTAATTTATTCAGACTCGGAAGAGACTCACGAAAGACATCTTCGAATGGTATTACAACGTCTCAGGGAGCATAAGTTGTATGCCAAGTTTAAGAAATGTGAATTTTGGTTACCTCAGGTGAGTTTCTTGGGGCATGTGGTGAGTAAAGATGGTATTTTAGTGGATCCAGTAAAGATTGAAGCAGTGCGTGACTGGCCTCGACCTAAGTCAGCAACTGAAGTTAGAAGTTTCCTGGGGTTAGCAGGGTATTACCGGAGATTTGTTGAGGGCTTTGCAAAGATTTCTACGCCTTTAACTGAGTTGACCCGAAAGAATTGTAAGTTTGTTTGGACTGACAAGTGTGAAGGTAGTTTCCAGGAATTGAAGCAAAGGTTGATTACCGCTCCTGTGCTAACCTTACCAAAAGGTGATGAAAAGTTTGTGATTTATTGTGATGCATCCAAACAAGGGTTAGGTTGTGTTCTTATGCAGTCAGGGAAAGTGATTGCTTATGCATCCAGGCAATTGAAGGAGTATGAACAACGATATCCTACCCATGATATTGAATTGGCAGCGGTTGTCTTTGCACTAAAAGTTTGGCGTCACTATCTATACGGTGAGAAGTGTGAAATTTATACAGATCACAAAAGCCTCAAGTACTTTTTCACTCAGAAGGATTTAAATATGAGGCAACGACGATGGTTAGAATTGGTCAAAGATTATGACTGCGAGATTCTCTACCACCCTGGTAAAGCAAATGTTGTAGCGGATGCTCTAAGTCGGAAAGGACCAGGGCAAGTTTGTGAACTAAAAGAAATCTCAGCAAAGTTGGCTGAGGATATGACGAGAGCAGGAATTGAATTTTTAATTAGAAAACTTGCTAATATCACCATACAATCTAATTTATTGGAAAGAACTAGAGTAGCCCAACAAGGTGACCTTGAGCTACAGGGACATAAGGAGAAGTTAGAGGCTGGATTCGCAAGAGACTTTTCATGCTTATCTGATGGGTTGTTGCGATACAAAAACAGAATCTGTGTACCGGTTGATAAAGAAATCAGACAAGAGATTCTTGATGAATCTCATACTACACCGTACTCCTTACACCCGGGAACAACCAAGATGTATCATGATGTGAAAGCTTTATACTGGTGGCCGGGTATGAAGAGGGATATTGTTGAATATGTGTCAAAATGCTTAACTTGTCAACAAATTAAAGCAGAACATCAAAGGCCGGCAGGTTTGCTTCAACCTCTAAAGATTCCTGAATGGAAATGGGAAGACATCACCATGGATTTTGTGGTAGGTTTGCCCAGAACAGTAGGGTATTATGATTCTATTTGGGTGATAGTGGATCGATATACGAAGTCTGCTCACTTTCTCCCGGTGAGGACAACGTATACAGTGGATCAATATGCTGATTTGTATATCAAGGAGATAGTTCGACTTCATGGTGCCCCAAAGTCGATAGTTTCAGATAGAGATCCAAAATTTACATCCAAATTCTGGGAAAGTTTACAGCAAGCAATGGGTACTAAGTTGAAATTCAGTACAGCTTTTCATCCTCAAACCGATGGTCAATCTGAAAGGACTATCCAGATACTTGAGGATATGTTGAGGGCATGTGTAATGGACTTTGAAGGTTCTTGGAACAAGTACCTACCTCTGATTGAGTTTTCTTATAACAATAGTTATCAGAGTACCATTGGCATGGCTCCGTATGAGATGCTTTATGGAAGGAAATGTCGATCACCTGTTCACTGGGATGAGGCTGGTGAACGTAGGTACCTTGGACCTGAAGCTGTTCAAAGAACGAGCGAGGCTATTGAAAAGATTCGAGCTCGTATGCTTGCTTCCCAAAGTAGACAGAAAAGCTACGCAGATCCAAAGCGTAGAGATGTTGAATTCCAAGTTGGGGATTTTGTTTTTCTTCGGGTGTCCCCAATGAAAGGAATTCGAAGGTTCGGGAAGAAAGGAAAGTTGAGTCCCAGATTTATTGGTCCATTTGAGATTCTTGAGAAAGTAGGTCAGGTAGCTTATCGGTTGGCTCTACCTCCTGCTTTATCTGGGGTTCATAACGTGTTTCATGTCTCGATGCTTCGGAAATATGTATCTGACACAACTCATATTTTAAGTTATGAAGACATCGAGCTTCAAACCGACCTGTCGTATGAAGAACAACCAGTACAGATCTTAGACAGGAAAGAAAAGGTGTTGCGAAACAAGACTATTCCACTAGTCAAAGTGTTGTGGCGGAACAGCAAAGTTGAAGAAGCGACTTGGGAATATTAGAGTCGCAAATGCGGGAACTGTATCCCGAGCTTTTCAGGTAAATTTCGAGGACGAAATTCCTATAAGTGGGGGATAGTTGTAATATCCCAGAAAATAAATAATATTTAAATGGACATATTTTATTAAATATGTAATTACTTGGAAAATGAAGTAGGATTATGATCTTACTTAGGTAAATTGTGGAGAAATTATTTAATGAAATACGTTATTTTTGGGCCCCGGCAATTGTGGAATTTTAGCTATGTGGTTAGCAATGTCACGACATTAAATGAAAGAATTATTTTGAGAATATCCCGGATTAAGTTAGAATTTTATTAGAATGTCGGATTGGGGAATTAGTAAAATTACCAAAATGCCCCTAGGTTATAATTTTAGTTTAAGTTTTTTTTAAGGGTAAAATAGTCATTTTTTTTATGTTTGACTTTTTGACCTTTGATTCTTAGTGGCTGATTGTTATTTTTTTAAAAAAAAAAAGAAAAGAAAACCTTTATTTAAATAACTTCCTTCCAAGGCAAGAAACCATTTTTTTGTTCAAAGAAAAATCACAACTTCAAGCTTTCTCTCTTCTTCCTCTTGCCGATCCTTGAAGCAGCTGGAACCAGGGGAAAACTCATTTCTTTTTCTTCAATTTCTTGAGCTAATCCTAACCCTAGAAGCTAGCTAAGTGGAGGTATGGTTTTCTACTCTTCTCTTGATTGGTTTTTATGAGTTTAGTTTAGGTTTTGGTGAAGGTTTTCATTTAATCCAGAGCTGGGGTATAAACTGAGGTTAGGGTAGGTTCTTAGGGTAATTTGAAACTTGTTTGAATGAAGATTAAGTGAGATTAATGGCTGTCTAGTTTGAATGCATTTGATTAAGCAATTTGAGCTTGATTTTCATGTGAGATGGTGATTTTGGGTTAAGTGGTGAATTGAGATTGAATGATGTGTTGAATATGTTGTATTTGGTATATTGAACTGTTCTGGAAATTCAATTTAGGTCTGAATTGGTTTTGGTTCGAGCTGAGGGAGAAAAAAAACCGAAATTTTCGACGACGGCAATGACCGGTCGGCCAGGTTGGTTACTGTATATCGAGCCGGTCGGCCGGTTACGACGGGGAAAAATTCTCGGGTTTTTCTCTGAACCGTGTTTAGCTCGGGGTTGAACCTAGTACCTGCCTTTGAATAATTTTGAGTTATTTGAATTATTATATAGGTGGTGAAGCCTAAGTCTAATCGATTTTAAATTAGGGTTTTAATCCGGAATATTATGTTAAGGTATTTATTGTTTCAATTGTCGTGACATAGGACCGGGATTGCCTAGCTTGTTTTTCCACCCAGGTCGGCCATATTCTTGACTCCTGAATTAAGGTAAGAAAAGTGGTAAGCACCGTATGTGGTTAAAAATCGATGAATGAATGGAGGTGACCTTAATTATTATTATGATGTTGACTAAAGCTTATTAAGCCTAGGTTATTACCTAGGGTTGGAAACGGTTATTACCGTTATGAGTAATTACTCTTGAAACCGCGGTTAGGTTTCTTACTTATCGTTTGCTTTATCGGGCAACGATAGTGACATATTCAGCTCGTATGTAACGAGTGGTAAAAAGTGGTACTTTATTAAGTACCAGGAATGTGAGATGTTTAAGGGAATGCTTCTTATTATCAAATAGTGAGTAAGCATGATGGCATGAGAATAAGTTGATAATCATTCTCTTTCAATTATTGTTTTGATCACTTTCTTGCTGAGTCTCTGTGACTCACTGGTGCTTTATGGTGCAGGTAAAGGAAAGGCTAAAGTCGAGCAACCATGAGTTTATGGTCGCAGCAGCAATGTACATACCAGCCGTAGGCAGCCCAGTTTACAGGATGCTCTATTTTGATTGTACTTTGGAAAATATAAAGCTTATGTTGTAAAATACTTTGAAACCAGTTTGTAAATATTTTGAAAACAGGGGGACCACATAAATCATGTTACTTATCTTTTGTTAAACAATTTAAAGGTTGAGTTTTAACTATCAAAAATTTAATTACCCACACTTTTAGTATAATTACATCTTATATAAATATTGGTATTTTAAATAAAGTGCACACACGTGGCGTCCCTGTTGGACAGGGCGTTACAAGACGGGTACTCAAACGTTTCCACCGCCTTGATGACGACTTAATCCAACCGTTGGATGTATGGAATTTGAATCGATTGCTATCCCAGCCGTTCGATGGTGGCTGATCACAGCTGTCTCACACATGCTTTGGCCTATAAAAGCCAACCGTCTTACTTCATTTGGTTACTTTCAGCATTTCACCAAATTTCCTCGAGTTTTCCAGAGAGAAAAGAAACCTCAAACACCATAGATTTCCTGCTTTTGTTCCTTTGCCGTTGCCAGTCAACCTTTTACCGGCGATCAACACCAACACCCAGTTTCCACACTTCATGTAAGTTCCTCGTATCTTGTACACTGGACTGTTTGTTCATATAGCATGTTTTACTGCTCATTGATTTTTTCTGGGTTGGATGTTGAATTTCTGGGAATTTTTGTTTGAGTTTCTGCACAACGCGTTAGATTCCTCCTCTTTTGCGTTTAGAATACTTCTTTTCACCATATTTTGGTCGAGGACCCATCTTCGTCCCTTGTAATGACACTTAAGGGTTTAGAGTAGACTTTGTCTTCTCGATTTTACCCTTTTCTTCCTTTTCTCTCCTTACTTTTTTGTAATGTCACTATCTGTGGGATTCTTGCACCCGACTCTTGTCAAGGAAAACCTTACGAGGCTTCCTTTTTTGGCAAGTGTTTGGAGGGGGCCTCTTTCCAGCGGTTAGGGGACCCTCATTCCCTTTTTGAATTAGGGTTTGTTTTGGGGTCTGACTGCTGGATTTTTTTGATCTTTTTCAGAACCAAAATGTCTGCATCTGGCTCTAAGTCTTCAAAGAAGGGAGAGAAGCGCTTGGCCACCCTGGAGGAGGTCATGAAGGGTCCTGTGGCCCAAGAGGGGCATAAGTCCCGTGCCAACGGGTGGGAAGCGGCTGAGCTTCATTCTACCCTGACCTGCGCCCATCAGCTGGAGTAGATTGTGGTGGTGGCAAGCATCAAGCCTTCGACCTCCGGGACTTACCACCGGCTGCCCCGGGACGAGGAGACGCCCAGCCACAACTACGGGGGCTTCAGAGCTTGGAGCCAGACACATCTTATGGCCGGGGCCATGCTCTCTCTCCAAGATTATTTCATTAACTTTCTTGTATTTGTCGGCCTTGCGCCATATCAACTTATTCCTCAAGCATACCGCTTCTTCTTCTCCTCCGGTTTCCAGGCCATGGATCATCCAGAGCTTTTCACGGAGTGGGTTAGGATCCCCCCTTACACGCGGACCGAACCTACTCAAATATTTTTTCAACGGGCCAAGACCTTCGTCACATACGACAAGAAGGCCCTGGATGTCGGGGAGCTGGTCACGACAGAGCACTGTCGGAAGGCCAAGCTGATCCTGGGGCACCAGTCGGTGGATGACTACAATCTTTCCAAAGTCATATGCCCGAATGTGAGAGCTCCGGCCGCAGAGAAAGTGCTCCGAGGTGAAATCATCGCCATGGCGGAGGACAAATATTAGAAGTACCTCTTCAAGAGGGAACAGGAGATGGCTTACATTAAGGCCCAAGCGACCGCCGGAAGGGCCCTTCGTATTGGAGCTCCGTTGGAGTGGAGGACCCCCAGGCCCAAGCCCGTGGTCCCAGTACCAAATACTGGAGCTCCCGATGCCAGCACTTCGGGTTCTGGTAAGTCCCCTTTAATAATACACTATGTTCCTCCCGTCCGTGAGTATACCCGCCTTAGGCCTATAGGGTTCGACGAACGTCTTCGTAGGTTTAGGATGCCTTCCACCCGGTAGGGGAATCATGCCAAGGAATATTATTTCTCCCACTTAGGCAATTATTTAGGTCGGTCCCGGATGGGTTCTGGACCTCCGGTGCCCATTCCCTTGGACCATTCAGCCCATTTATCCTCTAGTTGGTTCCTTCCCTCGGACAGTTTTCTTGGGGTTGATGAAGCTAGTGCCATGATTCAGGACTTTGCTAGGGCCGAATTAGAGAGTTAGGGTAGGACTAGCTTTGCTGCTTTTTGTTAAGTGTATGCTGTCCTCATGAATGTTCTAACACTTGACTTATTTTCTTGTGCAGCAGCCAGACCCATGGATGAACTCTTGGCCACTCTTGCTGGAGCCCACAGTCCTAATGCTTCCCCACCTCCTGCTGCTTCTCAATTGGTCACTCCCGGGAGGTCCTCCTCTAGTGCCCCTTCGGGCACTATTGTCTTGGTGGACAAGGAGGAGGTTCTTGAGGAAGTTCATTAAGGTGAAGAAGAGGAGCCGGCCGCCCTCGAGCGCAAGCGCAAGGGGAAGATGGTGGAGGAGGAGCCTTCTAAGCGGCCCCGTAGGGTGGACACTCCGACCCCAAGCCATGACTCCGGGATTCCTTCCGAGGCGGAGGAATACACTGCGCCTCACGGCATAGTGTTGACTCCGATCCCGGGAGATGAGGAGAGGAAGAATCTCTGGATAGCCAAATACAAATACGCCCTCGACGAGTATAGCCGGGGGCATGCTGAAGTGGAGGCCTTGAAGAGGATCTTACGGGAGGAGCAACAAAACACTCTCAACAAGGAGGCCTTCCGGATGCCGTGGGACCTGAACATGGACTCGCTGACGGACTCGTTCAATCGTTTCCTTGGGCCCACTTTGGCTTCCTTTGCCTCGGAGATAACCAGCGAGTTTGTCTCCCATCTGACTTAGTTCCCGCCCAAACGATATACCGCTTGCGCCTCCTTGAACTTCGTCTACCAGGTGCAAGACATTAGCAACGCCGGTGGGTACTTGCATTTTATTTTTTCCCTTGATATTTTGTCTAAGGCAATCGATCTTACTCTTGTCTCCTTTTTCAAATTACTGCGGAGACCAGCCGCCTTTCCAAGACCATAGTTAATCATGGCTACGTCATGTCCGAATTTGAGGGCATAGAGGAGGCCGTGAGGATCTTGCGGGCCCTGTCTGCTGAAAGGCGGGCGATCCAGGAGGAGACTGAGCGAAAGGAGGCCCTTGCTAAGGCAAAGCTCGAGGAGGAAGCTATACAGAAGGAAGCCCAGGCAGAGGCGGAGTTCCGAGAGGAGGCCCAACGGAGGGAGGCTGAGCTGGCGGCGAGGCATCAGGAGGCGCTGAAGGCGGAGGGTGAGGCCATCGCCAAGGCTAGGCGTGAGCTTCGGGAGGCAAAGGAGGCCATGGATGAAATGGCTGCCAAGGTGAAGTCCCTCGAGGAGTTGCACCAGGCGGACTTGTAATCCAAAGCCAACCTGGTCGTGGAGTTGAAGGAGCTGAAGGACTTTAAAGACCAGGCCTTGAAGAAGGCTAAAAGAGATGAGCTCCTGACCCCCGTCTCCTGCAAGCACTGGGTCAAGCGCTTCGACGATGGCGTCTATATGGCCTGGCAGTCAAACGGCCAAAGCATCAAACTCGACTTCTATCCCAGGCCTGAGGAGGCTCTTGCCGAATTTCGGGAGAAGAAGAAGAAACTTGATGCCATGCTCGAGGCGCGTCGGGGCCCTCGCCTTCCTCCTCGTATTGACTAGGCCGCGGAGTCCACCCCATTTCACCAAGATTATCTCTTTTTTTTTCTTCTTTTATTTACAGCTATTTTTCTTGTAGCTGCTTTATTTTCTAAGGGGAGACAATTATTATGGCCCGTCCCCAGGCGCTTTGTATTATATTATTATTATTTTGACCTGCCCTTTGGGTCAGGATATTTTATACATATGACCACTTTGACGCATATTCTTTTTGCCTTTGTTTTTACTTTTGGCCTGTTTTACATCTGTCCGTGTGGTATGCCTTAGTACCCCCCTGAGTGGCATGAAAACTTTGTTTTGAAGGCACTCAGTTTTATTTAAAATTTAGAGGTTGCATACATTTTGACGGTACAAATTCTTTAAACAAAGCCTAAGTTAACATATTTGGGCTATTGGTAATACTTCTGGAGATGATCGGCGTTCCAGGCCCTTGGCACAATGGTTTCATCCATCCTTTTTAGCTTATAGGTTCCGGAGCCGATCTCATCCTCGATTTCATATGGCCCTTCTCAATTTGGCCCAAGTACCCCCACTCCGGGCTCTTGAGTGGCTGGGAAGACTCTTCTTAAGACCATATCTCCAATAGTGAATTTTCTGTTTTTAACTTTGGAGTTAAAATATTTAGTCACTTTCTTTTGATAAGCTGCCATTCGTATTTGAGACTCGTCCCAGAGCTCTTCAACTTGATCCAGCGCTTCCTGTAACAAAGCTTGGTTTATAGCTGGATCATAGGTTGTTCTCCTATGGGACGGGAATAACGTTTCCACCGGGACCATTGCTTCGCAACCGTACGCCATTGAAAAAGGCGAGTGGCTGGTCGTAGTTCTTAGGGTCGTCCAATAGGCCCATAACACTCTTGGCAATTCTTCAGGCCAGTTGTTTTTGCAGGCCAGCAACTTTTTCTTTAGGGTGACCTTTAGGATTTTGTTGACTACTTCTGCTTGTCCGTTTGTTTGCGGCCTTGCTACCGCGGAGAAGCTTTTAACAACCCTGTATTATTGCAGAAGTCAGTGAACTCTTCGCAATCAAATTGCTTTTTATTGTCAGAGACTATTTTGTGAGGCAAGCCATAGCGACACACTATGTTTTTAATAACAAAGTCTAGTGCTTTTTTAGCATTTATAGTCTTCATTGGCTCAGACTCCGTCCATTTGGTGAAGTAGTCTACTGCTACTATTGCATACTTTACTCCTCCCTTTCCTATTGGCAGGGACCCAATAAGATCTATCCCCCAGACCGCAAAGGGTCAGGGAGTAGTCATCAGGGTAATCTCATTGGGAGGAGCTCTCGGTATGTTCGCGAACCTTTGGCACGAATCACATTTCTGGACGTAGTCTATGCAATCTTTTTCATTGTAGGCCAGAAGTACTCTTGTCTCAGTATTTTCTTTGAGAGACTCGGTCCTCCTGTATGATCTCCACAGAACCCTTTGTGGACCTCTAGCATAATTTGCTTAGCTTCAGGGTCCAATACACACCTTAAATAAGGCATGCTGAGTCCCCTTCGGTAGAGAGTTTTGTCCATCATCACATAACAGTGAGCCTGATACTGAATCTTTCTGGACAGTGCCCTTTCTTAGGACAACTCACCTTTTGTTAGGTATTCAATGATTGGGACCATCCAGCTAGGTTCTTGCCCAACCATTGTTATGGCCTCTTTTATTTTGATGCTTGGCTCTGCCAAGCGTTCCACGGGTACCACCCTTAGTTTCTCAATTTCACTGTCTGAAGCTAACTTAGCCAGACAGTCCGCGTGAGCATTCTTTTCTCTGGGGATTCTTTCCACTTTGTAGTCCGTGAACTCGTGGAGCAGTTCCCGAACTATCGCCACATACGCGGCCATTCTTTCTCCGCGCGTCTGATACTCTCCCGATACCTGGTTCACTACCAGTTTGGAATCGCTGTAGACTTCCACTCTTTTAGTCCCCATGGTCTTTGCTAGTCTCAGCCCTGCTATCAGGGCTTCATATTCGGCCTCATTGTTTGAGGTTGAGAAGTCAAACCGTAGGGCTGCTTGGAGTCAAAGTCCACTTGGAGATATCATTGCGACCCCCGCTCCGGATCCATTCTCGTTGGAGGCTCCGTCTACAAATACTTTTCATGCTGGGACTGTTGGTGTGGGTATGTTTGCGGTAGCTTCTGCTTCATTACACTCCGTGATGAAGTCTGCCAACGCTTGTCCCTTTATGGAAATGCGGTGAATGTAGTGTAGGTCAAATTGACTTAACTCCATTGCCCATTTGAGGAGCCTTCCGCATGCCTCTGGCTTTTACAGGACTTGCCGGAGAGGGTGGTTGGTCAACATCTTGATTGGGTGAGCTTGGAAGTAGGGTCTCAACTTCCTCGAGGCCATCAGGAGGCAAAAAACTAGTTTTTCAATGATTGGGTATCGCGTCTCCGCTCCTATCATGCGCTTGCTGACATAGTACACGGGATGCTAGGTTTTTTCCTCCTCCCGGACTAGGGCTGCGCTTACCGCATGCTCGGAGACGGCTAAGTATAGGAACAAGTCCTCTCTGAGAACGGGTTTTGACAGGATTGGAGGTTTCGCTATGTGCTCTTTTAGTTTTTTGAATGCCTCCTCGCACTCGTCGGACCATTCGAATTTCTGACACTTCTTCAAGATGTTGAAGAAGGGAATGCACTTGTCTGTAGACCGGGAGATAAAACGGCTCAGGGCAGCAACCTTTCCGGTTAGGCTCTGCACATCTTTGTGTTTCATTGGGGATGGCATGCTCAGGAGAGCTTGAATTTTTTCTAGATTTTCCTCAATTCCCCTCTGACTGACGATGAAGCCTAGAAACTTCCCTGACTTAACCCCGAAAGTGCACTTCTTCGGGTTGAGTTTCATTCCGTATCTCCGTACCACTTCAAAACATTCTTCTAAATCGTCTGCATGGCTAGTGCATGCTTTTGACTTGACTAGCATGTCATCCACGTATACCTCCATATTTCGCCCCAGGAGGCCCTTAAACATCCGGTTCACCATTCTTTGATAAGTTACGCCAGCGTTTTTCAGTCCGAAATGCATGACTAGGTAGCAGTATACTCCCTTATCGGTCTTGAAGCTAGTGCACTCTTGATCCTCTACGTGCATTTTAATTTGGTTGTAACCGGCGTACGCGTCCATGAAGGACAGTAGTTTGAATCCGGAGGTGACGTCCACCATCTGGTCGATCCTGGGCAAAGGGAAACAATCCTTTGGGCAAGCTTTGTTTAGATCAGTGAAGTCTATACAAACCCGCCAGGTCCCGTCAGGCTTTGGCACCAGGACCGGATTGGCTAGCAATTCCGGGTAGTAGACATCTCGAATCATGCCACTCGTTAGTAGTTTGTCCACCTCTTTCTCTAAGGCTTCAGCCTTTACTGAGTCGAGGGGGCGTCGCTTCTGTTGAACCAGTGGCATGTCCGGGTTGACATTGAGGACATGGGTGATGACGTGGGGACTTATGCCAGTCATGTCTTCTTGGCACCATGCGAAAACGTCAATGGCACCTCTCAATGTCTTTATTATTTTTTCTTTTTCCTCCGGTTCTAGGCTCTTTCCTAGCCGGAGGACTTTGGTGGAGTCGAGGTCGCACACTGACACTTCCTCGACGTCCTCCATTGGTTCTACAATTTTTTCGGATCCCACACGGGGATCCAACTCATCTTCTTTCGCCATTTCTGGCTCAATAGTTTCTCGGACCATCAATACGCGTAGGTGGGCTGCAAGGTTATAGCACTGCCTAGCCTCCCTTTGGTTTCCCTTGACGGTCCCTATCACAGCCTCTTGGGTTGGGAACTTCAGGCACAAGTGCCGTATTGACGTGACTGCACCAAAGTCCACCAAGGACGGTCGGCCGAGGATTGCGTTATAAGCTGTTAGGCAGTCCACCACCACAAACGTGCAGTACTTGAAGGTGCTCTGGGGTGTATCCGGGCATAAGGTGACTGGGAGCCTCACTTTTCCCATAGGGATAAGTGTTGTTCCATTGAACCCTGTGAGTTGGGAACCACTTGGTGATAAGTCTCGGTCCGTTAGGCCTATTGCAGTGAAGGCCTCTTTGAATAGCAGATTCACGGAACTCCCATTGTCGATCAGGACTGTGGCCACGATTTTATTGGCAATGGGGGTCTCTATGACCAACGGGTCATGGTGAGGAAAACGCATTGTTTTAGCGTCTTCTTCCGTGAATGTAATGGGCTGATCCATTAGCCGGGGCCTTTGAGCTGGGAGTTGAGTAACTTCCCAAACTTCATCGTGTTTCACGGCCCCCGTGCGTACCGCTTGAGCTCTTTGCGGGTAGTTCCTCCAATGTGGGGTCCTCCCGAGATCATAGCCACTCTCCTGTTGGGTCTAGGTGGCAGGCCGGGCATATGCTGGGCATCTCCGGGGGGATCAACTGGAGCCAATACTCCTGCTGCACCCCCTGGTACTCCTTACAGCAAAGCTCCAGCCGCCTGACCTGGGTTGAGATGGGGCAACCGGTTTTTGATCCATTCGTAGAGGTGTCCCAATCGGATCAAGTTTTCAATCTCGTCCTTGAGATTTTTGCATTCGTTGGTGTTGTGCCCAATGTCATTGTGGTACTCGCATCTCTTATTGGGATCCCTTCGGGAGCTATCTTTGTACAGGGGAGGCGGTCTCCGGTAGTGCGTATTTTGCTTAGTAGCAAAATATACACGTTCTTGAGAGTCCGTTAATTCCGTGTACTGGGTATATTGGGGGGTATACCCCCTTTTCTGTCGCTTATCCTCCCTCTGGGTGCTGCCCTTGGAGGACCTTTTACTCCTTGAGCCCTGGGGAAGGACCGGCTAAACTTGTAGCCGGAGTGGAGTGTGAGGGGGCTTGTCCAATTATCCCTGAGGGATTTCCAAAATGGGAAGATGCGGGGGCTAAGGTCTGGCCTTGGCTATGTCCGGGAGTAGCAGAAAACTGTATGTCGCTCATCGGTGGCGTTGCTGCTGGCATAGGGCCTGAGAGCTGGGCTCCGGGCACATATCCTGCTATCCCGGTGGGATAGTATCCTCCATAGGCCACTATTTGGGCTTCTTCCAGGTTGATGTATTTCTGGACTCTCTTCTGGAAGTCTTGAAGGCTGGAAGCCCCTTCTTGATGTAACTCGTTCCATAATGGAGTCCCTGTACGGATACCTGCTCGGAGAAGAGCAAGCTGTTGTCCGTCATCTACTTTCTTGGTTTTAGAGGCTTCTTCCCAGAACCTCTTTATGAAATTATTCAGTGTCTCCGTAGGCAGCTACTTGATGTTAGTCAAAGCGCTGACCTCCAGTTTGACTTTTCTTGCGGCGACAAACTGTCTCCGGAAGTTGGTTTGTAACTTATTCCAGCAACCCACGGATCTCGGTTCCAATTTCTTGAACCATTCTTCTGCGGATCCGCCAAGAGTAAGCGGGAAGCACAAACACTTAGCGTCATTGCTGACCCTCATGACTGTCATGACTCGGTTGAATCGTGACAGGTGATCACTTGGATCAGAGTTCCCGGTATAAGCTGCCATTTCGGGCATCTTAAAGTTTTTGGGGAGCTCCGCTTCTAGGATGTGTTTAGCACACGGCTCCCGGTCCTCACAATCAGAGTCAGAGTCGCCGCCTTTCTGTCTCCAGGAGACTCGGGCGATAGTATGGCAAATTCTACCATGATTCCTTCGTTTAACGTTCCCGTGGAGACCGCGGGTCCGTATTTCTTTTGGTCTAGGTGATCCCGGAGATCACCTTGGTTCCTGTTAATCTAATTTTGCAAATCAATGGGAGGACATTTCTGGCCCCTTCTTCCTTTCCCTCCAGGCTCTTGGTGCACAGAAACGCTCTTTCGGTACTCTCGATCCTGAGGGCCAAGACTCCCTTTTTGGAGTTTGCCCCTCTGCGGACCTTTCCCATTCGGGAAATCTGAGCGGACCTTTCGCGGATCCTGCACCTTTTTCTTTTTCCCAAGAGTGGAAGTAGGGTTTTTCTTTTTGTTCCCTTCAGCAGGATACCTTATAGGGCTTGGTTCCCTAGACTTCTGCTTTTGGGTACTTGGCGAGGACTCCTCTGGCTCCTTTCCAAGTCCAGCAGGGATGGCTTTAGGATGCACGTGGATTCCTGCTGCCTCCATGGCTTTTTACATGGCCAGCATCACCTATTGCATCTTTTGGTTTTGCTCTTTTTGGGCTGCGATTTCAGCTTCATGATCGATAGCCTTTTGCCTTAAGAGTACCAACTCTGAGTAGCTGCCTTCGTCGTAGGCGTACTCATCAAAGTTTCGTCATCAAGGGCTCCCTCTTCTTCCTCAGAACCCACAGTTGCTCTTGAGGCCACGTCCTCATCGTTTGGATCTTTAGCATCTTGAAGAGGGCGAGGTTGACGTGTCTCTCGAGTCTCCACCATTGTTGTTTTGTTGTAATGTACTGTCGACTTTCAGACGCTTCCTTCAACTCTCAATGAAAGCACCAAAATATTGACCGAGGTTTTCGGCAACCACTATAATAATAATTTAGAGAGCTATAAGAAATTAAGAGAGAGAGAAATTTTTACGTGGTTGGGGCGTTAATGAGCCTTAGTCTACGAGTCTGTGTATTGACGTGTCCTTCGAGTCTCCACCATTGTTGTTTTGTTGTAATGTACTGTCGACTTTCAGACGCTTCCTTCAGCTCTCAATGAAAACACCAAAATATTGACCGAGGTTTTCGGCAACCACTATAATAATAATTTAGAGAGCTATAAGAAATTTAGAGAGAGAGAGAGAGAGAGAGATTTTTACGTGGTTGGGGCATTAATGAGCCTTAGTCCACGAGTCTGTGTATTTATGATAGTATTTATTACAGAGAATGTTCTTGGTGGATTTTTACTCTTCTAGTTCTTTTGAAACCCAGAATTCTCGACCCCTCTTTAATGAGCTTTGGGGGGTATTTATAGTGTTTTTGTGGGGTGATCCCTAGAATTAAGGTACATGCATTTCTGTAACTATCAGTAAAGCCACACATTCCCAATGAATATATCATAGGTAATGCATGGTCTAATCCCTAAGCTCTGTAGGGATTTTATGAGTGCAGTCCTTCATCCTTTTTGACTGATGTGATTCCTCACAGAGTAGCCGTCACTAGACTTTATTGATCATAGCCTAGTAGGTGCAGAGTGGGGGTTGTGCCGTCAGACTTTATTACGTATGGCAGTTTCGACACGCCTCCGCCCATGCGGCATTAAATGCGAGATGACTGTTCAGATAGAACCTGACACCACCCGGAGGTGCTTTTGTGCAATCTTGCTCTCCGGGAGCATACGAGATTTGCATGCCTTCTCCGGGAGGCATGTCTAAGGTAATCCTGGGCTTTAAGGAGACTTAGCTGTTTTATTCAAATGCTAATCCCTTTCCATCCACGTGTCATCATCCGGTTGGTCCACGTATTTTGGACAAAATGAAGGGCAACAATACCAATCCCACCAATCAGATTAAGTGGTTTTTTTTTTCTTTCTATATATATATGTTTTTATAATATAAAATCTATATATAGTATAATTTATACATATTATTTTAAAAATAAAAAATCAAACTATTATATTTTTTACGGTGGTTGATTTGAACTTTAAATTCAATTTATATATTTGTTTCATTATCACAATTAACTATAATATAATAATTGAATGTGAAAAAAATATTAGTGCTTGATTTGGACAGGTTAACTATACCAAACCGACCAATTCATTGAACAGGTTGATTTTTTTTTTTTTATTATTTAGGCATGTTGTATTTAAATTTTTGTAACACAATGTTTATGTTGAGTTAAATAAAATATAACATAATATCAATCAAAATGACTGACACCCTTAAATTCAACCAAAAAGGGAATAGTAAGAAAATGAGTCTTTAGTTTTAATAGCCCATGTATTTTTTTATAAAGAGGACTACATGTCCACTATAAGAAAAAGAAATTGGGGGAGGGGTAAAAACGGTCAAATTCTCTAAATACCTCGTCTTTTTTGTAACTCTTAAATTCGATATAAAGTAACTTGTATATTAAAATTTTTTAATACTAGAATTACGTAAAAATTTCATTTCATAAATACATTATTATTCAGTCGAACTACATAATTATGAATAAAATTAATAAGAATCTTAAAAGATATATTTATATATATATATATATATAAGAAATTTCTGCTATTATAATGTATTAGGAATTACTCCTAAATAATCCTGTATAAATAAATATCTTTATATATTAAAAGTGCCTATCTAACGGCATTTTTTGGTTTAACAGAATATACTTAAAAATAAAAGAATATTCTGTTAAATTTAACGATTAGGTTTGATCTCCCGTTAACAAATAAACCCAATAATTAAACCAAAAAAATTAAACAATCTTTTAAATATTAATAATCTCTTTTTAAATTAAAAAAAAAATCATCTTAGCCACATATCTCTCTAACAAACCTATCTTAAGAGAATATTAATAATTTTTTTTATTTACTTTTTAAAAAAGAAAAATCTTTATATATTAAAGTTAACCTCACGTTATCTAATGTTTCTCTTGATAAGCATAGGAAGCAGAAATACCACTTCCATCTTTGTGTGATTGCAGATATACTACTTCTGTCATTGACCCACTTTTTAGTTTTATAAATTGAGATGTTCACATAATATTAACACTTTACAGAATATTTATAGATATAAACTTACATGATATGTTAAAAAAAGAACTAAATAGAATAATCTACTACTCCAATAATAAATTTATTTACAATTTTATAATTACACTAATATTATTTTTAATATATTATTAAATAATATTTCAAATATAAATATTTAATTTTTTCAAACAAAAAATTTGTAATTTTTAAAAATAAAATACATTTAAAATCTTAAAAAGACTAAAATCTTAAATGAAACTAACAATACGTGGCTCGACACGTACATTCACCTAGTATATCTATATATATATATTTATACCGAGGGACATGAGGTGAGGGCATTTATAAAATATGGCAACATTAATGATGAGTGATGGGAGGGATGAACAAAGTTGTCCACTTGAGAAGGCAGAGCTCTTAGAAGTTTAATTTGGATAATTTTTGTGGCTAGCAAAGTCATGGCAGAGCTCTGAACTCAACTTTGTGTTAACACCAACCAAAACCTTACGCAGACCCACCCAGCTGGAAGAGAGACCAAAAAGCTGAGAGAAAACAACACCAATCATATATTCCAATTCAAAACTTTTTTATTTTGTAATATATATATTTATTAACGAAAAAGATTTTTTGTCTTTGTCTAAAAATAAGACAAGTTAATTAATGTGAGTAACTTCGGTTATTAATCAACATATTTTAACTTTTTGTTCAAAAAGAATTAAGCATTTTAATTTGTATACGTTAGCTTTCGACAATGTCCGCATGCATTTGCGTATATATGAAAAATCTTACTGAAATCACTCTTTCCGGGAGTTGCAATTTGACGAAGATTATGTCAAAAGAGCATTTTGGTAAATGGTATTTTTATTTGACAAAATTATGTGTACCACTGGCTACTAATACGGTGAAAGAAGGGGCGCAATAAGTTTTGAAATTTTTACAGCACCTACTCAAATTTTTTACTTTTTTACTTTTTTATTATGGGCAGAATTTTTTGTAAAAAATACTAAAAAAAAATATTGTAGAAGTTTTATACTGTGTACTGTGTTAAGTTTTTCACAATTAATCTACAGTTGTTTTTTAGTTATTTTTCTGTTGCTTTAATTATTTTGTTTTGTTATTTTACAGTTGTTTTATAAAAAAACAGTATTTCTGTTATAAATTTTTTGTGACAGTAAAATTATAAACTTTTACTCAAAATTTATAAAAACTCTTAAGTTTTAAGAGTTTTTGTGGCTAAACTATCTCAACTATTATTTCACTTGCATTTAACCCTCTATAAACTCAAATTTTGGTGGTAAAATCCTCCAAACTACTAAACTATTGGCAAATTTAAGGTGACATCTATTTTTCATAGCTAACATAAACTGCTTTTGTGTACATTTGTATACACGTGGCATATTTATATTACTACACCTAATATTATTATTTAAAAATTATAAGAAAATATTTCAAAATTTATAATATTTTTATTTTTGTTATAAATAGTATTAATTATGTGGATGTCCAAATCTTTTATTTATTACCATTAATGTAATCAACATTCCCTTTTTCTTAGTTTTCCTTTCTCTTAGTTTCTTAATATTTGACTCTTGTATGTGTATAAATAGGAGATCACCTATTGGAATAAAACATAGAGAAAATTCTCATCTCTTCTCTATTTTCTTTCTCTAAATTATAATATTACATAATACTAATATTTCATAATACGTTATCAGCACGAGCCTCTAACCAAGGTATGACAATGTTTTTGTTATGTGATCTCGAATTGCTTCAAAGTCATGATACACTAAATATATATATGTATATATATATATACTTATCTGACTGAAACACATTCGAGTTAGCCATTTTTTTTTCTAATGAATTAATATTTATACAATATATGTCTATGCTTATATATATCTATATAGATGCTTATATATTATATATGTGTGTTGATTTGTTTATCATATTATATTGTTTAATCTTATTATCTTATTCTATATTTTACTATATTTGGTTGTATTTTTTTTCAAAGTTTATGTATATGTCTAATAATTTACACTTTATATTGATATAGTTTTATCCATGGCAAACCTTGCAAAACTTGATTTTGTGGCACTTGATATTTCTGGAAAAAACTATTTGTCATGGATTCTTGATGCTGAAATCCGTTTAGATGCTATGGGTCTTGGAGACACCATCAAAGATCAAAATACTGAAACAAAACAAGATAAGGCCAAGGCTATGATTTTCCTTCGCCATCATCTCCATGAGGGGTTAAAATCTGAATATTTAACCGTAAAAGATCCTCTTGTGCTTTGGCAAAATTTGAAAGAAAGATATGACCATCAAAAAAACTGTCATATTGCCAAAGGCTAAAAATGATTGGTTGCACCTGAGGTTGCAAGATTTTAAATCAGTAAGTGATTATAACTCTGCAATGTTTAATATCACTTCTAAATTAATGTTGTGTGGAGAAAAAGTTACTGACTATGAAATGTTAGAAAAAAACATATACTACTTTTCATGCCTCTAATGTGCTCCTGCAGCAGCAATATAGAGAGCGAAATTTTAAAAAATATTCAGAATTGATTTCATGTCTTCTAGTAGCTGAGCAGAATAATGAACTTTTGATGAAAAATCATGAATCTCGCCCAACTGGGTCTGCTCCATTCCCTGAAGTGAATGCTACAATTGCTGACAATCATAATCATAGTCGTAGTCGTGATCATAATCGAAGTAATAGACGTGGTCGTGACCATAATCAAAGTCGCGGTCGTGGTCGCGATCGCGGTCGAAGCAATGTTTGGCATCGTAATGGTCAAAATAAAAATTCATATACTCCAATGAAAAGCACAACTACTGAGAACAAGGGAAAAGGTCCTCAAAATAATAATCATAGAAATTCTGAAAATTTATGTTCCAGATGTGGAATAAAAGGACACTGGGCACGTGCTTGTCGTACGGAAAAACACCTTGCTGATCTTTATCAAGCATCTGTGAAAGGAAAGGAGAAAATAGAAGCAAATTTTGCCTATCAAGATGATGGTTTTCTCAAATAGCCTTTGGATATTACGCACTTAGATGTTGCAGATTTCTTTAATGAAGATCTCATTAATAACAACATGAATATCGATAATGGAGATGGGAATGTCCACAATTAGTCCCTTTTCTTTGTTATGTTTTTTTTTTTTATTATTATCATTTATTTACTTTAAGGTGTTTATTTTATTTGGCATATTTATGTAATGAACTTTTATTATTTAAGCATTTATATTTTGAACTTATTATGTTTTTTTTTGTTGATGAAGTAATGGACATTTGTCATTCTATACATGATTCTACAAATAATGGTGATGATATGTGTTTGGTGGATAGCGCAACCACTCATACAATACTCAGAAGTGATAAATATTTTTCAAATTTATCAAGAATGAAGGCAAATGTTAATACAATATCAGGCACTGCAAATTTAATTGAAGGCTCCGGAAGAGCCATTATATTGATGCCTAGAGGAACAAAAATTATTATAGATGATGCCTTATTATCCACCAAATCAAAAAGGAATCTGTTGAGTTTCAAAGATATACGTCGTAATGGATATCATATTGAGACAATAGATGAAAATAATTTTGAATATCTTTGCATTACATCTATTGTTTCAAGAAAAAAATGCATGATAGAAAAATTACCTGGTTTGTCTTCAGGTTTGTACGTTACACGTATAAGTACAATAGAAACTCATGTTATTGTGAACGAGAAGTTCGCAAACCAGAAAAATTTATTTGTTATTTGGCATGACCGGTTAGGCCATCCCGGTTCAATTATGATGCGTAGAATAATAGAGAACTCACATGGTCATCCATTGAAGAACCAAAAGATTCTTTTATCCAGTGAGTTCTCATGTGCTGCTTGTTCTCAAGGAAAGTTAATCATTAAGCCCTCACCGGTAAAGGTTGGAATTGAATCCCCTGGATTTCTTGAACGAATTCAGGGCAACATATGTGGGCCTATTTGCCCACCATGTGGACCATTCAGATATTTTATGGTATTGATAGATGCATCAACTGGATGGTCACATGTTTGCTTATTATCTACTCGTAATGTAGCATTTGCAAGATTGCTTGCTCAAATAATCCGATTACGAGCACAATTCCCGTACTATGCAATCAAGACAATCCGCCTTAATAATGCTGGTGAATTTACATCACAGGCTTTTAATGATTATTGTATGTCAATAGGGATAAATGTTGAACATCCTGTTGCTCATGTACATACACAAAATGGTCTAGCAGAATCATTTATTAAACGCCTCCAATTAATCGCAAGACCATTACTTATGAGAACAAAACTCCCAATTATAGCTTGGGGACATGCTATTTTACATGCTGCGGCACTTGTACGCATTAGGCCAACATCATATCACAAATTCTCCCCACTACAATTGGCTTTTGGTCAGGAGCCAAATATTTCCCATCTAAGAATCTTTGGTTGTACAGTATATGTTCCGATTGCTCCACCACAACGAACAAAGATGGGTCCTCAAAGGAGGCTGGGAATATATGTTGGGTATGAATCTCCATCTATCATTAAATATCTCGAACCCACAACTGGAGATGTATTTACAGCACGTTTTGCTGATTGTCATTTTGATGAGACAAGTTTCCCAGCTTTAGGGGGAGGGGAAAAGAAACAGCTGGAAAAAGAAATTATATGGAATGCACAATCATTATCTCAATTTGATCCTTGTACAAATCAATGTGAACTTGAAGTTCAAAGAATAATTCATTTGCAAAATATTGCAAATCAATTACCAAATGCATTCACTGACCCAAAGAAAATTACAAAATCACATATTCCAGCTGAAAATGCTCCAATTCGAATTGAAGTCCCAGAAGGACAATTAATTAATGATTCTAAAGCACGTTTGAAACGTGGTAGACCAGTCGGTTCCAAAGATAAAAATCCTCGAAAAAGAAAGGGAGCAAATAATCAAGATGGCCCTAATGAAGAGGCTGAAAATTTCGAGGAAGATGTTGACATAAACAAATCTCTTGAAGAGATTCAGGTACCTGAAAATATTAGCAATAATGAGATCTCAATAAATTATGTCAATACAAGAAAAGAATGGAACCGACTCGAAGTAATTGTCGACAATATTTTTGCTTATAATGTAGCGCTAGAAATTATGAATGAAAACGAGGATCTTGAACCTAAATCTATCAAAGAATGTCAAAATAGAAAAGATTGGCCAAAATGGAAAGAAGCAATTCAAGCAGAATTGAATTCACTTGCTAAACGCAAAGTATTTGGACCTATAGTCCAAACACCTGAAGGTGTGAAACCCGTTGGATACAAATGGGTATGTTTACGTAAAAGAAATGAGAAAAATGAAGTTGTGAGATACAAAGCAAGACTTGTAGCTCAAGGTTTTTCTCAAAGGCCAGGTATTGATTATGAGGAGACATATTCTCCTGTCATGGATGCAATAACATTAAGATATTTGGTTAGCTTGGCTGTGAGTGAAAAACTCGATATGCGATTAATGGATGTAGTCACAGCTTATTTATATGGATCACTAGATAGTGATATTTACATGAAGATCCCTGAAGGATTTAAGATGCCTGATGCATATAATTCAAGCAATCGAGAAATGTGCTCAATTAAATTACAAAGATCATTGTATGGATTAAAACAATCAGGACGCATGTGGTACAATCGACTTAGTGAATATTTATTAAAAGAAGGATATAAAAATGATCCTATTTGCCCATGTGTTTTTATAAAAAGTTCAAGTCCTGAGTTTGTTATCATTGCTGTATATGTTGATGATTTGAATATTATTGGAACTCCTGAAAAACTTTCGAAAATTTGTGGAATATCTAAAGAAAGAGTTCGAAATGAAAGATTTAGGAAAAACAAAATTTTGTCTTGGTCTACAAATTGAGCATTTAAAATGTGGAATTTTCATTCATCAGTCAACTTATACTGAAAAGATTTTGAGATGGTTTTATTTGGATAAATCACACCCATTGAGTAGCCCAATGGTAGTTAGGTCACTTGATGTAGAAAAAGATCCTTTTCGACCTAGAGAAGAACATGAAGAGCTCCTTGGTCCAGAAGTACCATATCTTAGTGCAATAGGAGCATTGATGTATCTTGCTAATTGTACAAGACCTGATATAGCTTTCTCTGTCAATTTATTAGCAAGATTTAGTTCTGCTCCAACATATAGACATTGGAAAGGGATTAAGCACATACTCCGCTATCTCCAGGGTACTATTGAAAAAGGATTATTATATTCTAATAATTGTGGGTCACAACTTATTGGCTACGCAGATGCAGGATATTTATCTGATCCACATAAAGCCAGATCTCAAACTGGCTATTTGTTCACTTGCGGTGACACTGCTATATCCTGGCGATCAACAAAGCAAACTCTGGTGGCTACTTCCTCAAATCATGCTGAGATACTTGCAATTCACGAGGCAAGTCGAGAATGTGTTTGGTTAAGATCAATGACACAACATATTCGAGGAACATGTGGATTAACATCTAATAAAGAAGTACCAACAATTCTCTATGAAGATAATGCTGCTTGCATCGCTCAACTTAAAGGAGGGTACATTAAAGGAGACAGAACTAAACATATTTCACCAAAATTCTTCTTTACACACAATCTTCAAGAAAATGGTGATATCGATGTTCAACAAATTCGATCAAGCGATAATCTTGCAGACTTATTCACGAAGTCATTACCAACATCAACTTTTGAGAAGATGGTTCACAAGATTGGAATGCGTCGATTAAAGGATCTCCACGAATGCCAAAATGAGGGGGAGTAATTTCATACTGCACTCTTTTTTTCCTTGACCGAGTTTTGTCCCACTGGGTTTTCTCGGCAAGGTTTTTAATGAGGCAGTTATTATGGACATCCAAGGGGGAGTGTTATAAATAGTATTAATTATGTGGATGTCCAAATCTTTTATTTATTACCATTAATGTAATCAACATTCCCTTTTTCTTAGTTTCCCTTTCTCTTAGTTTCTTAATATTTGACTCTTGTATGTGTATAAATAGGAGATCACCTATTGGAATAAAACACAGAGAAAATTCTCATCTCTTCTCTATTTTCTTTCTCTAAATTATAATATTACATAATACTAATATTTCATAATATTTTTTTAGTATTCTATTTTTTATTTTTATAATTTTATTTAATTTTACAATAAATTTTGAAATAATAATATTAGGTGTACTAATATAAATGTGCCACGTGTATAAGAGTATACCCATAAACGGTCTATGGTAGCAATTAACCGAATAACACCTTAAATTTGCTGACAGTTTAGTAGTTTGGAAGGTTTTACCGCCAAATTAAAATTTGAGTTTGGAGGATTAAGTACAAGTGAAATGATAGCTGAGATGGTTTAGTTGCTAAAAACTCTAAGTTTTAATAATTTATAGTTATAATTAATTTTTTTCATTAGTTTTAATTAAATGATGTTAAGTAATGTATTTTTTTTTAGTATTGCAGTTATATTGATGTAACATTTAAATGTGATTATATATATGTATTTTATATGTATAATATTGTAAATATTATAAAAATATCTATAATATTTTAAATATTTTAAATTAAAATTAAAATTTTTTATAAAAAATATTTATATAATTTTTATTTTAAAATATATATAATAATATTAAAAAATTAATAAAATATGTTCTGTTAACAAAAAAAATATTATAATTATATAAACATCTTTTATATAGAATGAATATTGTGGAGTTTAAAATATATATAAAATATTAGCATATACTTATGTTATGGCTTTTTTGCTTGATTAATGAAGTATTTAGAAGGGTGCTAATTATAACTTTTAATTATAACTTTTTTGTGTGTCTGAATTTGAGCGTACATATGTATTCCCATCATATATAGTACTCTGGTCCTTTTTTTTTACATCAATTATTATATCAGTTTTTTTTTTTTTTCATTAGATCTTCCCTAAAAGCAAAAGTAATTAAATTTACAGTGAATAGTACTTAATAATTTCACAATTCGCATTATCTTCACATGCTACTTTGATTGTTGTTTAGAAAAAGCATATATCGAGAAAGATAGAATTTGCACCAAAAACAAATCGTAAAAGCATTTTTAATAGCGTAAAAACTAGAAAGATTATGTGAAATTTAATCTTACTTTTAAGATCTCAACTATATTCTATACATATCATTCTAGAAAATGTTAAAACATTAAATAAATTCAATTACTATAATTTGTTTGTATATCTATATACAATTTGTGTGTTTATATATTGTTCAAGTTCGAAACATTAAATATATGCTTTTCCTTTATTTTTCCTGTTCTGGAAAGTATATATTTGTTTATGTCCATTTAATCAAAATAACAATATTTGTTTAGAAATTAAGTTTTAATGGACCAATTAATACTTATTACTTTATCACGTAAAAAAAATATTTATTATTTTATTGTTTGAAAATTGGTAAATATTATTTAGACTTTTTATTTTATAAAAATTATAGATTTAACTCTCTAATTTATTAAATGATAAAGTAGATCTTATATTTTTTAAAATAATACAAATAGAATACTGAAATAATTTTTTTGTCAAAATAAAATTTAATAACAATGTAACCTAGAGGTATTTACTATTTTGACAGAACTGATTAAATTTTTTGTATCTGTTCGTGTTAGAAATTGTCTTCAACTTAATTAAAAAAATTGTCAAAAATTAAGCTCAAAGTCCTATTTGTACCATATTAAAAAATACAAGTGTCATTTGTCATTTAACAAAACAGATGATACAGTATGTAACTTTTACAAAACACAGGATCTAAAATAGTATTTACCATTTGAAAATTAATCCCCAAATAACAACTGATCAGTTTATATGAAATTCAATTTCACTTTAAATTTTTAATGGATATTACTCATAAATATGTATTATTAGGAAAATTTAAGTTCTTATGTTTAATTTTGTTATATAATTAAAAAAAAATTATTTTTATATTATATATATGATTGAAGTTGTTTTATAAGACTAAAGAGAAATAAAAAATATTGAGTTAGAGAGGAATAAAAGTAATAATAAATATAAATATATTTTTGATGTAGTGTAAAAAAATAGAATTTTTAAAATAAAATTAAGAATAGAAAAATAATAATTCTTAGATTTTGTTATATGAAATTGTTATTTATGTTAAATAATAATTTACATGAAAAATAATATCATCTTGTATAAGTATTCTTAACACATCTGAAAACCCATTTTAGAAAAGAACAAAAAAACTCCAACAAAATTATGAGATATTCTCTACCAGAATGATACACAAACAATAAATTGACTCCAACTATACAATCAAAAAATTGTAGGCTAATTAAGATTTTTATTCTCTTTGACATGTACCAAATTATGTTCCCTAAACTATTTTAGTCGTTAAAAATTCCCCATAAACTATTGAGATAGTTAGATTTAAGAACTTTTGTCTAATTTCATTCAATTTTACTATTTCAGTGATTATTTATGTACCAGACTTTGATATCTACTAAATCATGTCCCTCAAACTTTGACATGTATTAAATCATGTCCCCTTAATTTTCATCCATGTTAGACTTTTTTTTACTAAAATTGGATAAAAGTCCATAAATTCAACAATCTCAATAGTTCATGGGGCATTTTTAACGACCTTAAAAGTTCAGGAGCATGAGTAAAAATCCTAATTAATCAAAATTGTATGCAGTCGTTAACAATTAAACCAAAGAAAGAGGTCATCGTAAATTGACTGTGAATATCCTCAACTACTACTAAGCAATTTGTCTCAAGAACCATCATTGACAAACTTTTTTCCTTAATCTAACTAAGGGTCTCTCGAATTCTCATAATCTTAGCCAACTCAAATGTCATGTTACCATACTGACACACAGTATAAGCTTCAATAAGGCGACCCAGATGAACACGTGTCACCATACCAGCTTTGAAATGAGTTGTCTTAACAAACAATACAACATTAACATGATGGCTAATTTATTTTTGTAATTTGATTTTAAAATGTGAGACTTTTTTTCATTGGGTATTTATTTATTTTGTGGTTTAAATTTATATTACTTTTTTTTAGGGTGTAACTGTTTTTTTTTTTTGTTTCTTTTTATATTGAGAAATAGGAGATTCAAACTTCTGAAATTATTTCAAGATATGCCTATGATCACCAAATACAAAATGATGATAGTGCGGATCATTAGTTTTATGTTTTAGGTTAGAAAGTTATTTTTATTAAGAAGATTTGATATATAGAATCAAATATAAGTTTTTAACGAACTTTAGCTTAATTATTTTAGAAACCGGGCCAATCATATTTTTATATCATTTGATCTTATTGTAGCCTAGTCTTTGGTAGGTGGGTTGTTCATCAAATAGTTTATATTGTATAATGTATATAAATCATCTGCACCGTATAATATTGCACAAAAAAATATGGTTTAAAATTTTTTACAGTATAATTGTTGCGATTTTAAATTTTAAAATTGGGATTCAAATTCTACTACAGTATTACAAAGTTACCCAAAGAATAGGGTGTTCTGTAGATTAGAAAATGAGTTATTTTGATAGATCGACAAGTTAACATGGGAGATTTAAGTTTATTGAGGGTGCTTGTTGAACACGTGGGGGATCGTGTGGCTAGGCTTTGTCGGGTCAGAAGGACAGGAGTACTTGCACCTGTGGCCCATGCACTTATGGGTTATGGCTATTGTGCACTGTTTTTGGGCCTAAATCCTATAAGACTGATCCTTTGGCCCACTTCCGTTGCTACGTCGCCACGTGTTCGTTGCATGCAATGCAAGTTTCATGTTCATGACGTTGACAATTCACAATCACAACCTTCTCTCTCCTAATTATTAAAAGTTTCCTCCAAACGTGGCCTTAATAGCGATAACAGAAATTGACAGCCTTTTATTCCCAAATTATCCTTCCATAACTTTAATTTAGCCATTTATGAGAGCTTTATGATATGGGTATTATAGTCATAGTACGAAGAAGTATGCGGAGTAGCTGGTGAGGGTGACTTATCATTCATGGTGTACGGCTTTTGAGAAAGAAGAATAGACAAAAATAGTGCTGTGGACTGTCCTAATTTTGCTCCGTTTGGGCTCTTTAGTGGACGGCCTGGATTTGTATCCCTTAGCCTTGACGAATCCCTGTCCGTTGATTTTAAGGTCATCATATATTGTCATAATGAGCACATATACAAAATATTATTGAAGACCATTTCTAAGTGAAAGAATACCATATGGCAAAAGTAGTTAGATTAGCCATTTCAAAAATAAATAAATAAACACATCATAGTTAATAGTTATCTGATTAATAAGGGTTGGTAACAATTTTTGAATTTCTTTTGTTTTTTGTAATTTGAAAAAAAAATATTTTTTAAAAATATGTTTTATATTTTTTTTTAATTTTTTAATTGAGAATTAAAATTTTCAAAATAAAAAAAAAATCATACTCAGACTCGGACCTCGTCCCTGATCCCAAATCCAAACCTCGACCTCAAACCCTGTCCGTCCCTAGACCTCAGCCCCAACCCCAAACCCACCCAGGACCCTGACCCTGGCCTCTGACTCTGGACCTTAGACCTGACGTAAATAAAATCAACAAATGAAAATAAAAATGAAATTTACATAACACATTTTTATTTTCTATTTTTAAAATTAAAAAACAGAAATAGTTATAAAACGCGTTTTTATTTTTCAATTTTTTTTTTTACATGCATGGTTAACATTTGGTAGTGTTATTTGTGTTTTCGAGCAATAGATACGTGACATAATTAAAGAAGAAGATTTGTCAACCTCCTGGATCAGCAGAGTTAACTATCAAAGTTCCTCGCAAAGGTCTCTTGGTAATCTGAGGAGTTTTATGGATACTTGATGCGCTCAAGTAGTGTTTCTGGGACACAGCAGAGCCATACTCATCCCCAACTCTGAGAAGTCCTAGAGCACGATTCAAGTAAGTGGCTTCCGGGTGAAGACCTATGAACTGGTCATGGATCATTACCGCTACCTCAAGGTAAATGGCCATGTTAGCTTCGTATAAAAATCGACCTACAGACGGTTACACCTTTTTCGGACACAGGATCAGATCTTGTCCCCCATGTCAAGCCATAGTAGTGCGCATATGCACCTATGGACATGCCTTTTGCCCAACTTGTCTATGGGTACTCTACAGAGGAAAAACCTTTGAGCAACACATATCTTTTCCAAGTGGTATATATTAACCACTGCCCCTGCACATCGCACGATCAAAGGTTCTACAACACCGAACGATCAAATTTACAACTGTACGAAATCCTAGCTAGGTAAAGGGAATGCCCTTACCCACATGTAAGTCTATTAATACCCTTATTTTCTATGTACAAGGGGTGAACAATTTTCATACTTATCGAACCTTTGCTAAAATCCCTATTAACTTTTTCTTCATCAAGAGAAACAAAAGGACTAAAGGAGTGTAGAGCTAGAATTTATATTGTAAACATTTGTATAACTTAAACACTCACCTGTCAGTCCAATACAACATACTCGTGAACTAGGAATTATTAATACACGAACCACATAAAAACTACCTATCTTTTATTTATTACTTTATTTCTTTTTTAAGTTCTATTTTACTCGTTTCTGAAAATCTCAAAAAACAAATAACAATATTGAGTAATATAAATCCCACATATCACGCATGAACTATGAGTGATTGAGTAATTTGTAGAAAACTCATACCTACCAAATCTTCACCTTAAAATATATATATTTTTTGTAATTAGATGTAATTAATTGAAATTTATCAAAATAAATATAAAAAAAAAATATACATATATAGAAATAGATTAATAATTATGTCAATTTTTTTATGACATAATTATCTACGTGTAATGTACATAATTATTTAGATAAATATGCTACGTGTAATTGTTGCAAGAATTCCATATTTTTTTTTTTGACAAAGTGATTAAAATCACTCATGAATTTACGACGCCCACGTCTGCCACCGGCGCTGGAACCTCCTCGAACCAGGATAGCTCATCGTCTAACCGCAGAGCATGCTTTGCCAACCATAGGCCGCTAAAAACTTAGAGCGAGCCCTATGGGACAAAACTGCTCCCGGAAATTTAGACAATAAAGCTATAACATCTTCCAACAACGCTCTCAACTCAATAAAAACTGAAGTTCCACCTGAAAAAATATCAAAAAAATAGAATAAAACTTTAATTAGAAAATTATTCAAACTGAATAGAATCAACTAACCGCCAAGACTAAGCAACTAGATCTCCCTATAAAATACTAGAACTAGCCAAAGGGAGTACCCTTTGGCTAGTAATAACTAAATTATAGCATTCTACTTCATAACCTTCCTAGGATCCCTATTCCTTACCTTTATCCTTTTAAAAACAAACATAAATAAAATTTTCCTTTTAATACCCATTATTCCTTAAATATTCAAAATATTATATACTAATTCTTTCATTTATTTCTTAAAAGTATTACTTATTTTTAGACTAAAACATGTCAAAATTCTTAATAAGTCAAATTGTTTATTGTTTTATTTATAGCGTAAAACATGGTATCTATAATCTTTATTCAACCTAAATTAAACCAAAATTGTATTAATATCCTTAAAACTTAAGTTTGTACTCTTCACATTCAAAAATACCTTTTTCCTAATACCTCTTAATCATACATTTAATTAATAATATTAAATTAATATTAATTAATCCAATTCGGTATTATGACATAATGCTTCCTTATTTATTATTTAAAAAGATGACCTCCTAATTATTATACCATTCAAATTATTATAAAAACCATTAATATTAGTATCTTCCTATACAACTAATAAGGCAATAATCTCAATACTTCATTAGCATTTACTTTCCATTAATTTCAATATCTTTCCAATAATAAAAATAAAATAAAACAAAATATTCTCAATTCACAATAAATGTTCCTACCTCCAATTAATTACAAAATCCCACATTTATAATTTATATACCAAAATTAATATTATGTTATTTATAATATTATGTTATCTATAATAAACTCATATTTGTTATAAATATTAATAATTATGTGGATGTCCAAATCTTTTATTTATTACCATGAATTGTAATGAACTGTGACAGTCAGTAGTCCCGTGATCCGTAAGGGGAAACACCGGGTAAGCTGTGCAATCCCACACCGCCTGGGAAGGTCAAGTGGGATGATTCTGAGACTGTGTAGGTATGGGACTACACAGTTGAATAGAGCTTAAATGGATTGATTGGTACTACCTATGTCAACAAGGTGCATCTTGTTTTTCGGTAGCCCATCTCGAAAGAACTCCATAGTTAAGCGTGCTTGGCTTGGGGTAATTTAAGGATGGGTGACCTCCTGGGAAGTTTTCCCAGGAAGCGTGCGAGTGAGGACAAAGCATGCTAGAAACACTCGTGTTGGTCTGTAGGGTCAGTCGTCAGTCCATGAAGCAGCCAGAGTGACGTACTCGTGTATAAGAGCCATTCAGTCTGTGAGTGTAAGGGCCCAATGGAGGCTTGAAGCGGGGACGTTACAAAATGGTATCAGAGCCTTGACCCAGTCAGAAGTGTGGTCGACGAGGACGTCGGACCCCGTAAGGGGGGTGATTGTGACAGTCAGTAGTCCCGTGATCCGTAAGGGGAAATACCGAGTAAGCTGTGCAATCCCACATCGCCTGGGGAAGGTCTAGTGGGATGATTCTGAGACTGTGTAGGTATGGGACTACACAGTTGAAGAGGGCTTAAATGGATTGATTGGTACTACCTATGTCAACAAGGTGCATCTTGTTTTTCGGTAGCCCATCACGAAAGAACTCCACAGTTAAGCGTGCTTGACCTGGGAGCAATTTCAGGATGGGTGACCTCCTGGGAAGTTTTCCCAGGAAGCGTGCGAGTGAGGACAAAGCACGCTGGAAACACTCGTGTTGGTCTGTAGGGTCAGTCATCGATCCAGGAAGCAGCCAGAGTGACGTACTCGTGTATAAGAGCCATTCATTCCGTGGGTGTAAGGGCCCAATGGAGGCTTGAAGCGGGGACGTTACATGAACATTCCTCTTTTTCTTAGTTTCCCTTTTTCTTAGTTTCTTAATATCTCACTCTTGTATTTGTATAAATAGGGGTTCACCCCATTGGAATAAACAACTCAGAAATTCCTCATTCACTTTTTCTTTCTCTCTTCATCTTCTTCTTCTTTCTTCTCATCTACTTTATATTATGTTATATTATTTTATAACACGTTATCAGCACGAGTCTCTCCCCAAGCTTCAAGCATGAGTCTCTGCCCAAGCTTCAAGCATGAGTCTTTGCCTAAGATCCAATGTAAGTATTTTGTTAAAGTTCTTGAATTGTTTCGAAGTCACGATACACTAAATATATATTTATATATATACTCATCTGACTGAAACAATTTCAATGATCTTTTTTTTTATTTTATTTTTATCTATATATCTATATATTATATATGTATGTATATGTTTTTATATATTTATTATTGATTTCATATATATATATAATGTTCTTATCATTCATAATATTTACAATATATGTGTGCCTATGATATGATAGAGAAAATCTATATAAATTATACATATATTCAAAAGATTATGTATTATCGATAAAATATTGCATATATCCTAAAGATTATGCATCATCGATAAAATATTGCATATATCCTGAAGATTATGCATCATCGATAAAAAATAATATATATCCTGAAGATTATGCATCCTCGATAAAATATTGCATACATCCTGATGATTATGCTTCCTCAATAAAATCTTGCATATATCCTGAAGATTATGCAAACGTAATATTCATTATATAGTTGATGGATATATAATGAAATAGATGAATACATATTTATATATATGTTCTTGTATTCTTTGAGGACAATGAAAAGTAATCTAATATCGATATAGATTTTGACAAACATTTCCTGAAGTAAATGTTTTATATTTGTCAAAAAAAAAAATGATTGTATTTATGTGAATACAACTAAAGAATCATTAAAAATGATTATTATTGATGCAATTTTATAGTGGGTTTTGAATATCCAAAAAGAATGTTAAGAAAATTGCATTGAAACATCAAAGTATAAGAATAACAATGAGCATGACTAATGTTATTTAAATACATGAGGCATGTATTTATTGTTCATCATTCCCTGCAGAGAATGATACGAATTGAAGTCAATTACTTTTAAAGATTCCTCGTATTAGTAATGTTATTATACATTGTTATTACTTGCAATGTTGGAAATTATTGAATCTGACATATATTAAAGATTAAATTTTGCATACATCTTGGAGACTATGCAAAAATTACATTCATATATTCTTTGAAATATCGTAAAAGAAATTGTTGAATAATTTCTTATATTTTTTATGGATGAACAAGTAATAAATTTTTAAGAAATTTATAATAATGTTCTACTTGTTCAACGTCATTTCCCGAAGTGAATGTAATGATTTTAAATAATCAATGACATTATTTACTAATCAAATATTTCCAGAAAAAATGGAAACAACTAAAAGATGAGATACCACACATAATCAAAGTGCATGAAATTTATATATCATGTGTGGAATTGAATAATAGTGGTCGCGTACCTGTAGTACGGACATACTTATAATCAAGATAAAAATATACTTGATTATTGAATAGAATGTGAATTGTACAAATTTACTGTACATTTAGAATATTTAAATATCATTCCCTAAAGAGAATGAATAGACATGAAATTCTATTTCAAAGAATATAGATTTCACATATATTGGCAATGCCAAAAGCAAATTAATATATACATATTTTATTATTTCTTGAAATCAATAGTTTCAAACTATTGTCAGTACCGGATATGTATATATATAGTTACTATATAATTCAGTTTGCATATTCCCAGAAGTGAATATATAACTTACTAACATTTGTTAGTGATCCAATATAATCAAAGTGATAAAGAATCACAAAATGATTATTTGAAAAGCTTCCTGAAGAAGTCTTACATACAATTGCTACTTGGAGTAGTAAAATATATTTGTATGTACCTAGATGTATAACTTTTATCTAGTTATAAAAATGATAAGAAATAACTTATTATATGTACTGGTTGTACATTTAAATATATAATATATCAAGTCATGATAATTAGACTGATGAATAGTCTATTAATAAATTAGACGACTTGTTAAAAAGATACCAGGAAAAATGAATGATATATTATGGTTATATCTATTTGACCATTACAATAACATGATAAAGTTGTCATGTATCTTTTAAATTATACACATCATTGAATTGATGATAGTGATTCCTGAAGAAATATAAAGTTTGATAAACATAATAGTGACTCCTGAAGAGTGTATATGTTTTGGAGAATAATATAATTATATTATTCGTGTATATAAAAATGAAACTTTTTATGATTACTTATATGTTGTAGTGATTTTACATTACCTTGTGAAAGTTTCATTGAAATACAAATTATAGTGAACCTGAAGTTCATGAATTGAATTATTTTGACATGATCAATCATATGCAATAAATTGTCAAAGAATTTGACTAAATTTTGTTGAAGAACCAGAAGATTCTTCTCATTGTTAATTTATAAGGCTCAAAAGAAGAATGTGCATATATTTGCACATAGAAAATATTTAAATTATATTTCCTTAACAATCTTGAGCTATTGTTAGATTTTTATTGCATAATTTCTTATCGATGTGATAAGATTATATAATCATGCATTTACAAAATGTGTAAATTTATGTATTTCTAATTATACACGTATGACTCATTCTTAGAAATGAATTAAGTTCATAAGGATTGAACTTGAAACTAAAGTTTATTGAACCTAAAGTTCTGTGACAGTCAGTAGTCCCGTGATCCGTAAGGGGAAACACCGGGTAAGCTGTGCAATCCCACACCGCCTGGGGAAGGTCAAGTGGGATGATTCTGAGACTGTGTAGGTATGGGACTACACAGTTGAAGAGGGCTTAAATGGATTGATTGGTACTACCTATATCAACAAGGTGCATCTTGTTTTTCGGTAGCCCATCACGAAAGAACTCCACAGTTAAGCGTGCTTGACCTGGGAGCAATTTCAGGATGGGTGACCTCCTGGGAAGTTTTCCCAGGAAGCGTGCGAGTGAGGACAAAGCACGCTGAAAACACTCGTGTTGGTCTGTAGGGTCAGTCATCGATCCAAGAAGCAGCCAGAGTGGCGTACTCGTGTATAAGAGCCATTATTCCGTGGGTGTAAGGGCCCAATGGAGGCTTGAAGCGGGGACGTTAAACACTCGTGTTGGTCTGTAGGGTCAGTCATCGATCCAGGAAGCAGCCAGAGTGACGTACTCGTGTATAAGAGCCATTCAGTCCGTGGGTGTAAGGACCCAATGGAGGCTTGAAGCGGGGACGTTACAAATGGTATCAGAGCCTTGACCCAGCCGGAAGTGTGGTCGACGAGGACGTCGGACCCCGTAAGGGGGGGTGATTGTGACAATCAGTAGTCCCGTGATCCGTAAGGGGAAACACCGGTAGCCGTGCAATCCCACACCGCCCAGGGAAGGTCAAGTGGGATGATTCTGAGACTGTGTAGGTATGGGACTACACAGTTGAAGAGAGCTTAAATGGATTGATTGGTACTACCTATATCAACAAGGTGCATCTTGTTTTTCGGTAGCCCATCACGAAAGAACTCCACAGTTAAGCGTGCTTGGCTTGGGAGCAATTTCAAGGATGGGTGACCTCCTGGGAAGTTTTCCCAGGATGCGTGCGAGTGAGGACAAAGCACGCTGAAAACACTCGTGTTGGTCTGTAGGGTCGGCCATCAATCCGGAAGCGCCTGCAGTGACGTACTCGTGTATAAGAGCCATTTATTCCGTGGGTGTAAGGACCCAATGGAGGCTTGAAGCGGGGACGTTACAAATGGTATCAGAGCCTTGACCCAGCCGGAAGTGTGGTCGACGAGGACGTCGGACCTCGTAAGGGGGGGTGATTGTGACAGTCAGTAGTCCCGTGATCCGTAAGGGGAAACACCGGGTAAGCTGTGCAATCCCACACCGCCTGGGGAAGGTCAAGTGGGATGATTCTGAGACTGTGTAGGTATGGGACTACACAGTTGAAGAGGGCTTAAATGGATTGATTGGTACTACCTATATCAACAAGGTGCATCTTGTTTTTCGGTAGCCCATCTCGAAAGAACTCCACAGTTAAGCGTGCTTGGCTTGGGGTAATTTAAGGATGGGTGACCTCCTGGGAAGTTTTCCCAGGAAGCGTGCGAGTGAGGACAAAGCATGCTGGAAACACTCGTGTTGGTCTGTAGGGTCAGTCGTCAGTCCATGAAGCAGCCAGAGTGACGTACTCGTGTATAAGAGCCATTCATTCCGTGGGTGTAAGGACCCAATGGAGGCTTGAAACGGGGACGTTACAAGTTCAATGTCATATAGTATATATGAGTTTAAACAAATATTGATTCATTGTGATATATTGAAATCCCTACAGGTGTATTAATATTATTAGATATCACAATTTTTAAAAAATCTCTCGATCAGGGGGAGAGAAGCAGTTGGGATCGATGATAATTTTTGAAAAATGATCCTTGCACAAAGTATATAAGAACAATATAGTTCAAAATGATATATACCAACTGCAAATCAATATTATTCAAAGTTGAGATAGAATGAGTTGAAAACGCCTGAAGCGTAAATGAACAATGTAGAAATTATTAATAAATGTTCATTTGATTTGCCCTGAAGTTGTTAAATCTAGAGGTACTCATGGAGATACCTTAATGTTATAAAGTATTAAAATGATAACCGTGATGAAAACGGTACTCGAAAAGACTCCCAAGAGAAGTTAGACATAACACATTTCATCATAATTGAATCCCTGAAGTGATTCGTTATAGGTACCTATAAATGATAAACATATTTGAAAAAATATGTAATTTAAAGAGATCTCTATAAGTTATGTCAATATGGGAGGAAATTATCATTTATTGAAATTTTTGTCGACAATAAATATTGAATGTTTGCATATGCAATAAACTAACATGAGATAGCAAGGATCATGGTATTAGATTTGTCGAGAATCATCAACTTACATTTTAATTTTTGGCCAAAATATTATGACGCAATCCAGGCAAATTTACTCACATAAAGTGAAGTAAGACCTGTAGGGTGTGCAAATAAATATTTCTAATGAGAAATTTGCATATATGTATTTGTACACAATGAATTGTTGTACAAAGTTTGCATAGACATGAGATTGATTGAAGTAAGGCTTAAATATTGAGAAAATATAATCATTATTTGATTATAGCCTGGAATATATTTTATGAGGATTTATAAGCGTCACATAAATGTTGCAACAAAAGATTATTTATTTGGAGCTCCTAATATAGTGAGAATTTGAAATAAGCCTTATCTAAAAATTCTAGAAGAATTTAATACATGTCTTAAGTGATATAAATTTTAAGTCGCGCGCACTATATGACAAAGATCTTTGTATGAAATAAAGACATGTAAGTAAATTATTGTTTGAAAAATACGCATGGTTGTCTATGCAGTATATGTTAGACTTTTATTTGGGCTTACATTAAATTTTATTGGTTTTATTAAAACTTGGGTTGATTGGATAGTTCTTTGCTGTGTTAGCCCATGTTGTTGGTGATCAATTGTTAATGGGCTTAGCATCTGTGAGTAAAGTCTAGGTGAAGCAGAAGTGTGGGCTTTTCTAGTTGACTGAAGCCTTTGATGAGCAGGCCCAGCCCAACTAGGGTTTTGTAGCTAAGTCCCCTCCCTAACTCTATAAATACATATTGTCTCATCACAATTGTATACCTTTTGATAATCAGAGAAAATAAATTGCTTCTGATTTAGAGATCTAGGGAGGAAGACTTAGTTGATAGTATTGTACTATCAAATTGGAGTAACTGCTGTGGATCAATCAGAGATAATTGCTATGGATCAATCAGGTACACATACTCAATTATCATATACTATTATTGTGTTCTATGTTATATACAAATAGATCTTGGGTTAATTGTTAATTTATCTAACATGTGGTATCAGATTGCCTATTGTATATGATTTAGAACCTATAAATAGTATAATTAATTTGTATATGTTAATTATCCATAATTTCATATCAATTTCGTTATTATTTTATGTGTAATTTTTTGTTTATAAATCTTAAAACTTTAGGGATTTTATTGATCGTTAAATTCTCTATATTATATGCTTGAAATTATTGTCTATATTAAGAGAATTTTAATTTTAAAGTTTTAGGGTTTATATAATTATAATATGAAATTATAATTTGTGTGTTTTGATTTTATGGTTTTTGATCTAAAATTGATGATAGATTTGTCATTATCAATTGTTTAAGATTGTTCCTACATGATTAATTTCGGATTCAAACCGAGATTGGCATTACAATTTTTTTTCTATTGTGTTTTTCAATTTTCGGTTAGATATTTGCCATGAAATTTAGAGATTTACACCTTAATACCCGAAATTAGTAGTGTACATGAATTAGAAATCCATTCCCGATCGAAACCCATCAATTTCCCCATCTTTTAGTCGATTTTTGGCCGGAAAAACTGTTGCAGACCCGAATCGGAGGAACCGGGTCGCGTGACCCGACTGGAGACCCGCTGGAGGTTGAAGACAACTCCCAGCCGCGAAGCCCACTCGCGCAGGCGGCGCGTGGGGGCGCGTGGGGCCGGCTGGGAGGTCCGTTTTCGACGATTTTTTTTTTCAGCGTTATTAGAATTTAATTTCTGATTTTTCTATGATTTTTAATTAATTTTTTGACTCCGTTTAATAATTATTATTATTTTAATGATAATTATGTAGTTAAAAAAATTATTAAAAATATTTTTTGATAATTTTTCGAAATTTGTCAATCATAGAAAAATTTTTGGGTTTCTTCTCGTTCCATATAACATAGTCACTCTCTTGTTTAATTTATCTTGACTATGTAATCTCCACCAATATTCTTTATTTCACATTTTTCCATTAACTGTTGTTCTAAAGTTATAAACTTGATTATTTGATATAAAAATAATGTGTTATGGTGGACACTTTATTTTTTTATTATCAATATAATAAAAGCAATTATATATCTCTTTTGGAAATTTGGTTGAAAATTATTAATTTTCAATGATTGTTTTATCACCAAATTTCACATGTTGAAGAAAATATTATATTTTTGGTTGACTATATGTGTAATTACTTGCCCAAAGGTAGTATTTACATATATTAGTTCACATTCCATGAAGTGAGTTAATATTAAATGTATATATTTTAATTATTTGCCCAAAGGTAATAATTTAAATATATAAATTTATTATTATTTTTTGTTTGAATTAATACATATTTTTAAGAAATTTATTTGCCCAAAGGTAATAAAATTCTTAAATGATATGTATTTTTTCTTTGTTGTTAACTTCATGAAGGTAAATCATGTGTGTGTTATATTCTCACCCCAAAGGGGAGTTTATAATGACCAGTTGATTCTACAATATTTTCTAATACATTGCTTATATTGCTTATTCAAGTTTTAATTTTTGAATTTTTCAGTCTCCTTTTCTGTGAACAACAATAATGCTTCCATCCATATTTTGAATGCTTCCAACTACAAGACATGGAAACGAGATGTGGAATTTACTTTAGGCATAATGGATTTGGACTTGTGCCTACGAGAAGAAAAACCTGCTGATCTTACTGACTCCAAGATACCGCCGAGAGAACTCATCATGCACAATGGGAAAAGTCAAGTCGACTTAGTCTTCTTACTATGAAAAGATCCATTCCTGAACATCTATTGAGTGGTTTGCCAGACACTACAAATGCCAAAGAGTTTTTCAATGCTGTAGAAAAATTATACGACACTGGTGAAAACGCTGAAGCTGGACATCTTATGGATGAAATGACAACCATTAAGTATGATGAAATAAAAGGAGTGCGAGATTTTATTCTGAAATTGGTGAATGTTCAGTCCAAGTTGAAAGATCATAATATTCCTCTTCCTGACTCTTTCATTATTCATCGAGCTCTTCATGCTCTTCCCCGCCTCTTTCACTTATCAAGACAGCCTACAACACTTACAATCAAACATGGACTATCGCCGATCTAATTTCTCAGTGTGTAGCTGAAGAACGCAAGCTTAAAAGGGAGAAGAATGAATCTGCTAACTATGTTTCTCACCTCAAGCCCAACAAAGGAAAAGGAAAATTCAAGAATAAAAATGATGGTGCTACTAAACAAAATGGTAATGGTAAGGAGCATAAGAATAAACACAAGAATAACAACGGAAAGTCCAAATACTCTAATGTGAAGTGTTACTTTTGTGAAAAATTGGGGCATCGGAGAACGTATCGTCACAAATTTAAGACTTGGTTAGAAAAGAAGCAAGCACAATCGTGTAATCCATTGGCATGTGTTTGTTTTGAATCTAATCTAGTTGATGTTCCTATTGATTCTTGGTGGTTAGACGGTGGTGCTCTTGTTCATGTTTCTGCTTCCTTACAGGGGCTAAGGGATCTCAGGAAGCCAAGTGAGAGGGAGTCCAAGCTTAAAGTGGGCAAGGATGTTGGAGTTGACGTTATCTATGTTGGAACATTTATTCTTGAATTACAATCTCGTGATAAGATTATTCTGAACAATACTTTTTATGTTCTTACTTTTAAAAGGAATTTAGTTTCGCTTCCGCTTTTGGTTAAACAAGGATATTCTTTTCATTTTGCAAATGATAATGTTGACATTATGCTTGACTCTCGAATTATTGGAAATTGCTTTTATTCTGATGGTCTTTACAAGTTGTCATTGGCTCCTTTAGATTCCTCTTTTAATGTTGTGAATACTGTGGGTAAAAGACCTCAAATTAAGGAAACATCCTTATTGTTATGGCACAAAAGATTGGGTCATATTTCCGAGAAAGTGGTTGATCGTTTAATTAAATCGAAATACTTCCTCCTCTTGATGCTTCGATTGGGATACTTGTGTTGATTGTACTCGTGGAAAATTGACTAAAACAAGAAAGAAGACCGCAAACCGCAACAATCTTTATTGGAAATTATCCACACGTACATCGATGGTCCTTATTCCACCACATTGTGCATAAATAAGTATTTTATCACTTTTATCGATGATTTTTCTCGTTATGGATTCACCTATTTAATTAAAGAAAAATCTGACGCCCTTGATAAACTCAAAATTTTTCGAAATGAGGTTGAGAAACAATTAGGAAGAGTCATCAAAGTTGTTCATTCTGATCGTGGAGGAGAATATTATGGTCGTTATACGTAATCCGGACAACACATGGGGTTTTTTGCGTAGTACTTACAAGAAAATGGTATAGTTGCTCAATACACTATGCCCGGGTTCACTGAGCAAAATGGCGTTGCCGAAAGGAGAAATCGCACTCTCATGGATATGGTTAGAAGTATGATGAGTAGAACAAATCTTCCGTAGTTTTTATGGGGTGAAGCACTTATGACCGCAACTTATATTTTAAATCGTGTTCCCGGTAAATCTGCTCCCAAAACCCCTTTTGAGTTATGGACTGGCGGAAGCCTAGTCTTAATCATCTTCGAGTATGGGGTTGTCCAATTGAAGTAAAGATTTATGATCCTAATTTGAAAAAGTTAGATCCGAGAACAAATCGCTGTTATTTCATTGGTTATCCAATGCGCTCAAAAGGCTATCGCTTTTACTGTCCCACTCGTGGTACGCGAATTGTTGAATCTCAGACTGCTAAATTTCTGGAATTTGATGTTGCTGAAAAAATTCCTTCAACATCTCTTGAAATGGGGGAGTCCTCTAAAGGAATTTGTATTCCTATGTCATTTTCAAGAGATGATTATAGTAGTCTCCATCCTACTCCAGTTGGTAATGCTCCCATTGTTGATGAATACGTTGCTCCCGATATCGAAGATGATGAAGGTCCTATTATTGATGAAGGGCCTATTAATGATGAAGCTCCTATTGTTAACGAGAATCCTGTTATTGAAGAAATTCCAGTTGTGGAAGATGTTATTCAAAACAATGATCAACAAAGAGAAGTTATTCCAGAAGTACCTCCTCTAAGAAGATCTCAGAGACAAAAGAAGTCAACAAAGTGTCATGATAATTTTGTTTATCTTGGAGAAGGAGAATATGATATTGATCATTTTGTGGATCCTGTCACTTTTAGTGAAGCACTTAATAGTCCACAATCTTCAAAATGGTTAGCAGCTACGGATGATGAGATCGACTCCATGAAGAAAAATGGTGTATGGGAGCTAGTTTTATTACTTGATGGTTTTAAACCAATAGGTTGTAAGTGGATTTTAAAGGCTAAAAGGGATAAAAAGGGACAGATTGAAAGGTTTAAAGCGCGTTTAGTGGCTAAAGGCTTTACTCAAAGAGAAGGTATTGATTACACTGAAACTTTCTCACCTGTTTCCACTAAAGATTCATTCAGAATTATTATGGCCTTAGTTGCGCATTTTGATTTAGAGTTGCATCAAATGGATGTTAAAACTGCTTTTCTGAATGGAGAATTGAATGAGGAAGTCTATATGTCTCAACCTGAAGGCTACAAGGAGAATGGAAAAGAACACTTAGTTTGCAAGTTGAAACGATCCATTTATGGTCTCAAACAGGCATCTCGCCAGTGGTACTTGAAGTTTGACCAGGTTGTGACATCGTTTGGTTTCGTAGAGAACAAGTATTTATATGAAGATCGGTGGGAGTCGTTATATTTTTCTTGTTCTTTATGTAGATGACATTTTACTTGCCAGCAGTGATTTGTCACTACTAAATGAGACCAAAAATTTTCTGTCTTCCAATTTTGATATGAAAGATCTTGGAGAGGCATCCTATGTTTTGGGGATTGAGATCCATCGTGACAGAAATCGAAAAGTTCTTGGCTTATCTCAAGAAGCTTACATTAATCGTGTGCTCAAAAGGTTCAACATGGATTTATGTAAAGTTGGTTCTGTTCCTATTCTGAAAGGGGACAAGTTCACTAAGCAGCAATGTCCTAAGAACGACTTGGAAAGAGGAGCAATGAAGAACATCCCTTATGCAAGTGTAGTAGGGAGTTTGATGTATGCTCAGGTTTGCACTCGACCTGACATAGCTTTCGTAGTAAATGTTCTTGGGAGATATTTATCTGATCCTGGCCTTGATCATTGGGTTGCAGCCAAGAAAGTTTTGAGATATTTGCAAAGAACGAAGAGTTTTATGCTTGTGTATAAGCAGGTTGACAATCTTCGAGTTGTTGGTTATTCGCATTCGGATTTTGGTGGTTGTGTAGATGATTTAAAGTCAACTTCGGCTATATTTTCACCGTGGCAGTCTTTGCTATTTCTTGGAAGAGTGTCAAACGTACTTTGATCACGTCATCTACTATGTATGCTGAGTTTGTTGCATGTTATGGGGCATCTTTGCAAGCTTTGTGGCTGAAGAATTTTATTTCGGAGATACGAGTGGTTGATTCTATTTCCACACCTATGCTAATCTATTGTGATAATAATGCTGCTGTTTTCTTTTCAAAGAATAACAAGATTAGTAGTGCTTCTAAACATATGGAAATAAAGTATCTCAATCGTCGCAGATTTGGTCAAGAAAGGAGACATTGTTATTGAAAATTGCAAGACCGAGTCGATGTTAGCTGATCCTCTAACCAAAGGGTTAAGTGCCGTGCTGTTTAATAAACATGTTGTTAATATGGGCATTTTAGAATCTTTTGATCTTTTGGGTTAGTGGGAGTTTTGTTTTCTGTTTGTTTTTAGAAATTATTATTTATAATTTTCTGAATAAAGTTATGAACTACATTTTATGTTTCAATATTTTTATTATTGAATGGATATGTTTTCAATTATGTTTTGTTATATTCTCGAGAATGATTGAATTGAAAGCATGTGGTTCATATTGTTGTGATCATTGTCTTTTAAATTTATTTGCTTATTGACAATGATATGTTGTTGGCTTAATTATTTAAGCAAGTTTAGTGACACTTACTTATTTTAAGTGGTGTATGTTTAATTTCACTGGCTTATTTATTAAGCATCACGGTATCAGTGAAATTGAGGACTGATAAGGATATTATGTTATTTTAAATTGATCACATGTTGAACATAATTCCTTACCACACTACTAGACTTATTGACCATGTCGATTTAATACTTTGGTATTTGTGATTATGAATGTCTTTTGTTGAGCTAAAAAAACAATATGACTGTCATAGTTCATTATCAAAGGTTAAATTGGACCGGTATGTTGAGATGCTATCAGAGAACTATCAGTTTTTAAAGTGGCCACAAATGTTTTCCTGTTGTTCAACCCATGAGTCGTTTTCAAATAAAATTATTTTGATATAATATATATGTATTAAAATCAATGTAGCCCAAGTGGGAGAATGTTAGACTTTTATTTGGGCTTACATTAAATTTTATTGGTTTTATTAAAACTTGGGTTGATTGGATAGTTCTTTGCTGTGTTAGCCCATGTTGTTGGTGATCAATTGTTAATGGGCTTAGCATCTGTGAGTAAAGTCTAGGTGAAGCAGAAGTGTGGGCTTTTCTAGTTGACTGAAGCCTTTGATGAGCAGGCCCAGCCCAACTAGGGTTTTGTAGCTAAGTCCCCTCCCTAACTCTATAAATACATATTGTCTCATCACAATTGTATACCTTTTGATAATCAGAGAAAATAAACTGCTTCTGATTTAGAGATCTAGGGAGGAAGACTTAGTTGATAGTATTGTACTATCAAATTGGAGTAACTGCTGTGGATCAATCAGAGATAATTGCTATGGATCAATCAGGTACACATACTCAATTATCATATACTATTATTGTGTTCTATGTTATATACAAATAGATCTTGGGTTAATTGTTAATTTATCTAACAGTATAAATACGTAAATTATACGTTGTGATAGACTCTTGAAGAGTTTTTGATTAATTGAAGAACAAACTTTTATTTCTTTTGTATATCGAGAAATATTAAATGTATAAAGTTTGTTCATTAGTATTGAAGTCCTGAAGTACTTCATATGTATTAAGAATTATAGATATATGATCATTTGATATGAAAATTAAGATCATACAACAAGATGGAACAAATATATGGTATTGGAGTACCATCATTGTGACAAATGAAATTTATATTATCATTAATGTGTTATGTTCATATCTACTTGAAATGTTAAATTTTAGTATGAACAAGATTGTATATACACATGAATGATACAATTAGTTGGATAAATATTAATGTTCCACGAACCCCTCATCTATAATTTAGAAGTCCATACATACTCTGGAAGAGTTATAGAAAATATATGATCAAAGATTATATATGGTGATATTTTAAAAGTGATAACAATAATCTTATGAGATATATTATCACCAAAAGAATTATGGATCATTTGTGCATGAGGGGGAGACATATTCATGTTGCACTCTTTTTCCCTTAGTTCAGGTTTTGTCCCAATGGGTTTTCCTGGCAAGGTTTTTAACGAGGCAACTTACAAATAGTTATGAATATGAAATATATATTGTACTCTTTTTCCTAGCTCAGATTTTGTCCCACTGGGTTTTTCTGGCAAGGTTTTTAACGAGGCAACTATAAATCATGTTAACATACTTGCATTTTATGAAGCAAGTAGAGAATGTGTGTGAGTGAGATCATTGACATAGCATATTCGGGAAACATATGGATTGCACTCAATAAAGAAGTATCAACCCAAGCAATTCTCTATGGATAATACTGCTTGCATCGTTCAACTAAAAGGAGGTACATTGAAGGAGATAGAGTTAGAACACATTTCACGAAATTCTTCTTTATACGCTTCAAGAAAATGCATATTGGTGTTCAACATATTCAATCAAGTGTCAATCTTACAAACTTATTCACAAAGTTATTACCAACATCAACATTTGAGAAGACGGCAGACAAGATCGAAATTCGTCGATTAGAAGATCTCCACAAATACCTAAATGAGGGGGAGTTAGTTTACACTATACTCTTTTTCCTTTGATCAAGTTTTCAGCAAGATTTTTAATAAGGCAGTTATTATGGACATCCAAGGGGGAGCGTTATAAATATTAATAATTATGTGGATGTCCAAATCTTTTATTTATTACCATGAATTGTAATGAACATTCCTCTTTTTCTTAGTTTCCCTTTTTCTTAGTTTCTTAATATCTCACTCTTGTATTTGTATAAATAGGGGTTTACCCCATTGGAATAAACAACTCAGAAATTCCTCATTCACTTTTTCTTTCTCTCTTCATCTTCTTCTTCTTTCTTCTCATCTACTTTATATTATGTTATATTATTTTATAACAATATTTATAATTTATCTAGCCAAAATTAATATTATTTTATCTATAATAAGCTAATAAGGCAATAATCTCATAATTACATACCATAATTGTTAGCTATTAACTTTTATAATATTTTTATAATTAATGATATCTTGTAATTTGAACCAAATTACCCTAAATAATTACGGGCCAGCCATAAATCAAGGGTGAAAACCTTGAAAGGCACCAAAACCATAATAATGGCGCAACTCATCCATCAAATTTGTACTTCTATTTCTTGCATAAAAAAAGCTAATACCACTCATCCAGAAATTATTTAAAAATACAAATAATGTAATAATTTTGGTGCATTCCCATAATATTGATAACAAACCAAAATTCCATAAGAATTTGACTTCCCAAGTATATCTGAAGCAATATATTCTCATTAGACCATTGGTATTACCACCTCCCTTTATTACAAGATCCTCAAGATTCTTATTCTTTAATTTATTTAATTAATTATAATATTAAAATCTGAATACTAAAATTTCAAACACGAAAATTCCTAAAAAAATATAAACCAAAATATAGCTAATAGGAATTAGCATTTAAAGTAAACCCTCTTAAACCTTATTTCAGTTTAAAATATTCTTTAATTCATACCTTAACCCAAATAATCCTTTTATTCCGACTAATAAATCTGTATAGTGCATAACTTTAACTTTAAAATATTATTCTGTCAAAATTTTCTTATACATTCAATACCGGAAATCGTGAAAATTTAAACAAAATACCCTAAATAATTAGGGGCCCGACCATATAATAGGTGCTAAAGCCTTGTAAGGCGCCAAAGCCATAAATAATGGCACAAAATAGAACAAAATCAATATAAACAAACCTATAACAAAATTACCACTATATCCTATTATATCAGCTCACCCAAAAAAGAACAAAATCAATAACAAACAACAAGATGAAATCAACTATCCACCATTTCAGCCTTCAACCCAACACGACACTGACCGAGATCTCCCAGGCTCAAAACTAAATTTAAAAAATTTAACTCAAAAACTTCATCACACTGTGCAAACATTTAAGTAAAAATTCTAAAATCTATAGGTCTTTCACTAACTCAAAAAGAACCAAGCATAAATTCTCAAACAAACCAACTACAAACAATCTTAATGAATCTAAAACTAAAGGACTAGTGTTATTTAGATTCACATACTGTATGCATATACAATCTGTGGCACAAAAATGAAAAATGAAATAATATAAACTAGAGGAATAGTGTTACTATGTTTTAGAAATCCGTCTCCTATGGAGAAATTGGAGTCTCACGGGCCAAGAAAATTTAGGGTATTAAAGATTTTGGGTTCGAAAAGATATTTCTAAAATTCATAACTCATATGAATATTTAAAAAGAATGAAAGATTTAATTCAAAACAAAAAAACTCACCTCATAATCGAGTTTTCAGTCCAATCCAAAAGAGGATCTGAGATATCATTCAGATCTGATCTATCTTTTGTTTTCACAGAGTAATATAGAGAGAGATTGAACATATAGTATTATATATTGATTTTATTTTATTTATATAAAGCTGAATTCCATATTTTTTTTTGATTGAATGAATTCTATAAATTCATGTCGGTCTATTTCAAGATACACTGAGAGGCTTTCTTCACCTCATTTTTAATGTCCGAGCTAGTAGATGTATTATTTTTATAGGTACATCAATTAATATACTTGATTTAGTTTATTTAAATTAAATTATAACAAATATCGATCTTTTGTTGAAAGAATTACAACAAATATATTTTAAAAAAATTATAACAAACATATATATATATATATGGAACACTTCTTAATGAGTAATACCCATTGATGGGAAATAAAAAAAATTAATAAGGTAATAATCCAATAACCTTTTTATGGAAAGTTTCTAAAAATTATTTTTTTTTTTAAAAAAAAATTATATTTATTTTTTATAAAATTAGAAATAATAATTACAACTAATAATTTGAAAAAAAAAATTATAAATTATTTTTAAAAATTAATTAAAATTACTACTTTATTATTTTATGAAATTATGAGTTTATTAATAATTTATTATTGTAAAACTAAAAATCATTTACATGTATATTAATGTATTTTTTTATTAGAAGACTAGGAGCTTGATTGTGGAATCCAATTGTCTTAATATTATTTATATTCTTAAAAATAAAATGCTACAATACTTCTTAGTTCTTACTTAGGCTAAAATATTATTACCATCCAATGATTTTTTTTGATATTACCATGAATCATTCTCCTAGAATAACTAATGAGGAAAATAGAGGTTCTGTTCAGAAATTAGGTCTTGTCTTTTGACATGTTTGTGAGTTTGTGAGTTTGTGAGTCTACGTGGTGTTAGTGGTTTTTTTTTCTGGTTGTTCTGGTTCTTGTGATTGTGACAATGGCGTCTAGCAGTCATGCTGTTGATGATTTGGGAGTGCAGTGGGCCGATCTACAGGTCGAAGATGAAGAGGGAGGAGGCTTACTGTTTGATCAAGAAGAGAGTTTGGTGGATGATTTTGATGGAAGATGGTGTTTGGTGGGCAAGTTATTGGCGGATAGACCGGCAGATTTTGATTCTTTAAGAAATGTTATGGCATCGCTGTGGAGGCCAGGGAAAGGTATGTATGTCAAGGAATTGGAAACTAATAAATATTTATTCCAATTCTTCCATGAAGTGGATATTGGTAGAGTTCTTGAGGGTACCCCATGGACGTTCAATAAGAATCCTTTGATTGTTGAACGATTGAAGGAAGGTGAGAACCCGAGGAACAAGGCGTTAAATACGATGGAGATGTGGGTTCAAGTTTATAATCTGGAAGTGGGATTCCGATCGGATAGAGTCTTGCAAGGGGTGGGTGCTTATATTGGGCAATATGTTTCCTCCTGTCCAAAGAATTTTGCCGGTATTTGGCGAGATTACTTCCGTGTTCGGGTGTTGATTAACGTGGAGAAGCCTCTCAAACGAAGAATGCGGATTTACAAGAACAAGGTGGAGTGGTTCTGGGCTAACTTCAAATATGAAAGAGTCCCAACGTTTTGTTTTATTTGCGGTATTATCGGACATTCCGAACGTTTCTGTCACCGGTTGTTTGAGGAATCAGCAAACACCATTGCCAAACCTTACGGTATGTTCATGAAAGCGCCTGACCGGAGACAATCTAAACAAATCGGGGCTCGATGGCTGCGAGATAATATGGGACAGCCACTAGAGGGGGCTGCTGGACTGAGCTCGACGGTGGGAAAGGATGAAAGGACATTGAATGTTGATCATGATTTGGGGGATTCGATGTTGATGGAGGGAGTGATTGGTGGAGTAAATGGTGGAAGATCTTTTGGTGTTAATACCAATTCTGGTAATAGCACAATTAACGTGGACAATAATGATGGGAGGGAGTTGCATGGGGAAGAAGGAATAAATAAGGGAATTGAAAATGGGGATATTGTCATTATAGATCTAAAGAGGAGACGTGTGAATGAGGGAGAGGTGATTGGTCAATCAAGTGAGGAAAATGTGGGGCTGAAGTTGAATGGGAGGGAAGGGGACGTGGAGCTATTTCAGGAAGGTACTAATATGGAAAGTGGCATTTTTGCAAATGGGGTTAATGGAAATGATAATGGGTCATTACAAATGGAAAAGCCCAGTGGGGGAGATGGTTCTTTAAGCAAAAAAGCTGACACTTTTGTTGGTATTTTTCCAAAAAACGATTATTTGGCGGGTACTCAGTTTGGGGCCCGCCAATCGTTATGAGTTTACTAAGTTGGAATTGCCGAGGGCTTGGGAACCCGAGGGTGGTTCAATTCCTTAAGGAAATTGTTTTCCAAAAGAGACCCACAATTATTTTTCTTTGTGAGACTATTTGTAAAAGTGACAGAGTTAATTATGTTAAAAGATTGTTGGGCTTTGAGGGTTGTTATGTGGTGGAGGCCCGTGGTCATAGTGGTGGGCTTGCTATGTTATGGAAGAAAGAAGATGAAGGAAAGTTGCTAAGCTTTAGCAATAACCATATTGATTTGGAGGTGAAAATGGATGGTTTTCCTACATTTCGAGCTACAGGTTTTTATGGTGAGCCTCAAAGAAGCTTGCGAGGTAACTCGTGGAGATTAATCAGAGATCTTTTAGGTGAGTCAACTCTTCCTTGGTGCTTGTTTGGTGATTTAAATAACACGCTAAACCATGGTGATAAAAGGGGAGGGAGACCATATCCGAACTGGCTCCTCACGGGCTTTCAAGATGTGGTTACTGAGTGTCATCTTATTGACATGGATTTGAGGGGATATCCGTTCACTTGGGAGAAAGGGAAGGGTACTGAAAATTGGGTTGAAGTTCGACTGGATCGGGCTTTAATTTCTCAAGAATGGCAAGGGTTGTTTCCTTCGGCTTCACTACATAATTTGGAGGTCTCGGTTTCGGATCATTGTCCTATTTGGATTGATCTTGCTGTAAGTAAACATGTCCCAACTCAAAAGAAGTTCCGGTTCGAAAATGCATGGTCTCGAGAGCCTATGTGTCGTATGATTGTTCAAACTAATTGGGATATGGAGCCGCTTGAGTCTTTGGATAAGAAATTGAATTCTTGCAGCACGGCTCTTGGTGCTTGGGGAAAAGATATCACGGGCAACTTCAATTACAAGATCAACCGGTGTAATAAAATTCTCAAGAGACTAAAGGGTAGAAGAGATTCAGAGTCCATTTCAACGTACAAAGAGACACAAGCTCAACTCTTTGAAGTCCTCTCTAAGAAGGAAGTTTATTGGAGGCAAAGGTCGAAACAGTTGTGGCTACAAGCTGGAGATCAAAACACCAAATATTTTCACTCATGTGCAAGTAATAGGAAGCGTACCAATCAAATTGTGTGCTTAAAGAATGATGATGGCACTTGGGTCGATTGGGATAGTGGTCTTCGAGATGTGATGGCAAAGTACTACATGGAGCTGTTTTCTACTTCAAATCCGAATTGGCAGCGTGTCATTGATTGTGTTCATGGTATTGTTTCGGAAGACCAGAACAGGGATATGTTACTTCCTGTGGAGGAGCATGAAGTGAGGAAAGCCCTTTTTCAAATGCATCCAGATAAATCTCCAGGTCCGGATGGTTTCAATCCCGGGTTTTACCAGAAGCATTGGGATATTGTGGGAAAGGATGTCACAAGTATGGTCCAACACTTCTTCAGTGTCGGTGAGTTTCCTGATCACTTAATCCATACTAATATTGTTTTAATCCCGAAAAAGACTCACCCTGAAAGCATGAGTGATTTGCGTCCTATTGCTTTATGTAATGTTCTCTATAAGATTGCGTCAAAAGTTTTGGCAAATAGATTGAAGGGATGTCTCCCAAGTGTTATTTCTGAGACTCAGAGCGCTTTCTTACCAGGACGCCTTATTACTGACAATATTTTGGTTTCGTATGAGATTATGCATTATCTTAAGCGAAAGCAAAAAGGTAAGCAAGGTTTCATGGCTTTGAAATTGGACATGAGCAAGGCGTATGATAGGATTGAGTGGGGTTTTTTGGAAGCTATGTTGAGAAAGTTGGGATTTCAGGAACATTGTATTCAGCTTCTTTTGACTTGTGTCCGCTCAGTTTCTTATAAGTTTGTTGCTGGGGGACAAGAGGTAGGGCCGATTGTACCTACTAGAGGGCTGAGACAAGGTGATCCTTTGTCACCTTATCTCTTCATCTTGTGTGCTGAAGGTTTCTCGGCATTGTTGAATGATTATGAGAGAAGAGGCAGAATCCGAGGCTGTAGAGTTGCAAGGGGGGCTCCTTTGGTGTCTCATATGTTATTTGCAGACGATAGTTATATCTATTGTCAAGCGACAGAGGAGGGTGCTAGAAATGTGATGGAACTCTTACAATGTTTTCAAGAAGCCTCGGGTCAGCAAGTCAATTATCAGAAGTCCACTATTTTCTTCAGTCCAAATACAACCCCGAATGTCAAGGATACAATTTGTTCTTTGATGGGAATCGCTGAAGCTGGGGAGAATAGTTTTTATTTGGGCCTTCCAAACACTTTGGGCCGCAACAAGACTTCATTGCTTGGTTTCTTGAAGGATAAAATGAGAAAAAGAATTCAAAGTTGGGAAGGAAAATTTTTGTCTAAAGCTGGAAAAGAGTTACTAATTAAAAGTGTGGCTCAATCCTTACCAAGCTATGCCATGAATGTTTTCCTTTTACCTGTGGAAACTTGTCAGGAAATGGAGCAACTAATGTGCAAATTCTGGTGGCAAGCTTCAACAAGGAATAATAAAGGGATACATTGGAAGAGTTGGGAGAAGTTAACAGTTTATAAGTCTAAGGGCGGAATGGGCTTTAGGAACCTGCGAGATTTTAACTTGAGCCTTTTAAGCAAACAAGGTTGGCGTTTGTTAAGTCAGCCTGATTCCTTGGTGAGCCGCATTTTCAAAGCCCGTTATTACAGAAGTGGTAGCTTTCTATCTGCTGATTTGGGGTGTAATCCGAGCTTTGTGTGGCGTAGCATTATGGAAGCTCAGGAGATGGTTCGAAGTGGGGTCAGGTGTCGTATTGGGGATGGTTCAACTGTTAACATTCTATTGGACCCGTGGCTGCCTGACCAAGGCGATCCGAGAGTCTCCTCCTCTCATCCGGCGTTAGTAAATCAAACTGTAAATGTGTTAATGACTACTGAAGATGTTGCCTGGGATGTCGACTTGGTTCGTGATTTGTTTAATGACAGGGACGCTAATTTAATCCTTAGTATTCCCTTATCTTTAAGTCGAAGAGCTGATGAATGGTTTTGGTGTTGGGAAAAAACTGGGCATTTTTCAGTTAAATCAACATATAAGCAGTTACAATTGTCTAAGGATGGGGTGTCTCAACAGAGTAATTCTGCTATTTGGAAGGGTATTTGGAAGTTGCATGTTCCTCCTAAAGTCAAAGATCTAGTTTGGCGTGCGGCTTCGGATTGTCTTCCTACCAAAACTCGGTTGCGGTCTAAACATGTTCAAGTTGATCATAGCTGTCCAAGATGTGTGCTTCATGCTGAAACTCCTTACCACTGTTTGGTGGAGTGTCCGTTCGCTAATAGTTGCTGGGAGCTTGCTGGTTTGAGGAAAACTACCCCAGCCGTGACCTCATTTGCAGGTTGGTTGGAAGCCATGTTCCTGCAGCTAGATAAAGATCAATTAGCGGATGTTGCAGTGTTGTGTTGGGCTGTTTGGAAGACCAGGAATGATCTGGTGTGGTCAGACACGGTAACGACAGCAGCTGCTGTTGTATTTCTGGCCAAGAATACTCTCTCCAACTGGTGCAATGCTCAAGACCGAATGCTGGTGCCTACAGCAGCTTATCTCACAGGAAAAGATGGGCATTCGGCTTGGTCCAGGCCTGGTGCAAACACAATTAAAGTCAATATTGATGCTGCAATTTTTGACAGCAATGGCACTTATAGCTTTGTTTGTGTGGCTAGAGATGCAAATGGTCACTTTGTTGAGGCTATTACAAGGTGTCGGGCAGGGATTGTAACTCCTGAATTGGCGGAGGCAATGGGGGTTCGGGAGGCCTTAAGTTGGATAAAACAACGAGATTGGCAAGAGGCGGTTGTTGAAACGGATTGTTTATCTGTGGTTCAAGCAATTAGGAGTGATCTTCCTTTATTGTCATATTTTGGGAGTATTGTTTCTGATTGTAAAATGTTTTTAGAACAATTGAGGGGTGTTTCTGTTATTTTTATTAGACGGTCTGCAAATAGAGTTGCTCATGCGTTAGCTCGAGCTTCCTATTTTGTCGCTGATCGTACTCTTTTGAGCAATGAGGTGTCTACCGATTTGCTTCTTGTAATCATGAATGATTGCGTTTAAATAAAGTTGGATGATTTTATTTCAAAAAAAAAGAATAACTAATGAGGTGTTGTTCATTATTTATATTTTTAGGATTGGAAGATGATAATCTTGTCTAGGGGTCAAATATAATTTTTTGTGCTGAAATTCTTGTGTTGGCAATTGTCATTATTCAATAATGTTTATGATACTTTTTTCTTCCTTCATTTTTTTTTGTTAAAATTTTCTTCATTGGTTTTGTTCTTATAGATTTGGTAAGCTCAAGTATTTTAAAAAAAAAATAAAAACATATAAATAATTGTTAATTATTATAAAATTAAAGATTTTAGGTTTAAAAAAAAAATCTTATACATTTTATGTGCATTACAGTTTAAATATTAAAATTATTATTTTTTTATTTTCAGTAATGCAATTTAGAATTCTAGTATGAAGAAATTTTTTAAAAAGATAAATATATACTTTTTTCTTTTTATTCTTTAAAATGATTTTTATTAAAAAAAAATAGTTTGTTAATTTTTCATTGTGTTTTATTTTTAAATAACAATTCCATTTATAAATTTTTTATTTCTATTAATAGTTTTATCTATTTTAGGAATATAGAGAATAACAAAATAGGAAATATTAATTTTTTAATATTTAATTAATGATTATAAATATCAATCATTAGATATTTGATAGTCAAAAATAAACTACCCATACATGGTAATACCCATTAAGAGCCTACTCATATATATATATATATATATACTAGATGAGAGTTACGTGGCGAGCCACGTAAATATTAGTTTTATATAAGTTCTAGTGGTTTTTGTTTAAGAATTCAATAACTAAGCAACGACAACAACAATAGTAGATAGATCTATTTTATAAGTTTTTCATATTTGTAAAGATTATAAATCTAAAATTTTAATTTTCTTGATTTGAGATTTTGAATTGTTCTGATTTATTTGTTTATGAATTTATTGAAATACTTGAATATTTATTTGTTCTGATTTTGAATTTTTCTGATTTATTCATACTTGAATATTTATATTGATGATTGTTAATGAAATTAGTCTGTAGCTTTATGTTTCTAGAAAAAAAAATGTATTTTTTAATATAGAGTTTAAATTTTATATTGATGATTGTTAATGAAATTAGTCTGTAGCTTTATGTTTCTAGAAAAAAAAATATTATTTTATATAGAGTTTAAATTTAAATTTATATAAACATATTTATTTTTAAAAAGAGTAATTCATAAAAAAAAATCGCATTAATACACAAATAAACTAAAAAAATTATCAAGTCTATGGTGGCTCAAATTTTCGCGATAACTATATATATGTCGACCTAGTTCATCCTATATGCTAATGTAGAATTCCATAGGATCATTACAAAGCCAATTGAAAACCCAAACTACAAAATCGAAATTAATCAAATCCACCCAACAATAAGAAGAAAGTAGATTAATAAATACGTAAGCTTCAATAATTTAATAACATACGAAGCTAAATTTGAAATTAAGAATAATAACAAGAAAATTAAAAGAGTACCTGAAGCTCTTGGAAAAAAAAACAATTGTATACATTAATTATTTATGCTGCATTTATTAGAGATTAGTACTTCTTCTTCTTCAAAATTATGCTGCATTTATTGAAATGTAGCTAGGCATCATTAGTATTTAATTAAAAATAAATTAATTTTCAAGACAAAAAGAAATAAAAAAAAATAATCTTTTAATCTATTATTATTGGTTATTGTGCATCATCAGTCTTTATTTTAATTTTTTACTAATTTATTGATAAAGAAAAGGAAGAAGATCAAAGAGAGAAATAAAGAATGATACCAACTAATGATCAAGAAAGAAAGAAACTTAAAGAACATATATTTTTAAAAGTTTTGCACAAATAATCATGAGAACTATGTATGTACTATATTTAAAGAAATGGATCCATTTATTAATTACTAAAGAAATCAAATTCGTTAATCCTAATTAACAATATATTTTTTTTTGTTTGAATAAGTTAACAATATATTAAAACGTATGTTTTCCAAGCATATAGAGAATTAAAATCTTCTAAATTTAAGAAGAAAATAAAATAAAAAGATGGGTACGTCGTAGTAATACACACTTACATTTGTTTCTTCAAAAAATGAGAGGTTTTGTTCTTCTAATGGATCCATTGAATTTTTTTTTGAAATTGTATTAAAAATAGAAGAAGATTTTTAATTAGAGAATAGATATTGATTTTGAGAGAGAAAGAAGAAGAAAGAGGAGAAATGACGAGAGAATTAATTAATTAAGAAGAGAGCAAATGTGGAAGAAAGATTACCCCATTGTTGTATACGTTTATGACATCGGTAATGGAGGAAGAAAGATAGGTTTTTTTTGAACGGGGATAATATATTTTCTTATAATTTTTGATATGTGGCTAAGATATTTTTTTTAATTTAAAAAAAGATTGTTTAATTTTTTTGGTTTAATTATTGGGTTTATTTGTTAACGGGAGATCAAACCTATCGTTAAATTTAACAGAATATTCTTTTATTTTTAAAAGTATATTCTGTTAAACCAAGAAATGCCGTTAAATAGGCACTTTTAATATATAAAGATAACAGGGATTTTTTTATATATATACGAATAAAGTGATTGTTTTACAATTATACCTTATAATATTTAAATGGCTAATTATGACGTTACACGTCAGCCAAATAATGTCGGATGAGGAAATTAATGCACCGAATTTAATTGCTAGTCCATTAGAATACATAGCATCAAGCGTCACTATCACCAAAATGAAAAAGCAAACATTTAGTTGCTTGCTTACAATATTTAAAAGAAAAAAAAACTTAGAAATTGTTTTAGAGACATAAAAATAAAATATACCAAAATATAAATTGCATAGATTATTAAAAAATTACTATTAAGTATAATACATAATAACTTTAATGGAATTTTTTAACCACATATGTTATATGTTTATTTTTTATTAAGAGAGTCACTTTTATAATTTTCGTGTGAGTAGTACGTAGTTATTTTGTATTAATCAAATATAAAGTATACATAAAAGTATTAAAATGTAATTACATAGAAATTTTGATATCCAAATTAAAAAATAATTAAGTTATTTCTCAAACACAACTTAGTTACTTTTTGACTAACTAAATATATCATTTTGGATTAAAAAAAAAAAAAACTTTTTAATTTCTTATGATGATGGTAAAATACAAATCGGTAACTTTTATTTATAAATTTTTTTAGATCATATTTTTGAGATAATTTTTTATTACCTTCAAAACGTAAATTTTTACATTATAAGATACCAGCTAATTATTTTTAAGTTATACTAATGGAATCTTATTATTTAAGATATATTTTGGTAACTTTTAAGTTTATTTCAAAAAACTAATAAGCTATCATCAATACATTTTAAAAAAATCTTAAGAAAATATATTGCTACATCATTAAGTAATATTTTTTTTTTTTGAAGAAAAGCGTATCATTAAGTAATATCTTAATACCGAACTAATATGCCTGAAATAGAATAAATTCCAAAATTTTAATTTTGATCTGCATTATAAAAGTAACTTTTAAGTTACTTATGATATTGTTAAGAAACCAATAAGTTACTTTATATAAGAGAAAAAAACTATCATTTTATATGAAATAATTTGAGATATATTTTAATTGTCTCCAAAACAAATTATTTATATACATCTTAGTAATTAATTAGTTATTTTTATGTTATAATAATGCATTGAGTAACCTTCAAGTTTATAATAATGTGGTCATTTTGACTTGTAACAACATATACATATTTTTCCATCGTCACCATAATGAAAAGGAACTATTTAGTTGCTTCTGATACCTAAAATGAAGTAATTATGATGTTACTTTTTCACACACAGTTAAAAAAATGATTCATTCATTTATTAGTTACCTTACTTTATTGAAGAAAAAAACTTTTTTTTTTTGATGAAGAAAAACTTTTTAGTTGCTTAAGATGCCGATAAAAAATATTCTAATGTTGGAAATTTTTTTATGGTGACCAATGATATTTTCATTGGTAAATTAACGTAATACTAATATGTTACTTGTTTATAAATTTGTTATTTTTATAATTATTTGTATGCATTGTTAAAATGTAACTAATGAGTATATAATTAGTCTATTTTTTTCCAGTCGAGACAACAAATCTAGTTGTATACAAAGTACATGACTGTAATATTTCTTACATAGTAAACCTGGATAACAATATATGCACTTATCAAAAATTTGAATATGATGAAATGTCTTGCTCATAAGTTTATTTGGTATATATACCTATAGTCATATATGCCAAATAAACTTATTGGCATATTAAAATAAATTTTTATTTTCTTAGTTTACATAGTAGCCTTTTCATATAGTCTATCATCGTATATGCTAATAAATCTATTAGTTTATTTTGGCATACTAAAATAAATTTTCATTTTTTTTTTCGTATATTGGAACAACAATTCATTTCATTTTGTATAGCCTACCATTATATATTTCAATAAACCTACTAGTTTCTATTGTCGTTGGAACAACATTTTATTTTTTTCAATACAGAGTAAACTATGTAATCAAACATAGCGATATACGCCAATAAACTTATTAGTCTATTTTTCGTATATTGAAACAACAATTCATTTTTAATTCAAACACAATGCGTGCCTATAAAATAATAAACTAATTCATTTATTTTTTTTAAGTTGAGACATCAAATCTAGTTATATACAAAGTACATGACTGCAACATGTGTTACTAGTAAACTTAGATAACAATATATGATTTCTCAAATATGATTAAATATCTTGCTCATAAGTTTATTTGGCATATATGCCTATACTCATATATGCTAAATAAATTTATTAGTTTATTTTGGCATATTGAAATAAATTTTCATTCTTTTGTTTATATAGTAGCCTTTTCATATAGTCTAACATCGTATATGCTAATAAATCTATTAGTTTATTTTGGTATATTATAGTATCTTATTATTTAAAAAAATAAGAGAGAGAAAGATTTTTTTTTTTTGAAGTTGGAGAGAAGAGAGAAAGAAATATTTATTTTATTTTATTCTTTTTATGTATAGTTATTTAATTTTTTTAATTATGTAAGTCTGTCTTTTAAATAAAAAACAAATGAAAAAATCACTATTAGTTAAGTTATAAAATGTAAAACAGTATAATAATTTAAAAAACGTTAGAAATGAACGTTAAAATTAATATAGTGATAGATTAAGTTATTATTGATAATAAAAAACAAAAGACGTATGTACATGTAAATTATCCAAGATATTAATCTACCCACTTTTATTATTAAGTTTTAGAGAAAAAAACGTGTCTAAATTTACACTCTTTAATTACGTAATATTTCATTTTTGCACATTAATTTAAAGCATGTAATTTATTATTTATTAACCAATTAATTTCACTGCATTTCTCTCTATTTAGTTGTAGATTTCTGGATTAATGAAAGATAGGATTCATTGTATTTGTGAGAAGCTTCGTTCGTTCCCTATATATGTTGAATTTCCTCCCTCCTGGTTAACATTCTACGTATTCTACTATTCCACGATCGAAAAGAAAGAAAAAGAAGTAACAATAAACCCATAACGTTTTGTTTTTAACGAAAACAGCCAAAAAGAACAAAAATAATGATCCAAGTAGTGCATGGACATGTTAAATTCCTATAAATAATGCAACATGCATTTTCCTCACAACATCTACTCAAAAGATATTCCTTTTGAGGTTCATTACATATTTTATCAAGGTCTCTATACACCCCACGAACGGTCACATATAATATATATGTATATAAATCGTATATGTAGTATATAATTATATAAAAATATGTCTTTAATAAATTATCATATATATAAGTTTGGATTTAATAATTACATTTGTGATACCTATTATTAAGTGATAATATTGTGTTTCCTAATTTTTTTTAAAGGAAAGTGATAATATTATGGCTATATATATTAGTATTATATATAGGAAAAATGTTTTGTGAGAGCATCAATTTGATTTTAGTGATGACAACTTAGAAGAAACATTGTTACTCTGGATAACACGATCAACAACAAAATAAGATGTTCTAAAAGTACTAATATGAACACTATTCTAAGATCGCCTAATAAAAAAAACGAAAATATCATTCAACTCTTCTAATAGCAATTTTATTAACGACAAATTTTGTTGTTAATATAAAGAGAAATTGTAAACTATTTAATTTTATATGATTTTATAAATTATAATTATATTAATTATTTTGATTCTTGTTTATTTTTGAAATTTTTTGAATAATTTACAGTATTAAAAATATGATTCAAATATACAGTTGCACATATAATTATTTTAATTTGCACGTGTGCAATTATAATAGTCACCACAAATTTTTTTATTTTTAGTCACAACAAAACTTGTGGCTAAAAGTAAAATAGTTGTGACTAATTACAAATCATCATTTTTATACTGAAACTAAAAAATCCGTGACTAAATTTAGTCACAAAAATTACAAATTGTTGTGAGACTAATTAATGTGTTTTTAGTCACAATATTTATTGTGAATAAAACTAAATTAGTGACAATTTGTGTCTAAATACTATGTTTTAGTTACAATTAACTTTTTGTTGTAACTAAAAGTCACATTTAGTCACAAAAAATTTATGTTGTGACTAAAAAATTGTGACTAATTAAAAATAACTATTTTTTATATAGTGAGTCTATATTTTAAACTTTATTTTTCACACCATAAAATATTTAGAGTTTCTTGAAAACGAACACATATATAACATCATTTTTTCAAAAAATTAATATACTTGGAATGTAATTTCTTAAAGGATGACAAATAGTAATTAAACGCCGATACGGTAATTAGAGCAAAAATAATACTCCACCTAATTAAGAAGCTCTCTCTTTCTATATATATATTACTATAAAAAAAATATAAATAATAGAAGCTTCTTGTTTTCCTGCCGATCGTATTTTTACTGTTTTGCTCTAATTTTAAGACTGTTGATTAATAACTTATTAGTGCGTGCATTTAAGTATCCAATTTTACATATTTTAGTTTAATAATAACAATATACAAATTAAACTACTAAAATATAAAGTAAAGACATGTTTTTGGCAGCTTAATTAAAGTGCCAGAATAGCAATATATGATCATTTAAATATAAGGTTTGGTAAGCTTCCTGGGGAACAGGTAAGAAGTTTTCCCAGAGTTTCTTAGTCCATCCAAAGACTTTGAAGAAAGAAAGCTTGATTAATAATCAATTTTTTTTAACAATCGATCCAATAGTCTTTTTAACAAATTAATTAATATGAAAATGAGCGTCACAAAATGCATAATTTTGAATACATTATTCTAGTAAAGGGAAATTTTATATCTTGTATATTCTTGTACTTATATATATATTAACATATAAATTATATATATAATTGTCTCTTGGAGGAAGCCAGCATAACTTCAAGGCAACTTCCCATGCCATTTGCAATTATTCTAATAATAATACATATAATATAGATGTGTTTATGAACTTGACTAAGACACTGCCGACAACACTGGCTATTATATTTTAATGTTCATTGATTAATAAATTAATACACAGTTGCTCGATTATTTATGTTTCAAAAATATTTCTTCAAACAAATATCTATTCGCGGAGTTCGATCCGAATTGAAGTCTTCAATTAAGTTTATATATATTGCTGTGAAAAAGAAGGTACAATTATTACCATATATTATACTTTCCAATTATTATTAGTTATATATAATGTGTATATACTTGCTAATACTTGTACGTAACGTCTGATATATATTTATATTATTTTACGTTCTCGGACCAACTTAAAAACAAATAAAAGCAAACTAATAGGAAAGATAGGTACGGAGATTATTATGCCGTTATTAGGGTATATTATATATCTCATCAGAACTTGGATATATTCTTTGTTACTTAGTATGATATTAATTTCGTAACTAATTAACGTATAATCAATTCAAATTCGTTGTTTTTATAACGTACTTAGCCACGTGGGTAATTAATTAAGTTTTTTTCTTTTTATTATTCTGATAAAAACTAGAATTTGTTTCTTAGGACTTCTCGATATAATGATGTATGCGTACAATTTGCATGTGTATATATAATCCGGCTATTTAAAGAGTACGAATATGTATAATCTCTGGCCATTTATATGTATTAATAATTAATATGTTTGTTTTCTGACTTTTTATTGGAAGTTTTAATTATTAGTTTTTAATCTCTTCTCTCTCTCTCTATATATATATAGTCTATTATTATATCTTATATAAAAAAATTGAGTTTGAAAGTAACTCATTATGAAAAAATTAAAAATAATAAGTATTTTAACACATTTTAAAATATATATATTAACTGGCCGCAAACTTCCATTACCTAACTAATATAAAAACATTATCCCTCCAAACCTTTACTTACGCTCAAGTTTGGGAAGTTAATTAATTAATCATATATATAACAAAGACTTCATATTTCTTGCTAATAAAGATAGTGAGACACCAAATAAACCAGACATACAATATATATAGTAACTAACTATATCCTTTTGGTAAAAAAAAAATGACTGATGATGGTAACATTTAATTAGTATATAATTAATAATATTTTTTTATTACGAACATATATATTAATGAATAATAACTACCAATGCATAATCTTTAGTCTGTGGTGGATGGAGTACTGGGCGCACGCATGTGGGATGGCCCCCATAAGTATGAGAAAATAATAATATAAAATTTTTGGTGGCCAATTTTATTTTTTCTTCATGATATATCTATATTATTATTCTCTATATTAGTCATTCTAAATTGTAATTAATCTTTTATAACTGAATTTTCGCATAACGTACATATATAATGGATTATTAAAGCACATATATATTTTTATGTATAATATTTTATACATAATGACGATGATCGATAATAAGATATTATGCTTATTTGATATGTATATATACATACAATCATGCTGTGCTTTAGAAGCGAATAATAAATATACGTATAAAGAAAGAGATAGTCAAAGATTATAATGGGCTCTATTAATCGTTTATATACTAGATATGGTTTTTCGTATGCACACACATAAATTGAAACTTAAAAGCAAATATTATATTAGTTCAGAACAAATATTAATTATAGCAAAGTTATATATATATATTATATGCATGTCATCATTAGGCATCAATCTTTTATTCTTTTCCCATTTATATACTAAAGTTGTAAACAAATGTTCATGAAATATAATCCTTAATTAGGGCTATAATTAGATCATATTGCATTATTAAAGAGAAAAATGTACGTTATATATATTAGTGTTTCATATGTTAGCTTTATTAATTATTATAATCAATCTTAAGAGCTTAATTTAAGTAGTGGGCTAGTTATTAGTACCTAACGCGCACTTGATTTCAACAGCAGCTTAAAATGGATGATTGGATTCGATATGCCATATAATCTGTGCAAGAAATTCCTCTCTGACTAATGACTAGCTATTGTTGGGGGTGGGGAGATGAGAGAGAGGTCTTAAGATTCCTGACATAATTTACATATTTTTGCTTTAATTATTAATTCAATTATTTATATATTTTGAATCTTTGAATGGTGAAAGAATAAGTTCAAACATTGTTCCGTAAATATCGAGGTGATATCCATTTATCTTAGTGATTGGTCTCCTTCTTCAGATTTTAATATCACTTTTTATTAATTTACTTTTTATTATTTATTTATGTATATATGTTTCATATGTATCAGTGTCCAGCTCCCTATAAATACCACCTTCTCCACATTATAATTTCGCTCCAAAGAAGAAGAAGCACTCAGCTCGAAACTGATATCAACTCTTCAATTCCTAGCTAGCTACCACTTCTTCATCTTCTCAAAAACTCTTTATTTCTTTACATTTATTACCATGAAATCAGACATTGAAAACCTTTGGGTCTTCGCCCTGGCCTCCAAAACATGCAGAGCCTTCTCTCAAGAAAGCTTTGCATGGCTGCTTCTCATCGTGGGCCTCACCTGGCTTGCTAGGTCCTTAGTTTATTGGGCACATCCGGGAGGCCCAGCCTGGGGCAAGCAAAAATGGATGAAAAACCCATTAAAACAGCTTAAGCCTGCAGCTGCAATTCCAGGCCCAAGAGGCCTTCCCCTCTTCGGAAGCATGGGCCTTATGGCTTCTCTGGCTCACCGCCGCTTAGCCGCCATGGCTACAGCATGCAACGCCAAACGTCTCATGGCCTTTTCTCTCGGGGATACTCGTGTTATGGTGACGTGTCACCCTGACGTGGCCAAGGAAATACTCAACAGCCCCGTTTTCGCTGACCGTCCGATCAAGGAGTCCGCCTACGGCTTGATGTTCAACCGTGCGATTGGGTTCGCTCCCTACGGAGTTTACTGGCGAACTCTTAGGAGAATCGCTGCCACCCATCTTTTCTGCCCCAAACAGATTAAGTCATCCGAGTTTCAGAGGCGAGTAATTGCCGATCAAATGGTTGGGGTAATGTCGAAAGAGGAGGCTGGAGAACAGGGCTTGCGAGTACGTGAAGTGTTGAAGCGAGCCTCCCTTAACAACATGATGTGTTCCGTTTTTGGAAGAGTTTACGATCTTGACTCGGCCAACAATGAGTTGCAGGAACTGCGTGAACTCGTCGACGAAGGATACGATCTATTGGGTTTGTTGAATTGGTCCGATCATCTTCCTTGGTTGGCTGAATTTGATGCCCAGAGAATCAGATTCAGATGCTCCAAACTCGTCCCCAAAGTGAACCGTTTCGTCAGCCAAATCGTGTCGGAGCACCGCTCCCGAACCGACCCAATAGCCCGAGATTTTGTGGACGTTTTGCTTTCCTTGCAAGGACCCGATAAGTTATCCGACTCTGATATGATCGCTGTTCTCTGGGTGAGTACAAATTACCGTTAATTTGTTATTTAAAATATATATTTATACGTACTATCAGTACAATACAATCACACTTGGATAAAAAAATTAGTTAGAGAGGTTTGATTAAACTAATTGTAGATTCATTATCATTAAAATAGTAGCACTAGTTTGTTTTTGTATAGTTCTGTACGTGCGTGGTTTATGCTCATATTATAATATGTTGGTTTTTTTCGTTAATTTTGGCAGGAAATGATATTTAGAGGGACTGATACTGTTGCCGTACTGATCGAGTGGATCCTAGCGAGAATGGTGATTCATCCTGATATTCAATCAACGGTCCACGATGAGCTAGACAGGGTGGTGGGCAGATCAAGATCTGTTGCCGAATCCGACATGTCCAAATTAGTGTATCTAACGGCTGTAGTGAAGGAAGTTCTAAGGCTACATCCTCCGGGCCCACTGCTGTCGTGGGCCCGCCTATCCATCACCGATACCACTATCGATGGGTATCACGTGCCTAAGGGGACCACCACCATGGTCAACATGTGGGCCATATCCAGGGACCAGGAGTTTTGGGCTGATCCGCTTGAGTTTACGCCACAGAGATTCGTGACAGGCGAAGACGAGGCAGAGTTCTCTGTATTCGGGTCGGATCTAAGACTCGCCCCATTCGGGTCGGGAAGAAGGACCTGCCCCGGTAAGGCCTTGGGGTTGACCACAGTTTGCTTTTGGGTAGCATCACTGTTGCACGAATTTGAATGGCTGCCAAATGGTCAAAGTGGGGTTGACCTATCTGAGGTTCTAAAGTTGTCTTGTGAGATGGCTAATCCACTCAGCGTTAACGTGCGCCCCAGGCGTATATAGGATAATAAACCCTTCTCAGTCCCAAGTTTTTTTTTTCTTTCTAAAAAGAAAAAATCAAGTGTGAGAACTACAAAATAAATATATAAAGAATATTATAATGTATAATTAATGAAAAAGAAATTTCCATTTAGGTTATATGTTTTGTTTGGTGACTTGGGATGTCACGCATGATCTCCACTTGTATTTTGATAGCGATATAAGATTATATGTGAAGATGTGTTCTATATAACTTATAATGTAAATATATAGTGGTGAAGTGAATTCAAGATTTATGTTGTTTACATATAAATTTGGCCTAATTTTAGTATTAGTATGTATGCTATAAACTTTGATGAATTGAATTTTCATACAACATTGATAAATGAATAAATTAAGGGTGGTTTCTCTACTACTCACCGCTTTAATCGTCTTGTCAAACTTAAATAAAAATGGTTATATTATGCCATATAGTCCTCACCATTGATTACATCAAATTATATTCTGTGCAATGCTCATGCCATTTTGTGAGATTATTAATTTATTATATGTACTAACTGCATATAGAAAGAAAATCATATTACATACCGTCAGCATATATAGATAGAGAAATATACAATGTGATTGTGAGGTAGTCAAACTTTTTTCTTTTGTTTATTTTTCAAGATTAGAGTTGAATTGTATGTAAACACAATATTCTTTCCAGGACAAATTAAAATGTTGTTATTGATTTGAGATGTGCTCCATCTCTTGCAAGTTTTATTTAACAATATCATGTGTCACACAAAACGTCATATGTATAGCTTATGGATGCTATGCATCAAATATTCATATCGGTTCTCACATAACACCAATTAATATCAAAATGATAGTGAACATCATCATGATGCTTTATATCGATTTCTCTATGGTAATATATTTGAAATATATATTTATGTTCCCTATTTAAGGGAGTATTTTTGGCCTGAATTTTCGACACGTACTACTGGATTAGTACTGGATCCTGTCTCTTAAAATATACGGTTTCTTAAAATTTTTCTCTAATATAATAGTTACATAATTATGTCACTTTCATTAAATTTTGTTTTCTTTATTGAAAAAGTAATTTTAAAAGTTATAAAGTTCTATAAATTCTGCAAAATTTATAAAAATTATTGAAAACTTTAAATTATTCCTTAAAAAATATTTTCAAACTTTTCTTTTATATGTAAATACATTTCTTAAAAAATCAAACCAAAATTATTCAAAATTCAATAAATAATTTTAACAAACTAATTTTTCTAAAGAAAAAATGAAGCTTATTTATATTTCTAGAATATATATTAAATTCTTTTGATAAAAATATTTGAATAATATTCCTTTAGCAATCTAAGCCATTGTTAAATTTTTATTGCATAACTTCTTATCGATGTGATAAGATCATATATGATCATAGATCTTTAAGGTCCTAAATCATATATCATCTACTCACATCTTTGCAGTAAATTAACATATAACTTCTATTAAAATTAGAATCTACAAATCACATAAGCTATGTAAATACTCTAGTTTTACATCAACTTATGTTTGTCCTATTAGAGCATTCCTAATATTCACTTCTCGAATTTTATATTAGGATCATAAGTCACATTTAAGATGGCCAGTCTAAAATATGTAATTAAAACAAATAAGAATAAATCACACAATCAGGGAGAAAAACTAATAATCACATAAACTGAATTAAAGAAACACCATCTAACAATCATCATACCCCTCAATTGAGAATTTAGTTCATATTCATATCCATAATAACACAAAAGCAAAATTTAACATAAAAGAAATAAAAGAAGAAAAAAAAACTGATGATGGAATGAATTCGGGCTGCCATTTTGCTCCTTCTACGGTCCTTGACTGCTTCTAGGTCTAAAATTCGCTTCCTTTTCTCTTTTTCTCGCACTCAATTTTTAATAGATTTAGTCCTAGACTTCAAAGAATCGAGAAAAGACAAAATTAACCTCAAATTTTACGGAACCCCGTTGCAGCCATGAAATGCCTCGCTACAGCGAGATAACGAACATAAAAGTTGATGTCCCTGTCAGGGTCTTGCCGCGACCATGAATAAATCTGCCGTGGCGAGGACCACTCTAGCCGCCGCCATGGGTAAGCTCACCGCGGCCACTGTGCTAGCCAAATTTCCACCATTCTTCCAATTTTTGGTCGCGGCCAAAGATGAACCAAATGCTATTTTTTTCAATTATCGTGGCTCGCGTTGGTCTTTTATCGTACTTTTGAAGTCCCAAACTTTCACAGCTATAGGAAACCTGAAAATATAGAAAACAAGCATAATTATGTAGGTGGACCACTAAAGATGTTAGAGTTGGTGTGGAGTAGGAAAAACTAGGGGGAGGACCACATGACTGATGGGAATAAGTTGGGTTAGAGGATGATGGGCCAGATCCTCGGCCATATGAGGATTTGCAGTGAGCCAAATTTACTTCACTTTTTGTGATGTCAAGTTCTTTAGTTGATTTGTCCAGAAACACTTCTTGAGCCATTAGAGGAGCTTCGATCTCTTCAATAGTATATGCTTCAGTATGAGTGTTAACAAAGGTTATGAACATATTGTAATCGATGGTCAGGCTATTAAAGATTGCCTCAATGTGATCTTGAGGAGAGGTGCGATGACTAATAGAGGCAAGAGTGTCAACAATACTCTTGAACTTAAGGAGATAATCACTGAGAGAATCTTTCATCCTAGTGTTTCGAAGAAGAGTTTATTGGCCAACATTAGCACGATTGAGATCTGTGTAGTATTCACGAAGAGTGAGCCAAAATTTGAGCAGCAGAATCACAGCCGACCATTCGAGTTAAAACACGTTTTGACATGGATGATAACAGCCATGACACAAGGACAATGTCCTGTTGCTCCCAATCTTCATACTGATGGTAGATTGTGTTATAGTTCATCGATCTTTTTTAGTGATGAATTGTGGAGGCATGAGGTTTGGATCAAGGAATCATTGAAGACGACTAGCTTTGATAGTAGCAAGTACTTGTTGTTTCCAGGGAAGATAATTTGTTTTATCAAGACAAATAGATAAAGCATGAGAGAAAGAAACAAGATTTGTTTTGGGAAGATGATTAGTGTTTTGTGATGAACCTGGTATGGAGGTGTGCAACGATTCTTCATTGTTGTTCGCCATGGAAGAAAGAACGATTAAGCGTCCGATACTATTTTATTGCTAAAGAACGAGAGAGAGAAAGAGATAATTCTGTATATTATTATGCAAAAGATATTATAGAAGTTTATATACAAAAAAATAGAGTAGTTACAACTAACAAATAGCCTAACTACTCTAACTGAAATAACTAACTAACGAAACACTTAAGCCTAATAATGACTATGCGAGCTCAGATAATTTATTTGCTTTGATACAAAGTTTGTATACACATGATATTGACTGAAATAAGATTTAAATATTAAGAAAATATAATCATAATTCGATTATAGCCTGGAATATATTTTATGAGAATTTATAAGCGTCATATAAATATTGCAACAAAAGGTATTTATTTGGATCTCCTAATATATTTAGAATTTAAAATATCACTACAAGAAAAATGGGATATTGGCACGTCCAACTAGGGCACGACCTAAAGTGGTGCCCATTTTTGGTATACTTTGGGCCGACACCACTACAGTCGTGCCCCTATATTTAACTTTTTTTTTTTTTTTAATTTTGGAGGTATGTGGGCACGACATGTGGCCCAATGGACACGATAAAGTCGTGCCAATTTAGCTTTGAAAAATGTCTGTTGTAATAGGCGGGAATTTTCCCTCCAGGACAGATGGGCACGACCACGTCGTGCCCCATGCCCTGACATGGCACGACAGTGGGCACTCACGTGTCGGCCCCAACTGTCCCATGCAATTTTTTTAAAAAAAAACCCTCAGCCTTTTATTATTTCATTTGTTTCTCTTACACCCCATTTCTCAGCCCCTTCTTTCTCTCTACACCCCATTTCTCAGCCCAAATAAAAACTTCGCCCAAATCTTTGTCCAGCCACCATTCAAGCCCAACCACCGTCGTCGACCCGTCTCTGTCGCCATCGACTCAGCCAAGCCCTCTCACCGGTGGTAAGCTTGTTTTCGTTTTAGTATTACATTTTTTTGTTCATCATTTTCATCTCACTCTTTTGGGTTGTAGGGGGTGGCTATGGGGACGGTTGAAAGGCGGCAGAGGGTTACATTTTGAAGAGATTCAGTCGATTTTGATAATGTGAGTAAATTAGGTTTTGATTTTGATTTTTTTTTTTGTTATTATTGTTTAAATTTGGAATTTTTCTAATTTATTTTAGTATTTAAGTGATTAAATTTGGGATTTATTTCAATTTTCAATATGTAAGAAAAATTTATATCTATCTGTGTGTTTATATATATCTATTTTTTTTTTTGTCAAAAAATAAAAAATCGTTAGCATTATTATTATTTTGGTAAGGTCTTTCCCTTTATATATATATATATATACACATATATATCACAATCACAATCACAATCACAATCACAGTAAAATGATAGAGCTTAACCTGCAGCTTCATTTTTTACACAGCTTTTAGTTTAATTTATTCTTATTGTCCTTTTTTATGAGGAAGTGGTATCAACTTACATAAATAATGTTTAAAAACATAGCTTGTAATGCAGATTGCTATATGTGTAAGTCTACTGATATAGATGTGCTAACTAAATTATTTGTGATATTGCATTTAATGATGATTTAGATATTCAAGCATCGTTTCTAGTTTTTGTTTTTGAAAGTAGTATAAGGTGAATCAAATCTGTTGGTTTCCGTTCATTGCTATTGTATTGTTGAACTGCTGCCAATGGATGGTAATACCATGAACGGCTCTCAAGAACAATGATTTATTCCTCTGTCTCTGTCAATCCCACTGGTTCTCTCCTAAGAGTTCTATGAAAATTGCGTACTAGTAACTATTGCATGGGCTGAAATGGCAGATAGATATAAGAAACGAAAGTTGTTAAGACATGTGCATTTTAAAAAATACTACAAAAGTCCTGCTGATTTTGATAACGCTGTTGCCCACCCGCCTAGTGATCTTACTCCAGAGGATTGGCTTCCTCTTTGTAATTTCTTTACCAGTCCAGAGTTTATTGCTCGTTCTAAAATTAATGCAGAAAATAGAAAAAAGATGCAGTACCCTACAACACAAGGATCGAAACTTATGGCTGAGAGGCGTTTTGAAAGAGTAAGTTAAAAGATTTATTAAATTAAGTTATTAATTTACACATTTTCTAATTTTTTTTTTCAATTTCTTTTAGAAGGACAAGGGTCACATTGAGACCTGGAAGGATGTTCATTTGTCGAAAAAGACAAATACATTTGTTAGTCTATTGGCTGCACAAAAATATGTAAGTAATTATTCATATGCTCTAAATAAAATACTCTTATGTATGTTAATAATGTTTTCTAACTTATATCCTTAATATAGGGTGAGCTCGTTTCAGCTTATGAAAAAAGAGCCAGTACTCCTGACGCTGGACCTGTTGAGGAGATTAAAGTGAGAGTACTCACTAATGTACTTAGTGAAAGGTGTGGTATAAATCGAGGAGTGGGGAGAAAAATAAGGGGATAATCTTCGTCGCGGCGCACACAACCTACTCCCACTCAAGATATGCCTATGGATCCAACATTGAGCGTCAACTTGAAAAATTGAAAAGAACAATGTTGTGGATGTCTCAAAGGTTGGGACCTGATTTTTGTCTACCTACTGAGGAGGAGTTGTTCCCAATGCCAATGCCTCCAACACAGATGTTCCAACCTCAAATGTCTGGAGGTGGGTCTACTTCATCTTCACAGCCCGGGACTTCCCAATCTCATCAAGCGCAGCAGAGTCCTATTCCATTTATGTATTCTTCGTCATCACCTCAGCAAATGTCCCTGTTTCCTTGGTTGTCCTCGCCAATGTCGCAGCTGCAAGTGAATTATATGCAACAGACACTACAAATGCAGCAGACTCAACAGATGCAACAACAATCATCGCAAATGCAACAACAACCTTTGATGCAAAAGATATAGATGCAGCAGACACCACAAATACAGATGCAGCAACAACTTTCCATGCAGCACACACCACAGATGCAGCAGCCCTCCATACAACAGACGCCGCAGATGCAGCAACAGACGTCGCAGATGCAGCAACAAAGGCCACAGATGCACTAGATGCATTTGATGCAGCAGATTGCGCATATTCAGCATGTGTCACATTTGCACCAATATGCCTTCTATGCAACAAATACCTCATATGCAGCAGATGCCTTCGATGCCATCGATGCAACATATGCCACCGGTGTCTCTTATGCAATAGTCATCACCGATGACATTAGTACAACAAATTCCACACATGCAGCAGCCATACTACCCGCAAATGCCAGATGTGTCGCAGCAACCTTACTATCCACAAATGTCGCATATTCCACAACAACAGTCTGGAGAGAACGGTGATGATGATGATGATGATGAGGCTGAGGAGGAGTCCACACAATTGGGATTATAGTGTCGTCATTTGTCGCAATATAAGTATCATTTGAACAATGAATTTGATAATATAAGTATTTTATATTTGAACACTTATTTTAGTTGTTTTTATGTGACAATATAAGTATTTTTATTTGAGCACTTAATTTAGTAGTTGTATGTTTGAATGCTTTTATTATTTTGATTATTGTAATTTTTATTAGTTTTTAATGAATATTTTAAATATAAATATAAATTAATTTTTAATTACAATTTTTTTAAAAAATAAATACCAATGGGTGCGTTCCTTGTGGTGCCCACTGCTATAGCTAACAACTTTCAACATTTCAAGTAGGCACTACATCTGTCGTGCATTTGTTTTGGCTGTTGGTACGATACCATATGTGGTGTCGGTTGTAAAATATTAGCACGAACCTATTGGCCCGACCAAAAGGGCACGACACGTCGTGCCAATCTAAAGATAGGCACTAAATAATGAGTTTGTTGGCACTAATTTAGTTGTGCCAATACCCATTTATTCTTGTAGTGATATGTCTTATCTAAAAATTCTATTGAAGATTTTAATACATGTTTTAAGTTATATAAATTTAAAATTATGCATATTATATGAAAAATATTTTTGTATGAAATAAAAATAGGTAAGTAAATTATTATTTGAAAATTAAAAAAACTTGCTTTGTTATAATTAACTTAATCCTATAAGACACGTGTACACATATGTGATTTATAACCATGTAAGCACACTCCATGTTGTTCAATTTGATCCTATATGAGATATGGCATGATATATAATAGAAGTGTAGTAATGAGTAGCTAAAAATACTAGAGATATATATAGATTGCCTAACCCATTACAATAATATCTACTATACATTGACTATTGAGGGGGTGTGTACTAGGGGTGTTCATAAAATAGCCGATCCAATCCAATCCGTACGATTCAATTCAATCCAATCTAATCTGTAAAGTGCGGATATCCGCACTTGTGTGGGTTGGATTGGATTAGAAAATTCAAAATTTGCACTTGTGCGGATTGGATGTTGATTAACATGTAAAAGTAACCGATACAATAATAAGATATAATAATTAGGTATGTGTACCTGATTGATCCATAGCAATTATCTCAGTTTGATCCACAGCAGTTACTCCAATTTGATAGTGCAATACTATCAACTAAGTCTTCCTCCCTAGATCTCTAAATCAGAAGCAGTTTATTTTCTCTGATTATCAAAAGGTATACAATTGTGATGAGACAATATGTATTTATAGAGTTAGGGAGGGGACTTAGCTACAAAACCCTAGTCGGGCTGGGCCTGCTCATCAAAGGCTTCAGTCAACTAGAAAAGCCCACACTTCTGCTTCACCTAGACTTTACACACAGATGCTAAGCCCATTAACAATTGATCACCAACAACATGGGCTAACACAGCAAAGAACTATCCAATCAACCCAAGTTTTAATAAAACCAATAAAACTTAATGTAAGTCCAAATAAAAAGTCTAACATTCTCCCACTTGGGCTACATTAATTTTAATACATATATATTATATATCAAAATAATTTTATTTGAAAACGACTCATGGGTTGAACAACAGGAAAACATTTGTGGCCACTTTAAAAAATGATAGTTCTCTGATAGCATCTCAACATACCGGTCCAATTTAACCTTTGATAATGAACTATGACAGTCATATTGTTTTTAGCTCAACAAAAGACATTCATAATCACAAATACCAAAGTATTAAATCGACATGGTCAATAAGTCTAGTAGTGTGGTAAGGAATTATGTTCAACATGTGATCAATTTAAAATAACATAATATCCTTATCAGTCCTCAATTTCACTGATACCATGATGCTTAATAAATAAGCCAGTGAAATTAAACATACACCACTTAAAATAAGTAAGTGTCACTAAACTTGCTTAAAGAATTAAGCCAACAACATATCATTGTCAATAAGCAAATAAATTTAAAAGGCAATGATCACAACAATATGAACCACATGCTTTCAATTGAATCATTCTCGAGAATATAACAAAACATAATTGAAAACATATCCATTCAATAATAAAAAAATATTGAAACATAAAATGTAGTTCATAACTTTATTCAGAAAATTATAAATAATAATTTCTAAAAACAAACAGAAAACAAAACTCCCACTAACCCAAAAGATCAAAAGATTCTAAAATGCCCATATTAACAACATGTTTATTAAACAACACGACACTTAACCCTTTGGTTAGAGGATCTGCTAACATCGACTCGGTCTTGCAATTTTCAATAACAATGTCTCCTTTCTTGACCAAATCTCTGACAGTGAGATACTTTATTTCCATATGTTTAGAAGCACTACTAATCTTGTTATTCTTTGAAAAGAAAACAGCAGCATTATTATCACAATAGATTAGCATAGGTGTGGAAATAGAATCAACCACTCGTATCTCCGAAATAAAATTCTTCAGCCACAAAGCTTGCAAAGATGCCCCATAACATGCAACAAACTCAGCATACATAGTAGATGATGTGATCAAAGTCTGTTTGACACTCTTCCAAGAAATAGCAGCACCTGCCAAGGTGAAAATATAGCCAGAAGTTGACTTTAAATCATCTACACAACCACCAAAATATGAATCTGAATAACCAACAACTCGAAGATTGTCAACATGCTTATACACAAGCATAAAACTCTCCGTTCTTTGCAAATATCTCAAAACTTTCTTGGCTGCAACCCAATGATCAAGGCCAGGATCAGATAAATATCTCCCAAGAACATTGACTACGAAAGCTATGTCAGGTCGAGTGCAAACCTGAGCATACATCAAACTCCCTACTACACTTGCATAAGGGATGTTCTTCATTGCTCCTCTTTCCAAGTCGTTCTTAGGACATTGCTGCTTAGTGAACTTGTCCCCTTTCAGAATAGGAACGAACCGCCTTTACACAAATCCATGTTGAACCTTTTGAGCACACGATTAATGTAAGCTTCTTGAGATAAGCCAAGAACTTTTCGATTCCTGTCACGATGGATCTCAGTCCCCAAAACATAGGATGCCTCTCCAAGATCTTTCATATCAAAATTGGAAGACAGAAATTTTTTGGTCTCATTTAGTAGTGACAAATCACTGCTGGCAAGTAAAATTTCATCTACATAAAGAACAAGAAAAATATAACGACTCCCACTGATCTTCATATAAATACACTGATCAAACTTGTTCTCTACGAAACCAAACGATGTCACAACCTTGTCAAACTTCAAGTACCACTGGCGAGATGCCTGTTTGAGACCATAAATGGATCGTTTTAACTTGCAAACCAAGTGTTCTTTTCCATTCTCCTTGTAGCCTTCAGGTTGAGACATATAGACTTCCTCATTCAATTCTCCATTCAGAAAAGCAGTTTTAACATCCATTTGATGCAACTCTAAATCAAAATGCGCAACTAAGGCCATAATAATTCTGAATGAATCTTTAGTGGAAACAGTGAGAAAGTTTCAAAGGTAATCAATACCTTCTCTTTGAGTAAAGCCTTTAGCCACTAAACGCGCTTTAAACCTTTCAATCTGTCCCTTTTTATCCCTTTTAGCCTTTAAAATCCACTTACAACCTATTGGTTTAAAACCATCAGGTAATAAAACTAGCTCCCATACACCATTTTTCTTCATGGAGTCGATCTCATCATCCGTAGCTGCTAACCATTTTGAAGATTGTGGACTATTAAGTGCTTCACTAAAAGTGACAGGATCCACAAAATGATCAATATCATATTCTCCTTCTCCAAGATAAACAAAATTATCATGACACTTTGTTGACTTCTTTTGTCTCTGAGATCTTCTTAGAGGAGGTACTTCTGGAATAACTTCTCTTTGTTGATCATTGTTTTGAATAACATCTTCCACAACTGGAATTTCTTCAATGACAGGATTCTCATTAACAATAGGAGCTTCATCATTAATAGGCCCTTCATCAATAATAGGACCTTCATCATCTTCGATATCGGGAGCAATATATTCATCAACAATGGGAGCATTACCAACTGGAGTAGGATGGAGACTCCTATTATCATCTCTTGAAAATGACATAGGAATACAAATTCCTTTAGATGACTCCCCCATTTCAAGAGATGTGGAAGGAATTTTTTCAAGAACATCAAATTCCGAAATTTAGCGATCGAGATTCAACAATTCGCGTACCATGAGTAGGACAGTAAAAGCGATAGCCTTTCGAGCGCATTGGATAACCAATGAAATAACAGCGATTTGTTCTCGGATCTAACTTTTTCAAATTAGGATCATAAATCTTTACTTCACTGACAACCCCATACACGAAGATGATTCGTACTAGGCTTCTGCCCAGTCCATAACTCAAAAGGGGTTTTGGGAACAGATTTACTGGGAACACGATTTAAAATATAAGTTGCAGTCATAAGTGCTTCACCCCATAAAAACTCTGGAAGATTTGTTCTACTCATCATACTTCTAACCATATCCATGAGAGTGCGATTTCTCCTTTCAGCAACGCCATTTTGCTCAGGTGAACCAGGCATAGTGTATTGAGCAACTATACCATTTTCTTGTAAGTACTCTGCAAAAAGCCCCATGTGTTGTCCAGATTCTGTATAACGACCATAATATTCTCCTCCACGATCAGAATGAACAACTTTGATGACTCTTCCTAATTGTTTCTCAACCTCATTTCGAAAAATTTTGAGTTTATCAAGGGCGTCAGATTTTTCTTTAATTAAATAGGTGAATCCATAACGAGAAAAATCATCGATAAAAGTGATAAAATACTTATTTCTGCACAACGTGGTGGAATAAGGACCACTGATGTCTGTGTGGATAATTTCCAATAAAGATTGACTGCGGTTTGCAGTCTTCTTTCTTGTTTTAGTCAATTTTCCACGAGTACAATCAACACAAGTATCCCAATCAGAAGCATCAAGAGGAGGAAGTATTTCAGATTTAATTAAACGATCAACGCTTTCTCTGGAAATATGACCCAATCTTTTGTGCCATAACAATAAGGATGTTTCCTTAATATGAGGTCTTTTACCCACAGTATTCACAACATTAAAAGAGGAATCTAAAGGAGCCAATGTGTAACGCCCCGATATTTTGCCTTATTTTACAAAAATACTATTTTCATGCATAATTTGAAAAGATAAAAAAAAAATAATTTAAATACAACAGTGGATTTTAAAAAAAAAATCAAAATGCAACAGAGAAGGATCCTTCATTTGTAAAACAAGATACAGTAAGTAAATAATTTTAAATAATGCATTTCCACTGTGTTAGATTTATCAACTGCTTAAAATAAAACTAAGGCACCACCGGCGTTCAAGATCGTTTGTCCGCCCGTAGCCGCTCACAGTATACATACCAGAACTGACCCTGCTCACTATACATACTTCCCTGTCTAATACCTGTAGGGGGAAAGTAAGGGGGTGAGCTAAAAGCTCAGTAAGGAAATGCTTATCAAACAATACCATATAATATCACACATACCATTAATGTATTTATTAAGTTTTAGCAATATCATACATGCTCTTTTATAACTATAACCAAATAACTGTACATATGGAAACCTTTATCATACAAGTCTATACTATTTGTTCACACCGTACACATATACAGAGATCATAACTCCAATATCATACTCATAACATAATCATATCAATACTATAAATAATAATGTCATTATCACAACATTGGCATATCATAGTCATTACTTACATAACTTGGGCCTAGCCTGACCCTACAATATCCTGGGCCTAATCTGCCCATATAATAACATGGGCCTATGCAGCCCTACCATTGTTATAGGATAGGGTATCTCTATATTTAACAGTAACATCACTGTATCATACCCACCATAACAATCTCATAAACGACTCAGTAAAATGCAGGGTAGGGTATCTCTACATTCAACGGCCTTATCCCGTATCATACCCCACCATGGTCCCCCACTTTACCTGAGACGTTAGCATACAACATACAACATATAACATGCAACATACAAATACATAATACAACACACAACCTGAAACATACAAATACAACATACAACATATACAAGTCATACAACCATAATCTATGTATCAATTCACAAACTCATATTGTGTCCATACCACACATTCTCAGTACCATATACATATTCATAAAAACAAATCATAAGTCATATTTCAATACATAAAGAATTTAAATTTATGCAGATAAACACATACAAAACTATCTAATTTCCTTACCTCAAATCCCGCTGCTTAAGAGTTGTTATCTCGTCACTATTACCTATAATAAGACATGGGTCAAGGCCCTAATATTAAAATTCGTACTCTTACAGTACAGCAGAAAGATTACTATTTTTGACCAACAACTACACTAATTCAGTAAAAGTTGTCTTCATAAAAATTATAGGAAATTCCATTATCTTTCCAACGATATAAAGATCATTAAAAATGGATTAAAATTGAGAGAGTTATGATTCTTTTACTGAAACTATTTCTGAGAAAGAATATGGAGTAACGAATTATACGACTTAGAAAAAATACAAACTTTTTGTATTGAAAGGTTCAGAACTAGAAGATAACATCTTCATGAAAGTTTTAGGAAATTAAATTCCCTTTCCAATGATACCAAAATCTCTGAAATTGGAATTATATTCAAAGAGATATTACAATTTTACCGAAACAGTTTTGGAAGAACAAGATTCAAGAAACGAATTACATGATACAGAAGGAAACTAACTTTTCGACATAGTATAACTCCGAATTCACGAAATTTCTCTTCATGAAACTTATGGAAAATTAAATAAGCTTTGAAACCATATATAGATCATTAAAGATGGATAAGAATTGAGAGAGTTATGGTATTTTAAGTGAAAGTACTTTTTCTGGGAATATGAAAAAAACGATTTACAACAACATCAGAAAGATAATAATTTTCGACATAGAATATCACCGAACTGGTGAATAGTTTCTTCATAAAAATTTTAGATCATCGAATAAGCTTTCTAACGATACAAAAATCGCTGGAAACGGATCAATATTGAGAGAGATATGACTATTTTACTAAGACAATAATTTTCAGAAAAAAAATAAAAACGAGATTTCATAGTTTAACCTAAAAGTTCACAACAATAAGTGGAAGAACTCTCTTACCTCTTGATGACTCTTCTTAATCAGTGCTAGATCTTGAAATCTCAAATTATTAGAATGGTGATGATGATCTCAATGTTATGTTGATGAAAATCATGAGTGTTGTTTGGCGAAGAGAATGAAACAAGAAGAAAAATTATAAATCTTTGATAGGTAGCGAGATGGATAACTTGTAGGATATATGATTTTATGAGTGTCTTCTCTAAGAATTGTGTTCAGGCTGAAAGAAAGAGATTGAGATTGAGTTTTATTTTTCTTAGGGTTAGAGACTCTGCATATTAAGTATCAAGAATGTGATAGATTTAGGTTTTATAATCTAATTAAATCTATAAAAGAAAATAATAAAATAACCCCTATAATCTGATGCTAATTTAACTCTAAATAGAATAATTAAATAAAAATCTTATTTGTTAGATATAAGTTTTAAATTTAAATTTTAAAACTTAGGGTTTCTATACTAAACTTAACAGGTCGCCACTTTGTAACCTAATTTTGACCCCAATAAAGTTAAAATTACGATAAATCTATTTCTACATAATTGATAGATCTTTGAATTATCTTTCCAACGCCACTGAAATCACCTCAATCCGAGCTCTAGAACTCCAGATATGATTGTTTTAGTAAAACAGTTTTTAATCCTGCGAATTTATCCAAACCTACGAATTTTTAACATTAATTCTATAATAATGTTATTTGATATCACTTATACCATTAATTAAAATTCACTAAATAATTTATAAAACCCTAATAAACTTTCATATTGGGCTTTAATTAAATGATTACCTACCTTGTAAAAATACCATAATATTTTACTTTCGTAGTTAATATAACTTTAACTCTCTCTAGAAAATTGGTACAATAATCTAAGCAACAATCTCAACTCACTAACAACACAAATGTATAAGATAATTATCCTCACACAATTAATATCCCAAGGAGAGAAAAAAAAATTAAATACTATTTTAATCTGGATATTACACAATGACAACTTGTAAAGACCATCAGAATAAAAGCAATTTCCAATAATTCGAGAGTCAAGCATAATGTCAACATTATCATTTGCAAAATGAAAAGAATATCCTTGTTTAACCAAAAGCGGAAGCGAAACTAAATTCCTTTTAAAAGTAGGAACATAAAAAGTATTGTTCAGAATAATCTTATCACGAGACTGTAATTCAAGAATAAATGTTCCAACATAGACAACGTCAACTCCAACATCATTGCCCACTTTAAGCTTGGACTCCCTCTCACTTGGCTTCCTGAGATCCCTTAGCCCCTGTAAGGAAGCAGAAACATGAACAGTGGCACCACTGTCTAACCACCAAGAATCAATAGGAACATCAACTAGATTAGATTCAAAATAAACACATGCCAATGGATTACCTGATTGTGCTTGCTTCTTTTCTAACCAAGTCTTAAATTTGTGACAGTCCGTTCTCCGATGCCCCAATTTTTCACAAAAGTAACACTTCACATTAGAGTATTTGGACTTTCCCTTGTTATTCTTCTGTTTATTCTTATGCTCCTTACCATTACCATTCTGTTTTGTAGCACCATCATTTTTATTCTTGAATTTTCCTTTTCCTTTGTTGGGCTTGAGGTGAGAAACATAGTTAGCAGATTCATTCTTCTCCCTTTTAAGCTTGCTTTCTTCAGCTACACACTGAGAAATTAGGTCGCTGATAGTCCATGTTTGATTGTAAGTGTTGTAGGCTGTCTTGATAAGGCTGAAAGAGGCAGGAAGAGCATGAAGAGCTCGATGAATAATGAAAGAGTCAGGAAGAGGAATATTATGATCTTTCAACTTGGACTGAACATTCACCAATTTCAGAATAAAATCTCGCACTCCTTTTAATTCATCATACTTAATGGTTGTCATTTCATCCATAAGATGTCCAGCTTCAGCGTTTTCACCAGTGTCGTATAATTTTTCTACAGCATTGAAAAACTCTTTGGCATTTGTAGTGTCTGGCAAACCACTCAATAGATGTTCAGGAATGGATCTTTTCATAGTAAGAAGACTAAGACGACTTGACTTTTCCCATTGTGCATGATGAGTTCTCTCGGCGAGTACATGCGAAGTCGATAAGATCGGGCGGTTTTTCTTCTCGTAGGCACAAGTCCAAATCCATTATGCCTAAAGTAAATTCCACATCTCGTTTCCATGTCTTGTAGTTGGAAGCATTCAAAATATGGATGGAAGCATTATTGTTGTTCACAGAAAAGGAGACTGAAAAATTCAAAAAATTAAAACTTGAATAAGCAATATGAGCAATGTATTAGAAAATATTGTAGAATCAACTGGTCATTATAAACTCCCCTTTGGGGTGAGAATATAACACACACATGATCTACCTTCATGAAGTTAACAACAAAGAAAAAATGCATATCATTTAAGAATTTTATTACCTTTGGGCAAATAAATTTCTTAAAAATATGTATTAATTCAAGCAAAAAAAAATAATAAATTTATATATTTAAATTATTACCTTTGGGCAAATAATTAAAATATATACATTTAATATTAACTCACTTCATGGAATGTGAACTAATATATGTAAATACTACCTTTGGGCAAGTAATTACACATATAGTCAACCAAAAATATAATATTTTCTTCAACATGTGAAATTTGGTGATAAAACAATCTTTGAAAATTAATAATTTTCAACCAAATTTCCAAAAGAGGTATATAATTGCTTTTATTATATTGATAATCAAAAAATAAAGTGTCCACCATAACACATTATTTTTGTATCAAACAACCAAGTTTTATAACTTTAGAACAACAAATAATCAAAAGATGTGAATATAAGAAAATTGGTGGAGACTACATAGTCAAAATAAATTAAATAAGAGAGTGACTATGTTTTATGGAACGAGAAGAAACCCAAAAATTTTCTATGATCGACAGATTTCGAAAAATCATCAAAAGATATTTTTAATAATTTTTTAACTACATAATTATCATTAAAATAATAATAATTATTAAACGGAGTCAAAAAATTAATTAAAAATCATAGAAAAATCAAAAATTGAATTTTAATAACGCTGAAAAAAAAAACGTCGAAAAACGACATCCCAGCCGGCCCCACGCGCCCCCACGCGCCGCCTGCGCGAGTGGGCTTCGCGGCTGGGAGTCACCTTCTTCCTTGGGCGGGTCTCTGGAGTCGGGTCACGCGACCCGGTTGCTTCCAGTCGGGTCTGGCGTGAAAAACCGGCCAAAATTCGACGAAAACACCAGATTTTTCATGGGTTTCAGTCGGGATGGGATTTCTAATCAATCTAAGTGTCTAATTTCGGCTATTAATTGCTAAAAAACAATAGATCTAAAGAAAAGCTATCCAAAAATAAAGAACATAAAAAAAATTGATTTGGAATATCAATCTTAATCAAAATATAAAATTAATCATTTAAGAACATTCATAAACAATTAATAATGAGATATCTATAATCAATTTTAGATTAAAAACAATAAAATCAAAATACACAATTATAATTTCACATTATAATCATATGAACCCTAAAACTTTAAAATTAAAATTCTCTTAATATACACAATGAATTCAAACATATAATATATCAATTGAAAGAGAATTTAACGATAAACAAAATCCCTAAAGTTTTAAGATTTAAAAACAAAAAATTCAACATAAAATAATAACGAAATTAATATGAAATTATGGATAATTAACATATGCAAATTAATTATACTAATTATAGGTTCTAAATCATATACAATAGGCAATCTGATACCACAAGTTAGATAAATTAACAATTAACCCAAGATCTATTTGTATATAACATAGAACACAATAATAAGATATAATAATTAGGTATGTGTACCTGATTGATCCATAGCAATTATCTCAGTTTGATCCACAGCAGTTACTCCAATTTGATAGTGCAATACTATCAACTAAGTCTTCCTCCCTAGATCTCTAAATCAGAAGCAGTTTATTTTCTCTGATTATCAAAAGGTATACAATTGTGATGAGACAATATGTATTTATAGAGTTAGGGAGGGGACTTAGCTACAAAACCCTAGTTGGGCTGGGCCTGCTCATCAAAGGCTTCAGTCAACTAGAAAAGCCCACACTTCTGCTTCACCTAGACTTTACACACAGATGCTAAGCCCATTAACAATTGATCACCAACAACATGGGCTAACACAGCAAAGAACTATCCAATCAACCCAAGTTTTAATAAAACCAATAAAACTTAATGTAAGCCCAAATAAAAAGTCTAACATTTGATCCTATATGAGAAATGGCATAATATATAATAGAAGTGTAGTAATGAGTAGCTAAAAATACTAGAGATATATATAGATTGCCTAACCCATTACAATAATATCTACTATACATTGACTATTGAGGGGGTGTGTACTAGGGGTGTTCATAAAATAGCCGATCCAATCCAATCCGTACGATTCAATTCAATCCAATCCAATCTGTAAAGTGCGGATATCCGCACTTGTGTGGGTTGGATTGGATTAGAAAATTCAAAATCTGCACTTGTGCGGATTGGATGTTGATTAACATGTAAAAGTAACCGATACAATCCAATCCACACATATTTATAACAAAATTAAAATATTATATATACAAATAACATTTTAATATAAAGAAAATAGTAATTTAAAAGTCTAATACATATAATACAATTATATTGCAAAACTTAATAGATAAAATATATATTCTACTTTTATTTTTTTTTTCTACATACAATTTAAAATAAAATTAAATATTTTTTTTATATATACAATTTTTTTTCTTCCTTTAAATTTGTTATTTGTTATTTTATTTATTTAATGTATTGTTAGAGACATAAAATAACTATAATTTGTTTTATTTATTAATATTAAAAAGTAACCAATCCAAAGTAACCGATCCAATCCGCACTTTTGCGGATTGGATTGAATTGGATTTGAACTATTGTGCGGATTGGATTGGATCCAAAAAATGAAATCCGCACTTAGTGCGGATTGGATGTTGTTTGACCAAAAAAATGCGGATTGGATCGGATGAACAACCCTATGTGTACCTTTTACTTTAATAAGATGGAGGAGAACCAATTGTGATGAATTTGAGTACTTTATGAAATGCTTGGGCATATAACCAAAGTGCAAGCAACTAGATATAATAATATGATCATATATAATTATAATCTAGGAGCTCATATGCTCAGTTCCTTTTTTCTGGATTTGATTCGAGATGCTAGCTGAATATTTCTCAACTTTAATTATTTTTTTGAGAACAATTAATTCATCAATATCTTACAACTTGCTTTCATCAAATATTCACCACTAAACAATGCTAAAGAGTTTCTTTTTCTTTTTTCATCAATTCCACCAATCATGTTATTTTATTTTTAAATTAAGCATTTTTATTAAGTACCTTGTATTGTTTAGTATTTTTCTTTTTTTTTTTTCACCCTAATTTATTAATTTATTGTAGATAAATAAATAAATAAGTACTACATATGGTTGGTGCCAAACAGCTCAAGTACAGTATCAAATCAGATCGTTATATATGCCCATTCTCAGATGATTCTCATAATTAGCTTATAATTACTAACTTACCCATAAATATCTATGAATTAACTATTTAATAAACATGCATTGTCATTATTATATATGCCTACAACATGAATATATGGTACGTGATCTTTATTATTGATTCAAGTTTAGGATTAGCTAGTATCATTGTTAATGATGATTATTATTTAAGAAGAGAGAGAGAGAGAGAGAGAGAGTGTGTACGTACTTTTCCGCGGCCATTTTGGCAATTGAGTTTATTTAGGAATCGTATGCCAGTGTGTTGTAAAATTATATTATATGAAAAAGATTTTGTTGATTTCTGATTCTTCACTAAATCAGTTTAAACTATCTTATCGTATATATAGTAGTACTTGTACGTCCTTTTACTTGGGAAGTACTACATATTGGCAGCCGCCACCACCATTATATATATCATTATTAGCTTAGCTTGTGTATATATTAATGGGACAAATGTCGATATGCAAGTTCTCTAACATAAAATTTGGCATGTTTTTTTTTCTCTCTCTTTTTCGGGTAAGTTACCAAGAGCAAAGCACTTTCTCATCATGATTCACGTACCTTATGATTAATAATATATGGTAGATTAGAGAATTTAGTGAAAAAGATGAGGCTGCAAAAGCTAAGAAGAATCTAATAAAATGATATTATGATCCTTTCCAAGATTTGTAGATCTATATGATTCTCAAATCCTGAGCAATTAATTAAACACAACAACAACAAAAGAAAATTAGATCTTGTTTGGTTTAATATTCTCTCTATTTCCCTTACTAAATTAATAATTTCTTAGGCTAACACAAGTCAAGCTTTTTAGCATTTCACCAAACTAGTTATATATAGTTCATGAGCATCTATATATCTATATAAAGAAAATATATGAATAAATAATGTAGCAGTCTAAAATTGTTTTATTTAGTTTTATCTATTTTCTTTTTAATTTTCTCATTTTCTCATTTTTTTTTATTTTTTTATTTGATAAAATTACTTAATTTGCTTCTATTTATTTTTTCCCTACTTCTCTCATGTTTATTTTTAATTTTTTATTTGATTAAAATTAAATTTCTCTATATCTATTTTCTTATTTTTTAAACCACATATATAATATTTACTTGGGGAATTACCCCATATACTATTTTTTTTTAACTTTTTTTCTTTTAAATTTACGGTTTGGGTTTCTATTAATTGTGGTTGCAGCACTTATTGCAATAGGGGTTTCTATACGATTTTTTTGTTACAATTTAGGTTGCAGCGCTAGTTGCAATATAGATTTCTATGTAGAATTTCGTAAAAATACAAAAAAAAATTATTTTAAAGTGTAAAAATGAAAAAAAAAGCCTTATTTACTTTTTAAAATTGCACATCAAGGCATTGTCAAGTTCAAACATTTATTTTTTAGGTTTACTAATAAAAAAGTAAAAAAAAAATAATATATTTATATATAAAATATCTACATATTTAAAAAAAAATATTAAAATATACTATGTTAAATTTGAACTAGATTATTTACTAAAATTATACTTTTTCCTATTCTCTTATACCTTTTTAAATATCTCATATTCCCTAATTCTATTTTTTTTCTGTAAGTTTGAAACCATTGATAATTACTTCCACTTTTCAGAAGAAGAAATCTACGATTTAATTAAAACCAAGTCTTGCTTTGATTGAATTCACCATCTCAATTCTCAACTGTAAGTTTTTTTTTTCATCCAATTTATGTATGTTAGGTATTTTATAGTCTTTTATATTTATTATATAATTATTTTTTATTAGAGATATTCATGCATATGATTGCGAATACAATTATGATTATATATTTATGTTTGCTATATAATTTATTTTAATAGAGTAATCGAGTATATGGGAGTGTTTCCCTTAATTTTGCGCAAAATATGTGGACCAATGCGACCGTGACACAAGGACTTGAGAAATATAGTTTTGAGATAATTTGACTAAGTCTTTGTGGATCAAGAGTATCAGCAGGAAGATACCTCCCGGAGAAGCTATGAGGGGTCCACGTACTCCCGGAAGACAGGGCTATAGCAAAGCACCTCCGGGAGGTACCAGACCCCATTTGAACAGTCACCTCGCATTTAATGTCGCATGGCAGAAGGCGTATTGAAACTGCCATAAGCATTAAGTCTGATGGCGTAACCTCTCTTCTGCAGCTATTACGCTATAATTAATAAGCCTAGTGACGGTTACTTTATGAGGGATCACATCAATCAAGAAGGGATAAATGATTATATCCACCTAACCCCTAAGGTACCTAGGGTATAGGCCATGTATTTCCCATTTTATATCTGCTGGGAATGTGTGCCCCTACTGAAAAGACACATAAAGTCTAGAAGTACGGTTCTGGGGATCACCCCAAAAAAATACTATAAATACCCCCCAAACACATTAAGACGGGGGTCGAGAATTCTGGTTTTCAAAAAAACCAAAGAGAAAAAAACTACCAAGAACATTATCTGTAATAAATACTCTCATAAATACAAAAGACTCGTGGACTAAGGCTCATTCATACCCCAACCACGTAAAAATCTCATGCATTAAACTTCCTACAACTTTCTTATATATTATTAAATCGGTTGCCGAAAACCTCGATCAACAGGGAGTAATTTGGAAAAGACAATCTCTTAATCTTAATATCAGTGTATAATTTTTTTTTTCATGATTGTATTTAATTACAATATATATGTATTTTACCTGATAAGAGTTGCACTTAAAAATAATAGCATATATGTATTTTTTAAACACATATATGTATTTGATTTATTAAATTTATAAATGCAGGATAACATATTAAAAATAATATTAAAACTAAATATATATTAAAGCATATTAAATTTGATTTATTAAATTTAAATATAAATGTATTTAATTTATTAAATTTGTTAATATGTATTTGTTTATTTTTTTTTTATGTAAGTATTTTTCAATGATAAGTTTGAATTTATATTTTTAATGATGTATGATTTAAGGATTATTATAGTCGTTTTCAAATCTTAAAAATGTGTTAATAAAAATATTTGAAATTCGGAATAGATTCTGAGATTAGTATTGAGATTTGTGAAAGACAATAGTGGTGACTATAAGAGATACGGTGATGACAACCGGCGAGATATGGTGATGGCAACGGGTGAGATGAGATCAAGGTCGGTCTTGAAATTTAGTGGTTCATAGGAAAAAAAATATTTTAGGCCCTTCTATAGAGTAAAATGTTGTATTTTTCAAAATTAGTAAAGAAATGTGTAATTTCAAAAGATGACAAAAAATTTTAGCTCCATGGCAAGGTGGGACGAGGGTCGGGCGTAGATGAGGTGATAACAACTAACATACAATAATAACAACAACTTTAAATAATCAAAATATATATAAAAAAACAAATACATTATGAGAAAGAGTGTTTCTTTAAATAATGATAATACTTTAACTTTTTCTCATATCATTCTATTTATTTATTTTTTTAAAAAAAATACAATTTAAAACTCTATTATATAGTATAGATTTTAAATTTATTAATAAATAAATAATAAAACACACTAATTAACTTTTTAATTTTTTTAATAATAGTAATTAATAATATGATGAATAGATGTAAATATTTTTTCTTGGAGCTTTATATTTTAATAAATAAATTTATTAATAATAATATCTAATTAGATAATATAATATTACTATTATTACATATTAGTATTATGTTTTAAGTTCTATTTATTATATTATTGCATTAATAAATAGTTATTATTTTATTATAATACTAAAAAAATTAAAATAGTCCCACGAAAGCGACTATGTTAATTAGTTGTTATATAAGGCACAAGTAGTGCCTAACACTTCCTAAAGACAAATAATGTTTTATAAATAGTTAATAATATTCTTAAATGTTTATTAAATTAAATTATTTAGGACACATACTTTATTACATATATTAAGATATTACACTTAGGTGGTTCTAGGCACTACTTATGCATTTTAGCATTTTTCAAAGACAAGAGGTACGAGCACGACTCAGAACAAAAAAAAATATGGATTAATACGCAGCACAATAGACTATCTTGAAAGCATGCATATTAAAACGCTCGATAATTTGATAATAATAATAATAATAATAATAATAATAATAATAATAATAATAATAATAATAATAATAATAATAATAATAATACATATTTATTTATCAATTAAAATGATACTACATATTTATATTTTAATAATTATAATTATTATTTTATATGATTGTGAATAATTATTGTTGATAAATTATATAAAAGTAATTGAAGTTATTAAAACACACATTTAGTTTAGTAGTTAGCCTATTATACTTGTAATAAAAAAAAAAACACGAATTTGAGCTCGTATAAGATAGTAGATGGTTTTGTTTAAGAAAAATAGGTCAACCCAAGTATAGTATGACATGATTCCGATTACAATACGAAATTCAGGTGTAATAACGGCATGTTAGAATATGGATTAGTAAAATCAATTAACATTAATTGTTAATATTTTTATAATTAATTATGATTTTATTATGTTATGGGTCCCATTATTAGAAATGGGCACTAGAGCTATAATTTCTTAATTTCGAAGATTTTATAAAACTCTAGGAGTATTATTTGTGTTGTATATGGTTATGCAATTTTTATGATTTTTGCTCGGTGACGACGAAAAATGCGTTGGATGGCTAAGTCACATGGATAAGTTTAGAACATTTCCTTAGTGCGTCAAATATTTGAGATATTATCGAGTTTGAGCGGGGTTATGATTTTTGACCATTTTACCCCTAAGCTTGTATTACTTAAGTTGTAAGTTTAAAGGGCAATTTGGTCATTTTAATTTATTGTGGATAGGTGTCCTATTTTATTAGTGGCAGCTGGACTCTCCTTTAATTGATGATAATAATAACAATATTAATAATAATACATATTTTGCAAAGATAGAAATGAAAGAAAAACAAATCTAGATCCACCTTCCTCCTTCATCTTCTTTTTTCGGCTCAACTCAATCTAAAAGAAATCAGTGGCTAGCATCTTTTCTTTTAGAATTTCAGCTAGGATTTGAGGTTTATTAAGTGAAAGTAAGATCTTACAAATCCTATTCTTGATATTGATATGGTTTTGATAAGTTTAGGGTTGTTGATTAAAGGATTTTGGGTTCTGTTTAGTTGAGTTTCGTTTAGGGGTGTTTTCAACAGATTTGAATTGATGATTGAGACTTCTTTGAGCTGTAGTTATTGTTTAATTGTGTGGTTGAGCAAGTATGAGTTCATAGAACTCAAAGCTCGCTTAACAATGGCACTTTCTAATTCTTGGTGTAATTGTTGTGTGAGCTGTGAAATATGTTTAATATGTTATATGTTGATGCCCTGGAAAGTTTGGTGGTGATTGGAGAAGATTTGAGTAGGGTGTCTTTACCACAAAGTTTAGTAGAAAAACCCTAGGTTCTTTTCGAGCATTAGAGAAGTGTTCTAGAGTAAACACTTATCACTTTTATGTTGTGACATAGGGCCTCCATTCAGCGCGTAATTTTCCACTCAGGTTTTCCAGCACACTTGAATTCAGAAACGAGGTAAGATTACCATAGAACATATTATATACGCATGTTGTGTTTGTGATTGTATATGTTTTGGGTGATATCATAGCAGCACAACCATTGTGTCGGTTCGGTAGTACAGGCATCGTACTGGTTAAGAGTGATATTCACCCCCAAAGAGTATTAGTTGGCGCTATCATAATGGCACAACCATTGTGTCAGTTCGGCAGTACGGGCACAGTATTGGTTAAGAGTGATATCATGGCCAATTGTACTCTTGGGTGCTATTGACGCTATCATAGCGGTACGAACATAGTGCCAATCCCGCAGTGCGATCATAGTTCTGGTAGTGGGTGATATCATGGTCAATAACACCAACCATTAAGAACGCTCTTAATCATTTGGTTAGACTTGTGAATGGGTGTATGTGTCCCTAGACTCAAGTCAATTATATGATTTGTTGTATGCTTATCTTACTGAGTCTGTCGACTCATCAGTTTGCTACCTTGTGTAGGTAAAGATAAGGCTTGGTAGGAGGAGCAGTGAGTTGGGACTCGGCAAGGATTGTACATATCGCGGCAGTGCAACCTGGAGGGTTTCGATCATAAACTATTTTAAGTTATATGTTGTTGTTGTAAAAAAAATTTTATTAATGATGTGTAACTTTATATACATGTATTTTCAACAGTGGTTTTAAACTCGGAATCCCGACTTACGATGTTTTATAAATATACTAAAATGAGTTTAAATCTGAATTAGTCCATTTTTAAATACGGGCATTACATCAGGTCTACCCTATAAAATAAAGGGATGACACAAGCCAACCTATATTTTTTATGGTCTAACAGCACCACCTATATTTTATGGTCTTTTCAAAATCTAGGTTAGGACGACATGACACATTTACAATTTTATTTGGTATGAAGAAATTTTTTCTATAAAAATAAAATAAGATAAATATTATAAATGAGGAATAAAATTACATTTTGTTTGTGAATCCCTTCACAGTCACATATCCTTTTATTCGAAACTTAGATTTATTTTTATTGAAAAATAAGTATTATATTTACATCTTAAAAAATTATATAAAGGGGTATTTTATATATAAGGTGTTCAAAATAATTATATTATATATCGAGAATATTATGAAAGAAAATATAATTGTTCATAAACTTTTAAATTGTATTTAATTATGCATGACCATATTTAACAAAATTCCCGTTATTTATTGAATCATATTGTTTGATTGTTAAGATAACATAATTGAAAGAAATAATTCAAGCTCGTCATATCATAAGAAGTGTTAACATTACTCTTCTCTATAATAGTAATTTTAATATTATAATTTTTAATATTTTAATTGAAAGAAATAATTTTAATATTATAATTTTTTTTACAAGCATTAACCCATTCTAAACAATCTTTTAAGCGCCTAGGACTAGAAACAAAAAAAATCAATTTAAAGTAATTTTTGAAAGTGACTTTTAATTATTTTCTACATTATTTGTGTTAATTTCAATAATTCATTTTTATTTTTATTTTTATTTTTATATATATTTTAAATAATATATGTATATATTTATTCTTGTTGACCACTATTTTCGACAACTATTTAATCTTATTTTCTAAAAATTAATTATGCATCCAGAAAGATATTTTTACGTAGTTCAGGTGTGTCACTTGCATTTATTTGTGCAATATTGTTTTTAGTCTTACAAAGGAGTTTCTTTTCTCCTCTCTAGAAAATCTCCCATTTACTTTCCATTATTTTCCTATTTATAGGAGAGAATGGGGAAGCACATCGGGGTTTAAGGTACATCGAGGTTGAAGCCCACCAAACACATGGCTAATTCCCAAATGGCCAAGTATTTCGGTAAAAAAATACGAACAACATTTATCCCCAAGTTTCAACTTGCAATTTTTTAAGTCAAGACTTGTTATTGATTGCCCTTTCAGCTCTCTCCCGAAGGGGTTATTCCCGAAGGGGAGCTTCATACCCATGGGTTTTACTCCTTTGACTTAGAGATTTTGTCTTGGTATACTGAAGAACAGGGAAACATGGTTTGTCCGAGAAGCAAGAAGAGTTCCAAGAAACTTAAGGGGGTCTCTAAGCCCCCTTTGGTCCCATTAAAGAATGTTCTCAATGGTCCAGTTCTAGTGTGGGAGTATGTTCGTCAAGCTACTGGTTGGAAAGCAAATGAATTGCATTCGTCCTTGAAAGGATTACACCAACTCGAAGAGATTTTTGTAAAGAGCGGTATCATACCCCGCGGGGGAGGGATTTTCCACTGGCTACCCAGAGACCAGGAGACTCTGAATCACACCTATGGAAGCTTCAGAGCACAGAGTTAGACACAACTAATGTCCAACACTAGTCTTTCGCTACTACTTAGTTGATTTCTTTGTTTTTGTGGGACTTGCTCCATACCAATTGATCTCGCAGGCCAATCTTTGATGGATAAACTTTTTATTTTTTATTCATTTCGAAGGTGGGAGGTTCCTACCCTTACAAAAATTTTATACTTTTACGAACTTATATCATTCTCTAACAAGGGAGATAAGTTTCAGGATAGGTTTTATTCTTTGCAACTGCATCCGAACAATAATGGCCAAGTCCCCTATAAACACCAAAAGAATATCTAATTGTCAAAGAGTGGGTCTTCTTACGACTCTTAGGGCTGTCAAAAATCATATAAATTGCTATTTTTAATATATTTTCGAATTGATAATTTTTAATATAATACACTGTTGGGAATATTTTACCAGGATCTAGATTTACTACCAAGTATGTTTGATTAACATCCTAATATGAATTCTAAAACAATGAAATAAACACATAAGAGTTTACGAAAACCTTACATTGGGTGCAGCGGAATATAATGACTCCTTCCATTCAGATCTCTAGCCCTTGATTCCTTTCTGTAGCAGAGCATAATCAAGATCTGAATCTGGATCTCTTTCTCTCCTTCTTTGATGCTGATTTTCCATAGTCTTACATACTATGATTGAGGTACCACTTGATGTGTGTGGGCACTACTCATTTGTTGGAAATTATTTTACCAGGATCTTAGATCTACTCACAAGTATGTTGATTAACACCCTAAATATGAACTTCTAAAACGATTATGAAATAAACACAGATAAAGTTTAGGAAACCTTACATTGGGTGCAGCGGAATATAATGACTCCTTCCGTTCAGATATCTAGCCCTTGATTCCTTTCTGTAGCAAAGCATTATCAATATCTGAACCTGGATCTCTTTCTCTCCTTCTTTAGTGCTGAAACTCTTTCTTGTTGAATGTCTTTCTTCACGATCTTCCTCACTATGATTGAGGTATCACTTGCTGTGTGTGGGCACTACTCTAATCACTAAGTATTTCGAAATTTCAAGGAAGAAGAAAGAGAAGAAGGTGGCAGCTAGGTATAGAGAGAGAAGGCTCAGGTTTTTCTCCGAAGGAAAAGTGTGTAAGTTAAGTGTAAATTTCCTGAAGCCTTCACTATCTATTTATAGCATTCCACTAGGGTTAGGTTTGAATTATTTGGCATTAAAATAATGAAAATATCAGAGGATAATTCCTATAAAAGTGGCCGGCCTATACCATATGGATTTGGGCCTCACTTTTTGTAATTTTGCAGTTTTATCACTTTTGCATCTGATTTTCTCAAAAACGCCAATTTTCTAATTCAACCATTTAAATGCCAATTCTAACTATTTAATAACTATAAATAATTATTAAATAATATTGTCATTTATCATATTTATTAATTGAACCATACAAAGTATCATAATTAACAAATATGCCCCTAAAACTCTTTCTTTACAATTTCGCCCTTACTTAGTGAAAAATTCACAAATAGACATAGTCTAATTTGAAAATTATAATCAAAACCAATTATATGAGTCTTACAAGTAATATTATCTCAACTAGTGGGGGGACCATGGGTCTATATAACCGAGCTTCCATTAAGCAGATCAAGAATTTATTACTTAAATTCACTAACTTATTAATTCTTCGTTGAATCCACGCATAGAACTTAGAATTGCACTCTCAGTATATAGAATGCTCTATATGTTCCACCATATAGACACATCATTAGTTATCCATTGTTATAATCCTAATTTGATCAATAATCCTCTATATGAATGATCTACACTGTAAAGCGATTAGATTACCGTTACACCCTACAATGTATTTTATCCTTAAAACACTTAACCCCGTATAAATGATATTTCAGCTAATGTGAAATGAGTACTCCACCATTTATTTTCGTTTGGTCAAGCTCGAAGGAGATCATCCTTTACTTACTATTCGCCAGATAGAAGCTATAGATTCCATATTTATGTTAGCGCTCCCACTCAATTGCACTACCGTGTTCCCAAAATGTACGTATCACCCTGACCCAAAAGTAGGCTTAACTAACAAATCAAAGAACACGAATAGCCTCTTGAGATTGAGCCTAATTATAACAGGATTAAGATCATTTGATCTAGGATCAACTAGGCGATATTGACTTGAATAGATATTACGGTAAGTTTAATAAATCTAAGTCAAAGTTCAATATCGGTCCCTTCCGATGCATACTCCATGCATCCAACCTGAGCTTTACTTTAACCAATGCTCTGGAAAGAACATAGTATTTCTCCAAATGCAAGTAAACTCTGTTGTAGATTATCATATCAGTAAAACCATATGTCTGATAAATCTAGGAAACTTTATTCACATAGTCATGTTTACTTTCCAAAGTGTTGACAACACAATAAACAGGATCAAGTATGTAAAAAGGGTTTCAGATGAATTCATACATTATATAATCATGAAATAAATCATGTGAATCATGCAACATTAAATGTTATTTCTGATCTATATTAATAAGTAAATCTGATTATATTGAAATGAGTTTTATTTAGGGCATAAAACCCAACAAACTCCCACTTGCACTAATATAAAACAAAAAGTGCATTTCAAATAATCTCAACACCTTGATATACAAATCAAGTGTAGTAGTAGTAAACTCCTCGTAATAGAATCTGAAAAGTTGAATTAAACACAACCTTTTCTCCACCATTACTCTTCCTTAATCACAAAATCATTGATAATGTGAAATTTCTCTCTATATGTCTACTGTTTTGGGATACTGGATTCTATACCTTTGGCAACTACTTTTGGTTAATCAGGAAATAACACTAGTAGTTTAGGCAATTTGGAATGGTGCCAAAAATGTATAGAACTTTCCTTAGACTGAATAAGTACCTTTCCTGCAACTTTAATATTCAGTCCCTTTCTGGTAGACCTAGAGACTTCAGATAGGTTTTTACACTTTTCTAAAATCACTATTCTACCCCCAGAGTAATCACCATCTTATCAAAAAGATTTTCTAGCACAAAGGCAAATCTCGAAATCTGATGTGGTGTAGTCTAAGAGTTTTAAATACATCCTTATTGACTAACATATAGTTCCTCTTCTTAATCTTAAGATTTACTTGATTGTCTTCCAATGTTCTTCTCCTGGATTAATCTGATACTTACTCATTACTCCCACTCAACAGCAGGTGTCTGGTCTAAGGCATACAAAAACATATCTAAGACCTCTCACTGTTGATTTAAGAAATTCTTTCATGGCTTTATCTTTTCTGGAATAGTTGAGACTTTTCCTTAGATAAATAAAATCTATGCCTAGAAGTCGAGAAGCTTCTATAGATTGCCATTAGAAAGAAAATGCTTCAGCATCTTACTAAAGTAAGTTGTTTGCATTAGAGTAAGTAATTACCAGGTATACCACAAGCCATAGGTTTAGATAAACTCAAACCTATAATACTAGGAACAGGAAGTCTTGTTAAGTCCGTTGAGTAGACTTACACACAAAATTTCCTTTTATGTCCTTGTAATAGAAAGTTTAGGTTACTCCATGTGAATGGATTAAACCATAGTTCTATTGGCTTTTCTTCTTAGTTTCTTATGTTGACAATCCATTACTTGTTTAAACTCACAATGGATTTTAATCACTAGTGTCTTCCAAGTCATAAGAAGGTGAGTTCCTAGAAACTCTCCCACTACGATAAGGTACCGTGAATTATGTCTAAGAAAACTAAATGGTATTTACCTCTTCGGTTGTGACAAGACAACAGAGGCAGTGGGATCATCATATGTCAAATAAGATGATAGAACACTTTTGGATTTAAGAAAAATATCTCCTTTATTTTCTACTTTATTTTCAGACTTAGTCATTTTCTTAGAAAAGTAGTATTTGTTTAAACAAACACTTTCTTATCTATTGACTATGGGATGGTCCACCCCTAATCACTTAGAATAGCTAACAAACCATGGTTAACAGTTCTAGCTTTTCTTAAGATTTTGATTAGGTCATCCATGAATCTAGTAATGATTTACATTAAGTATACAACCATTACATCATTCTGAAATTGTATTACCATAGAAGGTCTTAGGCAACGACTAGTAACTCATCATCAATATGCAAATCGAAATTTCTGGGGAGGTAAGTTTGGATATAATTCAAAAATCAAATTAATGATCTTTGAACTGCATATCTACTAATTATTTCTCCACCCCTATCAGTTCGCAAGATCTTTAACCATTTACCTTAATGGTTTTCCACCATTGCTAGAAATTAATGAAAATTTTCAAATATTTCAAATTTCTTTGCATAAGGTATAATCTAGAGTTACGTTTTAAGAATACAACGAAAAACTCATATCCACCCCTAAATGTACATCCATCTACGAATGAGATGAACAACTTTCAATGGATATAGGCATATTAACTCTTTGCAGAGATTGATCTTGTCAAAACCACTATGAACAAGATACAAAAGCCATAGATTAAAAAAAGAGGTTGTGTCTTTTTTGATTTCTTAGGTTTAGTTACATCAAAGAGTTCTTAGAATAGTGCAAGTGGATCCTGGTCACTGAATATTAAACTCATATTCCATACAGTTTGAAACCATGGATAGAAAATGGTTATTAAACACTTGTGAAAGTGTAACTGTATTGTATTCTGGAATTAGAAAGATAAGAAAATTTCTGTTTGCACTACTATAAAATTGGGCTTTAGAGGCAGTTTTTAAGGGGTTTTGGTGTCGGTTTTGGCAAAATTCGCTACCGACGCTGTTCCAGGTGACATTGTAGGGTTCATAACAGCCGACGCCAAAGGGTACTTATGGCATCAATTTTTTCATAACAACCGACGCCAAAGGATACCTATGGCGTCGGTTATTATGGAAAAACCGACGCCATAGGGACCCTTTGGCGTCGGTTCTTATGAAAAAACCGACGTCATAGGGTCTTGGTATTCTTATTTTTTTTTTTTTGAGTGTAGCGTAATGGTATTTTACAATCATATATTAGCTTAATAGCTTAAAGGTCCTGGGTTCGAACCCATGACCTCTCCCTTTTTCCCATCCCTCCCTCACCACTAAGCTAGCCTTAGTGGCTTAAAGGTCTTGGTATTCACTAGCTTTACAATTTCGTCTTTTAGCATAATTTATATATATTATTTTATTATTAATATAATTAAATTAAGTATAAATTATATACAATAAGCATAAATAAAAATTAAATTGAAAAGTTAAATAAATACACATTTACATTAATCTAAGTGTTTGTATATTAGCTATCTTTTTATTAATATTTTATATTTGACATTATGTGTTTGTATTTTTGTAGTATATTAATATATTTTTTATAATTTTTTTAAGTTATATTTTGTCTAATAATTAGTATATTAAATAATAAATAATGTGTAATATTTTTTAATTTTTATGTAATTTCATATTTTTATATATTTAAATTTTTCAAGACCAATAAAATAAAACAATAATTTAAGGACCAAAATAAATAGAAAAAATTAGAGAAAGGGCTAAACTTTGCATGAATTTTTTTGAAAACTTTGAATATTAATAACTTTTGATCTGATTATCCATTTGAGACGATTTTTTTTTTTTAACTTGGGTGTTTTTTCGCGTTCTACGCATCCCAAACAACCTATGGCGGTTTGGCCAACTATTTTGTCCAAAAAACGATCTTTTGTATACTAAAATCATGTTATGCGCCTCTTTCACCTAACCTTTTGTGTTTTATTTTGCTATTTTACTTAAATAAACTAATAAAATTCTAATATTAAGTATTAGAATCAATGTTAAATAAAATTCTTTTATATCTCTTCTAATATTTAAATAAAATCATTGTAGTTAATTTATATAAAGATTGTGTTTTGGTATATTGGTAAAGACTTATCAATTTATCTTTTTGGTCACAAGTTCAAATCTCATTAGACCATTTTTTGTATATCTTTTTTTTTTAGCCTACTATATCTATCATATGTATTACATCAATATTATTCTAAAATTACTCTAAGTATTTAAGAATTATCTAAATATATATATAAAAAAAAAACATTCTTATAAAAGTAAGTTAAAGAAAGCATACCTTATACTAAAAATTATGTACTTGACTTCCGATAAAGTGACTTCCGATAAAATCCTAACAACCAAGTTTAATAGAAAAAAAAATCAAATATTATCCTAATTCTACCGAAATTTCGGCAGCATAACGGTTATAATTGAACATTTCCAAAAAAAATCAAACCTATTAATAACAACAAAACACAATTCAAAACAATATAACATAATCACAACAACATTTAGCAATATAAAAGTTTACCACCCATCTGACTGCAGTATATGTATTCACAGAACCTACTTCACTACGGATGAATATTTAAGATATTCAAACTCTACTAAGCATTCATAATTATTATAATAAAAGTTAGTAAATGTATACCTCGAGCTACCTTGAAACCGATCAACACCAAATAAGTCGGATCCTTGCAAATTGACCTCACAACCTACAACGTAAAGAAATACTACAAAATTACCAATTTTTTATTTAGCTACTTACTACTTATATAAATTATGAGTAACTAGTTAGTAATAAAAATACATGAATATGAATGAAAATTAGTAACTTGCTAAATAGTTGTAACTAACTATTTACTAGTTACTAAAAAAAATAAAAACACATGAATAAAATTGAAAATAGAAAAAAAAATTAATACAAAATATAGTTAATTTCTAAATTTTTGTTTCTAAACTAATTTTATAGAAATTAATTTCTAAACTTTTGTTTTAATACTCTCCTATCTCATTCTCATCACAATATTTAATTAACAAAACTATTAGTTTAAACTTTAAAATACTCAATATATACATATACAATATATAAAATACTCTCCTATATCACATTTCTCATTCACAATATATATACACACAATACATATTCAATACAACACAAAATACATACATATATACTCTCCTATATCACATTTTTCATTCACAATATATATACACACAATACATTTCTCATTCACAATATATATACACACAATACATATTCAATACAACATAATGCATATTTAATAATATAGAAAAACCCTAAAAAATTTATAAAATAAAAAATAAAGCAATGTACATTACTAAAATTAGTAGAAATCAGATTTATACCTTAATAGACGTTGAGATACAATGTTTTCTCCTCTAAAAACGGTGGCCGGAGGTATAACCACCACAACCACTACCTCTACCTTCGGTTTACCCTAAAAAATGAGGAAAAATGTGATCTTTTCAGGTATATAGTTTTAAGTATGAAAAATAGAAGATTTAGAAACAAAAATGAGCTAAAATGGTAAAAAAAATGGTGAAATGGGGGTGATTTTTCGTGGTGGTTGGCGGAGAGGGTTTGGGGTTTCTCTGATTTGGGGATTTCTGGGCTGGCTGGTCGAATGAGGAAGACGAAGTGATGAGCTAGGGTTATAAACCCTTTTGGCGTCGGTTATTTGGAAATAACCGACGCCATAGGGGGGCACACCCTATGGCGTCGGTTATTTCCAAATAACCGACGCCATAGGGGGGCACACCCTATGGCGTCGGTTATTTCCAAATAACCGACGCCAAAAGTGGCGTCAAATTCCCTTCTAAAAATTTTTAACCCTATGGCGTCGATTATTAATTATTATGCTGAAAAAAGCGACTCTAAAGGCTTGTTTTGTAGTAGTGTTGGATTCTAAAATTAAAGTCAAAGACTTAATTTATACCAAATAAAATGAGTAATTCTTTCTTGGACCACCACTACTAATTTAAACTCTAAGTTAGATTGCCATACAAGTAGGAGATTTCTAAGATTGAAGACTTATATCATTGTGGAATAGATTTTCGGGTTATAATCATATGTCATTTAATTTCTTAAGAGAAAATAGAATGACATGAAATGATTTATAGACCATTCATCCAATGATATGTTATTGAGCTAATCCAAAATGAATAAGCTAGGAGGAATTAGGACAATTTTGTTGTTTGAATAAGAATCCAACGATGCTTCGATTAGCGAAAGTCAAAGTAATCTTATTTATACAATCTTCTTGTTTCATATCGTAAAAATACTAGTCTAAGGTGTCATCAATTGATGAACAGCTAGATGTTGCATATACAATATTTATCTTTCGAGATCTAACACTATTATGTATGTCTAATGGTGAAAATTCATTAGGGATTTATCTCATTAGAAAAACAAACATGTTAGACCAACAATGAAGATTCGAAATTAAACTACAATTTAATAACAGAAAATAACATGGTTCAATATAAATTCATACACAATTCAGAAATTATTAAACATATAGCAAGTAGGAATGACAAGTGAAAATATTAAAACATACAATCCTAAATAATTTCCAAGATTTCCAAAAAACTGATACAGTGTCCCGGTAGGCGAGAGTCAAAGTATCATTCATTGAATAGAGTTGTCAGCTCATCTAAAATGCAAACCATTCTAGCAACCTTTTATTCGATCAAAATAAGAATCCAACGTTGTCCCGGTAGGCGAGAGTCAAGGTTATTCTCATTTTATGAGCTTCCACCATTATTTCATGTTTTATCAGTTTATCTCTAAGTAGTCACTGTAGGGGAGAGTCTAATAGAGACGAAAACTTACAAAACACTTATCAAATGAGATCTTACGGTGTTAAATGCGTTCAATGAATAACCATCCATAAGGGGGACGAAGTCTAGCGTCTCGAGGCTATATTGAAAACATTTAACTATTGTAAGACCAACAATGGAGATTGAATATCCTAATAATAATAAAGCTCATTATTTAAAGAGAGTTGTATTTTCTTTGATACTTATTTTATTTTAATCTATTTATTTTAAATATATATTTATTTAATTAAATTTCCAATTTAGAATGAAAAATTCTAAATATATATTTTAATTTAATATTTAGAAATTTTACTTAGATAGATATGAAAATAACATGAATTATTTCCATCTTAGTAATAATTTTCAATAAATATTTAGAAAAATATTCAATTTAAGTTGTTACAAAATTAATTTAAATTAATTTACAACTCAAATTTAATTTTCTATAAATATATATTGCATTTCGAAAAATTGAAGTATTTAAGAATACAATTTTCGAAATTGCTTTAAAATAAAATAAAAATAAATTCTGGAAAAATTATTTTAATTTAATGTTGGCCCAAAATAAATTAGTAAAATTAATTTACAACAAAAAATATAATTTTCCTATTTAATTAAATATATAAGAAAAATTTCAAATATTTAAGTATGATGATGAAAATCAACTTAAATATTAATTTTTAATTTAATTAAATACACTAGAAAAATACTTCAAACAAAAACAGATAAGATCTATCTAGATTTTCATGGACTAATTAATTCATTTTCTAATTAAATATATTTTACTTCATTTATTTTAATTAATCATTAAATAAAAAAATCATTGATTTAAGTTGGTCCAAAATTAAAATAAATAATTTACAACTTTAATCTATTTTTCAAATAAAATTCGAAATTAATGCATTTAAGAAATGCAATTTCGAAATTGATTAATAAAATAAAAAAAATATATATTTTGAAAATTATTTAAATTTAGTTGAAAAAATAAATTTCAACTAAAAATATTTTTCTATTTAATTAAGTGTCATGAAAAAGAAATATTTAAGTATCATGATGAAAATCAACTTAGATATTTAATTTTAAATTTAATTAAATGTATTAAATTCAAGAAATAAATAATTAAGTGTAGAGAAGGCTTAATTATTAATCTCTAGTTTAATACTAGGAAAAAATATACTTAAAATAAATTGTACCAAAATTAATTATTTAAATAATTAATTTCACAATGTATAATATTTTTCTATTTAATATTAGAAATAATAAGTAGTCTAGAAATAACTATCTAGAAAATATCTTATTTGACTAAGTATCTTTTCCACAAAATTTGAAAAAATATCTAATTTAAGTTGTATTAGAAAAAATCTAGAACTTAAATATTTTTAAATTTAAATTTAACTAAATATCAAAAATTAAGTTGTAACCACTTAATTTGAAAATATTCCATTTTAAGTTAATATTTGAAAAAATATCAAATTAAAAAAAAAATATATCTAAAGAATCTTAATAACCAATTCCTAAAATTCTTCAACTTAATTTTGATTTTTGAAATTTAAAAGATATTCAGATTAAGTTGATTAGTTATAGATAACTAAATATCAACTTAAATAGGAATATTTAATGAAAAATTTAAATTAAGCTTCAGAAAGAATCTAGATGGTTATAATTCTATATTTAATTAAATACAAGAAAATACATATAGTTTAGCTTAGAATAAAATTCTTTAAACTATGGTTTTCTTAAATTAATTTCAAAATAAATGAAATTAATTATGTTGCTAATCAATTTTATTAGGTTAAACTAATTTAATTAACCTAGTACAGTTATTCAAATCAGGCAAATGGGCCTTCACAATTGGGGTGGTTCATGTGAGGGGGTGCTGGGTTCAGTATGTCGTACCCACTTCTATGGCTCCCAACTCTCACGCAAGGCCCAAAAGAGAGGAATTTAACCTTAAAATGAACAACTGTTATCAATTGAATAGGCCCAAAAACTAAATGGGCCTAAATAAAATCTATCAAAAACTATGATATTTTATTTAGCAACAACAACCTATATGCATCTATAACAAAATTAAACATATAGGCTCACACAGGCACACAATTTGGATGGATCCTATCATGTTGCTAGGTCATACACAGATGAAAGAAGATTGTGAAAATGACCTGTTACAAATTATTTACTTGACCAAGGGAGCCATGAGTTAAAATCAGATCATTGGATGTGTCAACAAGTTAACCATGGCTATTTGCAATCAAGTAATTATAGGTTTTGAAAACTTACAAACAAGCTAAAACACATACTCCTGGAACAAGGTTAGCTGGATAGTTGGATGTAGGATTTTATAATTAAAAAAAATATTTATTTTCGAAAAAATAATAATATAATAAAATATATATATTTTCGATATTAATAAAATAATATTTGAAATTAAACCTACAATTTTGAAAAATTAGGTTTCAACTAACCTAAATATCATTTTAAAATTTGCTAACTACTTTTAAAAATTTAATGTTATTTTATAAATTAAATATTCAATAAAAATAAAAAAGATAAATAAATATCTTTTTCAGATTTTATGATTTAATTTAAATAAATAAAATAACAAAATTTAAAAGTTAGCAAAATATCTTACTACTATTTAAAATTACATGATTATAGTTATCTTATTTTTAAATTTAAATAAGGTCAAATTATTTAAAAAAATATATATTTAATTTAAAAATTTAAAATCTGACCTTAAATTTAAAAATAAGATAAGATATAATCAAATTTAAAAATAAGATAGATAATTAAGCAAAAAGATAGATATTTACTATTTTCAAATTCAAATTACACTAATATCATGAATTAAATTAAAAAAAAATATTAATTAATTTAATTATGATATTTCGAATTGAAATAGGAATAGTAAATGTCTAAATACAAAACTACACAAAAAATCGGAACTTAAATCCATGAAATAGCATGAAAAATCGAAGAAAAACGAAAAGAATGCGAGCTGTACGGACAGTATGCTGTGCATACTGTCCGCGCGCGCTATAGGGTGGCATGGAGGAGGAAACACGGCGCAGGGGGGAGGCAGCATGATTTCCGCGCGCGTGTCCCTGTTGCACGACTCTGATTTTTTCCGAAACTTCAAAAAATCATAACTAATTCAAATTAAATCGAAATTGAGTTCTGTAAAAAAGTAAATTGCTTAACTTTTTCCATACTATCCAATAAAAATAATTCCAGAAACAGATATTCAATAAGTTTTTACGAAAATTCACAAACATCAATCAATCATCATATAACACTCAATACAACATGATACCATCCAAAACATCAAACAATCGTTTTAAGTCCAAATTTCTTGCAAGCAAATCAATTACCATGGCTCTGATACCAGTTGTTGGAAATATTTTACCAGGATCTTAGATCTACTCACAAGTATGTTGATTAACACCCTAAATATAAACTTCTAAAACGATTATGAAATAAACACATATAAAGTTTAGGAAACCTTACATTGGGTGTAGCAGAATATAATGACTCATTCCGTTCAGATTTCTAGCCCTTGATTCCTTTCTGTAGCAGAGCATTATCAATATCTGAACCTGGATCTCTTTCTCTCCTTCTTTAGTGCTGAAACTCCTTCTTGTTGAATGTCTTTCTTCACGATCTTCCTCACTATGATTGAGGTATCACTTGCTGTGTGTGAGCACTACTCTAATCACTAAGTATTTCGAAATTTTAAGGAAGAAGAAAGAGAAGAAGGTGGCGGCTAGGTATAGAGAGAGAAGGCTCAGGTTTTTCTCTGAAGGAAAAGTGTGTAAGTTAAGTGTAAATTTCCTGAAACCTTCACTATCTATTTATAGCATTCCACTAGGGTTAGGTTTGAATTATTTGATATTAAAATAATGAAAATATCAGAGGATAATTCCTATAAAAGGGGCCGGCCTATACCATATGGATTTGGGCCTCACTTTTTGCAATTTTGCAGTTTTATCACTTTTGCATCTGATTTTCTCAAAAATGCCAATTTTCTAATTCAACCATTTAAATGTCAATTCTAACTATTTAATAACTATAAATAATTATTAAATAATATTGTCATTTATCATATTTATTAATTGAACCATACAAAGTATCATAATTAACAAATATGCCCCTAAAACTCTTTCTTTACAATTTCGCCCTTACTTAGTGAAAAATTCACAAATAGACATAGTCTAATTTGAGAATTATAATCAAAACCAATTATATGAGTCTTACAAGTAATATTATCTCAACTAGTGGGGGGACCATGGGTCTATATAACTGAGCTTCCAATAAGCAGATCAAGAATTTATTACTTAAATTCACTGACTTATTAATTCTTCGTTGAATCCACGCATAGAACTTAGAATTGCACTCTCAGTATATAGAATGCTCTATATGTTCCACCATATAGACACATCATTAGTTATCCATTGTTATAATCCTAATTTGATCAATAATCCTCTATATGAATGATCTCTGTAAAGGGATTAGATTACCGTTACACCCTACAATGTATTTTATCATTAAAACACTTAACCCCGTATAAATGATATTTCAGCTCATGTGAAATGAGTACTCCACCATTTATTTTCGTTTGGTCAAGCTCGAAGGAGATCATCCTTTACTTACTATTCCCCAGATAGAAGCTATAGATTCCATGTTTATGTTAGCGCTCCCACTCAATTCCACTACCATGTTCCCAAAATGTACGTATCACCCTGACCCAAAAGTAGGCTTAACTAACAAATCAAAGAACACGAATAGCCTCTTGAGATTGAGCCTAATCATAACAGGATTAAGATCATTTGATCTAGGATCAACTAGGCGATATTGACTTGAATAAATATTACGGTAAGTTTAATAAATCTAAGTCAAAGTTCAATATCGGTCCCTTTCGATGCATACTCCATGCATCCAACCTGAGCTTTACTTTAACTAATGCTCTGGAAAGAACTTAGCATTTCTCCAAATGCAAGTAAACTCTGTTGTAGATTATCATATCAGTAAAACCCTGTGTCTGATAAATCTAGGAAACTTTATTCACATAGTCATGTTTACTTTCCAAAGTGTTGACAACACAATAAACAGGATCAAGTATGTGAAAAGGGTTTCAGATGAATTCATACATTATATAATCATGAAATAAATCATGTGAACCATGCAACATTAAATGTTATTTCTGATCTATATTAATAAGTAAATCTGATTATATTGAAATGAGTTTTATTTAGGGCATAAAACCCAACATCATTCACTCAAGGAATTTCAAAATTTTGAAGAGAAGAAAAGAGAGAGGAAAGTGGTGGCTCAGGAATTCACTCTGAAAAGAATGAGATGCAATTGTGTGTTGTTTCTTGAAGCCATTACTTTCTATTAATAGAATGCCCTCTAGGTTTAGGTTAGAATTGTGTGGCGTTAAAATAATGGAAAAACAAAATGGTAAAAGCCTATGCATAGTGGGCGGCCCATATAATGAAATTGGGCCTCACTTTGCAACTTTTCTATTTTATTATTTTCCATTCCCATTTTCTCAAAAATGCCAATTTTCTAATTTAACCATTCAAATGCCAATTCTAATTATTTAATAACTTAAAAATAATTATTAAATAATATTGCCATTTAATATATTTATTAATTTAGACATATAAAGTATCTTAATTAATAAATAAACCTAGAATCTCTTTTCTTTAATATTTCGCCCTTGCTTAGTGAAAATTCATAAAGTAGACATAGTCTAACTTTTAGAATTATAATTGATTAATTAAAATCAATTAACTGAGTCTTACAAGCAGAATGGTCTCAACTAGTATGGGGACCATGGGTCTATATAACCGAGCTTCCAATAAGTCGAACCGAATTTACCAAGTAAATTCCCTAACTTATTAATTCCTTATTGAATCCACTCTTAGAACTTGGAATTGCACTCTCAGTCATATAGAACGCTCTATATGTTCCACGATATAGACACATCATTAGTTATCCATTGTTATAATCCTAATGTGATCAATGATCCTCTATATAGATGATTTACACTGTAAAGGGATTAAATTACCGTAACACCTTACAATGTATTTTATCCTTAAAACACTTAACCCTCTATAAATGATATTTCAGCTAAGTGAAATGAGTACTCCACCATTTATTTTTGTTTGGTTAAGCTCGAAGGAAATCATCCTTTACTTTCTATTCACCAGATAGAAGCTATAGATTTCATATTTATGTTAGCGCTCCCACTCAATTGCACTACCGTGTTCCCAAAATGTACGTATCACCCTAACCCAAAAGTAGGCTTAACTAACAAATCAAAGAACACGAATAACACTCTTGAGATTGAACCTAATCATATCAGGATTAAGATCATTTGATCAAGGATCAACATGTGATATTGAATTGAATAGATATTACAGTAAATTTTAATATATCTAGTCAAAGTTCAATATCGGTCTATTCCGATGTATACTCCATACATCCGATACTGGTAAACTTTGGCAATGTCCTGGAAAGGACATAACACTTTTCCAAGGTGTAAGAATACCTATCGCTGATTATACCATGTCAGTCTAAATCCAGTGTTCTGACAAATCAGGGAATAAACTTTCGAACATATAATTAAGATTATATTCCACTGTGCTGACAACACTATAATCTTTAACAAATTCATATGTTCTGGACTTAAATAGAATTCATACATTATATATATAATCATGAAATAAATCATGTGAACCATGCAACATAAAATGTTATTTCTGATCTTTATTAATAAGTAAATCTGATTATATTGAAATAAAATTGATTTAGGGCACAAAACCCAACATACACAACATCAAATAAGCTCTAAAATTATTATAATATTTTAGTGCATTACTACAAAAACTACTATTCTCGTCGATCATCAAACATATTTTTTGAGTCGCTAATATAATTAAGTGAATGTTTAAAATCGTCGACTATAATTAATTATTTCGGATAGTTTTAAACACTCGTGTACTTCTTCTGGCGGTTTAAAATTTCCACAAAACAAAATTTAGATATTGGTAGTAAGGGAGTTACAAAAATCCCAGATCTAATTCCTCATTTTCGCTCTCTCTCTCTCTCTCTCTCTCTCTCTCTCTCTCTCTCTCTCTCTCTCTCTGGCGATTCGAGGACCTCGATTGCACCTACCACCCTTGACCTTGGTCGCACCCACCACCACCCATCATCTCTCTCTCTCTCTCTCTCTCTCTCTCTCTCTCTCTCTCTCTCTCTCTCTCTCTCTCTCTCTCTCTCTCTCTCACACACACACACACACACACACACACACACACACTCGCTCTCATTCTTCCTATCTCTTGCTCTCTCTTACCGTATCACACCTCCTCCCTCCTCGTTGCATTTTTAGTTTAGGGTTTTTTTCCCACAAGATCTCAACCATCATCAACCATGATAATATCTCATTTTTTTCACTTTCTCTCTCTCTCTCATGACTTTTGTAATTATATTTGCATTTTCATTATTATTTATTCAATCCCTACAAAAAATCTTATTTTTAGTCACAACGAAATTTATGGCTAAAAAGTAAAATAGTTGTGACTAATTACAAATCACCATTCCTATGATGTGACTAAAAAGTCTGCGGCTAAAGGTATTAGTCACAAAAATCACAAATGGTTGTGACTAAATGTATTTTTAGTCACAATATATAATTGTGACTAAAACTAAATTAGTGACAACTTGTGTCTAAAGACTATATTTTTGTCACAAGTAATTTTTTGTTGTGACTAAAAGTCACATTTAGTCACAAAAAATTTATGTTGTGACTAAAAAATTATCACTAAAAGTAAATGTTTTTTGTAGTGAATTTTGATTTTGATTTCACCACGCAACCTCTAAAGAAAACCAAAAAGGCCTCTGTACTCTCGAATAAGAAACCTGTAACTTTCAGTATATTCTATTTTTGCTTTTATTTTTTTTCCTTTTTGTATTTAAACATTTAGTTAGCTCTTAATTTAGGGCGTGGTGTGATTTGCAAATCTAAAGAGTTCGGTATTAGAGGTGCTTTTCCACCGATGAAGGATTTGCACATATTTGTCAAATGACTTAAAGTTGTTCAACTTCAGAGGAAGAAGAGAATCCTTAAGCAGCAGTTGAAGGTTCCACCTTAGTTCAACTAATTCACCAAGACTTTGGATAAAAACTTTTGTATAAAATTATAATCGACGGCAATTTTAAACCATAGTCTCTAATATAGCTGACAATTTTACACCATGCATGGCTTATAGTTTATACTATAGGTGACAGTTTTAGTCCATCGGCAAAAAATTTTACTGATGATTTTTTTTCGTCGCCTATACTACTAGTTTTGCACGGTTGAATAGACGACTATTTTAGATACCAATGACAATACATTAATTGACTATTTCAAATTGTAGGAAAAACCTAATTTTTTAATTGTGGTGATGTCAATTTATGTGTTAAAGAAGCTTCAGACTAAAAAGTGGTTGTAGTGATCTTCTCGTTGTAAATTTTTTAGTATACTCTGTTTGTTCTTCGAATGACTACAGAGAACACTACAAGAAATCTCACTTTTGCCATCATATTTTTGTACTGGCAAAAGTTAGTAATGCGATGGTAAAATAGAATTTACTTGTGATGTGTTGGCAAAAGGGGGTTGGCAAATCAATGTTGGAATTTGAACTTTTGCCAGCATAAAATGAAAAGCGCGGGCAAAAATGACTTTTTCCATTTAGTTAGATTTTAGCCACTGCAAATGTACGCTGGTAAAACTTTGACCCATTTGCCAGCGCAGTTTCCAAAATGCGCTGGTAAAAGTAATTTACCAGCGCAATAGCGAACTGTGCTGGTAAAAGTGACATTTCTTGTAGTGGGATTTGACAAAACGTGCTAATGTAACAATGTGATAGATAGAAAATTGGGAATAAGTGCTAAACAAACCAATATACATATTTTTATTTTATTTGACAAGTTGAGAGAGCCAACCCGAGTAAAAGTTTGGGACAACAATATAATGAAAATTTTATAATGTACCCCTTAAAATTGATACACTGATAGATCTTTATTTTTTTTAGTATCATAAATAATATTTTTTGTCAAACTTTTTTTTATGTTATAATTATTTAAGACATCCTACAAAATTTTAATAAGAAATTTAGAAAAATTCAAAATTTAACACACTTAAAACAAGTTCAAATAGTGTGTGACTATTTTATTGTATATACGCGTATGAATTGATAGACTGTTTAAACATTGCTTTCTATATTTTAAATTATTCTAAATTTCTCAAAAAAAAAAAATTAAGATATCTTAAATAGCTATAACGTACACAAATATGAAAAACTTAAACTACAATAATTTTTTAGATAATGAAACAGATAAAAAGAACATCAATACATTATTTTTTTTATTGATTTTTAAAATAATATATTATAGAAACACCCTATAATAAATAGTTAAATATAGTTTTAATTAAGTCACCATTATTCATATACGTACGTACGCATAATAAATAAATATATTTTTAAGAAAAAAAAAGGTGGTCTCATTTTCATGATCTACTCATATATCTTGGAATCATAAGTAGAAACAGCTAGAAAAAATAATAAACATGTCATTATATTATCTTAGAAAATGATTATTAGCTATGTTGATCAACTGATGAGTTGACTGAGAAGTAGTCCACTAAGAAATGCAATAGGGTCAACATGGAATATAATTTGAATGGAAGTTTGTTAGCAAGTTTGAGTCATTGGTAGGTAAACTTTGCTCTTGGAATTTTCTTTAGTTACCCTTAAATAATATTTAAATTAAAAGAGTCGAAAGCGAAACTAATAATGCCTGCCCTTATCACAAATATACGCAATTAGGCAAGTTGTTTGTGATTGTAATTACTTAATTAAGATAATGTAAAGACTAAACTCGACCATGAAATGGTGATCACAACAATAAATAAAAAAGCATATTATTTACTTAATCCAACTTGTCAACTCCTCTTGATCCACAACATTTTAAGTAGCCCAGAATAAAGTAGCAACAAGTTTCTTTATAAATACAATTTTAAGGGTGAGAGTTATTTGGAATATACCATGATTAACAAAATAATGATTATTTTATGTTAGGAAAATCAAGCAAAATCCACACAAGTTGATCCAAAATGGAACCTTATTATTGCTTTTTTAAGAAGCTGAAGTTGAACTTTTTTTTTTATACTATATAAATTAACGTTGTTGCACCCTTTCATCTACACATAAAGGCAAACCTGCCTAAAATTGACTAAACACACACATAACATAACATGCATGTTGTTCGTATCCAAAAATATATGCATCAAATTTGTATAATATTAATTTGGTTGCAACTTACAATGTCTTTGAAACTTGATTCAAAGGGTCAAATGATCCTTATTAAAAAAAGAAAAGAAAAAGAAAGAGAGTCAGTCAAATAGGTACACACACACACAAATTACTTAACCTCCTTTTCTTCAACCATGCTTGACCAACTTATCAAGCATCGTCGTCCACTTGGTGACCAAAAGCCACAACTTGAATATTTCATTTTCATTAATGTCCCTTGCAATCGGAGGCACTTTAGAAGTTTTGAGCTTTTTGACTTAAACAAACACCAATTATTGTAATTGTACAAGAACTACTAAATATAATGCCCCCTCCACTGACTTGAAATGTCGTTTTATTTTATCTTTTCTCAAACCAAAATGGTTGGTTTATACTTTAATTAGTTTTAGAATAGTAGTTGAAACTTTATGCATAGCGAGCTATCTCGGGAGATTAGGAAATGTATTTTTTTTTTTTTTTTTTTAATAAGAATCAATTCTATTTAATTTAATATAGATCATAATATAACTCGAAAACGACACAAAATTAGGAGATTGGGTTTAGCATGAATAAATACTTGTCAAAATAAGTTAAACACAATTAAATTTTAGGTTAATTAAACACTAGTTAACTTACTAAATCCGAAGTCAACACGTTTGACACGTTAGGTGCATATTAATAAACAAATTAATCAAAAATTAGCCAATGCATTGATCAATTAATAAAACTATAATAGGTTATCTAAATTAAAATGACAAATTTGAACTTTTTTTTATGTGAGTAAAACATGTATTAATTTTTTGTTGTGACTAAAAATTACATTTAGCAATAAAAAACTTTATGTTCACTAAAAAAAAAGTTCATATTTGTCATTTTGGTCTAATTTTGGTCTAATGTACATAATATTATCCAGCCATAATTTAATCTAGGACATTTGGGATTTTTATCAAAATGATAGTACTATTAGACCAAAATTATATCAAAAAATATGTTATGTAAGTACATTATAACAAAGTTGACAAAACTTAATTAGTACTACACCTCTCCTCCTCTTAAGTATATCGTTATGTATGTACAATATTATAGTATATTATATATTAACAAAAAAGGGAATTTTCATAAAGGTTTTTAAGGTAAAAATTTGTAAAAATATGGGTTTTTTTAAAAAATATATTATTTTTTTGGAATTTTTTTTTTTTAAAAAAAAGTTGAAAAATATGAGAAAAGTAATTGGTTACCCCTATAGTTACGCTGGTTACTTTTACCTAATTTTTTCATATTGTCAATTTTTTTTTTTATTTTTTCCATAAAATAACTTTTTTTCTTAAAAAAAAGAAAAGCTATATTTTTACACAAAATTATAAAAACCCATATAATTAATAATTTTCTCTAAAACAAACAAAAATTACAATGAGGAAATTACACTCTATACCTTTTTTATATTGTCCTCTTTCATTTTTACCCTCTTTTTTAAAGTCTATCATTTTTACCTCTTTTTTTAAACATTGTACCAATTTTACCCCTGTCACTTCAAGATACTCTCCATGTGACTCTCTTATGTCAGGGTATTTTGGGTACAATACATATAAAAAGAGGTATGTTTCAAATAAATATAAAACTAGAGGCAAATTTGGTTAATTGATTAATAAAAGAGGCATTTTTCAACTTACCCCCAATTACAATTATATATGTCATGAATTAGCCATATCATCTTTATATAGGCCCATCAACTGGAATACGAATTTTGCCCAAAAACTTACTGTCAATCAACCCACACTTGAGAGTTAGGAAAGTGAAAGAAAAATGTCATTTTCCTGAAAAACTAATACAATAACCATATATTTGTCAAAAAAAATAAAAGAAAATAAAATAACCATATACTTTTGCTGCAAATGTTTTTCTTCTTCCTCTTCTTTTTAGTAATTATGTATTATATTTTCTTTTTGAACATTTAAACTTTCTTTCTCATTTGTATTAACACATTTCAATTTCGTTTATTTAATATAATATTTTTGAGATATAAAACATCTAAACAATATGTCTACTTATCAAGCATTTTTACAAGAGTTTTCAACAAAGAGTGTTAAAGAATAATTCGGCAGTCTTTGTTTTTTTTTTTTTTTTTTTTTTTTTTTTTTTAGCAAAAAAGATGATTTATTCATTCATAAACATTCAACATCAACAATAGACTTGAGTTCAAGAGGAGCAGTCTTTGTTAGTTTGTCATCATAGGTTTCCAGTAATTTAACTATCTTTTAATATTTAAGTTTTTATTAATTTATCTTTAGCCAATTGTTGTAATTTTGTTAAGTTTGTTATAACAGCTAATTAGGGTGTAATTAAAATTATTTCTCAGGAAATCTTTTTGTGATCTTTTTACCACCACTATCGTAACTTACTGTAAATTTCAAAGTTCTAACTAAAAGATTTTAATATTGCAAAATTTAGAAGAAACAGAAAAAAGTTGAGAAAGTTTATATATACATATTTATACTAGTAAAAAACTACGTGCGAGTCACGTATACTAAATTTATGCTAATTTTTTTCTATGTTATTTGAAAGTGATACAATTAAAAATTAAAGAAAAAATATTATTAATTATTAGGTGAGATTATTATTACGTGTATCTAAATATTATATTTTATAATGTTGTCAATTAAAAGTGAATACCGAATTCAATATATTAGTGTTTAAGAAAGCTTGATGATTTAAATATGTTCTTAAGTTAATCCAAAAATAAATTAAAAATTGATGTTCCAATACTTAAAGAAACATTACTTAAATGGGTGTAAGATAAAAAGAAAATTAAAAATCAATCTCTAAATTATTGATAATTGAAGATAGCATTTGTCTAAAAATTGTAGATAAGAAAACTAATCATAGTCATTGGTAGATTTCAATCTTCATTTGCTTCGATAGAGACAATAGTGTAATTTTTGTATTTTGCACTTTTCATTCTAGCCAAGTCCGCATATATCTAGATTGTCCATTTTTCGTTGATAAATTGAATATGGTAGTGTCGACAAAAAGTGAAAACCATGTCCATTTTTTTTGCTAGTCTTACTGCTTTTGATAATTGATGTTTTTTTTGTGTAATAATTTTTTTGTGTATAAAATTAATTTTCTTTTTTCTTAAGATAAAACGAAATTAGGGTAAGTAATTTTTTTTGTTTTGATATTATTTTTATAATATTTTTTAAGATCATAAAAAAAAATTAAAAAATATCAATGTACATTTTTGTAAAGGATAATTTTATGATTTTTTTGACTCATGTGGACCCAACGCGCATGAATAATTCAGTTTTTTTTTTTTTGTTATTTCATATTAGAGAGAGTGAAAAAAAGCTATATATTATTTCAAAAAAAAAAAACTATATATTATATTTATTAACTATCCTTTCGAATTTAGAAAAGAAAAAGAAGGACTGTATATGAATATACTGCATAGTAAAACACATTAAGCTAATTAAACGTATTCTTCATAAGATCAAATTTTTAACATAATCCAAATATAGAATATAATATGTTTTTTGATGTGAAGGTTAAACATAACAAATGGCATAGTTTAGTCTCCGTATAACACAACAACGATGTGAGCTCATTAATTTTGATAGAAACAATGCAGATTTGAAAAGATTCAATAAGGAGACAAAAATCTCAAAATGTTAGAAAATGAAAAATTAATCTTAAAAATTGGGGGATGATTTACGAATAAAAAGAAGATCCAATTGGATCAGAACCAGAAATTGGGGGACGATTTTTTTGAATTTCTCACAGCGAATTTGCGTCAGATCCTCCATTTTTCGCAGATTCACTCATCCATCTAAACGACAATAAGAATTTGCTTGCTCTGTTTATTGAATAGTGGGAGTGGACTGCGATTGAAAAAAAAATATATAAATTAATGAAGATAAATAGCTAGAGGAAACCTAAACGATTTGGTAAAAAAATTCCATATATAATTCGTTCTTTTCCTAATCTCTCTCAACAAACTAATTGTATATGCGGTTTAAGGTTCAATTTATTTTATATATATATTTTTAATTTCTAGAGTTATAGTTGTGATTATATATAGAGTTGAAATATACTAAATATCAGTTCAAATATTAATAGGATTTGTTTTATTATTATTTTATTATATATAAATAATATTTTATTATTTTATTAAATAAAAATAAAAAGTCAGCCATGAATTTCTCATAGACCAAGAATTTCAGTTATATAGGCACACTTTATATAGAATAGATACATATAAATACTCGTTTATCGGAATAATTAGTTAAAATCGGGGAGCTGCCCCCTCTGTGGTAGCTTGTTTTAGAGTATTGCTCTATGGCACCTTTATTAAGTTAGGGTGGTGTTGAAGAATTAAATACTTAAACTACCATGTCTTTTTTAAACAAATTGAGCTTTTTAAGGAAGATATAGTATAAAGTTGGCAAATATTCCCCAACTTAGACAACCTCTATTAAAGAAGAGAATAATGGCTCGTTTGGAACGCCGTATTAGGCCGTATTGTATTGTATTATATTGAACTGTTTTTTATGCAGTATTTTTATGTAAAATTATATGTGGTATTAACTTTTATGGACACCTAAATATATAATATTTTAGTGTAAATTAAAGTTTAACATATTATTATATAAAATATGATATATAATCTGATTCAATATATTACAATACAATACAATATCACTTAATACGGCATTTAAAACGAGACCTAAATGAGTAACTAATAATCATAGTAAGGTTAAAACTGATAACATAGACAAAAAAGAAAAACAAGTGATGGACCAAACTTCATTTTTTCTTTTTATTGGAAAATAGGATAATCTTTCAATTTTTATATATATAAAAAATAAATTTATAAATAAGCTTATTTGTCATTGTTCCTAATTCATTTTAGTTTGTCAAACATGATTTTGTCGATTTTTCAAGATCATTTTTTGTTTTGTCTATTTTCTTGAATAATATTATTAAATTTTGTCGTTAAAGTCATTTTCCAAGATTCATGTGGTTTTACAGTTTAATGTCGTGTTCTAATATAATTGTCGTTTTTTAATTGGAAGTCGTTTATCTAAATTTCTGTCGTTTGATAGCTTTTAATGTCGTTTTAAGCATTCACTGCTTTTTTTTTTCTTTTTTTTTTTCAATGTCGTTTCATACTTTCTTCAGCATTTATTCTAGAGTGTCGTTATATGGCACTTTGAGATGGTGTCACAGTCATCTCAAACTTGCAAAAGAAACTATTTTTAACGACTATATAGTTGAAAGGAACAAATGGAGTAACCAAGAATCACAGTCAACTTAAACTTGAAAGTTGAAAGCATTAAATATCCTAATGAATCATAGATAATATTCAAGCCTTAACTTAGTCAAATTGTTACAGCTTTTGGTAACAAAGAAATGAAACAAATAAGAAGAGAAAAAAATGGATAATAATAATAATAATAATAATAATCGAGTCAAATAAATGCCCTGTAAAAAGACTTGATGTTAAAGCAGAAGCTCTCCTACACTGTTTATAAGTCCTAGCTACGTCAGACACTAGCAGTCCAGGCCAGGTTTTGGCCGGGCTATCGGCTGATTGAATGGCCAGCCACAGCCATTCGTGAAACACTAAGCAAGACTCCATCAATGTCAACTGGGAGAAGCAGCTTTTGCCATAAACATCCTGTAGAGACAACTTCTGAAGGTTGAACAATCATAGTCACATCATTATTTCTATGAACTATTCCAACCACACTCACTGTGCTCCCTTCTTGTACATATCTGCCAAACTCAAATTCATGCCAGATACTAACCAAGTCAAAGTTCTTGTGATGTGATGTGATAACTGAAAAGATTTATAATAAAAGACTAACGACAAGAAATCAATAAACGTGAGTTTTTGGTGTTACCCTTCTTCTAGGCGCAGAAGACGGGCTTCATCTGAGAGGTTTCTCTCTCTTAGCCATTTCCTTAGTGGGGGAGAGAGAATCCTACAACTTCTCGTGGTTTTGACAAGTTCACTCTCAAAAACCAAGGGCGTGACTCTACAGCCAGAACCAGCTTTGACGACAGCTCTGAGGCCAGACTTCTTATCAGTTATGTAAAAGTCTGTGGAGAACCTCTGTCAGGTTCAAATCTTATTGTATAAGATTACAACTCCGAATGACATATTCAACATATTAACGTTAAACACAGTTCATTGTTTAAAAGAGTTGTTTGAAGTTTTTAGCTTCATTGGATTGCTCTCAATCCAGATTTTACAGTAACATGCTTAACCTGTGGGTGGTTGAGCTATGTGAAGCGGGCTATGAGTTATGACTAGTTAATGCAGTATAATATATTAACTAAGAAACTATTTAAGGTACTTTGTACATGTTAGTATGTTACATGGATTAATAATATGTAATGATGAGTAATGACAAATGCTGATCAGCAAAAATAAAATAGCAGAACTGAGAAAATGAAAACAATGGAGGTGAGCATATTTAGACATAAAAGGAGTAATGTCAAGAGTTAATATTTACAAAGATAAAACGTTATAGCAACCATTGCATATGATATAACTACCACCTTCATAATAAAATGGATCAAGCTAATTCACGGGTCAAACATTATAGCTAAAAAAAAAAGAATCAAGCTGAAAAAAGAAAAAGACAGATAAAGTAGAACAGTCTCCATACCTCACAATATGTCAGACCCCATTGGAAGCATGATCCATTCCTTGGATTTAAATTCAAGCCTCCATACTCGTATAAGAGTGTTGATGTATAAATACAACTGGGAGCCCTTTCATATGAAGACCGGAGAGAGACACTCCCACATGATGCAAACTAAAACCACCGGGAAAATTATGAAAGCAGGATAAGCTCTCTATTGAACAAAAGAAGTTAAATGATATGATTTATTATTGATATGATAAGATTATTCAAATGTGGTATTCATTGGAAATGATTGAGAGTATATAGGATAGAGTTAAACCAAAAGATACGTATGTAGAAGTACAAGCAATGGAATGTAATCAAAAGCACAATCAAATACCAAAGAAAAACTCTAGAAGATATTACCACAGAACTACTTATAACTAAACTTAGTGCAAAACTGTGAAATAAATAGTTCAATTCAAACAAGTCTTAAAAAGCACAATCCATGAAACATGATTATGGTGCAAAATCTTGTTGCTTAAAAAGAGGTTCCTTCGCAAAATGAGTCATCCTTTCCGATTTTTATTAATTACGTGAAGGATTCTCCAAAATAAAATCCCAAATGTATAATGCAGAATGAAAGTGAAAGAGAAATTTCTCCTTTTTTCATTACTCAATGTATTTTTAAACAAACAATTCCTTTTAGTCATCACAAATAGGTAAGTCAATAAAGAATGGACCTTGAAAGTCTCAAACTTAGCTTAAGCGAAGGAAAGTCACCAAACCTATCTACTATTGTTACATTACGGAAAAAGACATACTAAATTGCCAATAGAATTAACCAAACCTAAAATCAGGGTAGTTTAGTAAGTAACAAAAGTGTAAATCAAATTTTCAATGATTATTCTTGAGCCAAAAATAAAACAATGAGTATTAAAGAATTTTGTTCTTGAGAAGCGCATAATATAAATATGAAAATAATAACATAAATCACTTCATTTCCAATTCTTTCTTCCTAAATTTTATCAGCATTCAGCAACCAACCCACAATAGGACCCAATGCATAGTAATCCATTTTAATCACAAAAGAACAAACTTGAAGACGTTAAACACAAATGGTTATAATTAAACTGGACCCCAAGAGACATTACGAGGAAAACCCACCCATATGATAAAATTAGCTAAAAGGACATGAAAAGGAAAGAGAGAGACTGAGAGAGAGGGGTTACCCCAGTAATCTTAACGAGCTGACCCTCTTTAGCCTGACGGAGGTCAGCTTCGGGAAGAGAGCTGAGGAAGAAAAGGATGGCGCCTTTGGTTCTCCAATTACGCTTGTTCCAGAACAAGAAAGCTAGGACCAGAGAAGAAAGAAAGAGAAAGGAGACTAGAAAGGTGGCGTTTCGAACCGCAATGAGTAAGAAAGTAGAGACCGAAAGGCCTATGAGGAAAAGGGTTGTTAGAATATAGAGCACAAAAGCCGGTATCGGCTTGCAGGTGCAACAATGTTTTTCTAGCAAAGCCCCATTGGAGAGGTCGTTCATCAGTCCCTCTCTCTATTCCTCAGTCTCTCTCTCTCTTCTCTCTCTCTCTCTCTGAAGCCCCAATCTTTCCTGTAGTGGACAAAGAGGGAGGGGTATCATGAGTCTGAAACTGAAAGCTTGGGACCAAACGTTGTCGTTTTATTTGTCAAACACAAAGACGGTAGTTTGTTTTTAGATTAACGACGCCGTTTCGCCTCTCACTGCCTTCAGTCAAACAATTACAAAAGTCTAGATCACAGCCAATTATATTCTTGCCTTCAAAACTTGGTTTTATTCCTTTATTCTTCTGGCTATTTTCGGTACTCTCTTATTCGGATAACCTTTTTTATTTGTTTGCTGGATTCACATTCTGTAATAAATTTTGTAAAATTATGAAACAAAGAAAGGGGTTAGGATTGGTTTAACAATTTTTTTTTTCTTTTTTTCAGAAAGACTCTTCAAAATGTTGTTTGAGAAATATAATTCATTCAGATTATTGAGTAAAATTATTAATGAGAAATCAAGACAAAAACCACACAAACTCATTTGCGGAATTAGAGAAAAGAAGAAATTTACTTATACGGAATACATAAGTTGGGATCGGGTTTGATCTCGTTATAACAAAACACGGATTGTTACCCAATTGTACTGTAGTTGCTGGATTGAAGGATTGAATAATTGAATTAATCTAAGGGTTAAGATTAAATTTGGTGAAATTTGTAAAGTATAAGGATATTATGGGGTGTTTCTATAATACACCCTATTAATATTGATGTATTGATGCAACCCTAACTGTTTCGGTATCTATAAGAATTTTTTAGCCTAAATTTTTTCATAGTCGTGTACATTATAGTTATTTATGATATCTTGCAAAATTTTGAGAAATTTTGAATAATTTATAATATAAAAATTAATGTTTAAATCGTCTATTTCACACTCGTATAAAATAAAAAAGTCACCCGTGCAACAGACTCTTTGAACACTGTTTTCTACGTGTTAAATTTTTTCAAATTTTTTCAAATTTTTCAAAATTTTGTTAGATGTCTTAAATAAGTATAATGTATACGATCATAAAAAAATTTAGACAAAATAAGTTTTTAGATACCGAAATAAATAAGGGTACATATATACACTCATTTATTTAAAGAAATATATTATAGAATTTTTCGATATTATGTAGGCTAAAAAATTGTAATCGGTTGAATTTTTACAATATAAAACAATGGAAAATTCTACAATCTTACAATGCATATATTGATGCACATTTATCTGTTTTAACATCTAAAATAATTTTTTAGTTATATCTTTTTTCATGGTCATGTACGTTATAGTTATTTAAGACATCCTGCAAAATTTTAAAAAATTTGAAAAAAGTTTAACACACTAAAAACTACGTTCAAACAGTGTATTACACGCGTGATTATTTTATTTTATACGCGTGTAAAATAAACTATTTAAACATTATTTTCTATATTATAAATTATTCCGAATTTCTCAAAATTTTGTAGGATATCTTAAATAGTTATAACGTACCTGAATATATAAAAAAAAATATAGACTAAATAATTCTTTTAGATGTGCCGAAACAAGTTAAGGATGCATTTTAAGGAGGTGCATCGTGGAATCATGCTTAAAGAATAATAATAAAAAAATTAATTTGTAATGATGATTGACAGTTTGATTTGACGGTTATTGGGACAAACAAAATACTATAACCTCCCTCTCTTTCTCCTGACCCTCTTTCTCACTCTTATTTTTCATTTCTGTGCATTTGAAATGGTAGTTCTTTCTCAATTTATCTCTTCTTCATAAAAAAAAAAAAAAAACATTTTGTGTCATTTTTTTACAATTATGTTCCACTGACTCATATTCATTAAGGTTGTTCGTACTTCAGAATGAGTTGAAATTCGACACGTAAAGTTAGTTCTTGAAAGACTTGATTGGTTGTGATGGGGGAACTCTTGAATGTTGATATATGTATTTTTTTTTTGCTGATGAGTTACTTTAAATGAGATTGAGTAGCTGATGATGAGTTTAATCTGTTTCAAATGTGAATAAATTAGAGAGTAAAATATTTTGTCATTGAATATTTGGTTAATTTGGTTGCTTATCATATATCTTACTATAAGTATTGTTGTACGTGAGGCTATAGACTTTGTTTATTTTTGGACATCCAAGCTAGATTTATCGTATGATACTTATAGAACTAGTTTGTTCTTCAAATCTGATCATAAACTTGCTTTTTCATATTATGTTGAAGTATAGATGAATGAGAATTTAATAATACTATATGATTTTGCTCGTACATGATCTTTTGTAAATCACGTTCTCTAATAATTGATTAAATACCAAACTTATTTAGTTTTGTCAAATGATTTATTTTTACATATATAGTAGTACAATCTGGTGTAATTGATTTGGTGGTACTTAAAAATTGTATAAAATTTTATGATAAAGATGTGCTACATAATTTGAATCAAGTTTTGGATGGTGAGATTCTACATGAGCCACCATTCATTTTGTATTTGGCATCATTCTGAAATTCATTATAATGTGCTGTGGGGATTTATGAAATAATGCAAATATAATTACATTAAAAAGTTCTTAATTGTTTTATTTTCTTATTGCATAATGTTGTTGTAACTGAAGAAATAAAATGGTTTGCATAAGATTTTCTTCTCTTTCATTTCATTTTCATCTTTTTCATTTTATTCCGCAGTACTCTCTCATTTCAAGTTGAAACACAGACTAACTAAGAAAAGACTCTCAAATATCAAACAACCTGTTAATGAGTTGTTACTTCCCTCTTGCATGCGAGGTACATTTTTTATTTTTATTTTTCTATCACACATTTTTTAGGTTGTCATTTTTTTTATATATATATATAAAATTAGTATATGTTATTTATTTGGTTGTGTTTTCTTTCATTTTGTAGGGTATAACGTTCCTAATCCCTCCAAAGTTAAATTAATATTGTCATCCTCGGCAATGTTTATGATTTTGTTTCTATTTCTCAGAGTGCAACTCCAATGCAGTTGGTTGATTTATTAATGTTCTAATTAAAAAATAAAAAAATAAACCCGCTAACGTAGTTAGCGTTGGAGCGCCTCATATTGACAATGAATTTGTTTTTCTTTTTCTTTTGTTGACTTTTAATTGTGGAAATTGATGAGATTAATTACTTATAAGGTGTTTGAAGAACATTAAGCTAGCTACTAACGATGGTCTCACTCAACAAACTTGTGTTCTTGTCTTCTTATTTATCCTTCATTGGATTCCATATGGACGTCTTATGCTGGGAAAATACAAATTACACGTTTGAAAAAAGTTTGGATTATGACATTCCACTACTGGGATTGTATAGGTGTCTTCATTTTGTTACAATTTATTAAAGATCTCAACTGTGGAATCCTTTACTCGAGGGGATGCTCTTTGTATAATACATCATTATTTTTATGATGATTTTTTGTTTAATCTGATGTATTTTATGTCTTTTTTAGATGCAGATTTATTCTCATTTGTTGAGTATCTTCTTAACGGGAAGGAGACTCCAAGACTTGATTTTTATGTAGAATGTCATAGATATAGACTTATTTATTTACTATATATATATATATTCATATGCAATAAAAAAGTAGGTGTGTGGATATTAGAGTAAATAAGAGTTCTATATTGATAATAGGGTGTTGTTTGTAAAGTTTAGTACATGTAGCTTTGTCATAAATATTTTCTTTTCTTTTTGGTTAAAAGTAAAGCATCTAGCCGTTGATATACAAGCAGTGGTTATGTACCCCTAAACCTAAACAATATGTTGAATGAAATTCTGAATTCAATTTAATCTTGTATTACCTTTCTTATATTCCTTAATCGATGATTTTGAAGAATAATTTAATTAATTGTAATACATCACAGTTTTAAAAGAGAATAAATAAGCATGCCAAATTAATATGGTAGATACGTTGTTGATACTGAAAAGTATTGAAAATTGCAACCAATATCAGTAACTCTGACAACAATCTTTTCAATAACTCTATGTAAAAATAACAAAGAAGGAAATAGAGAAATCATAATCCTTACCACAATCATAACAACACTTTAAACTTGTTAAGGAGAATGTCAGTTAGGTTGTTTGAACTAGTTAGTTGTGTTAGTTATTTTTCTGTTATGTTTTGTGTCCTTGCTGTCCTATGTGGCTTATGACAGCTTTGTATATATATACCTTGTACTCTTCTCTAAATCAATTAATAGATTCAATTCTCTGTTTTCTGTTCTTGTCTCTCTCGTTCTTACTCTTTCTATAGAACTTAACATGGTATCAGAGCTGTAATTCGTTCAACAATGGAAGCTTCAGCAACCGGCAATGGAGGAGCATCAAGATTGAACCATGCCTTCCTCCCTCGTTCCAATCCTGTTTCGTTCTCACATTCTTTATCGATTAAACTTGATGAACACAATTACGTGCCATGGAAACATCAAGTTCTTGCATCAATAAAAGGAAGTCGCCTACAAATGTTCCTGGACGCCACCAAAATTCCTCCTAAATTTCTCAGTACAGATGATGAAGACAACAATATTGTGAACTCTGCCTTCGAAGAGTGGGAGCAACAAGATAACTTACTGGTTTCTTGGTTGCTCTCATCCATGTCCGAGAAAACAACCAATCGTATGATCGGTTGTGAGACTACTGCTCAAATCTGGGAAGCCTTGAGTGAGTATTACACTGCCCTGAATTCTGCTAACATTGGTCTTTACAAGACTCAACTCAGGAACACCAAGATGACTGGTTCTTTGAATGATTACCTTCTAAAGATCAAAGGCATAATTGATCTTCTTGCTACTATTGGTCATAAGCAATCTTTAATGGTTTGCCTCCTGAATACGATGTATTTGTTACTTCTGTAACAACAAAAAAAGAGTCTTACTCTGTTGCTGAAATAGAAGCTCTTTTAATGGCACAATCGGTTCACATTGAGAAAAACACCAAAGCCCTGGATATCAACAAAAGTGAAGCCAATTTAGCCCACACAAAACCAGCTCAGGGAAGTTTTGCCAACAGAAATCACTTTCCAAACTCTCAAATACCAACAGGTTATAGCCGTGGTACTCCCTACAGGTATCTTGATCCAAATTCTCAGATGCAATCCATGCATCGAAACAACTACTCTAATGGTCGTGCCCAAACCTCTCACAGTGGTCGAGGAAACTCCACATCTGGCCGTGGTGCTTCCCAATCCTGGACACAGAAACATTAGTGCCAATTATGTCACAAATTGGGACACACGATCAAGCAATGTTTCTACAGGTTTGACAAATCATTCACTGGTCCTAAGTGCTTTGGACAATTCCCTGCTACTGCTAACATTGCTGAAAGTCAAGCATATATTGCCACACCCGAAACTGTCCAAGATGACAGTTGGTATCCTAACTCTGGGGCTTCTCACCATCTTACACCAGATGCAGCCAATATTGCTTCCAGCAGCAACTACAATGGTCAAGAACAAGTGTTTGTGGGCAATGGGACTGGTCTAGGCATTGAAAATATTGGTAACTCTATCCATAACTCCCCTTTCACATCTAAGGCTTTATCTTTAACTAATCTTCTCCATGTTCCTTCGATTACAAAAAATCTTCTAAGTGTTTCACAATTTGCTAAAGACAATTTTGTTTTCTTTGAATTTCACCCCTCTATTTGCTATGTCAAAGAAATGGATTCCAAGAAGATCTTATTGGTTGGGAAGCTTGAGAATGGATTGTACAAATTCTCCTCCACACAACTATCTCATCTACCTACTAATATCAGTCCTACTCAAGAACCTTCTCCTCCTCACTATTTTACAAATCATGTGTCTAGTGTTGATTCTCAATTTGCTTTATGGCACAGTAGGCTTGGCCACCCTACTGCTAGAATTGTAAAACAGGCTTTACAATCTTGTAATATCACAATAGATCATAAAACTAATGCTGATTTCTGCAATGCCTGTTGTCTTGGTAAACACCACAAAATGCCCTTTACTTTTTCCACTACTGTTTATCATGCTCCTTTACAACTCTTACATTCGGATCTATGGGGACCAGCCCCTACTAACTCTTCCAATGGCTATAGATACTACATTAGTTTTGTGGATGCTTACTCTAGATACACATGGATTTACCTGTTAAGAACTAAAGATGAGGCCTTACCCACTTTTGCGAAATTCAAAACTCAAGTTGAGTTACAATTGGGACACAAAATCAAGACTTCACAGTCTGTAAGGGAGGTGAATTCAGATCATTCACCAATCTTCTTGAGCAATGTGGCATTGTTCATAGGCTTGCTTGCCCTCATACTCATGAACAAAATGGTGTAGTTGAGAGAAAGCATCGACATATAGTGGAAACTGGTTTGACACTACTTGCTCATGCCTCTCTACCCTTAACTTTCTGGGATGAAGCCTTTCGAACTGCCACTTTTCTCATAACTCGAATGCCCACTGCTGTCATTCAAAATATCACCAATGCAGAAACTTTTTCACTCCCCACCCGATTATTCCCTAATCAAAACCTTTGGATGTCTATGCTATCCAAATCTTAGGCCATACAATAGAAATAAGATGCAATATAGGTCCACACCTTGTGTGTTTCTTGGTTATAGCATGTCTCACAAAGGTTATAAATGCATGTCTAAAGACAAAAGAATTTACATCTCTCGAGATGTAATCTTCAATGAATATCAATTTCCCTATGTTGTGTCTCACAAACAAACCATTGACACCAATTCTCAAGTCAACACACCTGGTTTACCACCTTTATCCTCTCTTCTTTCCACTCATCACCCTCCACCTGATACTCCCATGCCACCACACTTCCCACCCTCTGAATCTACCACTGCTTCTCCTATTACTTCAGCTCCTGCCTCTGTCCCTAATCCCAACCAACTGGTTGATATATCAATACAGTCCACTGCTAATTTACCTCCTCTCACTACCATATCTAATGTTCATGTAACTATATTACTTGTTGCTACTAATGTTTCTAATGCAGATCCTCTCAGGCCCACAACTACTGCCACTGCAGCAAGCTCACACCCCATGATTACTCGTCTAAAAGCAGACATTAGAAAGCCTAAAGCCTTTCTTGCATCATGTGAACCAAGAACAGTAATAGCTGCTCTCCAAATGCCCAAATGGAATGGTGCTATGACACAAGAATTCAGGGCTCTCACCAACAACAATACTTGGATTCTTGTAAGACTTCCTCCCAACAGAAAACCTATTGGATGCAAATGGGTTCTATGAGTTAAATACAACAAAGATGGTTCTGTTGAGAGATTCAAAGCAAGATTAGTTGCCAAGGGATTTCATCAACAAGCTGGCTTTGACTTTGATGAGACATTCAGTCCATTTGTAAAACCAATCACTATTCGAGTAGTCTTGACTATTGCTATCACCCGAGTTTGGTCAATTAGGCAATTGGATGTCAACAATGCCTTCTTGAATGGTGAGTTACAAGAAGAAATCTACATGCAACAACCACCTGGATTTATAAGTGAAGAGCATCCAGATTATGTGTGCAAACTCAACAAGGCTATCTATGGTCTTAAACAAGCTCCAAGAGCTTGGTTTGCAAAGCTCTCTACAGTTCTAATAACAATGGGATTTCACTCATCACAAGCAGATCCTTCACTCTTCATTAAAATCACAAAAACTTACTGTATCTACATACTGGTTTATGTAGATGACATATTAGTCATGGGCAGCAATGACAAGGCCATCAACACCACCATCACTGATCTTAACCACCAATTTGCTCTCAAGGATCTCGGGTTGGTAGATTATTTTTTAGGCATTCAAGTAACTAAAACTGAACAGGGGCTTCATCTCACACAAACTAAATATCTCCAAGACTTACTTACAAGGGCTGACATGCAGAATGCTAAGACTCAAAACACACATATGAACAGTGGATTAAAACTATCCAACTATGGAAGTGAACCAATGGAAGATGTCACACTCTATCGATCCATAGTTGGGGGACTACAATATGCTACTATCACTAGACCCGAATTGGCATACTGTGTTAACAAGGTATGCCAATTCATGCAAACTCCATTGCAACAACGTTCGATGGCTGTAAAAAGAATACTTCGATATATAGCAGGTACACTAGACTATGGACTTCATCTCCAACCAGCTCCTGATTTTTCCATTGAGGCATTTTGTGATGCCGATTGGGCAGTCGACCCTGACGATCGAAGGTCTACAACAGGATATTGCATTTACTTAGGTGGAAATCTAGTTGCTTGGAAGTCCCAAAAGCAAGTAACCATCTCGCGATCATCATCTGAGGCTGAATTCTGAAGCCTTGCAAGCACTGTCAGTGAAATAAGCTGGATTCAAAGCCTACTTACTGAGCTCCACATCAACCAAACCAGTGTGCCTACTGTGTGGTGTGACAACCAAAGCACAGTCCTTCTCGCTGCAAATCCTATTCTACATGCCTGCACAAAACACATAGAAATTGACTTATACTTTGTTCGTGACAAAGTGTTGCAACACCAACTTCAAGTGTGCCATGTTCCTGCTGTTGCTCAAATTGCCGACTGCTTAACCAAACCTATTTCTAGTTCTAAGTTTCCTGATCTAAGAGCCAAACTCAATGTTGTTTCTCAACACACCTTGAGTTTGAAGGGGGCTGTTAAGGAGAATGTCAGTTAGGTTGTTAGAAATAGTTAGTTGTGTTAGTTATTTTTCTGTTATGTTTTGTGTCCTTGTTGTCCTATGTGGCTTATGACAGCTTTGTATATATATACAGTAGAACCTCTATCTAAGAATACTCTATTCAAGAATAACCTCTAATTTGTTATAAAAAAATCAAGTCCCAATTTGGGCCAATTATAAATAAGAATAACCTTTAAATTATAATTAGTTATACATTTTTTAAGTCCCGTATTAACAAAGTATACCTCTATATAAGAATAATTACATATTAATAAAAAATATACATATATTTTTTAAAATTATTTACGTATAATTAATAATTTTATTCTAAATTGTAATACATGTATAAATATTATATTTACTCAAAAATAATTCTATTATTATATAGTATTAAGGATTGTTTAATGTTATTATTATTACATTAATATTTATTGGTGTTTTAATTCTTTTTCCTAGTGTACCTCTATATAATTATAACCTCTCAATTAGATAATTTTCTTAGTTCCAAGTGTATTCTTTGATAGAGGTTCTACTGTACCTTGTACTCTTCTCTAAATCAATCAATAGATTCAATTCTCTGTTTTCTATTCTTGTCTCTCTCTTTCTATAAAACTTAACAAAACCAATGTAAAATAACAAAGATCAAACAAAGGAGCATTTAAGCAACCTTAACAAAAAGCTTTTCAGTAACCTTATGTAAAAATAACAAAAAATTGAAAAATAGAAACCATGCATTTCAAAATCCTTAACAACAACCGTTACAACAATCCTTTCAAAAAACTTATGTAAAAATAACAAAAAATAATAAAGAAGAAAGAAATAAAGCAACCCTATGTGACAATAACAAATAATGAAAATGAACAATCATCACAACAACCCCTTCAACAAATTTATGTAAAAATAACAAAGAAGAAAATTGAACAACCCTTACAACAATCCTATATGTAAAAATAACAGCAAATCAAATAGAACAACCCTTCAATAATTTTTTTTACTAAATTTACAAAATCATATACAACAACTCAAAATTAATCTTACAAAAAAATAAATCCAACAACTTTACAAATAAGTTTTATAACAATGACAACAACTTATTATTAATCGACAACCTTATGTAAAAAATTTAACATTAAATAGAGCAACCCTTTCGGTAACTCTAACAAAAACATTATAAGAAAGGGCCATGACCATATAAATAAGAAAAAAAAACTAAAAGAATCCTAATAGCAGCACTTACAACAACTGTATGCAATAAGAACAAAGAATCGAGAATACCAAAACCCTTTTAGCAACCATAGCAACGACACTAACATAAACCATACACTTAAAATAACAGAAAAAACAAATACAATAATTTTTATTGTAACACTTTCAACAACCCCGCGTAAAAAGGAAAAAGAATCAAATACAATAACTTTTCAGCAACACTTACAACAACCATATGTAAAAAGATCAAAGAAACAAATACAACAACCCGAACAACAATACTTCCAACAATACTATGTAAAAAAATTGAATACAACAACCCTTTTAGCAACACTTAGAGAAATACTTTTAACACCTCATGCTTCTCTCGTCTGTACGACCGACCAACACTTTTTGGAGAACCTTATCAAGGGTCTCACATCTGTCCAATCGCTTCTATGCTTGTCACGTGTCACACCATTCTATGTCACATCATTAGGGCAATTTTTTGAAATAAGCTATTACTTTGTGATAGGGTTTTGGTAATTGGATATAAGCTGCTTTGGTGTAATGAAATTTGTAAAATATATATATAAATCTTGTGTGTGTGTTTTGTCCCACATTGCTTATGTATGAGTAATTTGTGTGATTTATATTACATCTAGTAACTACCAAACCATAATCTCATGATAGGATTTTTGTAAAAGATATTGGCGAAAATACTACCAGAAATATATCGTTTGCTACACTTAACCCATAAATTAAATTTTTGAGAGTGCAACCCTCCACCAAACTCCAATTTTGTTTTTTTTTACTATTATATTCTTATAATTATTAAAACTGTAAAAATAATTATTTTAAAAAAAAACTACAAAATTAAAACCCTCTAATTTCCCATTTCTTCTCTGGCTCATTCTCTCTATCTCTTTCCCTTCTCCAATTCCTCTGGCCACTGCATAGCCATGGTAAGGCTACCTTTAACCCAAACAAATTCCAAAATCCAACAACAATTTCTCTACCTCTTTCAGGTAGGGGTGAAAATCGATCAGTTATGGTTGGTTTTTACAATTTTATAACCGACCGGTCGGTTATGGTTTTTATGTTACGAAAATTGTAACTGACCGTTTAGAAATTATAACCGTATAAAATCGACCGTACAGTTTTTGGCAGTTTTCGGTTTGGCAATTTTGGACGGTTTTTCGCGGTTTTGGGCGGTTTTTGGCAGTTTTTGGCGGTTTTTGGCAATTTTTTGGTTTAACTATTTTTTTATTTTAAAAATCGAAACCGACCGCCATGTCAAAAAAACTGAAACCAAAACCGACTGCCAAATTTGGTGATGACGTGGAACTGAAAATTCAGTTATGGTCTGATCGGTTTGATGGTCGGTTTCGGTTTATCGGTTTTTATGAACACCCCTACTTTCAGGCTCACTCTCCTCTATCATGTCTATTTTTTTGACAGAAAAGGGCAACGAGTCACAAGTTGCCATCTCCGACCATCGATCGTTGAGGACAAAAGAGTTGACACAATCTACACTAGGTCAATAGCCATGGTGGGCACCTCGACGATAATCGACTTTCATTTCTCATATCGACATGGGGAACCTCATATGTGATTTTCCTTCCATATTTTTAGTAGTGGAACTCTAAGTAACAAGTTCGAATTGAATATCTTAACTCTCAAATTTGGGACTTTGAGGAGCAGATCGCTGGTGTATGGTATTGGTATTGTTGTATTGATTTTTTAGAGTTGGATTTTTTTTTTGTTTTAAAAAAATTATTAGAGGAAATATGTGCTAATGGTAATGGTAATATGGTGGTGATATTGGTGGGGATAGTGGTAGTGCAATGGTGGTGGATATGGTGTGACTGTGGTAGATACTTGCATAGTGAAGGTGACAGTGATGATGGTGGTGGTTTTAGTTGGGGCTAAATATCGAGCGGGTTGATCGGGTTTCGTGTTTGTAGGTTTTGGATAGACCCAACCTGCGAGAGGGTTAGGTTGGCGGGTCATGAGTTGGCAGGTCACGGGTTGACCTAGTCAACTCGGTCAACTTTTTTTTTTAGAAAAAAAAAAACTCAAATTCTAATATTCTATATGGTTTTTTTCTTTATGGAAAGAATTTATATAAATAAATATTTTGGGAACATTTTTCTTTTTTTTTAAAAAAAAAAATAGAAATTATAAATAAATAAATAAAAGAGGAATGAATCTTGTTGAGTTGTTGAATGAATGTACATTGTATGTATGCTATTGCTAATTCTCTTTTTTTTCTTTAATGAATTAACGTAAACTTGGTAAATTTCCTAGAAATTTTATTGAGCTGTGAAATTCATAATAATCCTATTTTATTTAAATATTTAAATTTTGAACTATTGAAGTAATAATTTAAATAAATTTAATATTTAAATTTATAAGTATATTGTTTTTTTTAAAAAAAAAAAAATTATTTTTTGCTTATTAATTTTTGTTTTTTTTTTCAAAAAAAAAAAAAAATTATTTTATATGGTTTTTTTTAAGTTTAGTGACAAGTTGTTAAAATAAAACTTTGATGTTAATGAAAAAAAATTCATATTACCGTAAAGTTGAATAAAATATTTGTTTATAAATATATAAGGGATATTGGCGGCTAAACTATCTGAACTTTAAATTTTTTAACACTTAACTATAAAAATTGATTTTTTTTTTGGGGCAAAACTACCTAAACTCCCATTCTGTTTTGCTCTGTACCCTTCCATCCAAAAATTACAGTTAAGTGTCACCGTAGACTGCACACGTATATACACTTGTACACGTGAGAAATTTTTAGTGGTCCATGTAATTAAAAAATAACTATAAATATTTAAAAAAAATTAAAAATCAGAAAAAAATAAATTTTAAAAAAATTCTTTTTGGGATATTGGCGGCTAAACCATCCGAACTCTAAACTTTTTTACACTTAACCACAAAAATCAAAAATAATTTTAATTTTTTTTTTACTTTTTTTTTCTTTTTCTTCTTCCTTTCATAAACTTTCTGAAATCCTAATCTCTTAGCCCTCCCTTCCAAACCTCTCTTTCGCTCTCTCGTCTCACCACCCAAGATCTCGTTAAAGCCGAAGCACCCATACCTCGCCGAAGCCATTTGCCCTCTCTTTCTCTCTCTCGATCTTCTCCTTTCCAGACCCTCTCTTGCTCTTTCTCGTCTCTTCCTTCTCTCTCTTCGTGGTGGTCGCTGGAAGGGGGTCGAACTGAACGAAAAAAACAGAGGGGGTCAGAGAAAAATCGAAGGAGAGAGAGAAGATAGCATATCGGGGTTGGGATTTTTTGGGTCGTGAGGTTTAGTTGTGGCCCGTCTAACATGGGATGGTCGGAGAAGGCCGACGTTGTACACCGTGAGAGAGTGTGTGAGAGGGGACTCGGAGAAGGTTGGGTTGTGGGGTAGGTGATTAGGTGCTAGGGTTTTTTCAGTTAAGAAGAAGAAGAAAAGAAAAGGAAAAGCTTTGAAAACAGAATGGGAGTTTATGTAGTTTTGCCCCCAAAAAATCAATTTTTATGGTTAAGTGTAAAAAAATTTAAAGTTCGGGTGGTTTAGCCGCCAATATCCCAAAAAGAAAATATTTTTAAAATTATTTTTTTAATTTTTAATTTTTTTAATTTTTTAAATATTTATAATTATCTTTTAAAATTAATATTACGTGGACCACTAAAAATTTGTCATGTGTACAAGTGTGTACACGTGGGCAGTTCACTATGACACATAACTATGATTTTTGAACGGAGGGGTACAGAGCAAAACGGAATGGGAATTTAGGTAGTTTTGCCTAGGGGTGTTTGCGATGCGGGTGGTGCGGTTTTTGACTATTTTTTCAAACCAACCCGCACATGCGGTTTTTTCAATTTCTCAAACCGCAGTCGCACCGCGAAACTAAAAAACTACAAAACCGCACCGCAAAAAATGGTGCGGTACAGTTTATGCGATTTCTGCGGTTTGGACTATCATTAAATAATTAAACTATCTCAAATACAAATAAATTTGAGCAACACTTGTCAAAAATACCCTAAGACATGAAAATAAATATGAAAAAAAGTTTCAAGTTTCAACAATACAATAATTAGTGGGCTTAGGTTGGGCCTTCACATATTGGACCTAAATAAATATAAAAATTGGTATTTTTATAATATGCGGTGCGGTGCGGTTTGAACCGCATATTAAAAATTCAAAACCGCAAACCGCACCGCACCGCGCGGTTTAGGAAAAATTCAAACCGCGACCGCACCGCAAAGAATTTCAAACCGCATTTTTTTTGCGGTGTGGTGCGGTGCGGGCGGTTTGAGCGGTTTGATGAACACCCCTAGTTTTGCCCCTAAAAAAATTATTTTTGTGGTTAAGTGTTAAAAAATTTAAAGTTCAAGTGGTTTAGCCGCCAATATTCCATATATTAATAAAAATATCCTTATATAATATATATGTATAAAAACAAAAATTGGTCGGGTTGGCCGGTGGGTTCGGGTCCAACTTGAAATCCAATTAATGGTCATAAAATATCAACCTGCGAACCTACCTGAAAGTGTATCGGGTTGGACCCGACCTGCCCGAATAGAACGAATTTTTTAAATTTTAAGGGTTTGATCGGGTTGGATCTGAGCAGATTGGTTGGGTTCGGGTTAAACCCGGTCAAATTGTTCCATCCTTTTGTGAGACGGTGATGGTGTAATGCATGGTACTGGTGTGGTAGTTATGGTGATAACAGTGGTAGTTGTTGGGTGAGTGTGGTGACTGTTGTTGAACATTAAAAAAAAAGGAAGAAAAAAGGAGGATTTTTTTTATGTATTATAAATACAATTTTAATTTTATTTATTTTTTATTTTTTAAGTGATTTTAATAATTTTTATAATATTTAAATAATTAATATTATGTGAACTAATTAAAATTATCACGCTCTACACTTGTATGTATATATATATATATTTTGGTTAATTAGGATTTTTATCCCCTAAATTTTAACATGTATCAAATCATGCTCCTGTTAAAAAATCTCCTAAACTATTGAGATTGTTTGATTTAAGAATTTTTGTCTAATTTCATTTAATTTTACTATTTCAGTGATTGTTTATGTACTAAATCATGCTCTCTAGATTTTGATATCTACCAAATCATGCCACTCAAAAGTTGACATGTACTAAATCATGCTCCTTGAACTTTCATCCATGTTAGAATTTTTTTTACTAAAATTGAATAAAAGTCCTTAAATTCAACAATTTCAATAGTTCATAGGGTATTTTTAACGACTTTAGAAGTTCAGAGAAGATAATTTGGTACATGTCAAAATTCGGGAGAAAAAAAATCTTAATTAGGCTTTTTTTTTTGGTAAAAATAAAACATCTCATATTTGTAATGTTTTAGACGGAGTAGCAAAAACGAAGCAAAAAAGCAAAACAAAATGTATAGTTCATTTGTTTTGGTTGGTGGTGTGAGAATCAAAACAAATATATAGTTTTTTTTTTCTTAATTATAGAGTGGATAATATATATAATAATATTTTTTTTTTTCAAAACTACATGCAAAATGTAGAACTGATCGAAACCTAGGTGGGCATGGCCATCTGTGCCCCCGTTAATTGGTACATATAACTCGTGCAACTTTGTTTGTTATACATAAAAGAGGGGAAAAAAGATAGATTAAACTACCATATTCATCTATTCATTAATTAATACCTCTCTACAAATCTTCCTTTTCTTTCTCTATCAATCCACACTCTCCTCCTACCAAACATAACTCAAGGAAACCACATGAGCTAGCCGGACACACAATTAAAAAGATCTTAATTTTGAAAGAGTGACACTGCCCAAGGCTGAATCTATTTCGTGGCCGAAAATGGTGATATAACCACCTTTCAGTCCCACATGCTTATTGACAATTTAAGATCACATCAATGCTATGTCGTATTGAAGATAAAACACTCATCATGGGCGTCAGTACTTTTTGGTGGTTAATTTGGATTTTGTTTCATCAATGATATATATATATACTCATCCTGATATGTGATATATCTTATTCAATCAGTCTTCTGTATTATTTAAAATCAGGTATAACGTGTCACTTATTTTAAGGCTCAGCTAGCCATATGCCATTCTATCTTCTTCAATACTTAAAATGACTTGTCTATTAGTACGTACAACATTTTTTGATAAATATGATATACTATACTTCTTTTCTATCCTTAAGACAAAAAATCCATCTCATATTCTTCTTTGGATTCTCTTTAAGGCATGACATTATAAAGTATATTCAGTTTTAAGTAATTTTGGATTTAAAATTGGTCAAACCTTTAAGGTTAATAAACTAATAATCACCATTTACAGCAATTCGAAAAACACACACACTCACCAAAAGCAAATTAATAAACAAAACAAGTCACAATATAATTCACACTACCAACTCATTCAAGTCTCTCCCTATCTCTTTATTTCTCAAGATCATTCTCGGAACAAGTATGTACAAGAAACTTAAAATTGGAACATCTTACTTACACTACCCACTTGCTGTAATTATAATAGGCCTAAATCCTAAATCCTATGTGTACTCTAACGTAATCTAATGCCATATATGGCTTCTAATAACAATTAAGCCTAACCCAACATCAAGTAAAGCGCAATTTTTGTAATTTGTTGGGTCAGTAGCTCAGTGAGTGATGAACTTCATTCCCTTATTTTCTCCACTGCACCCCTGAGAAGAAACTACTCCAACTCTACTACACGTAGTTTCTCAACTAAAAGGGCTCTGCTTTTAGATTATATATAGTTATATACCAAGAAGAAGAAACAATAAAAACTAGAGAAAATTTTCAAGAAGACCCCTTTGTGGCTTAATTTTAAGACCAAAAGTCCCACCACTGATAACCACTAGAGGATTCATCAAAAAGGGTGTCTGAGTTCAAATTGCCCCAGTCTTCGGGCGATGTAAGGGAGCTATCAGCAGGAGGCTCCGGCGCCATGTTCATGCTCAGAAGCTCCGCTTCCTCGGGTTCAAGTACTTCTTGATCAAAATTATAGGCTGCCTTCATGCAACTATCATCGTCTGATGAGAGAACCCCTAAAACGTGTTCTGTTCTTTCCAAAGACGAAAGACTCGGCTTCATTACTTCCAATTGATCTGTCTCTGTTTTCACCTTTCCATTATCCGAGTCCTTATCAACTTTATCATTATCTTTATCTTTATCTTTCGAACTCTGCATCAGATCACCGCTAAGCTTCTGCAACTGCCATATCAAAAAAAAAAAAAAAAGATTTTAGTTATCTGCTAAAACCATATGTCTTTAGTTTTAGTTAGTCCTTTACTGGTTTTTACGTACCTGAAGAGCCAAACCCTGTTTTTCTTTCTTGAGAGCATCGAAACGAGAAGCTAAGTTCTTATAATTGGCGAGTAAAATAGAGTAGTCTCGTTCGAGTTGCTTGGATTTCCAACGAGCTCGCTTGTTCTGAAACCATATGGCGACTTGACGAGGCTGCAAGCCTAACTCAGAGGCCAACTGGAGTTTTTTTTTTGGCTCGAGCCTGGTCTCGTTCTCGAACATTGATTCCAGAGATTTGATTTGGTCATCACTGAACCTTCGTTTGTTGTTTTTGCTCTTCTTTTTTCTGTTTCCAGCTGGTACTTGAACTCCAGCACCAGTAGAAGATGAAGTAGAGGATGAATTTGAGAAGCTGCTCTCGTGAATATTAATGTTGTTGTTATTGTGATCAAATCTGTCCGATGTGGGACAATATGAATATTCCCCATGAATGTTGTTTTGGTCTTCAAACATCGTCCTCTCTCTCTCACTCTCTCTCTCTGAGTATATATATATAGTACGAAACTGTGGTTGGTTGGGTTGGTGTTGGCTTTGGGTTTTGGTGTTAGAATTGGTGGGATTCGAATGGTGAATCATCAACGGAGTTTGTGAAATGAAATTCTTGTGTTTGTATTTGCTTTGCTTTTATATCCAAAATCTCCATACCATACGAGTAACTGCTTCTTTTCTTTTGATGCCGTAAATAATGGTTTTTTATTTGTCCACTAATAATTGCTGATATTATAATAATTATTATTATTATTTAAGAAAAAGAAAAAGAAATGAACTAATAAATGAATGTGGCTCAAGCTGAGTAAATTAAAAACTCAAAACTCAGCGTGTGGAGACTGGAGAGGGGAGCACATTTTTCTTTTTGGACACTAATTATTATTATTTTAACTATATATTGTTTTTGTGATATGTTTTTTAATTAATTTCTGTCGTTGTCGTCGTCACCATCATGGTAATAAATATTTAAGTAATACTCCTCAACAGTCTAACTATAATAGCTAGTTTCGACTACATGAATCACGTTATTGCCAAACCTATCTATGAATGTTTCTTTCTATATTAAATTAATCATAGAATTATATATCATTATTGTTCAAAAAAATAATAATAGAATTTTATATTTGGTAGATTATTAATAATTAAAATTGAGTAGGCTCGTTTAATTTTTATTTTATTTTCTAATCTCTTCTCTTGTTTCCTAATTTCTTGGACAAATCGTTGTCTTGATAATTTCTTCAACTAGAAAATGAAAAGGATTTATTTTATTTTTATTATTTTGTTTATTTTCCATATGATAATGACCAAGAACAAATATCATATTTGTCTTATAGATATCAAATTAATGAGATGAAAAGACATCATACATAAGTAGCTATACGATTTTTTTCATTGAATTTATTCATTTCAAGCTAGTTACATTTAATTAATAAAAGAAAATTAATATAACATAAATAATATATAATTGAAAGATCTTATTTTACTTGAATTATCTAAATCGAAAGTAAAATAAAAGTATTCAACTCTCAGCATAATTCTTAAAATTAAAATATGGGTAAAAAATTATCTCAAAAATGATAAATTAATTACTATATAAAAATATAAACATATAGAAAACATGCATTTCCTAAAGTCAAAGTTTTATCTCTTAATATTAATTAATTAAAGACAATTTAATATGATTATATAATATATATTTGGTAGAATAATATTTTAATATTGTTTTCACTGGCCGGGCAGTCGACAAAGAGGCATGAGTAATCATCTATATATTTACTGTAGTGAAATTAATTAAATTTATCTTCGAGTAATGTTTTATTATTATTCAAAAAGTAAGGGAAAAACATTGTTCGATCTATATATGTTGATTGTGTGCCATATTTAGAGAGAGGAAATTTGTGCAAGAGATATAATATTACGAGTTATATAAAAAATGTAAGCGTCTGAAAAATTGTATTCTAAAAATTTGAACGCAAATTAATTTTTGTAGTTTCTATAAAACAAAAATTGTTTGGTTATAATGTTTATTTTAATTTTAATAATAATAATATCTTTTAAAAAATAAATAGAAGCAATAATATAAACATATATTTTGTATGATAAATATATTTAATAGTAATAACTAAGAGATAAACAAACTTGAAAGGAAAAGTAGTAATAAAAACTTCAAAAAAATAATTGTTGTCAAAATTTCTAATTTTTTGTAGCTTTGTTTTTAGAAATGTTTCCTAAAAAACAATATGAAATACATATACTTGTATATAGAGAAAAAAAAAACAGTTTGATTTTCAAAGATTAAAAAAAAATTGTAAGTTATAATTAACCATCTAACCTTTCCCAACGTTTCTAACTACAAGTACTCAGCCAAAGTCAATTTGCCTTCCAGTAAATGGTTGTTTATAACTTTATGTATTTGGAATTTTTTTATATGAACAATTTTTCTTTTTCTTTTTTTTTTATGAAACTTGGAATTCATTGAAACGAAATTAAGGTGACCAAGGCTGGTCAATACAAAAGAGCCCACTTAGCTGAACAATTTTTTTTTTCTCAAGGCTATAAATATTTTTAGTTTATAAGTGCATGTTTGGCATCATAACTAGAAAACTGTTTTTTGTTTTTAAAAACAGAAAATTGTTTTTAAAAACAATTTGGCTTGTTTGGCCTTGTTTTTTAAAAACAGTTTTCAGAAAACAAAGTTACAAAAAACAAGAATTTTGAAAACAACAAAATATTGTTTTCTGTTTTAAAAACCAATTCACTTTAGGTCAATATTGTTTTTAAAAATCACTAACTAAACGTGACTTGTGTTTTAAAAACTTCAAAAACTATTTTTTGTTCTTATTTCTAAAAACAATTTTTTAAAACAAAAAACAGAAAACAATACCAAACATGCTCGTTTCTCTCTTTTAACAAGTTTCTCTCGCTCGTCATCTGCTTCCAAATAAAAATCCATAATTTTTCGATCGAATTTAAAATATTTATATAAACTCTTGCGTGTTAATAATGAAAATAGTATAATATGTATGGAATTTGTTGAATAGAGACTATTACTTCATTATTCATAATATAATAGGATCTTAATAAATCACATTATTAAAGGGATTTACTATATTGATTGAAGATAAATTATTATACAGTTGGTGCTACATAATTAACAGTTTTAAACATGCATACAATATGAGGTATATATCAATTTAATGAACATCGCTTTATTATGTGACAATTCTCGTAGATTTTTTTACTCATATTTTAAAGTCAAGGCCACGGCTTAATAAGCCAAGTAAGATATTAAGATCGACTCACTCGATCGAGCCCATGAGAATGATTAGAGAGAGATGAGCCACCATTATACGTGTCCAGCTTTGATTCTCGTTCAAATTAAACAAAGTGAGAAAAAGAAAATTGATGCATATTTATTTTCAATAATAATAAAATAGTAAAAAAATAATATATTATTTTAGACCAATTAAATTATTTTTTGGCTAAGGACAAAGCCCGTCAGCTGTCACGCGTCATCCAATAATATTCTGCCATGTGCCTCTGGTCAAAACTCGGTAACCCATTACGTCGACCTTATATTTTTCGTTTTTTGGTTTTTCTAGATGACGTGGCAGAAATCTGGTGGTTATGGAAGAAAAGAAAAAGGACACGTGCCTTAACTCGTGTTAATTATCGTACTTCATTCGGAGTCGTGTATGGGTTGGAGATAAGTCACAATTCTCTGTCGCGTTGATCTTTAAATAATCTCTCTTGGCTTGCCACGTGTTGGCGATCGCGTCTCACTTCGAGTGTTTTCAGTTTTATTTCTTTTTTCTTTTTTTTTTAAAAAAAAAATAAATTATAAATTTTAGGAGACAGAACAAAATGTTATGGGGTTCATAGGATGATCTTGGGTGAAATTTATTGTACTAAATTAAAAATGTTATCGGCCAAAATGAAAAGGAAAAAACAGAGAAAAATAATACAACAAAAAAAGGAGGAAGATCCAATTGTGAGAGGACATCTAAACCAACCGAGAAAATAAAGAGAAAAAACAGAATGTCTTTATATTTAATTATATTAATAATTTTTTACTCTCTCTGCTTTCTTTTGGAGAATAAAATGTTTTATAATTCCTTCTCTCACCTCAATCCAATGTGTTATCAACAATTGTATGGTGTATATTGCTAGATGTGACACCTTCAAATTTCCATTCGTTTAATATAACCATTTTTTTTCTTTATGAGATTATACTAATATAAGTAAAAGTATTTTCTTAAAAGAAATATCACATATGTAGTATATATCTTCAAAAGTACGATTACTTTGTGTTGTGTTGAAGACTCAAAACTTATCAGCATGAAGACTAAGGTATAGCTGCTAATTGATATTTATATTGTTGCTTATTTGGCCCTTGGAGATTTCTAAGCAATAAAAGTGAAAAAATTAATGAAGAAGGTAAGTGAGATTAAGACAGAAGAGAGGAAAACGACACTGCGTTTTAGCCGTGTTAGGCGGGTTTATGATTGGTATGATTAATTAGGCGTTACTTTCGTTTGGGGTAAGGAGTTAAGTAGGACGTACAATGTACCGATCTATATCGTGAGAGTGGCAAAAATTAGCTAATTACAAAAATGAACATTAATTTATTAAGGTGATAAAAAATAAACAACTAGAATGATAATATATATATATATTAATATATATGATATATATATAGTTTGAGGTTGAGGAAACTTATAGTTTCAGCCATATTAGCTTCTTCCATTATTCCAGGTAGGATGATGACTCCTCAGTTTAATAAAGGGGATTGAAACGCAGTCACAGTCAAGATAAAAAATTTGTCGTTTTTTGGGGACCCTGTTTTGTACTATTTAGTGTCAAATCCTTAAGTAGGTGGTAGCTTTGGATTCATGAGATGAACCGATTGAGTCTAAAAGTGTAAGACTGTGTTTGTGTTTCGTAAAAAATCAAATGGAGCTAAGAAAAAAAGACTATAAAGAGAGAGAGGAGTCTTAATCTTGATGTGTATTCGTGGCCAACATGAAGTAGGCACAGACGGCTATAGTAGTAGTGTTAATATAAAGGTTCCAACTTCCAAGCCTTTTTTTCTCATCACAAAAAGGAAAGGTTTAAAGATGTGTTTAATTAGGAGTGTTCCAATGGTATTATTGGCTGTTTTCGTACTTAACTCAAAGATATATATGCCTGTTATTGGTTGAGATTATGTACGTTTCAGCAAAATATCGGTTTCGAATTTTTTTCACCAAACAAAAATTAATATATAATATGCATAACATTTGGTTGACATACGGATGATTTCGTGATCAATGTGTGGATAAACTATAAAGCGAGATCTCATCGTGTACGAAAACGGGATCGAGATTAATTAGGAGAATATATGTGAACAATTAATGACGTTGATGAAATAATTAATAGCTGGATATATAAACATTATGAGATTTTTAAAAGTACTATATATATGTTTGTGAGTATTTTATCCTAATAACCCTAAACATAAGAGGTTTAGGTTAACAAGTGTTTTGGCTGAAGAGAATATGATCATTATTACTTTTACTTTTACTTTTATTTGGTACGAATGATAATCACAATTACTAATTTATATTTATAAAATAATGTAAAGCAACGAAAAGAATAATGATTATTGTTTTATTCCAACGTTGATTCCACCCAATTATAAAATATGCTTTTACAAAATTTATTTACTACTCATTCACGTTTAAAGAGAAAAAACACTTAGGACCCCGCCGGATCCGGGTTTTGCCCGGAACTATGATTGAGAATTATTCATTTGTTTCTTCGCTCTTACATATTCCCTGTCACAACGTAAAAACTATCATTTGTAAATATTGCAACATCTTTCCTTTCCTATAAAGCTGTATACAAAGAGTTATATATACGAAGGATTATGGAGAAGAAAGATATTATATATCCATGGTATCATTAAATGTTAAACAAATTTCGTTTCCTTCAAACCATCTCCTGCATAGGTATGTGACATTTAGGGCTCGTTTGGTACGCCGTATAAGGGTCGTATTGTATTAAATAATAAATAACACTATGTTTGGATTAAGCAATGTATTGTATTAATTAATTATTACGACCAAATTTTTTAATACAATGGATGTTGTATTATTTAATACATAATAAATGGTCAGTATTAGCTTGTATTATAATATTTATAAAGAATTTGGGGTCAACACCATTCTCCGACCCGGACGCGAACCCGGACCCGAGACCCCGGCCCGGACCCCGGACCCAGACCTCGGACCCAGACCCCGGACCCGGACCTGGACCTGGACCCGGACCCCGGACCCCAGACCCGGACCCTGACCCCGACCCGAACCCCGGACCCGGACCCGAACCCGAACCCCGGACCCCGGGCCCAGACCCGGACCCGAACCCCGGACACGAACCTGAACCCGGACCCGAACCCGAGACCCCGGCCCGAACCCCGGACCCGGACCCGGACCCGGACCCGGACCTGGACCCGGACCCGGACCCAGACCCCGGACCCGGACCCCAGACCCAAACCCTGACCTGGACCCGAACACCAGACCCTGGACCCGGACCCGAACCCCAGACCCTGGACCCGCACCCGAACCCTGGACCGCGAACCCGGACTCGGACCCGGACTCAAACTGGGACCCAGACCCGTAGTTGGTGTTGGGATCAAGTGTATTAAAAATATATTATAACTTTACATAATCGATTAATACAAGTCAAAACCAAACATTGTATTGTATTAAATAATACTAATACAATACAATACAATACAATACAACACAACACAATACAATACAATACAATACATTACAATACGGCGTACCAAACGAGCCCTTAATGTAGTATACTCTTGTAATTTACATGTTATACCCTCATCTTCCAAAAGAGTTTTCTGCTTCAACGCAGTTCATGTTGGCTAGTTTTTTACGTCAATACAGTTCAAGTTGTTAATTATTAATGGAGACAAATAGATAATAGCTTAAATTTACCAATATTTCAATCGTTTAAAGAATTTTATTATCAAAATTTGAGTTTGAATGATTAAGTAAAATATTAATTATTAGGAGGATTTAACGTCAAAAATTCAACAATAAATTATGTTGGTTGAAGAGATCCCTTCCCTTTCTTGATGCCTTCTAGTGATTAAAATTACTTTTTCATAAAAAAAAGTTCACTATCAACAAGATTTTTGTGCCTCACATACTATTTAATCAAAAGTTATTTACTAAAAAATTAGAATTTTTACCCTTTGAACTTTTGCATTTATCAAATTATATTTTTTGAACTTTTCCATTATGTTAAAAATTCCTCCTGTACACTATTGAAATTGTTCGATTTAAGAACTCTTGTCTAATTTCATTCATTTTTTTTAATGTGGTGATTGTTCATAGACTAACTTGTGTCCCTATAAACTTTAATATATTCTAAATTATGTTTTCTAAACGTTAACATATATCAAATAGTGCCCCCGAAATTTTCATTCACTGTAGACTTTTTTTAGTAAAAATGAATAAAAGTTCTTAGATCAAACAATTTTAATAGTTTGAAGGGAATTCTTAACGACCTGAAAAAATTCAAAAACACGATTTGGTATATGTCAAAGTTCACGGGACGAAAACCTAAATTAGCCTTTAACTTATAATGAAGTTAGAAAAAAAAAACAAAAAAAAGTTAGTGTAACACGTTCAATCCTATGGATTTAAAATAATTATACATCTCCCAATGAAACTAGCCTACAAATTTATGAGGACCAATATATAAAATAGATAAGGATTTTTTTCAATAATATACTTAAAATATAAATTATTTACAAAAATACCTTAATAAATCTCAATTACAATAATACCTTGCTACATCATTAAAAAATACCTTAATTTTAAAATAATATGCCTGAAACGAAATTAATCCCAAATTCCGTTTTTTTATTATTTTTCTCGGTTTTCAAAAATAACCTTTTGGTTACTTATGATGTTGATAAGAAATTAATTAATTACTTTTACGTATAAAAATTTATTTTTAAATTATATATTTTGAGATACAATTTGGTTACCTCTAAAATCTTATTTGTAAAAATCTTAATAATCAACAACTATTTTCAAGTTATTGTGTTGTCTTATTATTTAAAATACATTTGGGTAACCTTAAAGTTTATTTTCGAAACTAATGGGTTTGTCATATAATATAATAAACTACTATTTTTATTTACTAATTATTTTATATACCTTTTTGTTACTTTGAAACTTATGTATTTATTTTTAGATTATATTAAATTAATTTGTTATTTTAAATACTTTTACGTTACTTTTATATTTTTCTTTTGTAAAAATATTTATTTTACTTAATCTATTTAATAAGTTACAATAAAATTAAAAACAAAAAAAAACTCACATAACTTATTGGTAAAATTGGTAAATATTGATATTGCTAATTATTTATTTTAAAGTTATATTTTTAGTTACCTTTTAAGTTTACAGTAGAAACTAATTAGTTTTCATATTGTATAACAAATAAGCATAAATATGAAATAGTTTTATTTAGTATACTTTATTGTAATATTTAAATTAATTATGATTTAGATAATATACCAATTGGTTACTTTTCACAAAATGATCAACTTTAGATAAAAAATATCTCCCGTAGATAATCTTCAATTTTTAGATTAGTTATTTAGAAACTATATATTCATTTTTAACTTAAGTGAGCAACGATATGGTCAGAAAATAGTTTTAGAAATCTAGTTACTTTTTGGTTAACTAAATGAAAAAATACACTACATGGTCATTTTGACATGTAAGAAAAATGTGTATTTTCTCATCGTCACCATAATTAAAAGTCACTATTTAGTTGTTATGATACCGAAAGTGAAACTTAGAAGTAACTAAGAAATTATTTTTCTACACAACATAAAAAATGATTCATTCTTTTATTAATACTAGGCGGCAACTACGTGCAAGGCACGTTTTATGTTTTTTTTGTTTTAGTTTTTTTAGTTATTTTTTCTATTTAAAATATTTGGTAATAAAATTAATGGTGTAGTGTATTGTAGTAATTACTTTTGAATGATTTCATATATATTTGTTTTATGATTGGTTTTTCATCGATCATGTAAGATACTTTTTGGGCTTCTTCATTAACAAATCGACTCCGCATGATTAAACAAATTGGCTTGAAACTAAAATTTAGAAATATTTGATTAGTTAAGATAACATAATTAATTAAGGATCTTTAATTTATTTTAATAGAAGTGGAAATTTGATTTATCTAATTATTTTTTTTTACCACTTATAATTCATATATATTTTTTTAGATTCTTTTTATTTCATATGTTTTTGTTACATCTTTTGGTGGTTTCACTTGTATTGTGACGGCGTTAATATATTTGATTTTTTTAAAATTAAAATATTTTAAAATTAAATAAGGAATGTGCATAGAGGATAAATATTATTACTATATTAAAAGTAAATTGCCTCTTTTTTCTTTAGAAGATGTGTAGGGGTTCAATTCATTAAAATTGTTTATTTTGTACTCAGATTGTTAGTTTTTATTTTTTGTAAGTTTTTCTATTTTTGTTGTAGAGGTAATTATCCATTAATATGGATAGTCTTTATATTTAAAGTGGTCATGTACTTTAGTAACATGTATATTAATGATGTACATATTTAATGTTTTTTTCAAAGTATGGATAAGATTTAAAAATTGTAACTTATATTTTATTTTCTTGTACTAAAGCATGTATATAATTTTAGTTAAATTTAGTAAATGAAATAAATAATATTTTATATTTTATAAGTATTAAAATAATTAATTTATCTTTTTATCAATAACAGTTAACTTCTGATATTTTTTACGCTTGTATTTGTATATATGTACCAATAGCTAATATTGCGATGACTTGTAAATAACAAAATAAAATTATATGACAAATAATTATAAAATAAAAAAATGTTTCTTATATAAATATATTTTATTTATATATTTGGGTATCCAATCTTTTGTTTTATCTTTCTATAACTTTCAAAAAAAATTAGTATATATTAATTATTTTTTATATAAATTTAAGAATAAGTTTTTGCATATATCTTTCACATGATGGGCGCATTATTACTTTTAAAAATTAAAATTGTTATCTTTAATTTTTATTTTGAATAAGAATAATATTTTACATATATTTTTTAAAAAAATAATAAATAAATAAATAAAAGTTGATAAATTTAAATTTTTTTTAATTTATTTTATTTTTCCAATTGCAAGAATAAAATACAAAGCACTATCTTCCTCCTCATTTAATACACTTAATTATTATTAATTATTTCATTTATTTATGAGCAAAATATAATAATAACAATAATAATAAGAAATAGGAAAATTTTATAATGCGCCCTTTTAAAGGAATACACTGATAGATCTCTATCTGTTTTAGTATCCGAAATAATTTTTAGTCAAATTTTTTCTCATGATCATGTAAATTATAGTTACTAAAGACATTCGGCAAAAATTTAAAAAATTTAGAAAATTTAACACATCAAAAACTACGTTCAAACAGTGTTTTACATTCGTGACTATTTTATTTTATACATGTGTAAAATAGATTATTTAAATATTATCTTTAATATTATAAATTATTTCAAATTTTTGAAAATTTTATAGGATATCTTAAATAGCTATAACGTACATGAATATAAAAGAAAATTAAACTAAAAAATTCTTCTTAGTACCGAAATAAATAGAAAACATATTAGTACATAGTCCATTCTAGAATTACCTAACAAAAATATCCCATTCTAGAATTACCTAACAAAAATATCCCAAACAATCTTCCGTGATTTTAAATGAAAGATTTGATAACCTACCTATTCCAATCATTCTTCCTCCCTCACTTCGTCCTTCCTTCCTTAATCTCCTATCACGCCAAGATTTTCTCTCTCTCTCTCTCAAACAGAATATCAAATTCCTGAGGGATTTACAATTTTACTACATTTTTTCTCTTTTTTTGCTAAAATCTTAGCCTAAAAAGGTATACAAAGAACATCTTCAGCAATCATTTATATTATATATTATTAAAAACAAGTATTATTTCAATCATTTTGTAGATTTTGATGGTTCAGATTAGAATTATGGGTTTTGTTCTACTATTAATTATATATATTTTAGATAACTATTAATTTTATATATACTCATCATATTATAAAGTTACTTTAAAAAAAATGGGGATAAAGTCGAATGCAGCAAAATGTTCGGCAGTGGTAGTAGATTGGGTGATGGTGAAATTTAAATATATGTAATAATTATATAAAATAGGTTTTATGTGGGTTGTCGATATGATTTTCTCATTTTGTTGAAGAGAAACAACACCTGAGAAAATTAAAAGGAAAACTACTCATCTTCTTCCTCTTAAATTCTTAATTTTAAAAGAACTTCCTTTCAATCTCCCACTACATCTATTAAGTTCATTCTCATAACACTATTGCTATCAAATTTACAACTATTGAATGATAATTGCATGGAAAAGTAAGGGAGTGACAACGGAACAGATTATTGGGCTCTCGGTAGAGGAGACAGGGACAGTTGTAGTTTCCTATAAACAATAAAAAAAATTGCTCTGAAATGGCGGCAGTACACTATTGAGAAGATGATGGTCTTTTTTTCTCATTTATGACTTGTGCGAAATGTGAATGGGTGTCTTGTGAATAGTTATCTTGTTCTATGAATAATTAAATAGAATGAGTTTACTTAACGAAAGAGTGTTTGTTAAAGTTATTTGTTTTTTTTTTTTGGTATATTCTGTTAAGTACACAACAAACTGTTAAGTGCACAGTTAAATAGACATTTTATATATTAGGTAAGATGTATTTTTTTATTGATAAACAAAATATTTTCAGTTGTTTACTACGTCAATAAAAAATATTGTAATGTCGGAATTTTTGGTGGTGACTGATGATATTTTAATAAATAAATTAACATAATACTAATTGGTTACTTATTTATAAAAAATTTAATTTTATAATTATAAATTAGTAAAATGTAACTAATAAGTATATAATTGATATGATAAGTAAGTGACTTTAATTTGAAAAAGGTGAAAAATATATACTTTCTACATCTTAAAATGATCATATTAAAAAAGTAAGTGGCAATGATAATATTTTTTAAATTAATGATGTAATAAAAAAATTGTTTTTAAAGTTAAAAAAGAAAGAGAAATTGATAAAAATGGAGAGAAAGAGACAAGTGAACACTAAAAAAGATAAAAGAAAAAGAAATAAAAATAAATAGGAATGCAACAGCTAGGTATGTGTATGCTACAATAAAGTCAAATCAACAACAAAAAATTTAAAAAAAAAAAAAAAAGCTCATGATCAAATTAATAGGTAAATCACGGTAATTTATAATGAGTAACGTTATATGTGTAATTTAATTGTAAAGTAAGTGTATACATGTAAATTATCCAAATAAATATGTATATTTATTTTATTTTTAATTATTTTTTAAATGTAATTTTTTTAAAGGCATGATGGTTCTCAAATTTTTTATGTTTAATTGAGGGCCTGATAAGTTCAATATAGGACCCGATAGTCTTGTTGAATTTTATGTTTTTGTTAGGGTCGGATAGTCTTGTAGAAAAATATTATTCAAAATGTAAAATTTTAAAATATTTTAACTCATTTGATAGAGTCTTATTTTAGAACATATTCTTTAAATTTTACTTTTTGAGCTAGTTTGAAGATATTATTACGAGTGCTCTTATAGCTGAAATTAGCTTATTTGAATTTTTTTTCTTCCACAAAGTAGAATTCATTAAAGAGAAACTAGGATACACAAAGGGAGCAGCTCCCCATTATCAAAAGGGAAATTTGAATTCCTATACTTACATTACCCAAAAAAATTTCCCCTAAATGCAAAGTTATTAAAATTGGTAATATATGACCATTTTACCAATTTTCCTAAACTACCCCTCTCATTTGAAATCAGCCTCTCTCTTCCTCTCTCTTCGTCTCTCTCAGCCGAACACCAAACCCAAAAGAAAAAAATCCACACAGTCGGATGAACTCGCAACCCCAACGTTGAGCACACACTCGGACCAACTCGCAACCCCAACGCTCACAACCCCGACCCACTCCGACGAACTCGCAACCCCGACCCACTCCGAAAATGTCAAAGGTATGTGGTTTTTTTTTTGTGTTTTTCTTAGAAAGGGTTTAGATTGTTTGTGAAATATTATTGTTTAGATTTAAGAATTTTGTTGTGAAAATGGGATTCAGATCCGTGAAAATGAGATTCGGACTGTGAAAATGGTGAAAATGGGGCTGTGTGGCCATTCGGATCTGGGGAAGAAGCTTGTCCGATGGTTCCAGCTTGGTCCGATGGTCCGATGGGTCCCTTGGCTCGGGTCCGATGGTTAGATGATAGGGTCCGATAGGGCTGGGTTTAGGGTGTATGGGCCGATGTTGTTATGGGCCGATGGGTCCGATGGGTACCATATCGGGCCAATCGGACCCATCGGACCCAAGTTGTTTTTGGTTTTTCGTTTTTTTAAATATTAATGATGGGTCGATGCTTAGTTTATGGACCGATGCATCCGATGGGGGCCCTATCGGGCCAATCGGACCCATCGGACCCAAGTTGTTTTTTTTTCTTCGTTTTTTTAAATATTAATGATTTAGTAATTGTTTTATGTATTATTTTATTTGTATTGAATTATTAAGTATTGTTTAATTAATTATTATTTTATTATTAATAATCAATTATTGTATTTTTTTTATTATTAATTATTTATTGTATTAATTTTTTTTTTGTTTTAATAATTATTGTTTTTTTATTAATTATTAATTATTGTATTATTTTTTATTGTTTTATTAATTATTGTATTTTTATTAATTATTAATTAATGTTTTATTATTAATTATTAATTATTGTATTAATTTGTATTGTTTTATTAATTATTAATTATTAATTATTAAATTTTATTATTTATTAATTATTGTTTTATTATTAATTATTAATTTTTGTATTAATTTTTATTGTTTTATTAATTATTATATTTTTATTAATTATTAATTAATGTTTTATTATTAATTATTAATTATTAATTATTGTATTAATTTGTATTGTTTTATTAATTATTATTTTTGTACTAATTATTAATTATTAATTTTTATTATTTATTATTTATTGTTTTATTATTAATTATTAATTTTTGTATTAATTATTATTGTTTTATTAATTATTGTATTTTTATTAATTATTAATTAATGTTTTATTATTAATTATTAATTATTGTATTAATTTGTATTGTTTTATTATTTATTATTTTTTACTAATTATTAATTATTAATTATTAATTTTTATTAATTATTAATTATTGTTTTATTATTAATTATTAATTTTTGTGTTAATTTTTATTGTCTTATTAATTTTTCATTATTTATTGATTATTGTTTTATTATTAATGATTAATTATTGTATTATTTTTTATTATTTTATTAATTATTAGTTATTGTTATATTATTGTTTTTTTTTATTGTTTTATTAATTATTGTTTTTTTATTAATTATTATTTTATTATTAATTATTGTATTATTTTTTATTGTTTTATTCTTTATTGTTTTATTAAGAATTAATTATTGCTTTATTAATTATTCATTATTGTTTTATCCTTTATTGTTCTATTAATTATGAATTATTGTTTTAGTATAAATTATTAATTATTTTTTTTTAATTTTTATTGTTTTATTGATTATTGTTTAATTATTAATTATTAATTAGGGCATTTTACATAAATGTATACATTTTTTTAAATAATTACAAAAAATGTACAAAAAAATACAATTTTAAAAATGCACATATTTGAAAACATATTTACAAAATTTCATACAAATTCTTAATTAAATTATAATAGATATATTAATGATTCAACTTTCTATATTTAGATTTGTATAACTATTTTCTTATTATGTTTTGTTGTGTATGGTATTGTAATATTTTTTTAATATTGCTTATATGTTTTTAGTGTTTTTTTTTTAAAAATTTATATATGTTTTTGTTAAACTTGATGGGTTGTTTTTGTTTATTTTTTTAATGTATTTTTTTGGTGGAAGAATTATTCATGCTCCATCTATAAAAGTCTTTTTTTTTTTGTATTTTTATCTTTGTTAGTTGTTTTTTTTTGTTTTTGTTTTTTTTTTGTGGTGTTTCTTATTATGTTTTGTTGTGTATCGCATTGTAATATTTTTTTAATATTGCTTATTTGTTTTTAGTGTTTTTTTTAAAATTTATATATGTTTTTGTTAATCTTGATGGGTTGTTTTTGTTTATTTTTTTAATGTATTTTTTTGGTGGAAGAATTATTCATGCTCCATCTATAAAAGTCCTTTTTTTTGGTATTTTTATCTTTGTTAGTTGTTTTTTTTCTTTTGTTTTTTTTTTGGTGTTTCTTATTATGTTTTGTTGTGTATCGCATTGTAATATTTTTTTAATATTAATTATTTGTTTTTAGTGTTTTTTTTTTAAAAAATTTATATATGTTTTTGTTAATCTTGATGGGTTGTTTTTGTTTATTTTTTAATGTATTTTTTTGGTGGAATAATTATTCATGCTCCATCTATAAATGTCCTTTCTTTGGTATTTTTATCTTTGTTAGTTGTTTTTTTTCTTTTGTTGTTTTGTTGTTTTTTTATTATATTTTGTTGTGTATCGTGTTGTAATATTTTTTTAATATTGTTTATTTGTTTTTAGTATTTTTTTTTAATTTATATATGTTTTTGTTAAACTTGATGGATTGTTTTTGTTTATTTTTTTAATGCATTTTTTTCACTTTTTATTATTAATTTAAAACTGTTTATTATTTTTAATCGTTAATTATTTTTTTATCTTATATTTAAAATATTACATCTGTATATTTTAAATATTATTGTTTATAATTAGAATCTTATTATGTTTTTTAATTATTAATATATAAATTTTGTTAATTAGTAGGCTTACTCATTAATACCATATCAATTAATCATAAAAAAATAGTTATACAAATCTAAATATAGAAAGTTGAATCATTAATATATCTATTATAATTTAATTAAAAATATGTATGAATTTTTGTAAATATGTTTTCAAATGTGTACATTTTTAAAATTGTATTTTTTTGCACATTTTTTGTAATATAATTGTTTTTGTTGTACACTAATGAAAAAACCCCTATTAATTATGAATTATTGTTTTATTTTTTATTGTTTTATTAATTATTGGTTATGGTTTTATTATTAATTATTTATCGTTGTTGGTTTTTTTTTTTTTTTAGGGAACTGCACATCTTATAATTCCAGTGTCGGACCATTACACTGGTCGTGTCACATGGCGCGGGGGTAGTTACTACTACCCGAAGATTAAGGCTAAATTTGAAGAATTCAACCTATTGGACAGGGTGAGGGAATCCCCTTCCAAACAGTTTTTCGAGAGAGAGCCCATACAATTTTCAGGAGCATTTTTTGATCAGTTGATGCTTCACAAAATAAAATCTGACAAGCCGGACGAGGTGCATTTCTATGTGGGAAGGAAGATATGTAGATTTGGGAGGGTGGAGTTCGGCTTGGTCACCGGGTTAAACTTGTTGCCAGGCCCTACTGAGGAAGACATCAAACAAAATGGAAGCTCTGACCGGTTGATTATGGAATATTTCAACGGTAGTGCTTCGAGCAGCTTCGGCCAACTGCGCAGAGTTTTTGAGAGCTGCACAAAAGCTGATGATGTCTACAAGTTGGGGATGGCCTTGTTTATTATGGGCGTCCTCACTGGTAAGGAGGAGAAGACTGTCGTTCCTCCTTTTGTGATAAGAATGGTTGATAACCTTCCATTCTTCTACGAGTACCCCTGGGGAAAGATTTCTTACACCAAGTTGATAGAAACTTGTAACAAGGATTACTTGGATGTGAAGAATAAGATGTTGAAAAAGATTGAGAAGGGAGTCACTCAGAAGGAGGCAAAATACTCAGCCTACGGCTATACTGCAGCGTTGCAGTATTGGGCATACGAGGCCATATTACAGCTGGGCAACGAGTATGCAGTGAGGAGGTCGCATCGCTTTCCGAGAATGGTCAACTGGGAGAGTAAGCCAAACACTACACACGGGAAGGATGAAGTGACCAGATTATTTGCTAAAAATGTAAGTTTGTTACGCTTTATGTTGAATTCATGTTAATTTCCATATATTATATTAATATATTTGTTATATTTTTCAGTTGACAGTGTACTCCATGTTATGTCCTTGGCCGACCGAGATTGAGTTTGTGAGTTACATAACCGGGGGTCAGCCTCCGTTATTTGTTGACTTGGAGGAACTTGTGTTGGGTGAGGATGGGCAACCAACACAGGATGCTTTGCGAAGCCAGCCCGAAAAGCTTGCCTCCACATTGGAAGAACGAGCGGAGGCAGCCCGAATATTTAAAGACTCTACACCACCTCCACCGTCTCCACCACGTGCACCGCCTGCAGTTCCAGATGGGTCTGGTGTTGACCCATCTCCAGCTTCAGTTCCTGATGGGTCTGGTGTTGACCCATCTGCAGCTTCAGTTCCAGATCAGTGTGGTGTTGACCCACTTGCAGCATCACAGGGTCCTCCTGTTCCCCCGTCAGCTTCTATTCCCAGCACCTTAGAGGCTCGCGATCCAGTATACCCTGCCATTTTGGCAAGGTTGGAGACTGTGGAGAGGGGGCAGGCCGCTCTACTAAGAGGACAAACAGCGATTATGGATCAGTTGAAGACCATAATGATGCTCCTGCAAGATCTTGGAAGGCCAGCAGTAGATTCACAGCCACAGCCACAGCCACAGCCACAGCCAGAAGAGGAGGCTCGGACACCGGAAGATGACTTCATTCTCCCAAATGATTACCAATCGGATGATGATGACATGTTCTGTACACCTGAGAAGACGAATATCACCAGCATCGGGGATACTCAGGATTCTGAGGTGCAGGTGTTAGAGACAGCTCCAGAAGTCATGGAGAACCGGAGGAAGAGAAGGCGGCCTAGGTGGTTCGCTGAGTACACTGAAATGAAGAAGAAGGCTAGGGCTACTTCGACACTCGTGAATGCGGACCCACTTAGAGTGGTTGATCGGAAGCTGCTCAAGACTTTTCACAATTAGGTACTCGGCCAGATTGGGAACAATTACCCGAGAGAGTGCTTCACCGGTCGATACCATTCGTCTTGGTTCCTCGAACTACATACTCCGAAGTTTTGGCTTGGGAACGATGTAAGTTTTTAAGACTTTTTTACTACTTTTGCTTTTAAAGACTTTATCTGACTCTTTTTTATTTAATCTCTGACATATTTAATTTTCATGTTTTAGCATTTGGATGCGGCATTCCATTTGATGAGGAGGCGACAACACTTTTATCCAGAGGCCTACCCAAATAGATGTGTCATCACGCCGTGTATTTTCCCAGCAGGAGTTATTGCTCGGTGGGAAGCTACGGGTGATGACCAGGCTAACTATCAGTGGAACGAGAGCATATTAGATTTGATTCTAGGGGATGAAAGTCAATTCTTAGCCAGTTGGAAGAATAAGGAGAGAATATATATGGCCCTCTACTTCGATGGAGCAAAGCATTGGGTGGCACTAGAGGTAGATCTGGATCATTGGTTGTTGAACATATTTGACTCGAGCCTCGGATCGATTTCCCCGAACGAATTGAAGAGACACCCGACAATGTGGGAAAAATTACTACCAAATTTGCTGCTGCAGGCTGGCCTATTCGAGACTCATGACATGATCCTCGTGCCTCAACTTACCGCCTCAGTGAGCCAGGTCAAAAATTTCACTTCAAAAGTCATGGATCGGGCCGTTGTTCCACACACAAAGACAAGGTAACTTAATTACAATTGATTTTTTAGTCATTTAACTTGAATTTAATTTGCATACTTTTATTTATTTACTTTTTATTGTCTCATACAGCGGTAACTGCGGGATGTACGTGATAGAGCACATCGAGCATAGTATGATGGAGACTACGTTTGATAATGTGCACGATGAGAATATGAAGAAATTTAGAGAGCGGTGGTGTGTAGATTTGTTTTACCAGAATTTAGCATGAACAAATGTGTTTTTTATTTGGTATTTATTAAGATAACAATGTAACTGGTTTTTTTATTGGTATGTTTATATTTTTTTAAGAGTTCATACAAATTTTACGCCTTTCTTTCATGCAATAAATTATAATAATTATGTAAACATAAAATATCACAAATTCTAATATTTAAAATAGTCCAACATTAATTCAATAACAATACATAATAGTCCAACACATCACGATACAAATAAACTAAAATAACATTTTTAACCTCGGTAGTTGCAAGTGCTTCTGTTGTGCCCCTTGGCACCGCACTTGCTACAATTTCGTGATTTGATAATCCTTTCACCGTTACAAGCAGTTCGGTTGTTCTTAATTCTTCCAATCTTTCGCTTCTTGGGTCGCCCTACTGGTTGCTTCTCAATAGGCACTCCAACTGTCATGTTCTTGATGTCATCAGGCAATTCCCAATCATCCTCGTCACCAACTGGCATAATTGTTCCTTCATATGTCCTCCTCCAATATTCAGTCGTGTAATATGGCGAGCATAGTGTCTACGCGCTAATACTTTGCTCCTGAGATGCAGCACATGCATGAGGACAAGAAAACTTCATGCACTGGAACAAGCCGCAAGTGCAAGTATGTTCCTACAAGTCCACTACGCCACCGGTCATAACTGTTCCTCCAGGGTGAACCCGCAACGTGTAAGGCCCGCATGAGTCAACGTTCAAATACCGACCTTTTTCAAAATGCAATGTCAAGTCCTCCTCCATTTCTGGTGCTAGGGGTTTCATCCACTTGTCAGCTTTTTCTTTTCGTGAAGCAAACCACTTCTGGATTTTAGACCTCAGGAATGCTACAGCAGCAGTGATCGGGAAGCCTCTTGCATCCTTAGTTGTGTTGTTGAAGCTCTCAGCCCAGTTGCTCATCATTACATTGTAACGTACCCCTGGAAAGTACGACCGGACCCATTTTTCAAATCCAATTTCCTCAAGATATTGTGCAACCGCTGGATTCATGGCCCGAATGTTCTCAAATTCTCTGTGAAACTCTGATCTTGAATACGTGTAGGCACACGTGTAAATGTGATTCGTGAAGACGTCAGTCTTGAACTTGTGGTTGGCGTTCATAATAATGTGGTGGTAGCATGCACCGTGGTGTGCATCAGTGAACACGATATCCAAAGCACGAACAGTGCTTTGATGCCTATCCGAAACAAAAGCTAAGTTCTCAACATCACCAATCGTTTCTTTCAATTTTCTCATAAAATAGGTCCAGGAATTGTGGTTTTCACTGTCAACTATAGCAAAAGCTATCAGAAAGATATGACTCCCTGCATCTAAAGCCACTGCACACAACATTTGCCCGCCATACCTAGTCTTCAAGAAAGACCCATCAACGCATACAACAAGTCGACAAAACCTAAACCCCCGAATAGAAGGACCCAAAGAGAAGAAACAATACTTGAAGCGACCATCTTCTACCACAAAATCCGTGATGGTACCTGGATTCCGCAACTGTAGCATGTGCAAGTAACTAGGTAATTTTAAGTACGAATCTTCAAGTGTACCCCGGGCTAGGTGTAGTGCCTTCTCTCTGCACCTCCATGCCTTTTCGTAACTCATTTGGATCCCGTAATCCTTGTGCATACTTTTTCTTATATCAGAGGGCAACTGATCCGAGCCGTCAGTTGCGAACTTATCCTTAATTAGATGGGCAACTATTACAGGTGATGCTTGACGGTTATCTTTTCCTCGAAGATCAAGGGAACATGTATGTACATTATGAAATGTACTCACCTCAAACATGTTAGAAAGTACGTTCTTCTTTGCTCATAATCTCCACCCACAATCTGTATCCTTACATGTGACGTACCAAATATCAATACCGGACTTCCTAACGTAGTAGTCAAACCCTTTCTTCATTGCATACAGGCTAACAACCATCTTTAAATGCTCTTTGTCTCTAAAAAACTTTCCCACATGTAACTCCCCGCCTGGTGTGCCACCCGCAGATATATAATGACCATGATCCTCGATGTCTTCTCTTGTATACATTTTCTCCTTGGATTTACCGTAACTTGTCGAAGAAGAAAATGGATCGCTCCATCCAGTCACATTGGTACCTTGAGCATCAGTAGGACCACTAATATCATTGGTCTCTCCACCATTATTAGGACCTGTACTCTCAGTAGTTCCTGTACCATGACTGGTTTTGCCTGGACGACTACTACTAGTACCAGGTGTTTGGCAATTTTCTCTATGGGGCATTCTTTTCCGTGTCGGTGGCCTTGGTGGTATTTGGTACGATAGTGGAGTCAAGTTCAAAGGTATAGCAGCAGGGGCCTCTGTACCTTGGTCGTCTCTTACGCAATCATTGCCCTCAACATAACATTCAGGGTTTGGACCATTAAAAAAACCATCGATCAACGGCATTTGCGCTACAATATCAGCACTCGGCATCATATTGTTTAATTCAGGTAATACATCCGCCACAAACACCTCTGGATTTGTTTCTGGAACAAAACTCCCAACCTCGCTACGATTATCCTTAACAGAACTTGGTGTGGGACTAGGATCGACGCAAACATTCTTCTTTAACAAAGTCACAAACAAAGGAGTAAATTCATCTGGCTTCTTCGCAAGTGTAGATAAAAAGTACCTTGCACGCTTATCATTTCCAATAACTTCAGGGCGATACTCAAAGCCTTTCTTGTACTTGTAATGTACTTCCAATTTCAAGTCATACTCCACTTTGTCGACATCCAGTTCTTCGTACAAAACATCAACCAAATTGAGTAGCTTAGGTTCGGATCAATGTCAAATGTCAAATTGTCGCCCCATTTATAAACCCAATCTCTACCATCAAACTCCCAAACACCATTATACATAACACACGCATTTACAGTTGAACCTGTCACATACATTTAAAAAATACAGTTATAATTTACAACAAAAATCTCACCGGAAAAAAATCTTAATTAATAATTATTACTAAAACCATAAAAAATAAAACAATAATTAATAAAACAAAAATTATTAATACTAATTAATAATTAATAATGATTAATAATTAATAATAATATTTCATAATTAATAATTAATAATTAATCATAAAACAATTATTAATAAAAAAATTAATTAAACAAAAATTAATAAAACATTTGTTGATAAAACAAATAAAAAAATTAACAATTAATAAAACAATAATTTATTAAATTCATAACTCAATAATAAATAAAATAATTCTTAAAAAATTAATTAAAATAAACATTAATTAGTCACACAAAATACATTAGTCATAAAATAATAAATAATAAATAATAATAAACAAATAATAAAAAAAATAATAAAAAAAAACACGTCGGGTCTGATGGGGGTCCGATTAGTCCGACCATTGGACCTACATGGTGGACCGTCGGACCCATGTTCAAAAAAAAAAAATTAAAAATAGACATATGGTCCGATGGGGGTCCGACCATCGGACCCACTTGGGGACCATCGGGCCAGGATCAAAAAATTAAAAAAAATAATAAAAAAAAAGAAAAATAGCATCGGGTCCGATGGGGTCCGACCATGGGACCATCTTGATGGACCATCGAACCCATCGGGCCATTACCCCTGCCAACCAAATTTTTTCACACATCGGGCCCCCATCGGCCCAGCATCGGACCCCATCGGGCCCGACGGCAAAAAATGCAGAAAACCAACAAAATTCCAGTTTTCACATGCAGAAAACATTTTAACAGAAAAAATAACAAAATAACAGCAACAATAGACAGATCAAGCAACAAAAACAACATTCTTAATTAAATATAACAACAACAAACAATATTTTTTTAAAAAATTAATTACTTACCCATTAATGGAGCTTGTAGTGTTCTAGGTTCTAACGTGGTGGATTAGTGTGGGGGATCCGTAGTGTGGTGCCTTGTAGTGTGGAAGGTTGTAGGTTCTAGTGTATTAATGAGTGAAGAGAAGAAAAAAAAAATTTGGTGGTGGTGAAGATAGGAGTTCGGGTGGGGAAGGGATTGATGAGAAGAGAGGGTTGGGGTGGGTACATGTAATTAGGGGTATTATGGGGAAAACAAAAAAATGTCATATATAACAAATTATGTTAACTATAAGTTTAGGGAAAAAATTATAAGCATATTAATTCAAATTTCCCTTATCAAAATCACCGGAGGTCTTAGACCAACGCCACCACTTGGTGATTGAATACGCTAAACCGTTACATAATCTTTCAACAAAAACAAAATTATACACAAAAAATTTCTTAGAAATTTTAGAAATCTGAAGAAGGATAGAGACAAGAAGAAACTCAACCGCCATTTTACAATTTGACAAAATCAGCACCTTATGTGTTGAAATTACACAAAAAAATCAGCACATGGAAGGCTATTTTTACTCTTTTTTTTTGTATATATATTTTAAAAAATAAGTTATAATAGCTCAAATTTAACCGAGTACTTTGATATATGTCGCCATATTTGGGTGATGTTGTCATTTTTACTGTTAGTGTTCTATACTATGAATATTTGGATCTATATGTTGTGTAATGGGCGTCTTTAGTTTTCTTTTTGTAAAGGTAAAAGAACCATTTTATGTGGCCCAAAACCACAACCCCAAACCCAATACGACTAAAACTGGCTTGAGCATCACTCTGAAACTTGGTAATCAAACCTGCAATAGGTCTGAACAACTTTGAACGAGTTTCAATACCCATTTCCACAACTCAATCACCAAAATATACAATCTAAAAATTCAAAATTCTCAAATCAAACACGTGTGCATCACTAGTTTTAGTCATTCATTTAAACCATTATTGTGATGCAAGGGAGTCTCCATATAAACCTCATTTCTCTCTTTTTTTTTTTTTTTTTGCAATGACCATATAAACCTCGTATTATTTGAAATGAAACTAATAAATCACATTGTCAAAAATATTCTCAACGTTATAAAATGTATTTTCTAAAATATGAATTTTTCCTATAAGTTTTAGTAAAACTCTTTCAAGCATGCTACAAAAAAAAAAAAAAAAAAAAAAAAAAAAAACCCTCTTTAAAGCCCATTTTTAACAAGAAAATGAGGAGTTTTCAATTATATGTCTTTAAACTCTATAATTTGCATAAATAAGGGGATTTTACTTTTTCCAAATCTTAATATAGACAAATTAACAACCAAAACATTAAAAATAATAATAATAATAACTAAAACAAAATTTTGTACCAAAACAAAAAAATACTTATCACCTAAAATTTTAGATAAAGCCATCTAATTTGAAATTTGAAATTTTCTCATAAAAAATTCTTGCTCTCGCCACAAAATTCTAGTTATTTGCAAAATTGTGAGAAATACCGAAGAAGTAAAGTACACTTCGAAATTTATTATATGATCACAAAATGTTCCAAAAATTACTTAAATTATATTTGAACTTTTTAAATGTGCTATTTTTTCTTTCTTTCTTAAAGTTTGTATACATATTTCCATATTTTTGTTTGTTTCCCTGTAAATGTGCGAAAATAAAACCTTGGATGGAATTGGGCTGCCTTTTCCTTTAGTCGATCGATTGAGCCCACTACAAATTAAAGAGAACATATGCTATAATTTATAGAAAAATTTACATGGTATATTAATTTTTACCAAATTTTTACAAAAATACTGTGAGGCGTTATTTTTTACTTTTTTACTTTTTTTTTTTATAAGTTTCATACTGCAATATGCTGTGTTAAGTTTTCACTGGTGTTCTACTAGTGTTTTACTGGTGTTCTAATGTTGTTTTGAGTTATTTTGCTTTATGTTTTACTGGTATTTTATAAAAATACAGTATTTTTGAAAAGATTTCCGTGTGACAGTATTTTTGTAAGAATTAACCCAAATTCCAGTATTTTTTGTAAGTTTCCCTAATTTATATTATTTTGAGCTAATTAGTTAAGGTACTATTTTTTTTTTTTTGATAAAAAAATTACATTTTTATGTTTAATTTTTTTTTATATATATATTTTTACATTTTTCTATAGAAACAACATGAATATTACATAAAAGTGACATGAAAATAACATCTAAATAATATCAAAATAACATACAGATAATAAAAAATTAACAACAAATTAACAAGAGTACAACATAAAAAGATCGTATTTTCTGTAAATAAAATCAAAAAATAAAAATATTTAAAATTTCGTAAAACCATATTTTTGTAACTTTTTTGTTGTTTTTGTGTATGTGTGAAATAATCCCTATTATTTTTAGGGATTATTTAAAAAAAAATACAAAAAAAACAACCAAATATATATATAAATAATATTGTACAGAATTTTAAATATTTTTACAGTTTTTAAAATTTTATTTACATAAAATTCAATGTTTTAATGTATTTATATATTGTACTTTTTTGGACCCTGTGTTTTGCAAAAGTTACAGATTAGACCATTTATTTTGTTAAATGACAAAATGAACCTTGTATTGACCAAAATGGTAAAATAAGATCCTGAGCTTAATTTTCGATAATTTTCTTTTTAATATAACCAACTTGAAGACAATTCCTAACATGATTAGATACAGAAAATGTAAACAGTTTTGTCATAACACATTTAGATCGAATTATTATTAAATTTTATTTTGACAAAAAATCAGTTCAGGGTCATATTTGTATTATTTTAAAAAATACAGGGTCTATTTTCTCATTTAACAAAACAAAAGGTGTACTTGATAAATTTTTCGAAACACATGGTCCAAAATAGTATTTACTAAATTTTTTATGTTATTTTGAACTATTATTTTTATGCAATTTTTTTGGTCTCTTTATAGAATACCGTAAAAATAGTAACAAAAAAAATTAGAATTTTTATATATATTAAAAAAAACCATTTATGTAATTTTTCTCTTATTTTTATAGGAAGAATATTCTATGAAGATTTTTTAAAAAAAAAATGTTATTCTTTGAGAAGCTGGATTAAATATAATTCAACTTCATTGGCAAACAAAGTGAAGCTTGATGTAAGTGACATTCATGATTATGACATTTCTGCTCTATATGACTTTCATCAATATATGTGTAATTGGTCAAATAATTAAAAAAAAAAAATTGACATTTCATGAATCTTGGTTTTTTATAAATCTCGATTGCCAGATTATCCCAGAATAGTCATTCATTGGTTTTCAATTTTCAATTTTCAGAAAGAAAAAAAACCTCAGGTCTTTTTCACACTTAATTGGACCTCATATTAATATTACTGGTATTATTAATAGTTGTATCACAATCATTTTAATTTTTAGACTACTGGAATATCTGTATTCACTGCATATATATATTAATTTCTTAAGGTTAAAGTTCATTGCTGTAGAAAATAAATGAATGATATCTCAAAAGATGTACCATATATATACTTAAATCATAATAATTTTCATCAACAATGAACTACAAATGTATTTGTATAATATAAATAAAATTGAAAGATATGTATACATTGCAATTAAAAAAAGATACATGCTTGTTATATATATTAAAGAGAATGGGAAGTAGGGTATGAAAGGAGAGCAGCATATATACCTAATCTTTGTAAATTAAATAAGTCCAAATATAACAAGTCAAAATTAATAGGTTTATTAGGTGTGTTGTCTGCGGCTAGTTGCTGAGTAATATATGACTTAGTTTCACAAGTTTCTAAAAAGTGGGAACATATATTACCATTTTCACACACCATGCTATATATTACTTCTGTATATATATATATGTCTGTGTGGATTGTTTTGTATGGCACTTTTGTACTTAATTTCTTGTAACATTATAAGATTCCAAAATGATAAACCTTTATTATTATTATTACTTGGAAAATCATTTCTAATTATCCTTATTAAGTAGGAGTGATTTCACTGATCTCATTTTGTTATGTATGATCATTATATTATATTGGCATATGATTTGTAGTGTTAGCTTACGGTAACTAAATAATAAGTTGTTTGAGTCTCTATCATATTTATTTACGTACACACCAATTTGACCATGAGAGCATTTTACTTTTTATAAAGGGAAAAAAAAAAGAAAAATAAAATTGACTTATAAGAGCCGAAAAGCTTTGGGCAAAAAGTTATTAGGTTTAGCTTTTCATAAAATTTCAACTACTACTACTATGCCTTCCCACAACTTTTTCCTCAAATTCCACACACCCAAACAGAGAGAAAGCACGTGAGTGAGGCCATAGGATTGGAAATATTGGTAAATTAATAATATTAATAATAATAATAATAATTTTCCAAAGCCCAAGGTGAGTGTACTACAACAATTTACTGTGTATGTAGTAGTAGTGGTATAGTAGTATAGTAGGGCCTAGTTTTTCTTCTTAACATTACTTGAAATAAACACTTCATAACAACACCTTTAACTTAGATTATACTCCGGTAATAGTGTTTTCATTTTTCTTTTTCAACAATAATAATTGAGTTATTATTATATAACAATTGCAATTGCAGACAACCTGGGTTTGAATATGCAGGGATTTGACATTTTACGTGTTGTTTCTTTCCTTATTTCTCAAAAAACAAAAACAATGAAAAATATGTTAATTTAATGCACAAATTTCAAGAATGTCAAAAAAATAAAATGCGTTGAAATTCGTAGCCAGTATCGTCCTCTCCGTTTGTCACTATGATGTATAACATTGAGAGAGAGAGAGAGAAAGAGAAAGATTTTATAAATAATTTGTGGGGTGGGAAGTGAATGAATAGGGGGCATATATAGGCCATGGCAGCACATCTTACGGGCACCTCTTTTTGAATAAAAACAACACATTTAATTTGGAACTTAATCAATCAATTTTATTCTGGTGTACCATTATTAATTATCATACTCACCAAACAAAACTAACTTAATACTACTAAAAAACTCATTGATTACCCAAACCCCATTTCACAAAATTACAAAGACCATTTAATTACCACTAATATTGGTAATTTATAGAATGACACCCAAAATAATCCCTAAGGCATGTGAAGTAAATATTTGAGGAGAAAGAAAATTAGTATAGCTGCCAAAAATTCTCTGCTTTTGTGTGTTATTTTGCTGAAGAAAAAGAAAGAATATATAGTTGACCCATGAATAAATTGTTGGATAATATCCTACTTTTACTTACGCCAGAAGACAGTTCACGAGCCAACAAACTAAAAATAAAGGCATTCATACTTGTTTTCTTTTTATTTCGCACTTTCTTTTTTGATCATTCTCTAATTCTTTGAGAACGTGATATATATATAATCTTATTCTTATATAAGTTGAGATAATGAATTAAAAAAAATTAAATGTCATTTATATTATACTTTTATATAATTATATATTTTTGTAAACAGAGAATCAAAATTCCATTGTGTACGTGGTCTTTTAAAAACAAAATTAATAGCCAGTAAATGTTAGACTAGCTTGCAGTGGTCAAAGACTACATATATATATATATATATGTATATATATATATATATAAATTTGCCTAATATTACTAAAATGTTAGATCATATGTGTTATACTAGCAATAAATAATAGATCTGGTTGAAAAAAGTTTACATCAAAGGAAATAAATAAATTTGGTGAAATAAAAAAAATGATGTATGATAGTATCTCCTTGCAATATAAAGTTTATGCATATTTACAATAAAAACTCGTCAATTAAATTTTAGTTAAAAAATAAAATACAAAGAGGTGAAAATAAAAGGTTTAAGACAAACTTAGAATATTAAGGGAAAAAATTGGTGTTATATTGAATCTCTAAACTCCCTTACAAATAATTATGTTCCAACCTTCTCTTTAATAAAAGAGAGAGGTGTTTATAGGAAGTGCTAATGGCTTCAAAATATAAGTGATTCTAAATGTTTGGGGATAAGATTAATTTTGTAGCATGAAGATCGGCATGTCAGACGGCTCTAGTGGTGTGGCAGTTGTGTCGAGTGTAGTTGGTACTCCAAATGAGACAAATAGTATCTCTATTACTTGTACTTGTCTTACAATTCACTACCTCTTCAAAGGTATGCATGCTTTAGCAACTTTATCCATTGTTTGTACGTTCCCTTGGCATTCATCTCGCAACACTCATGATGTGAGTATAATACTTGGGAAAAATAGTTAAGTGATGGATCTATGAGAGATGAGTCTTGTTGTTTAATCTTGGTAGCAAATCCCTCCCCCATCTCTTTTGGTGGTCAATCCATTGTAACATATATACTTTGAATGTGATTGCTCTCTTGTGTGGAGCAAGTGGTGTTAGGTGATGATTAGGAGAGTAAGAGAACAAGGGAGAGTGAGTGAGGGAGCAAGGAGAGAGTAAGTGAGGAAGCGGGGAAAGAGAGCTAGGGAGTATGAAGAGTGAGTGTCGTGGGGAGAGAGGAAGTAGCAGGGAGAGAGGGGAAGTAACATGGAGAGAGAGAGAGAGAGAGAGAGACAGAGAGAGAGAGTAGCGGAGAGCTCCTCACACGGGGAGCTCAACCCGTGCCTTGGTCTTTCCTAATGTTGGCTCTCCCCCTCGGGTGGTGTCCCATCTTGGTAGTTGGCATCTTCTTTTCATCTAAATACTTATTTAAAGTGTATTTTTGGAATTTTTTCTCTCGTTAATCTATAGATCTCCAAAAATTACACTTAACAATTTTTGGGGATCATGTTCTTCTTAAAATAAACTGATACTTATGGCACTAAGCTCGAAGACACTCAACGTGTTCCTAATGATGCTAAGCTCGTTAGGGGGTTTAGGAATATGTTTGGTGTTGTTAACATTGAGAGACTTAATTTACTTAAGCCGGCTCTTATTCGTCACCTCAGGAATGCTATCAATATATCTTCCAAAGAATATGTTATCTGAAGTGTGCATAAATCGATCCAATCCAATAAGAACCGACCAATCCAATTACAACTGACTGCCAAACATTGTATATCCAATTGTGATCGGATCAGATTGGATGTTATTTTTAAATATCCAATTGGATCAGATCGGATGGTGGATGGGGTGTCTAAAAATCTAATACATCCAACATTCAATCGAACTAATTAGTATTTTCATTTAGTTTGGATGAGTACTTAGATTTTATATTGTTATACCCAGGGTCGGCCCTAGGCATAGGCGGGCTAGACCCTTGCCTAGGGCCCACACTTTTTGGGGGCCCAAAATAAAAAAAAAAATTATTAGGCTTTTATTTAAGTAAAATTTAAGTGTATCATAAGCACCAAATTTTCATAGCTTGGTTAGTTGAGGTGGATGGCATAATGTCCAAGGTCATGGGTTCAAATCCCATAATACTTTTTTTTTTTGATATTTTTTTTATATATTTTTGAGGGCCCCAAAATTTAATTGGTCTTGGCCCCATATATTTTCAGGGCCGACCCTGGTTATACCTCAAATCTATATGTATATATGAAAATTAACATTAAAGTTTTACTCTTTTTTTCTTGGATTGGATGGATCCAGTCTAATCCAATACATACTGGATCTAAAATATTGGATGGATCCAATCCGATCCAAAAAATACTAGGTCTAAAATATTGGATAAATCTAAATTAAAAAAATAATTATATATGAAATACATCCGAAACCGATCCAATCCAATATCCAATGGATGTTGGATTGATTGGATGGCGGAAATTAATTGAATCAGATCGGATGGTAAAATCCAACATCCAATATATGATGGATCAGATCTGGATAGGCCTAAAAACATTAGATATGATCCAACGAACACCCCTAACCACTACCGTGTACTCGTAGCTAATTTTAAAATTGTGTTTGGGAAGTGACGAGATATATTTTTGTCAAAGGTGGATAGATAGAAAGTTTCTTTATTGAAATAAACAAGATTTTTATTTTTTCTTCTTTAGAAATAAAGGAAAAGTATTAATAAAAATAATCCTTCTAATTTGAGATAACTTAATTCCATTAAAAGCGTACCCACATAATAACCTATTGATACAAAGCAATCAACTATTACTAAAAAATTTGGAATTTTTGATAGTTTTACATCGTTAGGTAGAGAGTTCCCGACAATCTATAAAATCGTCGCCTATAAGAGTATCGCGAATATCGGGTATAGAATAAGTGACGGTGAAAAATATATTAGGGAAAAGAATTCTTGACGGTTAAAAACTATCGCAATAGTGCATTCTCCCCCCCCCCCCAAACCATCGTCTATATTCATCCTCCTCGAAACCAAGATGAGAGTTTTGTTTGGTATCAAGAGCCTCGAAGAGTCGATATCTGGGTCACGGTTTTCCCGAAACTACAACCCCAAGATCTCTGATGATCTGTGAAATACAAAAATTCCAAAATAAAAATAATAATAAAGAAGTTACGATAAAGAGAAGAATGACCGATGCTCGTGGTGGTTCATGGTCATATGTCTATCTTTGGAGAGAGAGAGAGAGAGAGAGAGAGAGAGAGAGAGAGAGAGAGAGAGAGAGAGAGAGAGAGAGAAAGAGAAAGAGAGAGATAGAGAGAGAGACGAGTGCCAATGGTGCTCGTGGTGGAGCTCGTGGTCGAGGCCGACTGTGGTGGAGCTTGAACGGGCTTTTGTCTATGGTGGTACTTGTGGTGGAGCTCATGAAAGAGAAAACGAGAAACAAAGAGCGAGAGACAAGACGAGTCATAGAGGTTGTGGACTGCTGTCTATGAGAAAGACAGAGGATGACGGGGAGCGGAGGTCGAAGCGAAGGAGAGAGAGAGAGAGAGAGAGAGAGAGAGAGAGAGAGAGAGAGAGAGAGAGAGAGAGAGAGAGAGAGAGAGAGAGAGAGAGAGAGAGAGAGAGAGAGAGACGATTTGAAAATGTATAGATGTGAAAATTTTCAATCTAAAAACGCGTTATATTGGAGCGAGGGAAAATGTGTTATTTAAATTTTGTTAAATTTGAACTAATTACCTACGGTTTAAAACTGTTGCCTATATTGTTATTGTGGCCTATAACACTATAGGTGACGGTTTTAAATTGTGGCCTATACCATAGGCGACGGTTTTAATAGTTTTTAACCGTCCACAATTCACCTTTTAGAAAAACTGTAATTTTTAAGGCACGCTTAAAAACTGTTGGGAATGCCTCACGAGTGTTTGAAATTGTCAGGAATACCCAATTTTTTTTTGAAGATTTTAAACACTCACTTAATTTTTTTAGCGACGGTCTCCCCAAAAAAAGTTTTTTTAAGACAGTCGAGAATAGTGATTTTTGTAGTAGTGAGCCTTAGTGTTGTAAGTTCGTGCGTACTGTATTCGCTATTTATTCGTGTTTTTCAAAAATCAGGTGGTGTCGTGTCGTGTTACAAAAAAATATGGGTCGTGTCGTGCTAATATTTTTAAAGGGTAGGCCTGACACGACCCGTAGGCTCGGTAGTTTCGCGCTAATGCTCGAATTCGTGTCGGCCCGTATTTCTTAAACAAATTAGCTTGTTTTCATATTCGGGCTTGAATTCATGCTTTACTTTTTCATATTTTCTTCCAGAATTACTAAAGTATATGTGTATTTTATAGCTTTAGTTATATTTATATAACTTTTCAACAATATTTTACACATTATAATCATATTAAAAAACTATTATCATAAAATTTTAAATATTTATTTATAAATACTCAATTTTTTATATCAACTTATAAATACACTAATATCTAAACTTAGTTTTTCATGTTTTAATAGTTTTAATTATAGAATTATAATATTTAATATTGTATTTAATTATTATTATTTTAATTTATTTATAATTGATAAATACATATCCTATTATTATTAATAAATTATAAGATTTTTAATATGTCAAGTTGTACTTTTTGAGCTTGTCGCGTGTCCTGCTATTCGGGCTAGTTTATTTGTGCTTCTCGTGCCATGTCATATTGAAGGACATGTTTTTTGTGTCCAAGCCTGTATTGTTCGTGCTTACTTATGCTCGTGTCTTTTAGGCTCGTATCGGATTCGTGTCGTGTCAAAAATCTAATCGTATTTACGACACTATTCAACCTAGTGACTTCAAATCAACGACCTCCTATTCACCTCAACAAACCCAAATCCTAAACAACGACCCAAAGCTATAGCCTCATAAGAAAGGCAAAGTCTTAATTATACCAACTACCCTTTGAATTACTTCATCACATCAAGAGGAAAAGGCAAAAATAGACAACACAAGGCACTTAGACGACGAGAACAAGCAAGTTCTAATTAAAGTCAGACTTAGACGACTCCATGCCCAAAATAGATTTTTCCAAATAAATAGAGCAAAGACTTTAAGGTAAGGAAAGAAACACAATAAAGTCTTTAGCGTTATCATGGAAAATCTTGACCGAAACTACGCCAAAGGCCAAAGATGATTGATGAGCTCTGGTCGAAGTAAAGAGAGCGATCGCTAAAAGTTTTTTTTTTAAAATTTATTTTGGAGATCCCCAAAGAGAATTGACTTTGTGTTTTTGCTAATGAAGATACTAATGTTAGACTTTTTATTTGGGCTTACATTAACTTTTATTGGTTTTATTAAAACTTGGGTTGATTGGATAGTTCTTTGCTGTGTTAGCCCATGTTGTTGGTGATCAATTGTTAATGGGCTTAGCATCTGTGTGTAAAGTCTAGGTGAAGCAGAAGTGTGGGCTTTTCTAGTTGACTGAAGCCTTTGATGAGCGAGCCCGGTAACTAGGGTTTTGTAGCTAAGTCCCCTCCCTAACTCTATAAATACATATTGTCTCATCACAATTGTATACCTTTTGATAATCAGATAAATAAACTGCTTCTGATTTAGAGATCTAGGGAGGAAGACTTAGTTGATAGTATTGCACTATCAAATTGGAGTAACTGCTGTGCATCAAACAGAGATAATTGCTATGGATCAATCAGGTACACATACCTAATTATTATATATTACTATTGTGTTCTATGTTATATACAAATAGATCTTGGGTATATTATTAATTTTCTAACATGTGGTATCAGATTACCAATTGTATATGATTTAGAACCTATAATTTGTATAACCATTAATATGTATATGTTAATTTTCTTCAATTACATATTAATTTCGTTATTATTTTATGTTGAATTTTTTGTTTTTCAATCTTAAAAGTTTAGGGGTTTTATTCCTCATTAAATTCTCTTTCTTTTGATATATTATTTGCATAAAATTATTGAGTGATTTAGGAGAATTTTAAGATTAAACTTTTAGGGTTTATATATTTTCTTTATGAAATTAATTTTGTGTTTTTCAATTCTATTGATTATAATCTGAAATTAATTGTGCATATCTCATCAATCATTGATTTAAAATGTTTCTAAAAGTTTAATTTCCGAAGTGGATCAAATTTTCGGGTTACTTTGCTTCTTTAGTTTTTGGATTAGTTTTAATTTAGATCTACCTAAGTTTATGTGTTGTTGCATGAAATTAATACCATAGATCTATTAGAAATTGTAAACCAATCAAAATCCCTCTTTTTCCCGTCCGTTTCGTCACTTTTTGGGCCGGAATTTCGTCCCGACCCGCTCGGGTCTGAACCGGGTCGCACAAAACCCATTTTTTCAGCCATGGAGGTTGCTGGAGGTTGAAGACAACCCGCTGGGACGAAGCCCACTCGCGGCTGCCGGAGAGTGAGAGAGAGTGAGGTAGTTTCGTGACTCCGTTTTCGACGATTTTTTTTCCAGCATTATTAGAATTTGATTTCTGATTTTTTGGTGATTTTTAATTAATTTTTTGACGCCGTTTAATAATTATTATTATTTTAATGATAATTATGCAGTTAAAAAATTATTAAAAATAATTTTTGATGATTTTTCAAAATCCGTAAATCATAGAAAATTTTTTGGGTTTCTTCTCGTTCCATAAGATATAGTCACTCTCTTATTTGATTAAATCTTGACTATGTAATCTCCATCAATATTCTTTCTTTCACATCTTTCCATTATTTGTTGTTCTAAAGTTATAAAACTTGATTGTTTGATACAAAAATAATGTGTTATGGTGGACACTTTATTTTTTTATTATCAATATAATAAAAGCAATTAATATATCTCTTTTGGAAATTTGGTTGAAAATTATTAATTTTCAATGATTGTTTTATCACCAAATTTCACATGTTGAAGAAAATATTATATCTTTTGGTTGACTATATGTGTAATTACTTGCCCAAAAGTAGTATTTACATATATTAGTTCACATTCCATGAAGTGAGTTAATATTAAATGTATATATTTTAATTATTTGCCCAAAGGTAATAATTTAAATATATAAATTTATTATTATTTTTTGCTTGAATTAATACATATTTTTAAGAAATTTATTTGCCCAAAGGTAATAAAATTCTTAAATGATATGTATTTTTTCTTTGTTGTTAACTTCATGAAGGTAGATCATGTGTGTGTTATATTCTCACCCCAAAGGGGAGTTTATAATGACCAGTTGACTCTACAATATTTTCTAATGCATCGCTCATATTGCTTATTCAAGTTTTATTTTTTTGGATTTTTCAGTCTCCTTTCTACGAACAACAATAACGTTTTCATCTGAATTCTGAATGCTTCCAACTTTAAGGCATGGAAACGAGATGTGAAAATTACTTTAGGCATAATAGATTTGGACTTATGCCTTCGAGAAGAAAAATATGCTGATCTTATACTAATATCAGAATTGTTGCCCAAAAAATTCTTCATGCACAATGGAAAAATTCAAATCATCTTAGTCTCATTGCTATGAAACGTTTAATTCCTGAACATCTTTTGGTGGTTTGCCAAACACCACAAATGCTAATGAATATTTCAAAGCAAAGAAAAACTATTTCACACTAGTGAAATCGCTGCAGTTGGACATCTTATGAATGCAATGACAACCATTCAGTATCATAAATCAAAGGAGTGCGAGGTTTTATTTTAAAAATTATTAATGTTCAGTACAAGTTGAAAGATTATAATATTCCTCTTCCCGACTTTTACACTATTCTTCAAGTTCTTCATGCACTTTCTGCCTCTTTCAGCCTTATCAAGACAACCTAAACACTTATAGTAAAATATAAAGTGTTAGTAACCTTATTTCTCAGTATAAAGTTAAGTAAAGCAAGCTAACAAAATGAGAAGAATGAGTCTTCTCACTTTGTTTCTCAACTCAAGCCCAACAAAGGAAAAAGAAAATATGAAAAGAAGCAACCACAACCAGGGGCTAAGGGATCTCAGAAGAGAAGTGAGAGGGAGTCAAAGCTTAAAGTGGCACTTATGTTAGAGTTGATGTTATCTATATTGGCACACTTATTCTTGAATTACAGTTTAGTGTTCAGATTGTTTTGAACAGTAATTTCTTGATTCCTACTTTTAAAGTAATTCAGTTTCGCTTCCGCTTTTAGTTAAACAATGATTTTCTTTTCGTTTTGCCAATTATAGTGTTGACATTATGTTTGACTCCGAATAATTGGAAACTGTTTTTACTCTGATATTCTTTTCAAATTATCATTGACTTCCTTAGCTTCCTTTTTTAATGCTGTGAATATTGTGGGTAAGAAATCTTATATTAAGATAACATCCTTATTATTATGGCACGATAGATCGGGTCATATTTCTAAAAAAAAAAAAAAAAAAAAAAAAGAGTTGATCGATTACTTCTAGCTAAAATTCTTCCTCCTGTTGATGTTTCTGATTGTGATACTTGTGTTGATTGTACTCGTGGAAAATTGACTAAAACAAGAAAGAAGACTGCAAACCGCAGTCAATCTTTATTGGAAATTATCCACACTGACATCAGTGGACCTTATTTCACCACGTTGTGCAGAAACAACTATTTTATAACTTTTATCGATGTTTTTTTTTCTCTTCTTATGGCCTCACCTACCTGATCAAAGACAATCCAACGCTTTTGATAAAGTCAAAATCTTTCGAAATGTTCTTCAGAAACAATTAGGAAAAGTCATCAAAGTTGTTCTTTCAGATCGTGGAGGAGAAATTATGGTTGTTATTCAGAATATGGACTACGCATGAGGCCTTTTGCTGCATATTTTCTCGAAAATTGTGTAGTTTCTCAATACAATATGTTAGGTTCACTGAGCAAAATGGCGTTGTTGAAAGAAAATCGCACTCTCATGGATATGGTTAGAAGCATGATGAGTAGATCAAATCTTCCAGAGTTTTTATGAGGTGAAGCACTCATGACTGCAACTTATATTTTAAATCGTGTTCCCAAAATCCTTTTAAGTTGTGGACTGGGTGGAAGCCTAGTCTGAATCATCTTCGTGTATGGAGTTGTCCAGCTAAAGTAAAAATTTATGATCCAAATTTAAGAAAGTTAGATTCGAGAACAAATCGTTGTTATTTCATTGGTTATCCAATGCGCTCAAAAGGCTATCGCTTTTACTGTCCTACTCGTGGTACGCGAATTGTTGAATCTCAGACTGCTAAATTTTGATGTTGCTGAAAATATTCATTCACCATCTCTTGAAATGGGGAGTCATCTAAAGGAATTTTTATTCCTATGTCTTTTTCAAGAGATGATAATAATAGCAGTCTTATTCTTACTCTAGTTGATAACGCTCCCATTGCTGATGAATATATTGCTCCTACTATCTAAGATGACGAGGGTCCTACTATTGATGAGGAACGTATTATTGAAGAAGGTTTTGTTGTTGATGAGGGTCTTGTTATCAGACAAATCTAATTGTGGAATATGTCATTCAAAATAATGGTCAATAAATAGAGGTTATTCCAGAAGTACCTCCTATATGGAGATCTCAAAGACAAAAGATGTCAATAAGGTGTGATGATAAATTTATTTACCTTGGAGAAGGTGAATGTGATCTTGGTCATTTTGTGGAACCTCTTACTTATAGTGAAGCACCTAATTGTCCACATTCTTCAAAATGGATAGAAGCTATGAATGATGAGATTAAGTTCATGGACAAAAATAATGTATATGAGGAAGTTAGTTCTATTACCTGATGGTTTCAAACCAATAGGTTGCAAATGCATTTTTTTAAGAACTAAAAGGGATAAAAAGGGACAGATTGAAAGGTTTAAAGCGCGTTTAGTGGCTAAAGGCTTTACTCAAAGAGAAGGTATTGATTACACTGAAACTTTCTCACCTGTTTCCACTAAAGATTCATTCAGAATTATTATGGCCTTAGTTGCGCATTTTGATTTAGAGTTGCATCAAATGGATGCTAAAACTGCTTTTCTGAATGGAGAATTGAATGAGGAAGTCTATATGTCTCAACCTAAAGGCTACAAGGAGAATGGAAAAGAACACTCAGTTTGCAAGTTAAAACGATCCATTTATGGTCTCAAACAGGCATCTCACCAGTGGTACTTGAAGTTTGATAAGGTTGTGACACTGTTGGGTTTCATCGAGAACAAGTTTGACTAGTGTATTTATATGAAGATCAGTGGGAGTCATCATATTTTTTCTTGTTCTTTATGTAGATGACATTTTACTTGCCTGCAGTGATTTGTCACTACTAAATGAGACCAAAAAGGTTTTCTGTCTACCAATTTTGATATGAAAGATCTTGGAGAGGCATCTTTAGTTTTGGAGATTGAGATCCATCGTGACAGGAATCGAAAAGTTCTTGGCTTATCTCAAGAAGCTTACATTAATCGTGTGCTCAAAAGGTTCAACATGGATTTGTGTAAAGTCGGTTCTGTTCCTATTCTGAAAGGGGACAAGTTCACTAAGCAGCAATGTCCTAAGAACGACTTGGAAAGAGGAGCAATGAAGAACATCCCTTATGCAAGTGTAGTAGGGAGTTTGATGTATGCTCAGGTTTGCACTCGACCTGACATAGCTTTCGTAGTCAATGTTCTTGGGAGATATTTATCTGATCCTGGCCATGATCATTGGGTTGCAGCCAAGAAAGTTTGGAGATATTTGCAAAGAACGAAGAGTTTTATGCTTGTGTATAAGCATGTTGACAATCTTTAAGTTGTTGGTTATTCAGATTCAGATTTTAGTGGTTATGTAGATGATTTAAAGTCAACTTCTGGCTATATTTTCACTTTTGTTGGTGCTGCTATTTCTTGAAAAAGTGTTAAATAGACTTTAATCGTATCATCTACTATGTATGTTAAATTTGTTGCATGTTATGGGGCATCTTTGCAAGCTTTATGGTTAAAGAATTTGATTTTAGAGATACGACTAGTTGATCCTATTTCCTCTCCTATACTAATCTATTGTGATAATAGTATTGTTGTTTTCTTTTCAAAGAATAATGAGATTAGTAGTGCTTCTAAATATAAGGAAATAAAGTATCTCACTATTAAAGACTTGGTTAAGAAATGAGACATGGTGATAGAATATTGAAAGACCAAGTTGATGTTTGCAGATCCTCTAACCAAAGGATTAAGTGCCATATTGTTTGATAAACATGTTTTTGATATAGGCATTTTATAATCTTTTGCTCCTTTGGGTTAGTGGGAGTTTCTTGCTTTATCTTTTGAGATTACATTTATATGTAATTTACTTGTTGATGTTATGAACTACTTTGTGGGCCAATACTTTTTTGATTATTGGATGTTTATGCTTTCAGTTAGGCTTTGTTATATTCTCGAGAATAATTGAATTGAAAGCATGTTGTTCATATCTTGTTGTGATCATTGTATTTTAAGTATATTTGCTTAATAACAATGATATTTTGTTGGCTTAATGTTTTAAGCAAGTTTAGTGACACTTACTTATTTATTAAGTAGTGTATGTTTAATTTCACTGGCTTATTTATTAAGCATCACGGTATCAGTGAAATTGAGGACTGATAAGGATATTATGTTATTTTAAATTGATCACATGTTGAACATAATTCCTTACCACACTACTAGACTTATTGACCATGTCGATTTAATACTTTGGTATTTGTGATTATGAATGTCTTTTGTTGAGTTAAAAACAATATGACTGTCATAGTTCATTATCAAAGGTTAAATTGGACAGGTATGTTGAGATGCTATCAGAGAACTATCATTTTTTAAAGTGGCCACAAATGTTTTCCTGTTGTTCAACCCATGAGTCGTTTTCAAATAAAATTATTTTAATATAATATATATATGTATTAAAATTAATGTAGCCCAAGTGGGAGAATGTTAGACTTTTTATTTGGGCTTACATTAACTTTTATTGGTTTTATTAAAACTTGGGTTGATTGGATAGTTCTTTGCTGTGTTAGCCCATGTTGTTGGTGATCAATTGTTAATGGGCTTAGCATCTATGTGTAAAGTCTAGGTGAAGCAGAAGTGTGGGCTTTTCTAGTTGACTGAAGCCTTTGATGAGCAGGCCCAGCCCAACTAGGGTTTTGTAGCTAAGTCCCCTCCCTAACTCTATAAATACATATTGTCTCATCACAATTGTATACCTTTTGATAATCGGATAAATAAGCTAGCTTCGATTTAGAGATCTAGGGAGGAAGACTTAGTTGATAGTATTGCACTATCAAATTGGAGTAACTGCTGTGCATCAAACAGAGATAATTGCTATGGATCAATCAGGTACACATACCTAATTATTATATATTACTATTGTGTTCTATGTTATATACAAATAGATCTTGGGTATATTATTAATTTTCTAACAACTAATTTGTTCAAACTATTGTTATACTACAATACAAATCTAACCTAAATTATAATTAGCATAAGTCAAAATAACTTATAAGAGTCGAACTTAAATTATAATAATACATCCTGCAGATTTGAGTGTGTAAATTAAGATTGTATTTGTAGATTGTATATGTTACTCAAAAAGTTTTACCATGCTTTTTCAAAAAAAAAAAAAATCTTACCATGTATATGATGTGGTTCTTTCAAACAAAAAAAATTGTAGGATGTGGTCACTTTTATGTTTTTTTTTTTTCTTAAAAAAAATTGTTGTGCATTTATGTAAAGCAATTAGGCTGGCATTTATTACTGAAATAATGACGTTCAAGTTTTTTTTTTCCTTAGTTCGTACAGATAGAGAATTTAATGGTAATTAATGTATATAATAGTAAGTGAAGAAATTAAAAAGATGCCAAAATGAACATAAAAGAAGAATGTGTTTTAATGTTTTCTTTTTATTAACACTTAAAATTCCAAAGCCTCTCATCTCAATAATAAAAACCTGGTAGAGGTTGGTACCACAATACCTACAATACATAACTTTGATACCATAATTAATTTCCCCAAAGTAGACAAAATTGCATTTAAAAGATAGAAAATAAGACTCCTCAAATTTCAATATCACAGCTAATATCAATTAAGATCACATCCATACAGAAAGAAAAGATTCGTTTTATAATAATGTGAGGTGGTTATCATTCTATTATGGGTTCTTTTTATGCAAGCCTATTACTTATTAGAAGATAGTGATAGACTGATAGTGTTCATCATATTATTTCCTAATTATTTTTAAGGGTAAATAGATATATGATTTTGGATTGTGTTGTACAAAAGTTAACAATTATTCTCATTATTTTATTAAATAATAATTCAGACTATATAATTTGTAGAATTGAATAATATTTTTTTGAGTTTAAGTTTTCTTAAACTTTTTAAAATTATATATTAAAAATTAAAAGGGAATTATTCTATATATTGTTTCTTTTAATTTTTGTTTTTTAAATTTACGGTTTGTGTTTTTAAAGTGGTTTCTATGTGGGTTGTTATACGATTTTTTGTTGCGATTTAGATTGCAGCGCTAGTTGCAATAGAGATTTCTCTGTAGAATTCCGTAAAAATGTAAAAAAAAAAAAAAAACTATTTTGAAGTATAAAAATGAAAAAAAAAACTCTCAAAATTAAATTACAATAATTAGACGGGAATACATTTTGGAATTAGAAAGATGAAATTTTATAGGTTTAGAGTTAAAAAGTTTGATAAAACTAGACTCAAAATATTATTATGTTCGATTTGTATATGTATTAATTATCATTTATAAAACAAAAGATAATTGATAAATGAGAGCCCCATAAAATTATAATTAAGTACATTTCAAATATTAAATAAATTTTGGAGTTCTATCTCAAATTAATTGGTGATAAGTGAAGTAGTCTATATTCTTATATGTGGCTCAATATTTTTGCATTTAATCTAAGTGGGGCAATGTTGTCCAATATCTCCTCAATAATTATTTTATTTTTTTTTATATTATTTTTTTGTTTTCTTTAATCAAATTTCATAAATTTTGTATTTTTTGTCTTAATATTTAAAATATATTTTATTTTTACTTGATTGGTATAATTTTTAAGAATATGAGAAAGAAAAAAATAATTATAAATTAAAGATATATATTTATATTAAATAAAAAATTAGATAAATTTTATCTGAGAAAATTAAAAATACATATGTATTATAAAATAATATAGAATAAATAAAAAAAAATAGGAGAAGAGAGAAAAAAAAAAAGAAGAACAGAATGAGAGAGTCAATGAAATTTTTCTCAGTTTCTTATTTCAATGGGATAAACTTTATTTATACAAAAAAAGTAAGAGTAAAAGAATAATAAATTAAAGCAATGTAATAAAAAAATACAATTAAAAATTTATGATAATAATTAATTTAGTAATTTGGACATTATTATTTCATAATAAAATAAAAAATATTTTAAAATAATTATTAAATTAATTAATATTAAATAATCTGAAAAATAATAATAAAAAAAAGTTAAGAGTAATTTCTAAATTTAATGTAAATTTATTATTTGTAATATTGAAATATACTCATAATTTTGAGTGGTAGAAATAAAAGTGGTGATTGAGGAAAAGCCTATGTTATTTGATTTTTTTTTTTCAGAATGAGAAGTGAGAAGTAAATTGTAATGTTTGTTGGAGAGGAGTAAATAAGGAAAGGGTGAGAAGGAGAAGGGTAAAATGGTGAAAAGGCAGAGTGAAAAGGAGAGAATGGACCCCTGAGCCCCCATCTGTCGGTCAATCGCCTCGAACTCTTCGCCTCTGCTCAAAAGTGACACGCCAGACGAGGGTCCCTTTTTTATTTCACAAAATAAAATAAAATAAAATAAAATATTATTGGGTTGGGTTGGGTTCAAATTAAATGAGTTTAAATCCACAGAGAAACACACAAACACAAAAAAGTGCCAAAAATATTAAATGAGCTTTTCTATTATCGGGCAGCTCAATAACTCAACCACTCCTCTGACTCCCTTACTGCCACTGCATTACTCGGATTCCTTTTCTATTAACTCTCTCAATTCTTTTTATTTACATAATTATTATTAAAAATTTATTATCACCATTCCTTATTTTTTGATCAGACGGTCCACTAAAACCCTTGTTTGATCTCAAGGTCAGTGTAGTACTTTGTAATATATTTATTATTAATGACATAATCAAACATCATAATTACACTCACATTTAGATTTCTTACTGTACACACACTCCCTAATCTATCGTACGAGGTGCTAACATTTTGCCAAATCCAACGGTCAATATGATACGAATAATTTACAGTGAATATATAAATACTAATAATTATATGATTATTAAAAAAGAGAGAGAGAGAGAGAGAGAGAGAGAGAGAGAGAGAGAGAGAGAGAGAGAGAGAGAGAGAGAGAGAGAGAGGTGCATGGGGTCGTGGTCATTTCTGGAAGTGAGAAGCTAAAGAGGGGAGGTGGTGGTGTGGTGGGACCATGTTTGCAGCTATGTTTTGTCTTTTGTAACGTTGGCTTTCCAATCTCTTTTAGTTGTTATAAACCCAAGTCCCAAACCCCTCATTTCCCATATCATTCTCATTCATATCATCATCATTATCATCATCATCATCTTCTTCCTTCATCTCTCTCTCTCTCTCTTTCTGTTTCTCTCTTCTCTTATCCCCCTTGAAGCTAGCCGAAACTCTTGGGGGACATCTATCTCTATATATAAGAGATAAGAGAGACACCAATACAAAACAAAATCTTAATTTTTCAAACCCCTTTTGGTTTACTAGCTTTATAAGCCTCTTATTATGAAGGTAAAAGGAAAAGAAGAGAAGAAGTGAAGCTTTTATGTTTGCGGGGAACGTTGTCTGGCTCGAGGATACACTTTGTGATTATTTGATCTGTTTTTTAAGCAGTCGATTTGAGTAGTGGGTCGTCGGACCAGGCTTCATTCCCCCCAATTAAAAGCTTCTCCCCCAAACAAATGTCTTTCTCTTTTATACCAATCGCTTGGTTTAGGTGATCACTACTCTGCATGTCTCAATGTGAAAAGGTTTGCTTTTTTCTTTTCTCTTTCTCTAAATTACATTATATGTACATATATGCTATTTTGGGTTTGTTTTGCGTAATGGGTTTTGGTTTTCTTGAGCAATTAATATGTGATGTTGTGTACTTTATATAGCCTGTTTTGCAGATCATTGGCATAATGATGGTGTTTTTTCAAAAAAACAAAAAAAAAATGTATTGGGGCTCTGCCAAAGAAACCTTTTTTTCTTCATCATTGCTCTCTGATTTTCTTTCCATCTTCTTTTTTCTTGTTTTTTCTTCTGTATGATCATGTTATCATGATGGCTTTCTTTTTGCTCCATCATTGGTCAGATTTTTTCTCATGATGGCTTCTAGCATGTGATTTCTCTGTCTTTTTCTGCCATTTTTTCAGATCTGGTTTTTATATTTGCTAAACATTCTCTTTATGTAATTACTTCTCACGTTTAATTATCAAATCTTTTTACTTTCTCTCACTTAGGGTTTCGTGGGGGTTAATCTTTTTTCCTTTTTTTTAATTAATCAAGATCTACTTCTTGTGACGAGAACCCCTGTCAAATATATTTTTGGGATTAAGATCATAATAATGAGTTATTTTCGGTAGGTTAGCCAAAAGAATAGGCAAATGGGTACACCAAGATGCGGTGATTGTTTCAGGTTAAGTTATACATAGAGATCTAACAATACTATTATTATTATTTGCCTGCCTATTTAGCTGTCTTCAACTTTAGGTCTTTTTTCCCTAAATAATGTTGTTTCGTCATATCTTTCTCTTTTCCTACACCTGTTGTCTCCTAAAACTTGATTAGATGTGTACTATACACTCATCAGATCGATGACAATTATTTCTCATATACATATGTATATATAATATACTTTGTTGGTACCATAGCAACACATATCATATAGATGAAATAAAGAAATTAACTCATTTGTGTCTATGCATTGTATTATAATCATCTATTCACTCAAAACCCTACTCTTGTTATCCATTGTGATAATATATATAGATTCGTTTCGCGACTCAAAACAATTCAATATATACATGATAATATTTCTTTCTTTCTTTGTATAACGTATCTTTCCCCCAAATAATTTGGCCTTACCCTTCATAGCTTTCTTTCATATATATTATAGTTTTTATTTTTCATAAATTGTAAAACTGAGTTCGGGTACCAGATGAATATAACCTTTAATCTATCACTTACTCGTACGTTCCCTAAGGTTTGATATGAAGAAATGCATGGCAGTCTAATTATAATGTGAGACTGAACAAGAAACAACTACTGATAATTATGAGCTGCATTGCTTCAGGTATATCTGTATTTATATTTATATAAATATATATTAATGTTCCATACTCTCTTTTTTTGCTTAGTGGACATTGATTTTTGAGTTTAAACCTATGGTACATCTTATTCATGGATTTTAAGTTAAGTTGCTGTTGAAGACAGACATGATATCATGTGTCTCTGATAAATTAATCTCGTTACTATTATTTAATTCTAATAAGAATCAATTATGAAATCTCTTTTGACATTATCATCACATGAATGTTATCACTCTTTTTTTTCTTGTAAGGCAGGGAATAGTACTATAGAAGCCTGGAACCCACTTAAATATATATACATATAATATAGAAGAGACCAGACAGTTATGCATGACGAGGAGGCAAGATCGAGAGTGTTACATGTATCTTAGTTAGGTCTCACTAAGAGCATAGGCGATTGCGTCAATCAATTTAAAATATTATTTTAGCAGCAATAAAAGTTAATGGTGAATATTGTCTTCTATATTCTAAATTTCCAACAAGTTTAGGAATCAGTGCAAATAAAAGTTTACACATTTCAGAAATCGCACCTGTTTTGGAATCAATTTTCAGCTTTTTTGGATGATCTGTATTCATATATTCACTACAAGTTGTTCAATTAAGAAAATAATTATAAATTATAACCAAAGCAAAGCATTAATTAATTTCTCCTGTTTAATGAACTTATATCTATATCGTTTTGACATTTTCTACCCCAATTTAAAGGGTATTCTCAAAAGTTTTTTGTCTGAATGCCATCTCATAAAAGAAGTGCTTTTTGGGAAATTGAATCTTTTTGACCTTTATAAACATAAAAGTTAAAGTCTTTAATGCTTTACTCGGCTCCTTTTCTATTTCTATTTAATATTTTTTGGTGGGGTTGAAGGGTTTGAAATTTGTTTGCTTAGCAGCCATGGGAGAGAGAGAGCTGTAGTTTTACTCTCTTTCTCTCACTCACTGTGAGACACATGGAGATATAGCCTTTGGTTAACTTAATAGGAGATTTAATTGAATGGCAATGATGAAATAATGCATCTTTTATGGCCACCACAACTTTCCATGAAATAATTGGAGTTTTGTACAACTTTTACTTGACCGATAGAGACTTTTTCGAGGACTTTGAATATTATTTACCTTGTTCCTTTTAGATAGGAAGTTTATTATTAGGGACCTAGCTCGTTTTAGAGAGGTTAGTAGGGCATACATAAATGTAGGTTGTTGTAAATTATTAGCTTTTTTGACTGGGTACTCATATATTTTGGGGTTACTTATTAGCTCCCTATCTTAATAGTTTTTGAGACCTATTTTTGGTAATGTATATATAAATATAAGACAGCGCTGTAGAGAGACCTCTTGCTCGTAACTTGTTCTTGTCTCCCAGCTGCATGCCATGTAATTAATGACAATTCAAACTCATTCATATATAAGAGTGATCTCTAATGATTAGTGTAAATATTAAGTCATTCACTGTACGTGTGCTTACGTACTAGTAGCTACTTAAACATCTGCACTAATATATTTTAAAAGAAAAAAAAAATTAAGCATCACATTACAAATGTTTTCTTTTTTCCATCAAAATTACATAGATGAAAAATCTTTAAGTAGATTCTAAATGTAATAAATATTAATGTTAATGGTACTAAAAAAATTTGTTTGATTATGTTTTAAAGTTGTTTAATATGTATAATTAAGCATTATTATCGGTGTTTAGCACTCCATTGTGAGTAGCCTTTAGCTCTTCTTATTTTTAGCGTGGTTACCTGACAATTTGGTTATCTCTTAGTGAGACTTATGCCGAAATTTCACCTTTTTAAATGTATACATAAGTATTAAATCACAATTTATACATTAATTAGGTTTCATTATATATTCATACACTACTATAAAATAGCCTTTTAATTTAATTTCGATTTTGATAAAATTTACAATCGGTAAAAAAAAAAAAATTGAAGGGAAAAGGTCCCTTATGGTTTTAGTTACACTAAAAAAACTGCTACTAAATGTAATTTTTAGTCACAACAAAATGTTACATGTGACTAAAAATACTACTAGTCACAACAAATTGTAATTTTTGTGACTAATACTTTTAGTCACGGACTTTTTAGTCACAACATAAGAATTATGATTTATAATTAGTCACAATTTTTTTATTTTTAGTCACAAATTTTGTTGTGACTAAAAGTAAAATTTTTGGTAATTGTGACAACCTATTTTATTTAGTCACAACATTTGTGGCTAAATGTGACTTTTAGTCCCAACAAAATATTACTTGTAACTAAAACATAGTATTTAAATACAAGTTGTTACTAATTTAGTTTTAGTCACAACAAGTATTGTGACAAAAAATACATTTAGTTACAATAAATTGTAAATCTTTGTAACGAATACCTAGTCACAACATAGGAATAATGATTTATTATTAATTACAACTTTTTCACTTTTGGACACAAATTTTGTTGTGTCTAAAAGTATATTTTTTTGTAGTGTTATTTGGATAATAACTGAAGCTATAAGAGCTTGTATATGCGGATACACGGAGCGAGGAATTAATCATAGAAGACCAACTATTAAAAAAAAAATTGCTAAACTTGATTTAATATTAAATACAAATATTTCAAAATACATTTTACATTGCAAATTCATAATAGAATAATTGGAGCATATCTTTTTTCACGTCTCCAAAATGTGTGTGGATTTATACTAAATTATTTATTAGATTTATTCTTTACTATACACTCTTACCAGATATAATCGTAAAAAAAGCTATTATAATGCATTTTTCTTTATATTATATTTATGTATTTATTATTAACAAAATTTGTTGAATCTATATTATTTTTCATCCAAAAGAAAACTATATGGCTTAATTAAATTGTTAAATAATTTTTAATAAAATTGCTTACTCAATCTATTTAAATATAATTAGCAAAATTAAATAATAATATACGATTTCTAAAAAAATAACAATATGTAAATTTAAAGATAGAAAATATATACATCTGACGATAAAATACAAAAAAATGTTCATATAGCATAATCAAATGTTTTTCAAATTAAGAGAAGAAAAAGCGAACTTTTTTTATTAACAAAAAAGAAGTAAGCTTTATTAATGGTATATATATAATTTTTCTTAATTGTTTTTCATATTATTAGTATTTACTATTGAAATAGTTTGTAGATTAAAAAAAAATATAATGTTTATTGATACATTTATTTTTCAAAAAAAAATCTAAAGAATTAACTCTATAAAATAACTCAATTTAATTATTTAATTATTATTGCTATTTTTAAAAAACTTTAAATGAAGAGAACTAAAAATTATATCATAAGGTGAATTCTTTTATAAATAATTAATGGTAATAAATAAAAGATTTGGACATCCACATAATTAATACTATTTATAACACTCCCCCTTGGATGTCCATAATAACTGCCTTATTAAAAATCTTGTTGAAAACTTGATCAAAGAAAAAAGAGTATAGTGTAAACTAACTCCCCCTCATTTAGGCATTTGTGGAGATCTTCTAATCGACGAATTTCGATCTTATCTGCCGTTTTCTCAAATGTTGATGTTGGTAATAACTTTGTGAATAAGTTTACAAGATTGACACTTAATTAAATATGTTGAACACCAATATGTATTTTCTTGAAGCGTATAAAGAAGAATTTCGTGAAATGTGTTCTAACTCTATCTCCTTCAATGTACCATCCTTTTAGTTGAGCGATGCAAGCAGTATTATCCATAGAGAATTGCTTGGGTTGATACTTCTTTATTGAGTGCAATTCATATGTTTCCCAAATATGCTATGTCAATGATCTCACTCACACACATTCTCTACTTGCTTCATAAAATGCAAGTATGTTAACATGATTTATAGTTGCCTCGTTAAAAACCTTGCCAGAAAAACCCAGTGGGAAAAAATCTGAGCTAAGGGAAAAAAGAGTACAATATATATTTCATATTCATAACTATTTGCAAGTTGCCTCGTTAAAAACCTTGCCAGGAAAACCCAGTGGGACAAAACCTGAGCTAAGGGAAAAAGAGTGCAACATGAATATGTCTCCCCCTCATGCACATATGATCCATAATTCTTTTGGTGATAATAAATCTCATAAGATTATTGTTATCACTTTTAAAATATCACAATATACAATCTTTGATCATATATTTTCTATGACTCTTCCAGAGTATGTATGGACTTCTAAATTATTGATGAGGGGTTCGTGGAACATTAATCTTTAT